>NC_134267.1:32645576-33290423 GCF_031893055.1 Leptodactylus fuscus | reverse complement strand
GTGGTGGGTGAGGTTGTTAAATCTGACAGTTGGTAACTGATATAAAGTTGATACCCCCTTCATCGTAGATTGGGGGGATACAGGTCAGTCACCTTCATAGTTAGCTGCACTTAAAGAGGACCTGTCACCAAGTAGAAAATACTAAACAACATATCGCTAGGTTCACACTAGTCTATGAAGTCCACGGGTTTCCGCATGCAGTGCCGCACCTCCCATGAGGCGACCTGAAGCGAGCGCTTCAGGCGGCGCTATGGCAGGGCCTCAGGGAGGGCGGCATTTTTTCTTACCTAAGTCAGTCCAGGACAAGCTGTCCTGGACTGGCTTAGTACGGAGCGGTGGATTGGGGAGGCCGCTGAAGCAGCGCTGCTCCGGCAGCCTCCCCTCACACTCAGGCAGAGAGCAGGCCTGCTCTCTGCCTGCGAACGGCGCTAAGCCCCTCCCCCTCACACTCAGGCAGAGAGCAGGCCTGCTCTCATGCCTGTGAACGGTGCTAAGCCCCGCCCCTCCTCCAAGCCCCACCCCCTCCGTTAAGCCCCTCCCCGGCGGGGGGCGGCTTTCTCTCGTTCGCTTCGGGCGGCGAGAGGGGCAGGTTCACCCCTGTCCGCATGTAACCATTTTTTATGCGGATAAGCTTTCTGTCTTCCGTGTCCTCAAGTGGAAACCTGTACCCTAGTGTGAACCTACCTGTACAGTATATGATTCTTGTCAATCTCCTGGACAATTTGGTGTTTCTCTTTTTGAAATTTGTCTACCCATTCAAAAGATATGGCCCCTGGAAGATGATATGTAAACTAGTTCCAATTTTCCATGTGGGAGGGAACCTTTTATTGTCTCAAGGAAAAATATAAAGTTACCGCCCACTTGGAGAATCAGAGCTAATTAACATATCATCTTCTGAAGGAACGGACAGATTTTAAGAAGAAAAACACCAAATTGATCAGTGGAACGGCGAGAACCATATGATGAATGGTATTTAGAATTTTCTACTTGGTGACAGATCCTCTTTCATACGGTATTTGTAACAACTACACAGATTTTTGAAGCAAACAAATTAAAATTACAAAATTACAAGACTGGCACCTCTGAGACATTATCACTCAGAAGTTTCTTTCTCATCTCGCTTGGATTTCTCCAGTAAATTATTTTACGTATCCCACTGATTTTAATAAGTAAAATTATGTATTACTGCCTATAAGAGTAAAATTTAAAAAATACAATAAAAAAAAAAGCAAAAATGATAAGAAAATCAGAAACACTAAAAAAGAACTTTCACAAAACAGAAAATTATTTTTAATGCCATTCCTTAACTGTGCAAGTTAAGTTTTTCAAAGAGTCATGGAACCTCCTAGGACCAGCTAGACTACTTGAGATGACCACTGGGACCTACCTCACCTCCTTGGAGTATGGCCTAACAAGTATTATGGCAGGAGATGGCTATTTTCAGGACTTGGTTGTCTGCCTAAGCTAAGGTAAATTGAAGCTAAAGAAGATTGACAAAAAAATTGTAGCAAAAATAATACAGCAAAAATGTTTTTGCTGCATTAAAAAGTTTTTACGCTGTTCCCTCTGCATTAAAAATGACGTGGCAACTTTGTCCGGTGGGTCATTACGATTGCGATGATACCATATTTATACCGGCTTTATCATTTTACCACGGTTACAAATAAAACGTCACTTTTTGGAAGTGAACGATTTTCCTGGGGCCACCGATTTATTGGTACCAATATTTGGTATGTACGACTTAAATATTGAATATTTGATCACTTTTTTATTGCTATTTTTTGGGCGACCAAAATATGTTAATTTGTGAATTGAGGTATATATAAATAGTTAGCACCAGTATTTTGTGTGTGAGCCATCCAAACACAATTTGGAAATTTACAGAAATTGGGGAAATTTACAATAGGATAACATTGCGGCGCACATTTGGTATAAGGCACTAAACGTGCACCTCAAGCCCTATTCTGCACTTCGCTCACCCCATTGAGCATTGGGCAGCATAGATCGGGTTGGGCATTCCTTGGCCCAGCGTTTTTACTGTATATACTCAAGTATAAGCTGACCTGAATATAAGCCGACCCCCCTAATTTTGCCACAAAAAAAATGGGAAAACTTATTGACTCGAATATAAGCCGAGGGGGGAAATGCAGCAGCTACTGGAAAATTTCAAAAATTAAAATGGTCGAAGATTTTGGGTGCAGTAGTTGCTGTGTGATGGGGAAGGGGAGGGGGTGTTTTGGTTGTCTGTCTGCCCCTTCCCTGAGCTTGAGGACTGAATTTTTTTTCCCTCCACTTGGAATTCAGCCTGGCTGACTATAGGGTATCTGCAGTGCTCCTATTAACCCCTTCCCGATGGAACAGGAGCACTGCAGATACCCTATATGTAGTAGACCGGGCACTTTCAGACACAGGATACCTAATGTGTATGTGTTTCACAGTCATTTTCTACTTTTATATTTGTTCTAGGGAAAGGAGGGATTTATTTACTTTATTTTTTTATTATATTTTTTTTAAAGTTTCTTTTTTTTCCCCACTATTTTATGGGAGATTCTATACAATACTATTGCAGCTGGTCATAGCCCCCCCCCCAAAAAAAAAAAAAAAATATATTTTTTTTTTTGCTTGACTCGAGTATAAGCCGAGGGGGACATTTTCATCACAAAAACTGTGCTGAAATATTCGGCTTATCCTCGAGTATATACAGTATATAATATATTCAAGCCAATTTTCAGCTCCTATCTGGCATAGATCTCCATTTTGCCACAGAGACATGGCGCCCGATTTAGGGGTCTCCATTAAATCACCGATACGATATGCCAGTCTTAATAGACCTGCCCCATTGAGTAGTTTTTGGATCAAATCTACATTCTGGATTCTGTGTACAATTCTATTTCTTCATAAAGGAAATACTATGTGTCATGTCCTCACAGAGGTGACAGAGTGCTTAAAAAGATGAGGGTGACAGCTCGAAACGACAGGGCAGTAGTCAGATGCTATTTTATGATGAAAATATCAGGCCATGCACTCCAATGACTAGTCTAAGACCCCGCAGAGCAAAAATGACTGTTTAAGTACCAGCTAGATATTATAATAATGGCTGCAGCTCTGAGACTCTACAAACACATTAAAGCTTATATATCATCGCTTTTGTGAAACAAATGTAATATCACACAAAACTCTAAAAAAAGGCCTAAAAGAAAGCCTCGAATTTTATGTGATTGGAATATTTGCCGTTAAAATGCACATAAAACAGATGGTCCAATTATATAAATGAGCTTAACAATGTTCATGAATAAGCCAGTCACTTTATGGGCAATGGCTATGTCACAGTGAATAGTAACCTAAGCTGTGCGTGGAATTTGTTATACTGTAAGTGCACCATCGGATTCAGATTGGATGAGAGCTACGGACTGACCAGTTCTTCCTTAAACATGGCTGTCTATGTGATCTGGTTGCAGGATGCAATGCAAAGGTATACGTGCCATAGATACAGTCCATGCAGTGGATACTGGGGTCTTGGAGAGCGGGAACCCAGCTAAGGCTGGCAACTTAATTTAATTCAATGGGTCATAAGTACCTGTACTTGAGCTCCCTCACCATGATACAAGGAGTTAAAGGTGTATTCCCATCACAGAACATGCCATAAACAGGGGCATAACTATAAGGGGTGCTTAGGTTGCAATTGCTACCAGGCCCTGGAGCCTGAGGGGGCCCAAAGGCCTCTCCACAATATAAAATGACACCAGAATTATAAATAACACATGACAAGTGGGGGCACAATTACAGATTATTCATTGAGGCCCAGGAGCTTCAAGTTACTCCTCTGGCCATAAATGTTATATGTTAAAGAGGACCTTTCATCAGATTGGGCACAGGCAGTTCTATATACTGCTGGAAAGCTGACAGTGCGCTGAATTCAGCGCACTGTCGGCTTTCCCGATCTGTGTCCCGGGTAAAGCGCTATCGGTCCGGGTAGCGTAGCGCTTTACAGTCAGAGGGGCGTTTCTGACAGTCTGTCAGGAACGTCCTTCTCCACAGCAGTGCCTATAGCACTGTACAGTGTGAGCGGGGAGGAACGCCCCCTCCCTCTGCTCACAGTGCTCGTCCATAGACGAGTATTATCAGGAGGGGAGGGGGCGTTCCTCCCTGCTCACACTGTACAGCACGATAGGTGCTGCTGTGGAGAAGGACTTTCCTGACTGAAACGCCCCTCTGACTGTAAAGCGCTACGGTACTGGGACCGTTAGCACTTTACCCGGGGCTGAATTCAGCGCACTGTCGGCTTTCCAGCAGTATATAGAACTGCCTGTGCCCAATCTGATGAAAGGTCCTCTTTAAAGACTAATAAGGACCTTCATACAGGTAGAGCCGGAATACATTCATGGTTGCAGTTTTCTCCATTTACTTCTATGGGAGTTATAGAAACAGATGAACATTCAGGAACCCCTTTTTGGAGATATGTGTGGGTCACATAGATAGGACTCACATTTATGAGACATATGTTGTGAATACAGATGGACACTCAATGGAGGGGGCTGCGCCTGTACCTGTCGATCAATGTCTGATGCTTTCATCCTGTGATGGATGAGAGCAACGGACATTAGCTAATGGTAGTATGAGCCCACTCTAAGTTTGTAATTTGTTCTTCTATATGAACTCAGGGGCTCTGTACAAGGATTGTCTATGGCCTTACAGAAACCTTGTGCACTGGTTAGGGACCTGCTGCGACTTATAACGTGAAGCATTGCTATGGTGTATATTGGGCCCCTCTCTGTTCTGGGACCCTGTGCAACTGCACAGGCTAGACAGGCTATATGTCCACCCCTGTCAGAATGATAGTATAAAGACCCCTGGCTTAGGGGTTTAGCCTACGCTAGGTTGTCTTTACCATATATTGCAGACCAAAGTGTGAAGTTGGTTATGATGTTCAGATTCGGATTTTCAAAATGTTACAATATGGTAGTCAAATTTAATATATCAGTAAATATTATTATTAGTCATATGTTCATTAATTCTTCATTAGGTAGAAAAAATAGAGTTTGCCCACTTTCACAATTTCCCTATTTTGAAGGTGTACCTAAGTGAAGCCTAGACCGGAGTTACTCGGGAGACAGAGATATCTTAATATAGCTGCCTTGTTCATTAGTCCACTTATCTCTGACAGAATGATCCAAGCGTGCAATCCCAGGTAAGAGCGGCATAATTTGATGTCTAAAATGGTTATCTAAATATAGATTTCCTAAAAAATATATTATCAAATTAAGTGTAAATGTGATTCAGTCCTCATTTCTAAACTCCATTACTGATTAAGACATCTCATTAACTTATGATGCAAAATAAAGTAAATCTTTGCTCATTTCCAGCAGAATATTCAAGTGGATAAGTGATAAAGTCAATCACCGGCGGCAAATTATCTGCACATTCTCTCCAGACAGCTGGTGTATAATTCATGAACAGCGCTACACCTGAGAATTGGACTTATGATGAGCAGACTTTACATACTATGGAGATTTACTTAGACCGGCACTTTCTACACTAGTCTTTAACGTAAGACGCGCCAATTTTATAAAGGGGTCTCCAAAATTTTGGTTCAACTTATCCCGCCTGGTCGGCATAGATAAAAATTTGACTGCCATGAACAGTGGGCCTACATTTGGGAACGGATTTATGCCAAATCCTAGAGAAATTATAGTAAACCTGTGAAGAGACCCCAGACAATATTAATATCCGTTCTAGTTCTTTGGCCCACAACAAATAATCAAACAAATTAGAAGAAGCTTCAACATGAAAAACAAAGGAGTAGACTGAAGCAGAATCAGCGGAAAAAAAAAAAAAGATGTGAAAAGAAAAAGCGGACAAAATATAACAACACGCACAAATATTACCGTATATACTCGAGTATAAACCGAATTTTTCAGCCCAGTTTTTGTGCTGAAAAAGCCCCCCTTGGCTTCTACTCAAGTCAGCAAAATAATAATATATATATATATATATTTTTTTTAGGAGGGCGGGGGGGGGGGGGGGTCTATGACCAGTCACAATATTAATGTATAGAATCTCCCATAAAATAGTGCAAAAAAAAAAAAGAAGATTTCAAAAAAATTTAAAAATAAAAGTTCTAAATCCCTCCTTTCCCTAGAATACATATAAAAAAATTACTGTGAAACACATTAGGTATCCCTATGTCTGAGAGTGCCCGGTCTACTGAATATAGGGGATCTGCAGTGCTCCTGTTCTGTCGGGAAGGGGTTAATAGGAGCACTGCAGATACCCTATATTCAGCCAGGCTGAATTCCAAGTGGGGGAAGAAAAACAGTCCTCAAGCTCAGGGAAGGGGCAGACAGACAACCAAAACACCCCCTCCCCTTCCCCAGCACCCAAAAACTCCGACCATTTTAATTTTTGAAATTTTCCAGTAGCTGCTGCATTCCCCCCCTCTGCTTATACTCGAGTCAATAAGTTTTCCCAGTTTTTTGGTGGTAAAATTAGGGGCCTCGGCTTATATTCAGGTCGGCTTATACTCGAGTATATACGGTACATTATTCGACATCATATATTGTGCCTAAATGGAAAAGCCAAACCAATGGACACATAACTACCATTTGGATGGTTCTCTGCAGAGGTGTAATTTTAGGAGGTGCAGCAATAGGCCTTTTACCCTGAGGAAACCCAAAAGGCCCCTCTGCCACATAAAATGGACCACTATTCTAAATGGCACAAGGTAGGAATGGTCCCCAGATTTTGCATTGGGCCCCAGGAGCTTAAAGTTACTCTACCAGTTCTCAGAAGTCAAACCAAACTAATGTATCAGCTTTTCAATACTTTTCCCTGCTGTAGACTCTATGATACATTTCCTGCATGTATTTTCAGATCACTGTAAAATTCAATTATTGTAAAATTATTGCTAATATGACAGATGTGCCAAAGCACTCAAGTGTGCAATCTGCTCATGTAATTCAGCTCTATATGTAGATTTATCGTAGAACTCAAAGCTTTCTAATATTGCTCTATAGATCACAACAACTCCAAAATTCTAGCATTTGCTTGTACGAGAACAAAATGCAAAAAGTACAAATAGCTTGTCAGTCATGTATACGCAATTGGCAATAATTAAATCAATGAGATCACATCTTTTAGTATAGAGCGGTGGGAAATCTAGTTTTCAGGTATCTTAATGTAATACAGATGTAAAGTGGTTTCAAAGCATCGCCATTTATTGCCTGTTACACATCCATTCCAGCATGAAAAAGCACTTGAGGGCAGCTGTGACACTTAGGAGAGCAATGAATGGAATAAGGAATACTCTAACGATTCCCACACTTGAGATCCGTGAAGAGGTTTAAAAGTAGTCCGACTTGAGATCATGGTATAAGTATCAAAAGATCGTGAATGTCAGAAGCCTGCCATTAATATATTCAAGGTTTATCAAGTGTAAAATACTTTTACACATGAATGACACAAATACAAAACTGATTGATATGGCAATCATGTTCCACATTTCCAACTTCTAAAAAGCAATTTGAAACTGTCACCATTTATATCCACAGCAGAATACGCCGTTCTACAAAATAAAGTTTTTGTTCCTAAAAAATTCTAAATAAAAAACAAGCGCTTTGTAACAAAAAAATAAGTCAAGTTATATTTTGCTGCAATTGTCAGTTAGATAGGTCAGGCTCAGCTGAATGTACAAAAGAAAACATAGGAACACTGAGCGGTGATATAGTGTACTTTAATGTAATGTAATGATCGAGTAAATTTCACGATCGCGATCAGAATTCCGACCCGATCTTTTCCAGAAGGATTGAGATCGGAGATTATCTCAAGATCAGCTCGACCCTACTCTTAGCTCAATGGGTTGAGACTAGGGTTGAGCCAGTCTTGAGATTTCAAGATCGATTTTAAAATCCAATTTCTGATCATTTTCCAGCCGATCTCGACCCTGAAATTTGCTCGATCGCCGATCAGAATCCGATCCTTTCCGAACCCGATCCTCAACCCTAGTCAATGCTTCTCTATGGGAAAAGTCACTTTTAGGGTTGAGCCGATCTTGAGATAACCTCTGATCTCGATCCCGCTGGTAAAGATCGGGTCGGAATTCCGATCGCGATTATGAAATTTACTCGATCGCCGATCGAAATCCGATCTATCGCTCAACCCTTGTTGAGACATCACAACACCCATATAGCATTCAAATAATCCCCAAATTAAGTGGCAGCAACTTCCTTGTACACAAAGGATAATTTCACACGGGGTATTTTAGTCAGGATTTTGAGGCCATATCCGCCTCAAAATCCTGACCAAAATGATGGCTCCCATTGAAATCAACTGGAACAAACGGCTCCCGGAAAAAAGAATCGACATGCTCATTCTTTCAGGCGGATTCGCCTCGCAACATCTGCCTGAGGACACTCCCTCCTCCCGACTAGGCCCATTCATTTGGACCTAATCCGGAGTGGAGTGCACTCCACCGGCATCCAGTCTCAGCTACCCATATTTTGGTCCGGAACCTGAAGCGGTCGCCACCTCAGGTTCCAGACCAAAAATCCCCGTGTGAACTTACCCTTACTGTGGCAGTTGCACAGAAAACCAATGTGGAATACCCTCAGAGTACAGGACCAGTAGGGTTGGGAGGAGATTGAGTGAAGTGCACTCAATAACAGGCTGGAGTGATGGACGTATGTTCTCTAAAATTTTTATTTATTTTATTTTTTTAGGGTATAGCACTACGCGTTTCAGGCAACGCCCTTTATCAAGTGCAATCACTGGCTAAACAGCCTGGAATAATGGACTACTACTGCTACTGATGACTCCGGCATTCACATGTTGGTGGAACATCATGACAGACAATCTGTAAACAACGAGCGCTACTTGTCCTCTCCAGCACCCACACTAAATAAACCCAACGTTTGAGAGATAAGGTCTGTTTTTTGGTTGTTATTTTAGAACATTTGCTGTTCTTTCTGTTTTTTTAAGGAATCAGATAACTCCTTTAAAATGCTGGAGCCACCTGGGAAATAACATGTTTATTAAGGAGATAACATCAGTTGATGAAAATGTCTTGTAGTCACCAGAAAACGGAGGAACGAGAATTTTCACCACTGTGTCCTAATAAACACCAAAGTGAGTGAAGTCACATAAGAAGCCGTGAAGGAAATGATGACAATTTGCAGTGGATGAAAGTTCCCATTTTTCAGCGTTGCTGAGACACATTCGATTATAACGAATTACCAAGAAGAATATTAGTCAAGTGGAATCTGCATTCTCGTTATCCACCATTAATATTTAATATTAAGTATATTGAAAAAAATCATATCCCATTATTAATATTGATGGCTACTTCATATATATTATAGAGAACACAGCCACCCAGGAGTGGTACACAAAGTGATGTATCTTCATTATAGCCAAGCTGTTCACACCAATGGAAAAAAAATCGAATCTACAGTACGATGTCTGTTGAAGAGTCGTGTTATTAATTAAAAATCTTGTTTGAGAGGTAAAATTATGTTCGGGGTTAAAAAAAAAAAAAAAAAAAACACACTTTAATGAATGTCTTGGTGTGAAAGGCTTGTTACATTGTTACTAATTCAATATAATCCACTTTCTTTTATTTAATTATGTTTTCTAACTATCTAAGGCTTAGGCCACACGTTGCAAAAAGGCTGTGTTTTCTGGAGGTTTCTGGAGCCAAAGCAAGTAGGGACTGCAAAGAGAATGAGAAATATAAAGGAAGCCCTAAGGGTATGTTCACACGTAGGAATTTGTGGCAGATTCCGCCTTGAATCTGTCTCCCATTGGAAGGCCGAGATTGCAACAAGACACTGAAAAAATCAGCCCAGTCAAGGCTCAAGACTACCTGCTGATAAGGCCCATTCAGGTGTTGCTATACGGAGGTGGAATCTGGTCAAAAAACACAGCAAAATCTGCAACAAATAATGCATTTTTTTTTACAATGTGTAGCCTAAGCTTTAGGCCAGTTGCAGACGACCGTGCTGCAACCGGACCAGCTGTCCCCCATGTGCTGCCCATGCACAGACCATTCATTAAATGAATAGGAGCCACGGAAGCAAGAGCCACAAAATAGGACATTAATAGGACCTGTTCTATATTTTGTGGCCTGGACCATCGACTGCACATGGGACCCTAAAATTCACTGGCATATGTATGGGCCCATAGAATGGGTCAGTGTGAAATACACAGATAGCACACTGAACATGGCCATGGTCGTCTGCAACTGTCCTAAGGTTAAGGCTCTACGTTGCGGAAAAGGAGCTTTTATTTGTACACATTTTGTGAGTCAAAACCAGAAGTGGGTTGAGCAGAAGGGAGATGTATAAGAACTTCCGATATATATCCTGTCCCTTGTGTAGCCACTACTTGACCTTACTTGAATAACCACAGTAAAATCTGAAACCTAAAATCTGTTTATACATAACTTGAGGCCTTAGCCAAAAAATGGTTTTCTCATCTTAACAACTTGTCTCCTATCCACAGAAAAGGAGATAAGCTGCAGATCAGGGGTGTCCAATTGCTGGGCCCCTATCAGTCACAAGATTGGAGATGTTTTGTTCCTTCATTCTGAATGCAGTGGTGGCTGGACCTTGGTGGTGGCCCTTGATCCATTTTCTTCAGTGGGACTGCAGGAGATAGGCAAGTGCTATACTTTGGCCATCTCCAGCAGCCACATTGAAATGGATTGATGAGGGGTGCATCTGTCTATCCACTTTCCGAAACAGGGATTAAAGCATGTTCTCATGATAAGGGGAGAGGTAGAACCCTTTTAGGCTGAGGCCATCTCAGTTTCCCTCCATAAAGGGATGCTTTATTACTAGTAAGGGGATTTTCACACGTAGGAATTTGATGCTGAACTCGAAATGGAATTTTGAGAAGAATGCCACTGTATTTGCCTTTATTGCACCAATGGTGTATTTTCCACTTCCTACTCAATGTGAGTTCTCAGGCAGACTTCACTTGAAGAACATGCAGGACTCTTATTTATTTTTCTTCTAGCTAATGCCTCCCACTGAAATGTATGGGAAACAGATTTAGGCTAAGGCCCCACAGGATATCACGCAGCAATAAAGCACTGTGTGAAAAACCATAGCGGCAACGCATTGCGGTTCTTCCCGCAGCGTTTTAAATAGAAAGTCCGAAGAGTTTTCATTCACAGACTTTCTGCTACAATTATATCTATGGGATAACCACCAGCGTTTCCGTACATATAATTGACAAGCTGCAATTTCCAGTGTGGGAAATCGTGGCGTGTCCACACGGTGGTTTTTACCACAAAGTGGGCATTGGATTCACTAGAATTTCATCCACTTTGCCTGTACTGTATAACACCGCAATTTTTCCTGCGGCGTTTCTGCCGTGGGCAAATCATGGCGTTTCCGACCCGCCTTAAAACGGAATTGGATTCTACCTCAAATGAAGCATCAAATTCCCAAGTGTGAACACCCCCTAATAAAGCTTATCCGATGCAGGCACTGCTAAACTTTATGAACCACAGAAAACCCCTTTAACCCCTGAAAGGTGCATAGCTTGCCATATATTTTGCACATCCTTTGCCAGTCCATGCACCTAGAATGATATATACTACAAATGAGCGAACACTAAAATGTTCGGGGTTCGAAATCCGATTCGAACAGCCGCACACTGTTCAACTGTTCGAACAGGTTTCGAACCCCATTATAGTCTATGGGGGGAAATGCTCGTTTCAGAGGTAGGCAACATTCGATCAAATTCTACTTACCAAGTCAATGAGCGAGGGTCGGGCTGGATCCTCCGTGCAGTCTCCTCCCTGCGCAGCATCCCCGCGTCCTCTTCTGGCCTTGAATTCACTCTGCTAGGCATCGGACCGGGGCAGAGCCGACTGCACATGCCCGCACTACAAGCGGACATGCGCAGTCGGCTCTGCCCAGGCCCGATGCCTGGCAGAGTGAATGCAGAGCCGGAAGAGGACGCGGGATGCTGCGCAGAGAGAAGACTTCTAAAGGTAGGAGAAGAACCAGCGTTGATTGGCCGACTGTATAGCATTCTGCCAATCAACGCTGGTTCTGCATCGAATCTTAACTTCGAACAGCTAGTAATACTCGATCGAGTACGAGTATTTCGAATACCGTAGTATTCGATCGAATACCTACTCGATCGAGTACTACTCGCTCATCTCTAATATATACACTATCTTATAGAAATAAGGTAATAATGCTCTGCCGGGACTGATGCCCCTGTATTGGAAATTGGCAAGGGAGGCAGAAAAAGCGGAGGCATTTGCTTGAAAAAGTTGCCCAAATGGCATCTTAAAAGTAGCAAACTTTTGGTTGTGACTTTGTTTCTACGTAAGTAAACTGGCATAGGGTGAGAAAAAACTTCCCCCACTATTTTTACTAGTTCGTAGCAGAAGTATTAATTGTTAATATTTGACATTTCTTTACAAATGTATCTTCTAACCCTACATGCCCCGGGGGAAATAATTACTTTGGTTCTTACTGTAAAGAAGTCATTCTGTATAATTTTACATTGCGGTAATTAGTGGTGGAAAGTAAATAAAAAAACATTATCGATCCCATAATTATCTAGGTGTTGGTTCCCGCGGGAGCCCTTAGCCGGCTGCAAATTTCTTAAAGGTCCTTTGCAATTTAAATGAATTGGAGCCGGCTAAGACTAGATATTCCCACTACCGCCTTCACTTCCTCTTGGCGAATTGCTTCATTAAAACCTTCACTTTGCTATAAATATTTGTTTTCAGTCAATTTTTAGTGGAAACTTCACCTAGGGTTTCATTAATGGAATTATCTAGGTGAGAACAAAGAGAATGTCAGCAGTCTCAGCGATGGTGATGGCTTTATGTATCCTTAAGCTAACATTAGCGTTCTAGACACAGCCGTAATATGGCTATAGATTATAGCTCTGTCGCTTGATTTGAGTCGTTAATGTCATAATGGAGAAAGCAGTCACTTCCTGGGTAATTACTGTATATCTATTAAAATGAATTAAGTCGCTTTCCAAAAGAATTGTTTGTTCCATATTCATTCTAGTCATGCATATCTTCGGCTTCATTAAAACTGGGAAAATGTCAACTTCGCTATGTTGGTAAAAAATCAATAATTAAAAAAGTTTACGGTAATTATCTCCAATAACACACAATCTTCAACAAAAAAAATTTCACATGTGAAAAATCGAAATATAGTAGGAAAGGCACAATGGAGTGACTAAGCAGTGTCACACAAGGACTTGTACTCGTAGGAGTGTGGCCAAGGTAGAAATGGGAAATGTTGTGGAATGAAACAGATTGGAAGAAAGAGAAGGACTAGAAAGTTGGAGATAAAATATGTAAAGGTGTGTCCTCTTTTACCTGTCTCGGCTAGACATCTTCAGATAAGTGTATCTCAAGTTAGGTAGGGTATCTAAACACATCATTGTTTCGTGACAAGTTGATTGGTAACTATCCTATATGTTGCAATGGATGACCAGCCATTGTGGTGGTATGACCTGCAAACTTTCAAGGTTCTTGCTAGCGTGTCATGATGTTGTGTTGAGTTGGTTTCAAGACTAGTTGGAACTCCTTAAACTATTTGTCCAGGACAGTGATATTGAGATCTGCTTCCTTTTCTTAGGCAGTGACATAATGTCCATTAGTCACATGGCCATGCTGCAGCTCAATCCGATTCAAATGAATGGGGATCAAGCCCAGCCACTATGTACAATGCTTTGTTTGGTTAAGAGTGAAGAGGCAGCAAAAAAAACAAACAATATAATAATCGCCGAAAACCCTTTTAACCAAACTAGTGATCAGTTAAAGGGGTTGTCTAGGCTATCCTTAACCCACATTCATACAATAGGAGAGCATTTTTCATGGCCGTTTTGCAGCCAAGGGGCAGCCACTCATGTATCCCTCAATATACTGCAATGTATGGGGGGATCCTTGATAATGGTCATCCCTCAGGTGCAAACTGGGCATGAAAAATGGACCAAAATATTTTGGACCTATATTTTGATGGTCCGTTACATTGGACCATTAAAATATCGGTCATGTGTATAGTCCCTTTCACAGACTATGTGTTTGTATGAATGGAGACTAAGGATAGGTTATGAATTGAATATCGGCATGGGTATGACACTCAGGCCTCCATGTGATCAGCTGTTTTAAGAGGTTGTACATCAGTCCTAACCAAGCACAGTGCTGTATATTTGTGCGACAGCTGTGCCTTGTATCGCTACTCATCTCACTTGAATGGGATGGAACTTCAATCAGGCCATGTAACCGATGAACACAATGCCCAATGGTCTGTGAAGTGGAAGTGGTGCTTGGAGATCTTCAATCAATGACCTGCTCTAAGAATAGGTTATCAATTGGAAAGTCTCAAAAGTCTCCTTTAAGTTTGGACGCATCCATAGATGTTACACACCACTTGTGTTTCAAACTTAACTTGGTGTGATCTGTCACTTGATGACCAGTAGACAGAGAAAAACCAAAGCTTCATTCCAGAAAAGATTACCTTTATTCCTTTCATCAGAGAAAGTTTTGTTTTAGCCATACAGGTTTTTTCATTTTTTCAAGCTGTTTTTTTTTTCTACTGGGTTAAAAAGGTCCCATGTGGTGGACATGTTACCCTTTATGATGGGATGAATACAAGTTAAGCTTTGCTGGACTCACCACTATTAACTCAGAATGTCCTGATAGGGAGTTTCAAAGCAGATTTTCTAAACCAGACCACAAGGGGGTTCTATCAGGAGATCCATTCTGCCACCTTCCTAAAAAAAGAGCACTGCTGAGGGTGAGGCCAAGAGCCCCATCAGATTTATCATCATTTATTCTAGAGTTTTCAACCAGAACGTGTACATCCTCCGCTGTCACAGAAAATATGAAAACACTGGTCTCCCTAAATCTTGCCCAATGTCTTACGGACAAATGTTATCAGAAAACATAGGATAAAATGAGCCAGGAATATGGAGAAGTGTCCCAGGACAGCCCCATTGGCTTCTTACCTCTCAGCTTGGCTTGACTGACAGTCTTGTAAGTAAAGACAAGCCGGGCTGGAGGAAGCCAGCAGTGATCTACTCTCGGGACACCGATCTCTGCTCCTGGCTCATTTTCTACCTATGCTGTTTGTAACAAGTGAACCTGTCAGGATTTGATGTTGCCTTTAGGTCAGATACAACGACTCTCCAGACACTATCTGTTTAAAGGAACACCTTGGGCAAACTTTTTGTATTACACCTCGAATTGCCTGAGCTTACTGCTCATGAAGAACTGCTATAGCACAAGAAGAAAACAAAAAACAACATGTGATCTTCTAACCAGGTTGCCAAGAACTATCAGAATACAATATGTGCAGCCATACCTTATCTGTCTTTCATAATACTAGCAAAATGGAACATATGGTTGTGTGAGGTCAGATATATGGGTTTATAGAGATATACAGTGGCTATATTCCATAATTCCAGGAATTTATGATCAGAACTCAAGAGCATAATTTTCACTTTATTTAGGAGTTAATATTAACGTTCATTTTTGATGATAGGTCTTACCCCTTTGTGCATGAAACTTTAGCAATCTGTGACCATGAATGCCTGAGTCTTTACAATTCATAGCAAGAGGTCAAAGCATTTGGCCACACCATTGTCTTTCAGTCTTTCTTCCTAAGTACACATGATTGAGAGCGATAGTATTAGACTACTGGGAACACCAGAGGAAATTTTCTTGAAGGATCACTCTCAGTCTACAACAATGCCAAGTGATTAGCTCCAACTATTAGCTCAACGACTCAACCACCTACAAGATCTATGTGTACTGTAGATGAGACAGTCCAACCTTGTATATGTATCGACTAGAGATAGAAATATACATTGTGAGAAGGTGACAGGCAGAGTGCTGGAATCATGCTATATCTTCCCAAGGTTTCTGACCTATGTGTGGTCCAGTGCGGGTCTGGAGTAGGGCTCAGCCCATGTGTGGGTCCTAAGGCTCATTACTGGGCCATAAAAAGCTGCAGAGCCTGCACTTCAGGACAGATCTTGGAAGTGAGAGAAGGTGCTTGGGTCTGTCCTGGAAAACGGAGTTTGGTGAGACCAAAGTGAGACTTGTATTTTCTTTGATTGTGTGGCCGGAAGTGTGCCACACGTATAGTTAGCCTGATTCTGTATTAGAGCTCGGACGAGCAGGGTTTTGTTTTCACATTTTGCCTGAAGTTAAGGCTGTATTTTAGTTTGCTCCTTTTGTGCCTGACGTGAAGGTTTATTTATTTTGCTGGGTTTTTTTTAACATCTAACAGGGTTGTGATTTATATTAGGTTGATTTACATCATACGATGGGGAAGAAGATCCTTCAAACCCTGCTCATCTTTACCAGTGACACATCTACTTTGAATAGCACCCTGCTCTCTATGTATAATGCAAGCCAATATCTCTGATAAGTTTTCTTCGCACGACCTACATTATTTACAATTTCACGGCACCACAAACATGAGGCTTGACATGA
The DNA here is from genome assembly GCF_031893055.1 of Leptodactylus fuscus. NCBI lineage: Eukaryota > Metazoa > Chordata > Amphibia > Anura > Leptodactylidae > Leptodactylus > Leptodactylus fuscus. Next base: position 33,273,943 of record NC_134267.1, on the reverse strand, counting down.
CGCAACCTTTTTCTTTGACAATCTTCTGATATATAATATTATTCTCCATATCAGAAATATGAATGGTTAATCATTTACAGCTCCGTTCGGCGGTACAAAACATAGTGGTAGACCATAAATTACTGTTATCGCATCTGACAATCAGGTGAACACAATTTCATTACGCACCTGCAGCAAAGACGACTGTAAAAATATACTAATATATTCTAATCTTTAATGTATTCACAAACAGAGCTTGTTTTATTCAAATGAGTTTTGCGCAAGGTTCAGCAAGCGATTTCCTGACATGGTTAAAACATATATTTTTTGTTGATTAGAAAATGAGGCTGAATAAAGAACCTTAAATGTATGAGGCAAACACAGGACTGGTTGCACTGGTACAAACACAGAAATTGTATTGTACTCGAGGAATTGAGCACAATATGTACTGTATACAACAAACATTCCCTAAACGTTGCATCATTTACTGCCAGCAAAGCAACGATAATTGCATCCTACGTGTTGTCTCTTTTGTCTTTAGTCAATCTTTATTAAGACAATTGAGTTTGAGCGGCTCCAATACGGTTCAGGAAAGTGTTATTGAGTTACTGTCTGCACTGACATGAGCGGCTAGTTTGTATATTTAAAGGGGTTGTCTGATGGAAAAAAAAACAAGCTCATAAGGGGTTAAAAAATATATCTATGTTTCCTAATCCCTCTGAACACAGTTAGTAAATGGCGACAGTTGTAACCTACATTAATCAGTGATTGGCTAGATATCATTTCCTGTGTCAACAGGAAACAGAGGGACCCTGGGCAGTGCTCGAAGAGAAGAAGAGGGGATCATGGAGGTGAATACTGCTTCTTTTACTTTCTCACTATAATACTATACTATCATTATATACTATACTGGATTAGGGGATAAATACACTCCTTAGTGAGTGTGCACCTTCACAGGCGTATGGAGTCTTACAAAGCCTTTTTGGCTCCACTGGGGGATTATGGGAAAAATATGCAAATCTGTTTTCCAAGATGTAAATAGGAAAACAGTGCCTCTGCTTGCTGCCCTCTAGGGGCAGCCCCCTTAAACTATACGGACAACTTTTTCAACAAGCCTTAAATGCTATGATGTGAGGTTATGCCAAGCTAATATTTCTATTACAAAAGGAACAGATTCCCAGCTGTGGAATACTATACTATTATACTAACATTAACCTAACCTAAACCTGTTAATTTATTTATCCCACCAATCAACAACTTTAAAGAGGACCTTTAACTATCTTCACCAGCTCCAACACTTCACATCCTTCAACAGTTACCACTTCTCCAATTCCAGCACAGTTGAAATTTTTTATCTACCTCCTCACCCCTTCCAATGACATTAGTTAGGCTCTCTATTTTCAGGTGGGTGACTCTTGGTTGGGACAGGAACCATTCACTTGATAGTAGATGGCAGAATGATGGTGACTAGAGAAAAAATTTCCAGCTGTGCCAGAGTCAATGAAGCAGCATCTATTGAAGGATGCAAAGAGTTGGAGTTGGTGAAGGTGGTGAAACCCAGCATATCAACCTGCCTCCCACAGATAGATTAGAGTCACCTGAATCAAACTGTGTTTTCCCGTTGTCAAACAGTATCTCCATTGCTAAGTAGAGATGAACGAGTACTGTTCGGATCAGCCGATCCGAACAGCACGCTCGCATAGAAATGAATGGACGTAGGCGGCACGCGAGGGGTTAAGCAGCCAGCCGACGTCAAAGCGAAAGTACCAGGTGCATCCATTCATTTCTATAGAGCGCGCTGTTCGGATCGGCTGATCCGAACAGTACTCGTTCATCTCTATTGCTAAGATATCATTTTTTTAATAAATATGCAAATAAGCTTTTAGAACAAAAAGGGAATTGCCATTGCTCCAAAAAGTAAGTCGTGTAGCTCCAAAGAGCTCATGTGCATATTGACCAAATAAAGGTGATCGGTTGATTGATTCTTCGTGCCTGGGTTGATATGCTGGGTTCTACCGGACTCCCTTTCAAGGTGAACCTCCATTGGAAAGATGAAAAAGATAGGGTCTCTGAACAGTTAAAGGGGTATCATGCTATTGTGCTTTTACTAAATAAAGTTCATTCATTGTATGACGAAAAGTCATACATTTTTGGAATTTTATTTTGTGCATCAATTCCTTATGGGTTTCCAGATTTTTGGCTTACTTTCACAAGCTGAATATTTATCCTGGTCAAATAATGAGTTGTAATGGTAAAATCGGTCATACACATTAGGCCCGCTTCACATATGAGTTCGGTATTCCGTTCGGGAAGTATGCTTGGGGACCCCCCTGAATGGAATACCGAACATGTTAAAAAGTGGTGAACAATGAAAGCACGCAGACCTCATAGACTATAATGGGGTCTGTGTGTTTTCCGCGTGGTGTCCACACGAATCATGCGGAAACAAAAGTAGCTCTTGAAGTACTTTTCTGTCTGCATGACTCATGTGGACACCTCGCAGAAAAAACACAGACCCCATTATAGTCTATGGTGTCCATGTGCTTTCATTGCTCACCACTTTTTAATACATTAGGTATTCCATTCAAGGGGATCCCAAGTCGACTCCCCGAGTGGAATACCGATCGCAGATGTCAACCAGGCCTTCGATACAGTAACTAGTGTCAGCCAACAGCTATTCTTTCTGACCCTCATACACATGCATGCTTGGCTGAGCTTGTTGATATTCATTATTCTATCGCGGATTCTTATTCATTGTTAAGCCAAGATGATCCCATATACTGTGACTTGTCTTTACAATAGATGGTTGATGAAGACTTAAATAATGGTATTTCAGTATCAAATTACCAAATTTTAGCCATACAAATATAAATCTATTTATTGAAATTACTTTCTGGATTTTGTAGTTCACTGCCGTAGCTCCGTCTACTGAGATGTAGTAACTTAGAACATGCATTCTCGATAAACTTTAGAAATCCCTAGAGGGACAAGCCTTTTGTAAAGTTTTGCAAGCAAGTCTTTTGAAGGATTAACCGATTGCCTTTTGTTTTTGTACCTATAAATAAAATGAACTAAATGCCACTTCTGCAATCATATATTGTACACATTTTGTTTTGCTCAAAGACTGGAATGACCTTTTATTATAGTGCAGACTTACTAAGTGCTCAGGCTACGATTGGAAAAAGAATTGTTAAAAGTGAGATTGTTTTTATGCTCCACATTGAGATGTTTTTGTGTCATGCTCCGGAGAACTCCCACTTACACTCAAAATTTTTGATTCACTGATAATTTCCAATCTATTAAAATCACATTTGGAAACTGGTTTATTGAAAAATAAGCGAATTTACAAAAAAAAAAATCGAGCAAGGAAGGGGGGAGCAAGGGAGGAAGGAAGAAAGAAAGGAAGTAAGGTAAGAGAAAGGGAGGGGATGAAATGGAAGCATACAAGCAATCACCCATGTATGAATATAGAAGAATTACAGGCAGTGGCGTAACTAAAGTCTTGTGTGCAATTCTTTGTCCGGGGCCCCCTACCTCATCTCTACAGTGAATTCTTGATAGTGATGGTTACGGGTGCTAAGGAGTTTAATCCACCTTAGTGTAGTTAGGGTAATCTGTGGGTCTCCTTGGTTTACGGGCCAAATGGAAACTGCAATCACAATACTGATGCCACTGCTTATGGGCTCCCTATGGCTCTTGTGCCCCGGTGTAACTGCACCCCCTCAAGTTACGCCCCTGATCACAGGATATTTCCTTTAAACAAAATATCATCATTTACCCATAGATTCCATCTACAGCAATAACTGACTTCTTTGTCATATGTAGATTTCCGATCTTTAACCAATTTTTTACAGTAGATGTTAACCATATTGGTCACCTCTCTCAAGATATTAGAACTGTACTTCACCTATAGTAGAACAATCCCCTTTACTGGGTACTAAAAACATCTCCTTGTATCAATGATATAATATAATATAATATCCCCAGGAGTTACAGAAGGGCCGAGCTGTGCAGTCAATGCACCAATGGATGACTGGAACTGGATGGTAATAAGATGACAGAACAAACAGAAGGTTACAGTACGGTGAATATATAATTAAAGAAATAAGATCTATCCCTATACACTGACCCTAACATCACAGACCAACAATATCCCTAATGGGAACCCTAAACTTTACTGATCCTAATAAGAACAATAGCAGAGAACTAGGATCCATAGGCAAGAAAACCAAACTAAGCAGATTTGAACACAGCAACTGGAACAGATTCCTACAGAGAAACTGGCAACGTACAGGGAACAAGAACCTAAAACGTGAACTGCAAATAGAGTTTTAGACTAAAATACATCTCCACCAAAGAGTCACAAACGTCCACCAGTTGTCACTTAAAGAGAACCTTTCATGTCCGCAGGCACATGTGGTTTTATATATCACTAGAAAGCAGACAGTCCATTAGACGGGGCAGCCATTTTCAGAATGAATTTTACCTTGAACAATTGTAAGGGATAATAACATTTATGGAACTGCGTGTGCCATGTGAGAAGGTAACAGGCAGAGTGCTGGAGTCCAGATATATCAGCCCCAGGTTTCTGACATATGTGTGGCCCAGGGCGGATCTGGAGTAGGCCTCAGCCCAGGTGTAGATCCTTGGCTCATTACTGGGCCAGAAAAGGCTGCAGCTCCTGCAATCCAGCGCAGTTCCATGAAGTGAAAGGAGGTGTGTGGTTCTGTCCTGTAACCCTGAGTCTGGTGAGACTATACTGCTCCTGTTTTGTTTGTGTGGCTGGAAGTAAGCCACATGTATTGAAGTGTTTAGTTAGTGGCTCAGACGAGCAGGTTTTTATTTTATTTTTTGCCTGACATTAAGGCTGTATATTGTTTTGTTTATTTTGTACCCGAAGTCCAGGTTTATTTATTTTCCAGGTTTTTTTTCCTAAATTTACCGTTTGCTGCAACGAAGCCGTTGGGCGAAATGCGCGTCGGGGCGCGGTACGGGTGGTAGGTGCTTTACACTATAACTATGGTCTTAGGGTTGGTTCTTTACCTTCTATATATGCAATTTTCACATAGGTCTCTCTGTTGTGCATTCTTACTGATGGGATATTTTTATCTGCTTTGGAACTGCCACACTTGCAACAACATGTGAACCCTTATTATTTGACTATGATATACATTCTTTTTTCACCCTAGACCTATATATTATTTATTACCACACACCACCCGCCTTTTTGTGAAGCATTTACCCCCTGTTGTTTATGTGTAACTACGGTTTAGTTAGTGGCTCAGACGAGCAGGTTTTTATTTAATTTTTTAAAACACCAACTAAGTATCAATGTATAAATAACACAAAAAATTCTCTTGATTTTAAATCTAAATTTATTGTTACAAAAAAGTTTTTAATTGTAAAAAATATTGGTATCAGGAAAACACAAACACATAAAAACATTTAAATGGTTTCATCCCCTCCACCACTAGCAGATTATACACCTGCTGGAGCTGCTCAGTCCAGTGCGACCTCCACTCTTGTTGTGTGTTTTTAAATGTTTTTATGTGTTTGTGTTTTCCTGATACCAATATTTTTTACAATTAAAAACTTTTTTATAACAATAAATTTAAAATCAAAATAATTTTTTGTGTTATTTATACATTGATACTTAGTTGGTGCTTTGAGTTTTTGCGGGTATCTTTGTTTTTTATCTAGTATTGAGATTGCTTTGGGTTTGATTTTTATTTTATTTTTTGCCTGACATTAAGGCTGTATATTGTTTTATTTTGTACCCGAAGTCCAGGTTTATTTGTTTTCCAGTTTTTTTCTAAATATACCGTTTGCTGCATATTTTGTGCCTGTCTTGATTGTTTGGGTCCACACCACTGCTTCTACCGAGCTAACTTCCCCAAAATGTATATAAGGACTCCAGAGATTTCTATTGTCTTCACAGGCTATGCATTTGTCCAGAAATGAGTCTAGCTAGTCAATGCTCTGTTCAATACTAGCTAAAGGGGATACCTCTTTTTATTTGGGATAGAGAAAATGTGGGACCCCCCTAAACAAACAGTGGTATTCTAATAAATTCTCTGTTAGTCAAAATAATGATTTTCTTTTATCCAGATGGATTTGCTACCCCAGAAATGAAATTTGAGAGCAATTTGTGACTAAGAGAAATCCATACATAGTCCAGACACCTGAGTCAAATTGATAAAATGTAATGAGTGGCACTGTGTGGGGGCGGACGAGACCTTAATGGGTAGAGGTGTCTGAAGTGATGGAGTGTAGATGAAAAATGCCTCGGAGGAAAGAACGTATGCACACATTTTGTTATGTCGCATAGTTAACGAAAGGGCAGACAAACATATAGTCACTTAACTTGATTTTTTTTTCACAAAGACATAAGTTGGTCAAGGTCAATGCCACCATAGGTAGCAGACACAGCTGTGACTATGTGAAAACAAGCCTGGTCTAGAAGGGAATGAGATTCAGTTCAAGTTCACTGAACCATTCAGTTCTCCCTGGGCTTAAAATTGATCTTTTTCAAGGCTGTGTATCCTGTAAGCATATACAGTAGCACCATTCAATGTCAATCATACAGCTATTTAGCTAAGGGCAAAAGCCTCAGCCTGGTAGATGTGATTAAAATGTTTACGACGGAGAGGATAAGCCATATTTTGTGATTCATTCTTTTCTGGCTCCATCTGATTTTCTTTTGTTTCAAGCTTTTGACTACTGGATCATTTAGAATGTCAGGTTACAATGTAAGGGGAAAGTTATTCTAAGTCTTATGTAAAACACAATGCTGCAAATCAAAAAAGAAAAGGGAAGGTCATTTTACATTGGGGAAGGTGGATTTCTGGCAAGAGCAAGAATGATGCCCATTATGAGGGACAAATGGGGGAATGCGTGGCTCTGAATCTGACGTGTTCGGTCTTTTACCACTTTCTTGTTTATCTCATTCTCTATACCCTCCACAAAAGCCTTTGAAACTAAAAGTAGACAACATAGATGGGTGAACAGACAGGTACTGAGCCAGGTTCGACCAGAGTATTCCAAAATTGTTTTTGTTTTTCCCCAAACCAAACAAATGGAGACCCGGCGCAGATGGGGGCATGTCACTGCTGGAGTCCAATAATATGTCGGGCTGTTTCAATGCATTGGGGGCCCAGTGCAAACTCTGTGAAAGTGCCTCCTCCCATAATTTAATTTCCCCTGTTTTCTCAACCACCAATGTTACACAAAAAAATAAATAAAAATACTCACTGAACCGCCTTTCCATGGACCTGTAATGAGGTTCCTACTGCAGATCTAGGGCGGCTGTGTGGGCCATTGCAACCATAGGGGCTGATGCAGCTGCACCATTAGCTCTATGGTTAAAGTGGCCCTATTCACAGGGCTCAGCAAAGTGCAATTTGTCCCGCAAAAAATAAGCCATTATGCAATTTTTCAAGTGGTAACATAAAAATCATGATAGCACTTGGAATGTGGGGGAAAAAAAAGGAAACACAAAAATAAAAATCGGCACAATGTTTAAGGAGTTAATTGAACACAGCGCACTAGTGAATAATGTATCTCCTATTGACATTAGATTTACAATTAATGCCGACAGCAAACACATCAGAGAAATAGAGGGAAAGATTTAATCTTTTTTTTTTTTTTTTTAAATATTAAAAGTAAAGAAATGTTCTATTAATGAAGCTAAATATATTCACAGTGCAAATATCTAAAGCCAAGTGTTACGGGTAGTAATCTCTGTCACAAGCTAATTTTCATATACATATAATAAAGATTTTGTAGTGTTTTAAAGGTTTTCTTGACTATCTAGTGGTTACAATTACAGTTACAGTGGTTACAGTTACAGTTGCCAATGGATACGATCATTAATGTAAAACCTTTCTATGGTCTGCGACTGATCAGGACCCCAGGCAAGATTTCTTTCTGTGGATATATGATCAAGCAGGTACAGTGCATGCACAAAAAAATACCCCAGTCACATGGACTGGGGTATCCATAGACTCATTGCTCTTACAGTAAAATCTTCCCTCTATATTGGGGTGGAAACTGCTTTCCTCTAAACACAAAGGATGCCTCCTCATTACAGTTAAAGGGGTTTCCAATCTCCCTCTCTCACCAGTTTGCCTGGTATCACTTCTTCTCACTTCCTGTATTCTTCCACAAGCTGGTGGGTGGGCTTTGCTTGTTTAATGAACAGGACATTATGAAGTACCTCAGTACATATAGGCATTGCCTTTACCATGCCTTTGCAAATCTATAATAACGTAGATCAATAATATACACAATAGGTGACAATTACATTACACAGGTACATACTTCCTGGACTTACAATGGATATGCAGTAAATTCAATGTTATTTTTGTGTTTACATAGAGAGATAACTGGCACTGTTCAAGCCTTTATCAGCAAATTGCAATTAGCTGAATGGAATGCCCAGACTGCAGAGGAGGAGATAACAGCTATGAAAGTAAAACAGACAACTCATCCCCCCTCCACTCCAAAGAGCATTGAGTTGCATCATCCGTCCTGGATCAGTAAACAGGGATGCTTGACAATGACGTGTAAACAATGAGAGGAACAATTTTGCAAACGAAGCAGCATTGCTAAAGAAATGTGTTTAGCAAATCACTTGAATTCCCAAAAGCTAGCAGTATAGATAGGATCCTTGCAATGGAAAAACACTTAGAAGTAAAGAGTAAGAATAGATTCTGCCAGAGCTCTTTGTACTGATCATTGATATATTTCTACCAAATTATCACATCGACCAGTCACCATCTTTGGACAAACTATTGGATTCTACATCTTGTTCCCTTGATTTGATTTTATTCTTTTCTCACCAGCCGACGAAAAAGGTTATTATTGACTTCAACAACACAGAAACCAGAAAACTGCAAAAACAAACTAGATGAGGAGTTTGTATAAACTTCCTACATATCCAGACACGAAAACTTTCTATTACATACACATATTATCTTACAAAATTGAAACCTTGGACTATATTGTTCGCTATGTTCCCGTGATTGTGCTGTGCCACACCAAGAAGATGATTAAGGCAAAATCCCAGGAAATGTCTCCGCAGAAATGCTATTTTCCACAGATTGATGAAATTGCAGGTTTTACTTTAGGAAAACAGACACGGACTGTTCTGTATTGTAATATATTAATAAAGCAATTGTTCTTGATGTTTAATATTCGTTTACTCAACTTAAATAACCTTATTATAGGACCAGAGCTTCCAGTTTCTTCATTTTCTCCTTTATTTAAAACAGTTCATTGGAGAGTTCTGGTTTTCTTTTTTGCTTGTTATTATTATTATGAAATGTATATTGAGAGGGATTCAAAGCGTCTCGAAGGAAATAAAGATACCGCTGTGCGCAGCACAAACAAAAATTACAGATTTAAAAAAAATAGCAAAGAAGAAAAAGAAATTAAACAAGTGGAAAGGACTTTGGATTTCAATGTATGTTTTACATTTTACTAGTCATTAAATACAATGTCTCACACAGGACTACAGATACTGAGGCCAAACCCAATATTGTTATTGTACGGTGGTATTACCTCCATGGTTGTTCACATCATTTCCTAGGAACTAAACAGAAAACTTTTCCTAGTAACTAAAGCTGAAGAGAAAAAGAATTCAATAAGTAAGTGTTCAGGCTAATTCCCTTCTAAAATTCTAAAGAAAAAGAAACTTATAGGTGATAGCTACCCTGTTTCTCCAAAAATAAGCCCTAGCTTGGGTTTTTGGAGTCGACTTAAAATATAGACCCTGCTCCAAAAATAAACCCTAGTTACAATTAACGCATCCAGTGCATGAAGTCATGGAGACGAAGGAGAATAGGCATTCTTCCCAATTATTGTGGACAAGTGCCCTGATACCTCCCACCACGGCAGTGCAAACCAAGTTCTGCCTTCCAAGTGCCATTTCCTGGGTCCTGCCTCCTAGCTGCTACCATGCTGTTAGCTTGGCCACCTACATGACCAGGGGTCACGTACAACCCCTGCTCATTTCCACAGATGTAGCCACTCCACTACAGCACCTACTACAGTTAGGGTTAAGGTTACTAACCCTAACCATTTTACATGATTCATCTGGAGTAAATCAAATAAGATCCCGATTTGTCCCAGTGCCTAAAAAAATTAGACCTAGACCCTGAAAATAAACCCAAGCCCTTTTTTACTGAGAAAAAAATAAAATAAATAATAATAATAATAATAATAATAATAATAATTTTTGGAGGAACACGGTACTTTAAAAAAATAGTAATAAATAGTGTATCATGGTGTTCCTGTTTTAGTATTTCCAAGCATTGTGCCCCACTGACCCATTACCTTCCCTATTCTGTATCTGTAATTGTAACCCTGACTAGAGTCATTACCCGACAGAGGCAATTGGCACCGCACAGAAGAAAAACAATCTCTTGCTTTGTAGAACTTCTGGAAACTGGTCTACGAACTATATTTGCCAAAGGTTCTTTAGCATTTGGGAGATTGTCACAGGAAACTAGTGAACCTACAATAAGTTTTCTCCAAGATTAGCCTTATAGTATAGCTGATACAAAGATTTATGAATATTGGAGGCCCACACAGAAACCAATTGGATAGAATACAGAATGCATTTGGATGAGAAACTTTGTAAAGCATTTTGAGGACACCATGTTATTGTTCGTGTCCTTGGTTTTCTGTATAGGAAAGTGGATCAGCACCTGTCTACCATAATCACACAATACCTCCTTTCACATTGCCTTTTCAATGGCCTTCAAGCCTCTTCTAGAGCAAAAAAAAAAAAAAAACAGCCGGACAAACCCACAAATATTAAGTGTAATGAATTTTGAGAGGTTTGCTCAACTTTATTAGCTAATGCTACCATTCCTAGTAGCTCCACTGCTCATTGACATGAAAAACCAATGGTCAAGAAGCAGTCGGTATACAAGTAGAGCTACTTTCTGGCTTCATTTTTCAACAAGAACAGATGTCTTCTTCTTTACCTTCCTATTACATGGACATTTTCTGGTTTGTGTGTCACAAGAGAGTTAGCTTTTCAAGACAATACTGTTTTGTTATATTGTATCAAGATTGACATGCTATATAGTATGTATTTATGTAGTTGCCCATTGTTTATTATATCTTGAGAGATTCATGAGAGCCCTTAACCCAATTCAAGTGATGTTAAGGATGGACACATCTGGCGAATTACATTGTATCAGCAGCTAAATGCTACTCCTTCGAGAGTGTTTCAAGCATTTATGTCCAGGCGACTCAAGCACCACCCAAACTTGTATAACACGCACATAATTCAAGGTCAGATTACTCCTCTTAATACATTGTTAAAAGCTTTAGGCAACATTTTTTTTTTTTTTTTTGTTACAAATACGTCTGGTATAATTATTTTTCCATTAGCAGAGTTCATTAATAACAAGGCATATAGTTACTGTGGAAGCGATGTTGAGCCGGGCTGTATATTAATGCCGCTAAATGATTTGCAGGCCTATTTTATCTTCCGTGCTGCCTGAAGTCATATATTTAATTTAAATGACTGAAAGAGATGAATGATGTCACCTAAAACCAATAAAATATTTACCTTACATTGAAATCTGAATGATTAGTTTCCAATATTGCATACAAAGCTGACCCATGTGACCTCCAGGTCCCTTCTTTGCCTCAATGCATTGACAAAGAAGAGAATTTCATATTGATATACATTAATAATTTACACCAAACTAAAATATTCAGTATAACATTGGTTGAATTAAAGAGGATCTGTCAACTATCCTGACATTTTCGTTTGAATAAATACTTATCTTTGGCGGTATGCCAAAGAGGCAACATATCTACAACCACTTCTCTGGCATAGAGGGAATAGTAAATTCCTTACATTATGTGCATCAGAGAAGAAGAGGTCAGTGCTCCAGAGGAGAGCACATAACCATCACAAGTGATGAGTGAATTTGCATCTAATGGTGGAAATTTCCATTTACAAGGGAACTCTTAGAGATGAAAGCCATCCTAATAATGTCTGTGTTTAATACATTTCCATGATTTTGTAGATCTATGAAATTATTTGCTGTGGGATTGAAGTAATGATTGTAAGAAGCAATTATATTTTATTCATGGATGGTTTCCTAAGGAATATGTTTGTCTTTACATACAGAGCTGTTTATTCCCAATGATTACAACAAGGAGTTTATTTTCATTAGCTTTCCTTCATTAAATCAGTTGAGCGGCTCCTTATTTATTGCTTTGTTGAGTAGGATTATGACTCGTGGCCACAGTCGTACCTCACAAGGTTGTCGACTTGATAACCCTCATGTTTATCTTTAGAGATGAGCGAGTAATGTTCGATCGAGTAGGTGTTCGATCGAATACTACGGTATTCGAGATACTCGTACTCGATCGAACACTACTAGCTGTTCAAAGTTTAAGGTTAGATGCAGAACCAGTGTTGATTGGCAGAATGCTATATATTCTGCCAATCAACGCTGGTTCTTCTCTTACCTTTCCGAAGTCTTCTCCGCGCTGCGTCCCCACGTCTTCTTCCGGGTGGAATTCACTCTGCCTAGGCATCCGGCCTAGGCAGAGCCGACTGCGCATGCGCAGAGTGAATTCCACCCGGAAGAGGACGCGGGGTCCCTGCACCGGGAGAAGACTTCAAGCAGAATCCAGCCCGACCGTCACTCGAGGACTTGGTAAGTATGATTTTATCGAATGTTGCCTACCCCTGAAATGAGCATTTCCCCCCATAGACTATAATGGGGTTCGAAATCCGTTCGAACAGTGTGCGGCTGTTCGAATCGGATTTCGAACCTCGGACACTTTAGTGTTTGCTCATCTCTATTTATCTTTCTTTTTAATTTTCCAAGACTAGAAGTATCTCAATTTACTAAACTTTTTCCGCATTTTTGCACCTATATTATTGGCTGCTGTCCCGGGGCTAAAAAAAACCCCTACTGGTTAATGTAACTAGAGCCACATTGCACCCGTAAAACAGAACCAAATACAGATGTGATTTAGGGAAATGGGACGAGCCATTTGAATTTTTAGATTTTTTAAAAATAATTTCAACAACATTTTTAAAAAGTATAAAAATTTAGACCCCCTCAGTAGCTTGAACCTGTGATCATCAGATCTCTCATGCCATAAACTGCTATAACACTGTATGTCATTCCTCATTTTTTCTCTTGGCAGGATGTATCAAGATATTTGTGTCATGAGATGAGCAGCCTTTCAAAATATGATGCCACAAAGTGATAGAATACCACAAAACAATATGCTGTCTATCCTCTCGGTGTCTGTGTGTGACCACTTCATGGCTGTAAGGTGAAATTCAGTCTTTTAAGGATTTTGTTAGCTTATAGGGACAGTGTATTAAACTGGTTTCTAGACAAATTCAAGTCCGTAACCAAATTAAAGCTAAGGGATTTCCAGGTTAAACATATTGTTGGCTGATCCTAAGGACAACATCAGGTCAGTGGTGGTCCAAAACTCAGCACCTCCATCGATCAACTATTCTCCGCTCCTAATACACAGACAATGGAGCAGGAAGCAAACAGCTCCATGTCTCTTTATAGTGGCCATTAAAATGGTTGTGCAGGATTAACTGATAATTAACCCCAATCCTATCACAGAGGTCCACTACCATTACTAATCACACACACCAGAAAACGGTAAACTAACTTTACCGTTTTCTGGTGTGTGATAATTAACCCCAAAACCTATCTTCCTCCCCCACCTAACTTCTAATTTACTGCAATTAAAAGAAAAATCTATAATTACCTATATCCCTGGAGCAGTCACATGATAATCCAGTTTCTGATAATCAGGTGATTTTCCGTTTCACCACTTCCAAAACGGAACATCACCATCACTCTTCCCCTTCCCCCATCAATACTTACCAAGCTTTCCTGTGTCCGGACAGCTCTTCCCCCTCTCCTGTCTTATAGCAGTGGGCAGAATAGGATAGCCAGGGAGACCGGAGAGGGTGGGAGGGGCTAGTAATGGGGGTAATCAATAGACTTCATGAGATAGGGAGGGTGGGAGGGTCTAGTAATGGGCGGGATTGGTAGTCAGTGGGAGTGGAAGGGGCTAGGCCTAGTGAGATGGAGGGTTTTGTAACGGAGTGAGAGAGTAGGGGGCTGCAAGAGAGGGAAATAGTGTAGCAGCTACACAGGAAGCTGCACAGCAGGAACAGGAAGCTATACCTTGTAAACAAAGACAGAGGATGCAGCAGCAACCAGAGACACCCAGAAATCACTCCAAACACTGATAAAGGTATATGGATGTAACCCATCACTAGCACTAACAGACCTTTATAAAAAAAAAAAAAAAAATTCTGCCTGGAAAACCCCTTTAAATTTATAATAACCAAGGTACATGACTATGTTACCAAATATGAATATTACATTGGTTGTGTGCGTGTATATATATATATATATATATATATATATATATATATATATACACAGATAGATAGATAGATAGATAGATAGATAGATAGATAGATAGATAGATAGATAGATAGAAAAAAGCACCAAACCATGGAGTCAGTGCTCTATGGAATCGACTAGGAGAGTTCCCCTTCTTTTTTTATTCCCGTTTCAACCATTTATTTTAGCAAAAACATAAATTACTGGACAACCCCTTTAAATACAAAACCCACAATAGAAGGAGTTTGACTTTATACACAGAACACAGTTATAGTAGTATCAGGAATTCCTTCTGTGCATTGGGATACATCATCACATATGCATCCATATATGAAAAGAATCCCACGTTCCCAGAATGCCCTCTGCTGTTGTAGCATACATCATCTTGTAGTCATTAACCTAGTCAATGGAAAACCAAAATGAGTGGTGCTGAAATAGCTATAAAATCATTAACCTGCGCCATAGGAAGACCAGATCATTCATCCAGAATACTGGCACAGAGACAGAAGAGTTTGGCACATAGGGAACGTTATAATCACTTTGGCTAGAAGGAGGGTACTGGAACTTGTAGTTCTTCGTCACAGGCTATTTAACCATTGCCAAATACTACTGAAGTCATCCACAGATGAATGGAGCAGCAGTTAGCTCTTATTCTTTTGTATATTGTTAAATTGCATCATAACAGTTTCCCCAAGGTGCACGCTCCTTATCTGTGGCTGGATGAGAGAGGCTGTCAGCTCCTGGCTACGGCTGAATACAGAGGCTTTCTATTGCGTCTCCCACACAGACTGTCATCTGTCATTTGTGTGAATCTAATCATTATAGAGTAACTAACAATAGAGAACGTCTAATCATTATTCAGAGACCCGACGAGAAAAAAACGTATACTTCTCCATTTCTTCTTCTGAGACTAAAATAAGGAACGCGCCTGATCTATCCTGATCTAGGCATTTAATGGATTCTCTCTCATGTTAAAAACAGAAATAAGAGGGAATAAAAATGTCACTGTCAGTTCAGCTCCTAAAAACATCTCTGCACCGAGCACTAATAATCTGGAGCTCAGCGCATACAATATTCACACCCCATACTCAACATTGGACCTGATTCTAGTTTATTGCTTAATAACATCCAATGTTCTTTTTGTACCAATTACTGACAGTTATCTAGATCTTTGCTTGCTGTCACTCTTTGTTATCTTCCACTGGATAAGAATCAGTCCATGGTCATGTGATATACAGTTCATTATCATGTAATGGACAAACAGGTGCACAGCTCGTTAGTCACAGCACAGTAATCTATTAACGAGCCGTACACCTGTGTTTTCATCATATGACCCTTGACTGTATAGCACATAACCATGGACTGTATATCACCTGACCTTGGATTGTATATCACATGACCAGGGACTGTATATTACATGACTAGGAACTGTATATTACATGACCATGGACTGTATATCACATGACCAGGGACTATATATCACATGACCCTGTACTGTATATCACATGACCAGGGAATGTATATTACATGATCCTGGATTGTATTTCACATGACCAGGGACTGTATATTACATGACCATGGACTGTATATCACATAACCAGGGACTATATATCACATGACCAGGGAATGTATATTACGTGATCATGGATTGTATTTCACATGACCAGGGACTCTATATTACATGATCCTGGACTGTATTTCACATGACCCTGGACTGTATATCACATGACCAGAGACTGTATAACACATGACCATGGACTGTATATCACATGACCAGGGATTATATATTACATGATCCTGGATTGTATTTCACATGACCAGGGACTGTATATTACATGATCCTTGACTGTATTTCACATGACCAGGGACTGTATTTCACATGAACCGGGACTGTATATTACATGACTAGGAACTGTATATTACATGACCATGGACTGTATATCACATAACCAAGGACTATATATCACATGACCAGGGAATGTATATTACGTGATCATGGACTGTATTTCACATGACCCTGGACTGTATATCATATGACCAGAGACTGTATATCACATGACCCTGGACTGTATTTCACATGACCAGGGACTGTATTTCACATGACCAGGGACTGTATATTACATGATCCTGGATTGTATATTTCATGACCCAAGACTGTATATCACATGACCAGGGAATGTATATTACATGACCCTGGACTGTATTTCACATGACCAGGGACTGTATATCAATCAACCATGGGCTGATTTTTATCCACTGGAAGTAAACAGAGAAATCACAGCAAGCAGAGTTGTAGAAAGCCATGAGAAACTGATACTGAAAAAAAACACTTAGTTATTAAAACTGGACAACCCCTTCAAATAATCTACATTTATAACAATGAACAGCCACAACATGACTGCGTGTAAATATATTTCCCCCACCCCTTTATTATTTATTAGTGGCATCTTTGGCACATAATAGTCTTTACCATATATACAGTTCTATATTAAATGGTGGCTATCTGACAAATTTTAGAAAAGATAAAACAAAAAAACAATGCAACCCCTTCAGATCCTGTACTAGAACTCAAAATATAAGCTTCAATTAAAGTGACAACCAAAGGAACAATAAAAACTGAAACAATAGATGTTTCTGCGTAGAATAAGATTCATTAATAGAGATGAGCGAGTACTGTTCGGATCAGCTGATCTGAACAGCACGCTCGCATAGAAATGAATGGACGTAGACGGCATGCGGGGGGTTAAGCGGCCAGCCGCTGTCAAAGCGGAAGTAGCAGGTGCATCCATTCATTTCTATGGAGCGTGCTGTTCGGATCAGCTGATCCGAACAGTACTCGCTCATCTCTATTTATTAACTCTGTCCAGGGGGTCAGGAGGGAACCATATCTCCTTATGGAGACTCTCTTTGAAGGCCTCCTTTTTCAGGTATGAAGAGTCTTACAGACCATAAAGGCTTTGCTAGGAATTCTAGGAAAGGAATATACAAATAATTTCTCCTTAAAGAGGACCTTTCATCAGATCGGGCACAGGCAGTTCTATATACTGCTGGAAAGCCAACAGTGCGCTGAATTCAGCGCACTATTGGCTTTCCCGATCTGTGCCCTGGGTAAAGCGCTATTGGTCCCGGTACTGTAGCTCTTTACAGTCAGAAGGGCGTTCCTGACAGTCTGTCAGGAACATCCTTCTCCACAGCAGCTCCTATCGTGCTGTAGAGTGTGAGCGGGGAGGAACGCCCCCTCCCTCTGCTCACAGTGCTCGTCCATAGACGAATATTATCAGGAGGGGTACCTGGTTCCGCTCTGCTAAGCTGTATTCTATAAGTTTTACATTGGATCCAGATGTTCATCACAGAAACTACTCTACAGTATAGAGACTGAGGGTCAGTAAATTCTCCCCATTGTATTCCAAGAATGGATGTTTTTGACGTGTGTGAATAAAGATTCATTCTTGTCCAATATTTACTAGTATTTATACTGCAGGATTCGGTTTTGATACATAGTCTATACATATGCACAACCAGAATATATAGATACTTATTTTTATAACTATTTTTCTTCTTATGGTATAAAGTATACACTTCTATACACTAACAAAGTCAATAAGAATATATTTACATAGCGAGTCCATGTTCTTGCATGCAGGTGCGGATGTGTAATGATACCAGTGAACCCTGTCCCCTCTAGCAAAAAAAAGAAAGAACTCAATAGAGTACATCCAGAGTTCACGACAAGACCAACATATTCACTTTCAGTTATTTTTTTACAACTCTGTACCCTGTTACCGAATTGCACATTTTTAGTTTCAATGATTAATATCCTGTTTTCTTAACCCAATGCCCTTAAATAAATTCCCTCTCATTCAATGTTCATGTCCTCCAAGCTTGAAAAGTTTGTGTAGTGGCTTAATTTTAGATAAGGAGATAGGCAAGTGTCAAAATAAATCTTCAGCAATAAATCACTACTCACCTTCAAGTGCCTCTTCCCATTTTTTACATCTAAATTTCGCAGCTGAGCACGGGCGAACCTCGCACCGCCAATACATGTTTATTAATTATCTTATCTTACTCTTCTATCTTTACTCGGGAAATCCAGATTTACTCCTCTAGTACGTTAGAAAATAAATTTGAAACCTTTCATTTTAGATTGTAAAATTAATCAAATAAAATAAAAAATTGCTAAAAATATTTTTTGGGCTGTTTTCGGATTAAACAAACATAAAATTAAGTCTTGCGATAGAAGGAAAATAAAATATAGAAAATTTAATTTGTGAACCAAAAAGATAATGTTTGTGTTTCTGGAAAATTCAGATTTTACAATTGCGGAATGTTAAGTTAAATTTTAAAATGGTAAAGGACGTGTACGGGGAAATGTAAATGAGGAGACGGTAATATTTTTCATAGAATTTTAATGAAGTCCCTTGCTATATGCTGCAGACACTGTAAGGTGAACTACTCAGTTTTACAGGTTATTAAATATTTGCATAGAATAATAGGCAACATTGATCATAGCAGGCATTATGGACGCAGACGTATTGGAGCAGGTTTACTAATACTGTCTAAGTTTTAGTGTAAACTTATCAGAATGTGTAACGCTGGTGTTAATGCTCCGGGCCGGAGCCTCTGCTGGCTCGGGCAGAGGTTGGTGGCCCGCTCTGTTGTTAGCATGTGTCGGTGCTTCTGGTGCTATGGAGGTGGTCCAGAACCTCCACAATAGTCTGCGGGGATTCCGGTCTCCTCCTGGGATCGGAAGGCCTACTTCTGGAATCAGTGGTGGTCTGGAGGCTATTTAGGCCTCATTCTGGCTCCTACTATGCTTCTGTTCCTATCCTGAACCTCCCGTTTGCCCTTCTGTGTTCCTGTGTATGACCTTGGCTTGTCTTCCAGACTATTCCTCCTTGACCTCCTGATTTGTCTACCTTCTGACCTCCTGTGGATGACTTTGGTTTATTTCCTGACTACTCGAGCTTGACCTCTGCTTGCATTTGCTTCTCCCTCCTGCTACCACATGACCTCCTGTGTACCGACCAGACTTGATTGACTTCGTTTTTGGCTATACCTGGAACCTGCAAGACCTCCTGTGTACCGACTTGGCCTGTACAACTTCCCTGCGGTGCTTTCGCTACCTTCTAGCAAACCTCAGAACATTTCTCTCCGTGCTAACCAGCTCCTCCATTTATTCATCTGATAAGGTGTTTCTGGGCTTTCTGGGTCCTCTGCTACTTGGGGCTCACAGGGTGTGTGTCGCTCTCTGGGCAGTTGCGGTTCTGGGTCCCAGAATTTACAAAGTCCAACTCCACCATCAGGAGCTCTGGCGAAGAGCGTTGTGCACTCAGGACTGGTTTTGCCTCAATGTTTGGGGATTCTGGTTGCCGAGGACTTACTGTCCGTTACTCGATGCATCAGGCACCTAACAGCTGGATGATAAATCTGTTGCTTAGTTGGCTTAGAGAGTCTGTCAGCGGGAAAATCAGTATCAAACTAATGATAGTTCCTTGAAGACCGGCTTGTACACTTTCCAAAGATGTCTTTCTTATTTTGCATTGCATTCTCATTTTCATGATAATCAGCGGATTATTCTTATGCAAAATAGCTGAAACAGGTTTTAGGGGGCAATTCTTCTCTAGCTGGGGCTTCACGCTCTGCTCTAGATAACAGTCCCTAACTTCCACCCACCTCTGCCCGCTTCTTTGCTTGAACGATATCTCCCTCTTTGTCACAATTTGTCTGCAGTTAGAGGCGGTTTTATAAAGTAGAGAGAGAAGTGTCTTTATTTTATGCCTATTGAAACTGTAGACAGGCATCAATAGGCATAAAGTGATTTGCTTACAGACCGCAATACAGTAGTATTGCAGTCTAGGAGACAAGCAATCTGAAGATCACCAATTCAAGCCTTCTTATATGGCTCTGTGAACAAAAAATGAAAAAAAGTTTATGGGGTTTGAAAGGCGAGGAGTCAAAAACAAAAATTATACAATGCCTGTGACAGGTAAGGGGTTAACCAAATTTGTTGTAAGCGTGGACAAATGTTTTTATCACTATAGTGATGGAAAAGATGTGGCCTAGATTAACTTGACATTAACTACACTATGGCAAAGAACTTTAACTCAACCCTTATTACTGTGTCCTCTAATAAGACATCATTATGCAGCAACCTAGGCTAGGTTAGGATCACCTGAATCAAACAATGTTGTCCCTTGCGAATCGGTACAGCGCTTTGTCAATCACCATATCATATAGGACTCACAATCTACATTCCCTATCAGTACGTCTTTGGAGTGTGGGAGAAAACCGGCGTGCTTGGTGGAAACCCACACGAACATGGGGAGAACATACAAACTCCTTGCAGATGGTGTTCAGGGTCAGATTGGAACCTAGGATTCCAGTGCTGCAAGACTACAGAGCCACCATGCTGCCAATATGTTGCCCAGATATTGCTGCCAATATGTAAATGAGCACTTTGCCATGCCTACCACTGCTCTGCCACCCTCTTCCGTCCAATCTGATTGACACTCACCATTGCTAATATCCTCAGTACATGAGCAGTATGCTGTGATGCTTGTTTGATGCAAATCACATGTACTGCGCATGAACCAAGAATGTGAACAGTGGCGAGTGTGACGTAACTGTCTTAGTGGGCATTCACACGGAGTAACGCCGGGCGTGTATCACAGCCGTACACACCGGCGTTACGGCAGACTGTCGAACACTTCCCCATTCACTTCAATGGGAGCGCTCGTAACAGCAGCGTTTACGAGCGCTCCCATTGAAGTGAATGGGGAAGTGTTCGGCAGTCTGCCGTAACGCCGGCATGTACGGCTGTGATACACGCCCGGCGTTACTCCGTGTGAATGACCCCTTAGGTATGCCCTGCCTGGCCCTGTCAATCAGAGGAAGGAGGGAGGGGAGGAGAGTGGTTCAGACCAGTGGCAACGTCATATTGATTGCAAAAATAGCGATATTCCAGCAATGGAGATATCAATTCACAAGATGGCAAGCAGTCTCTCTGTGGGGATGACCGATAGGGCTGGGCTCTGGCGACAGTCTCCTCTTGAAGATGGTTTTGACACAACAGAGACCCGAAGGACTTTGTAAGAATACTGAATAATAAAATAAGAAATCTATAAGGGAAGTCTTGATGAACAAGGTAAGAATGTGATGGATTATAAATAGTCGATAGATAGGAGAGAGAATGTACTGGCAAATATCAGAAACGGAAATAATAAGCGTAATCGTATAAAGTAAAATGTAGATTGAAGGAAGGATATAATCGTGTGCACTATATTACGCTACAGTTGTACCAATATGTTTCAAGGAGGACTCGGAAGGTCATATTTACACTCATCATTATAGGACTAACTGCATCGCTTGCTAATATGGCTCTTCTTAGTAAATACAGACATAATGACCACTTTATGGCGGTAATCATACTCATTACAGTTATTTGCCCGCTATTATGTATGGCAGTAATAGATGTGAAATTCACTAACATGCAAGACTGTTGCTCCCTTAAGCATGACTATACTGATATTTACTCCACAAAATATAGTTTGCAGGTTTTTTTTCCTGGAAGCCACTATTTGTTTTTCACAAAGCGCACAAACCAGATACATTGTAATTCTCTCTCTGCTACACACAACAGGGCATTGTCCGCACAAAGAACAATTGCAGATATCTTGAATTACTCATATTAAATCTACTTGTGATCAATAAATTCTTCTATTGGTTCTGCGACTTGAACAATGAAAATTGCCTCCTCTTATAGATGGAAACTTGAATCAGAACTTTCTACTGTTATCTTAGTTTTCGCTTACCAGGCAATTCATATAGGAACAATGAGAACAATGAGATCACCAGAGCACAGGAAACAGTATGGGCCTGGCCACCGTGGCTAAAGTATGAGATGCGGTCACGATATTTCATGCGTTTTGACAATGGTTGTTTTACGGCCACAGTCTATGAAATAGGTTTGTAATTTTCAGAGTGCCCCTTTACCCCCATTAGATCAATAGCACAGGACCCACAAAACATTCAGACGCTTAAACGTTTCACTGTGTTGCAGTGTTACAGACACTATTTCACCGCACATACCCAGTGAAGACAGCTATTCAATAAAGTTATGAGGAATATATTTTAAAAAGAGTTCCTTAGGCACAACTTATAAGATGGCACCAAGTACTACACCATATTTCCCAACAGATTGGAAAAAGTAGATGGCACTTTGCAGTTGCAGAATCGTCCATCTTTAGACTGCACATGGTAGGTTCCTGGTGGGCTGGGTCAAATGACTTTGTAGTTGCTCTCAGAAGGTAAATATTAAGCTGGTAAGGAAACTTCAAATGTTTCTAATTTGTTGTTTAACCTGAGTTGTCTCAAAGCTTTTCAAAAACTTGGGCGTAGAATTACAAGGTTCCAGCCTATAGGTGGCACTGCAAATAAGTTTTGGAGGACAGCAACTTTACATTCTTTTTCCCATTTAGCACTGCATAGACATCCTATTGTCTTAGCAGATAAGGAAAATTAGTACCTTCTAAGAGCCTCAAAGAGGTGTCATGCTAATGGTGACACGATGAGGAGCAACAACACAAACAGTGCTCTCTACAGATAGGTTCTCTAAGGATAGGCATTGATTTAGTGGGATAATCATCTATATGTGGTACTAGATAGACAGAAAACCCATTTTTATACAGCTTAGATACACATAGTTGATACAACAAGATAGTTGTGATCTATAGTTTGTTCATGTAAACTCTAATGATAAAAAATGGTTATGTGATTAAAATTTAGTACAGCGATCCCTCAAATTACAATGGTTTCAAAATGCCTATTTTTCTCAACATTCAATTGTCTTGTCTGGAACACTAACTAAAAACCAGACTAAACATACAGGACAAAAAGACAATACTAGGAATATAAGACAAGACTAGGAAGAGGAAAGCTTAGAGAAGTAAGAGGAAGCAAACATAGGAAGAAGAGTAAGAAATAAAAAACACAAAGAAGTAAAAAACAAGAAAAGGGTAGAGGATAAATAACAAAAAAAAAAGGAAAAAAAAGAGGAAGAGCATGAGTAAGTAAATAAAAAGAAGAATGGGAAGGAGGATAACAGCAATAAAAAGAAAAAAAAGAATATAAATAGGAGGACTAAGATGAGAAAGAAGAAAGATCAGGAAGAAGAAAATAAGAAAGAGGAATGAACAGTAAGAAAATGAGTAAGAAAATTAAAGTGAGAGGAAAAATAAGAATGGAAGAGAAGTAGTAAGAGAACAGGAGTAACAGAACAGGAAGTGGAGGAGTAAGAGAACAGGAGTAACGCAACAGGAAGAGGAGGAGTAAGAGACAGGAGTAACGGAACAGGAAGAGGAGGAGTAAGTGAACTAAGAAGAATAAACATGGGAAAAGGAGGAGTAAAATTAAATAGAATAGCAGAAAGAGGATGAGGAGGTAAAAAAAAAAAAAGTAAGAAGAATGGGTGAAATAGGGAAAAAAGGGAAGAGGTGGAGTAAGAGAAAAAAAAAGAAAGAACAGAAACGGAATGAGTAAGTAAAGTAAAAAAGAAAGATTGGGAAGAGGAGTAGGAAGATCAGAAAGAAGAAAATAAAGAAGAACGAACATTAAGAAAATGAGTAAGAGAATGTGAGTGGAAAAACAAGAATGGAAGAGAAGGAGTAAGAGAAAAAAGAATGAACAGGAAGAGGAAGGGAATTAAAAAGAATAAACTCGGGAAGAGGAGGCGTAAGATTAAAAAAAAAGAATAGCAAAAAGGAGATGAGTAGGTACGATAAAAAAAATTGAGAAGAGTAGGTGAAATAGGAAAAAAGTGAAGAGGTGGAGTAAGAGAGACAATAAAAACAGGAACAAAATGAGTAAGTAAAGAAAGATTAGGAAGAGGAGGAGTAAAAGGGAAAAAAAGGATATGAAAAGGAGGAGCGAGATAAAAAATAAGGAGAGGATGAGTGGGTAAGATAAAAAAAGAACAAATGGGCAAAGGAAAAAAAAAAAGAAAAAAGAAAGCAAATTGGGAAGAGGAGTAGTAAAAAGAAAAAAAAAAGAAGAGGACAAAGAACCTCTTGATTTGAAACTTCAATATGAGACAATAGTGCTGTAATACAGTGTATGACAATGTGAACAGCTACAAAACCCGAAGCCCCGATAATGCGCAGCTCTATCACTTTCTTCTCCAGTGGCAATACAATGTTATCTTTTTCTCACGCTTGTGCCCCCTTCCTTGCTTTCTCAAGATTTTACGAAGCTTCCTTATAGTTCTTGCCCATAATTTAGCTTTAGATGACTTTTGAAGGCTGACTCCGGACTATTGATGCCGGATCAATAAATATAAAGCATCTGTGTAGAATCCAAGCTGGAAATGTGCTCCAAGGAGAATCTTATTATTCAATAATAAAATTTGAAACTTCATTTTAAGGCAGATATTGACTAAATTAAAAGAAATTTTTATTCAAAGTGTCAAGGCAAGATATTACCAAACTCTTTAATTAGAATAAAAATGTGAATATGAAGAGGATTCATGGATCCATCTAAAGTGCTCTTAAAAGATTTCAGGAATAATCAGAAATTCATTATGCACAGCAAAAAGCCCAGATGTAAATGGAGCTTCCTCACAAGGGGAATTATGCAAAATGATCAAAGACTGGCAATAGAAAAGAAAATAGGTTAATATGAATCAAGGTGAAATAGATTTATGAAAATTGGCCCTCACTGTTTTGACAGCCATATTTTATCTGTTGTGTTCCGAATTACATTTATGTATTTCCTGCCAACTTTTTTCCCCATTTTGTTCATGCATATTGACAAAGAAATTCAACAAACTGAGACAAAGTAAAACAAATGTAATACTTCTACCTCGGTGGTGACTAAATAAGTAATGTGTTTTTTTATCTGAGCACAATCAGAAGATATGAAAAGAGAAGTTTTGAAATAGTCCATATGGAAGGAACTACTGTACATACGGGGTAAACACCAACCAAATTAACTACTTTACATTGAACATATTGGACTCTTGTCATGGCTGTCTCAAAAAAAAACCCAACCCTAGGGGCCACACGGTGGCTCAGTGGTTAGCACTGCGGCCTTGTAGCACTGGAGTCCTGGTGTTCAAATCCGTCCAAGGGCAAAAAACCATCTGCAAGGAGTTTGTATATTCTCCCCGTGTTTGCATGGATTTCCATCCCATATTCCAAAGACATACTGATAGGGAAAAAAATGTACATTGTGAGCTCTATGTGGAGCTCACAATCTATGTTAAAAAAAAACAAAACAAAACCCCAACCCTTTGCAAAAACCACTCCCGATTTACAAAGACCAGATTTGCTATGATGGATTTTTAGCTCTGTTATTTCCTGTATATATTGCCCTATGGCATAAACACATGGGTTGCACAAGCAGCCAGAAGAAAGAGGGGATCCCAAGGTTCTCGAAAGGGATCCTCTCTCTGCAGGCCTTACAAAATTGGAAATGCTCAATCTAGAAAAGTAACCCATGAAAGAAAATGGAGCTTCACAGGTGCAAAATTTTGATGTCTTGTCTAGTATGCCTCTACTATAGGATTTCCTCTCACCTACGAGATGATCAGATCTCTAGTAGACCGTTTGTCAGTGTAGTGAAAAAGTTCCACTAAATACATATTTTGGATTTCCTGTTAAACACTGCTACTACTTTTTTGGTCTACTTTGCCAAATGTAACTTTTTTCTCTTCCCATTAGGACTTATTTTTTATTTCAGTGTTTGACTTATAATACTTTCTAGTATATTATTACCACTTCGGATGTACCAAAATCCCAAAATCATGTCCAACTGGGCATATTGACTGGACTCCCAAGTCTTTGTAAGACCTCACTATGTCATAAATACCCATGAGTTAAATGTTTTTTTTTTTCCTATAGGGCAACATCAACATTTCCTAGGTCCTCTGCTGGTCTGACTATTCAGCTGATCACTGGTGGAGGTGAATCACTAGCTTTCTCTAGTGGAAGGGTCAACAACCTTCGGCACTCCAGCTGCGGTAAAACTACAACTCCCAACATGCTCCATTCACTTCCATGGGAGTTCGAAGAACAGCAGAGCAGGTATATATGCTGGGAGTTGCAGTTTTACAACAGTTGGCGTATCAAAGGTTGCCTACCCCTGCGCTAGTGACTGGTTGCAGGGTCATTTTTGGGTGTATCCAGAAGGACCAGGAAGAAGAGACTCCAGCACGGAGGGCCTAAAAAGCATTAGAGCAAGTGTCAATTTATCAGCTAGATAAGTATACATTTTTTTTCTTTATATCGCTCTGATCATTGTCTAAACATTTCCTATTGCATAGGCAACCCCTTTAACGTGTTAAATAAATAGTACACATCTTGTATATATTTCTTTGCAGTTTTCAACAAATAGTTGTATTACAAATCTTATCCAGATTTAGGAGATTTTAGGAGTATACATTCATATTAGGGACAACGTGTGGTTTGGGACAGTATCCAAAATCCTTCAGTCTTCACTGCAATGAACAAAAAAAAAAAATCTAAAGTTACGAGCTTAATAAAGCTTATGGGACTTGTACTTTTCTTAAGATCACTGGTGCAATCTTGATTTACGGAATACAAGCAACGTGTCTGCTATAGAGATAAATAAAAGGCACAGATGGGACCATAAATATTTAAACGTGGGGTTTTTAAAATGTCTTCAGTGGATTAAGTTAAAAATATATAACCCACCATTTTTCCAGTAACACATTGCAATGTGCGAAAACCAGTCCATTGATTTAATGGATACAAATAAAGCATAATGTAAACAGTAGAAAACTTAAAGATGGATATTTAGAATCTAAGTCTTACTACTACTAAGCCTGCACGTTAGCATTCATCTTCTTTAGCGGTAGTGTCAAGGGCAGCGCAGTGAATATAAAAATATCTTATGCAAATTTAAAAGACTCTAAGAGGGTCTATGAGTTATGTGCCAAGGACAGTATTGTATCTAGTAGCAAGCCCCATAACTTATTCCGAAGTCTGCTTCAAATATCTGAAATGTTTTCTACCAATAGCCCTTGTTCTTGCTCATGTACGAAGGTCAAGAATATATTTTCGATCCCCTGCCTTGTTTATAACCTACACCTTACCTTTGGAAGAAAAGATGGTATATGACATAATAATATCAACCCATAAGTTTTATGTGGATTTTAAGGAAATCTTGACAATAGTTTACCGGAGCCCTCAACCATTGTAATTGGAGAAAGTTTGGTTTCTTTACTTTTTTACAGACTGGTTTACGCCCTGGTCAAGAAAGAAAAGAAAAATCACATCTGAAGAGTCCAGTCCTCTATCCAAATCTCTGGGAATCTATGGGACTGTAGAATAAAAGTTTTTGTAGTAGTGCTACTTTAAAGGGTCATCCAGCTTCCAAAAATTAACTTCAAATATATCCACAGCAGAACTAAATCTTTGCTGTTCCATTGTGCACCCTTTGCTTGGTTTTATTTTACTTGCTGCTAATTGTATCACTGTTATGTACATGCAGTGAATCTGTGGACAAACTACATTTCCCATGATTCACCTGCCTGCTTTCACTCTGTGCACACCTCCCTTCTTCCACTCTCACTTGTGTGCAAGTTCCCTCTATGTTTCAGGGTCTGCTTTGTGTCACAGTGACTGTCTTGTGTCTCACTTCTTCAGTCTGTGTTCCTCTGCTTATCTGACCAGATGATGAATTACTCCCATGAGTGGATCCATGGGGCAAATAGGTCACTTGCGGCTGTGATGTTTCATTTGCTGTCTGAACTGCTCATGGGGGGTGAGAGTTTGCAAATGAAACGTCACAGCTTTGGACAATGACTTGAAAATAAATCAGATCAACAGGGCCAAATTTAAACAGGATATACATTACATCTGACCATTAGAATGGGGGTCCTGATTTGCTGTTCCTCCTTACTGCATGAATAAGAGTTTGAATGGAGCTGTGGTTATGTGCCCTGACACCGTACGGGACTAGCAGAAATAGTCAAGGGTGGCAATCAAATAGTTATTTTAGTGCCATAAACAATGAATGAAACAGTGGGTGCATGTTTAATAAATGGGTGTTCCTTGTGGCTCACATTAAAATGCCCACTATGCTTACTAGAATAGGGGTCTCAAGTAGAGATGAGCGAGTAGTATTCGATCAAGTAGGTATTCGATTGAATACTACGGTATTCGAAATACTAGTACTCGATCGAGTACCACTCGCTATTCGAATGGAAAAGTTTGATGCAGAACCGGCATTGATTGGCTGAATGCTATACAGTTGGCCAATCAACGCTGGTTCTTTTCCTACCTTTAGAAGTCTTCTCCGTGCAGCGTCCCCGCGGCGTCTTCCGGCTCTTCATTCACTCTTCCAGGCATCGCGCCCTGGCACAGCCGACTGCGCGTGCCCGCTTTTAGTGTGGACATGCGCAGTCGGCTCTGCCCAGGCCTGATGCCTGGCAGAGTGAATTCAGAGCCGGAAGATGCCGCGGGGATGCTGCATGGAGAAAACTTCTTGGAGGATCCAGCCCGACCCTCACTCGTGGACTTGGTAAGTATAATTTGATCGAATGCTGCCTACCCCTGAAACGAGCATTTTCCCCCATAGACTATAATAGGGTTCGATATTTGATTCAAGTAGTCGAATATTGAGGGTCTACTCGAAACGAATATCGAATCTTGAACATTTTACTGTTCGCTCATCTCTAGTCTCAAGCAGTTTAAATGACATGCACTAACCAAATATTTCAGACTTTACTTGTCTGTCTCCTTCTGCCCCAGACTTTGGATGGAACACCAAGGTCTGATATTCTATTCAAATTCCTCCTCTCTGTGTGGGACCCAGATATAAGGCACCCAGCAAACAGACAATTATATAGAAAGGTAATAAATTGGTCCGTTATTTGACAACAGCTTTAAATAAGAGAATTCTTGCTGTATGTAGTGACCACTAGGGGGAACCTAGGAGCTAACTGCATACAGTTGTCTACATCCAACTAAAAAAAAGTTGGAAAAAAATTCTAATTGCATTACATTTTCTTCTTGTGACATAGGTCGATCAATAAATATGAATATTTCTATATTAAATGTCTATTTCATGACAGCAGTTTAATCGCTTTCTAATGCCTCCTCACATTAAGCCCAGAACAATTTATAGTATTGTCCTATTATAACTGACCCCAAAGGAACTATTGTAAAAAGTAATTTGGGAAAGACCTTTATCTGGTTATTACCATTAATTAAAAGTCACAGTAAAGCATTAAAACTATATGTTATTGGCATCGCCTTTAATTCCACCTTAAAGGCAGAATATACAATTTACATTCACTTCTCCATGTGGTCATAAATACTTTTTATTACACGCAATGTCATTGTTTTCCGTTTTTCTTCTATATATCCAGAGAAGAGTTTGCATTTTCCAAACATCACATTTTCGTTCAATAACGAAAGTCTTCTCAGAAATACGACAACTAAAGGCGACCTAAAATCTCAGAGAAACACATGTCCACATGGAAAATCAATTTCCGCTATGCTTCCATTCCCTGCTAAAGAAAGGAAATTAAATATTGGTTTTATTAACTAGGATTCTCATTGTAAAATCCATAAAGTCGGACACCTGATTGTTGAACCTGAAAATTAACACACGGTTATATTGGTGTGATATTTGGGGGAAAATGGGAAAAAATAAAAAATGGCATGATGGGTGTTGGGCGATTGATAATTTGTGTAATTAGAAAAAAAATAGCTCACTCGAAAGTATAGATCTTTTGGAAACAGAATGGTTCATAGGGAGCAAAACTCCAATGTTTATAATTACTAGCTAAGTGAGTTAGCCACTCATAATTGAAAGCCTTGTCGCTTTCTAATGCGAGTAATAAAGCAGCGAGGATAAGCAATTATTGGCTAAGCAATAAAATGGCAGCCACTAGGACGGTAATAACTCTGGAAACACAATTATTTACAAAGGGGAAGTGAAGGGAAATAAAGAAATTTGCAGAACAGTCTCTTTTATTTTCAATTACACAATTTGTTGGCCCTCAATTTATAGCTTTGTGTCCGAGGGGATCAATAGAACATCAACATAATAAAACCAATAGCATTCATCATTAACAGTTTAGGATCTCCCCATTGGTTTTCTTATATCTCACAATAGACATTACTTTTTTCCCCGCTGAGTACCTAGTATATGGCTACGTTGTATCTTCTACGGTGTGAAGCCTATCGTCAAACATTATGGCCATTCTAATGGTAGGAAGTTTAAGGAGGATTTTTTACCACCTCCAACTCATTCTTTAAAAGGAACTATGCCTCTGATTCTGGTTTGGTTGGATTTTTCTCTCTAGCCCCCACCATTCCTGAGCAATCAGTACAGTTACTTTTAGCACTTAATATACTAATTAGGCTCTCTATTGTGATATAAGAGATAAGATAATTCTTTCATAGTCCCACCATGGGGAAATTTCCATTTGTTACAGCAGCATGCTGATATGGATACAGGATAATAACAGTAATATATTACAGAAGGAGACCAAATAAGCTCAGAATAGCAGATAGGAGCAAAATACTAGTAATCATAGCAGCTAAAGAAAAAAGAAAGAAGACTTCAGGATCATTTAGTTCCCCCATCTGTCTGCTTCAGACCAGGACTACCCATCAGACAGTAGAAGCCTAATTAGCATATTGCACACACGATGGACAAATCAAATCCCAATATTGATGATGATGCAAAAGTGTTCAGCGCTTATCCAGTTGAATGAACAGAAACTTCTTTGTTAATTGTCAGGCACACAACGTGTTTCGAGGCACACAAGCTTGGTTGCTGTCCATTTTATACACTTGAGAAAGAGGCTTACAATCTCAAGACAGTGCAGTATTATGTTTAAAAGGAGTCTACCTCCTTTACCAAGTATATCCAACTGCTACCACCACAATACAGAGATAAGCAGCATACTTCTATAGATTTGGAGAAAAATGACTTTGAAGTCTTATGCAAATGAGGCCGATGGTGCACTGAGGGAGGGCCTTCAGCCCAGGGAGCATTGCTCTTGTTAATGAAGTAGGATGGTGAAGCCATAGCAGTAGGAAGATCAACTCTTACTGCACTGGTGGCACAGGCAGGAGATTGTAAGAGACTGACCGGCAAGACCAATGCTTCAGGGAACTGAAGGCCCGCCCATAGTGCACCAACTGCCTTAATTATATAAGACCTCAAGGTGATATACAAAAAAATTATATTAAATATATATATATATATATATATATATATATATATATGAAGAGCTCAACGGAAAAATGGCCTAAGTCCAAAAATCAATATTGTGAGAAAAACGAAATTTAAAGTTTTAGCCTAAAGCAAACGGGCATTATTGTGGAATATATCTATCCAATGTAATCAGCTAATGAACACCGTTAATCCTAATCATAAATTGTATTATTTATTAAAAAAATTGCAGCTTCATGTATAAATATTATTTATTTAATATTATTAATTAATTACTACTATTATTAAACGATGAAGAATAATAATTACCTGCCTCCCCTTTCGGCGCTAAATATGTGCAAAAGTCGATTTAGAGCCTTTTAAACAATAAGACAAAGTTTTTACACTAATATAAACAACAGACCGGAAGTCACGATTTCAATGAAAAAATGACCAACGAGAGTGAAGTAAGTAAGTTTGTATTAGACTTAGGCCATTATTCCATTGAATGTAAATTCTTCTGCATTGAAATATATGGACTTAGGTCATTAATCCTAGGTACCTTGTAAACCCAATGCATAGAACGAGGTACAAAGAAGCTTTCTAGGTAATAATTTGAAATATGACAAAATGTGGACTTAGGCCATTTTTCCGTTGAGCTCTTCATATATATATATATATATATATATATATATATATATATATATATATATATATATATATATAGTATATTTATTTAGTAACATACACAGTAAGGTGATCAACTAGTTCAACACCAGAAGAGCAAAAATAAATAAATAAATTACATCTAATTAATATTTTTAAGACTAAACCCCAGACTTTGGGAATCACCTCATTCTATTTAATTACACATGAATTACATTAATACCTATCTTCATTCCCAGGTTCATTGAGATGAAAGCTCATTCTATACACAAATCTGGCCTGTTATCTTTCTTACCCACCCAGTAAAAATGAAGCCGATCAGATAGAGTCATATCAGCGACAACCACCTTGTATGATCCGCTACACAGCATGACCTTTCCAGTGACATTCTGGTAATTGAAGGCCATCTATAGCGTAACCACACCAGACCTGACCACAAGGCATTGCTCCTCCATATCAGAAAGAAGTCCAGATGAGTTGCTATGCCGGGAGACACTATTCCGTTCTACAGTATTTACTTCCCATGTCAAAGGCAATGGTCTTTATTAATGAAGTACTTAATTACTTCAATGGGTAAAATATCAGCACAGAAAAACAGCAATTAAAATCAAAAAGGTTCTTTGGGTTTCGTCTTGTACGCAACAACTATAAAAATAGGTCTATATCTCTGAAACTTAAAAAAAAGTGGTAGAAAATAAGATTTTATCTCCACCGGGACGCCGGGCTGATGACAGATTGCCATTATCCACTTGAGCTCAGGAAATTCACTTTCATGTTCCAAATTTTGTGATTGCGGCTCTTGTAGCCAACTTTTCACTGATGCACAAAGTAAATATCAATACGGTTCACGACAACCACAAAAACTTACTTTGGGAATTCATTACGTGAACTTTAGAAAAGCAAGTTTATGGAGTTATAAGGCCTTATACGGTGTTTAGCAGTGGTTGTCCAGGATTAGTAATAAAATGATTAGCAAATGGCCGGGAATGTGATAAAAAAATAGTCATCTGTAACGTTGCACCAGTTGGCCCCATTGGTCTGCTTAACACTCTGTAACAATGGTGTAACATACATACATAAGACCTCTGCAGCAAATCACAAGCCTCGGGGCTGACAAAGGGCAGCTCTTTCCTAAGCTTTACCCCTTTAGAAAGGACCTTTTGCCACCTCCACCAACTAATTGTA
Organism: Leptodactylus fuscus; assembly: GCF_031893055.1. Taxonomy (NCBI): domain Eukaryota; kingdom Metazoa; phylum Chordata; class Amphibia; order Anura; family Leptodactylidae; genus Leptodactylus; species Leptodactylus fuscus. Next base: position 33,240,500 of record NC_134267.1, on the reverse strand, counting down.
TACATTAGTAGCTGCTGCTCCACTGATTCTGATGCAGTTGGATATTTCTCTCTAGCCCCCCGTCGTTCTCAAGCAATCATTGCCAAAGGTTTCACCACAATTACACAATTACTCCCTGTCTGTTTGATCCAGTCCAGGCCCGCCCACCTGACAGTACAGAGTCTTATTAACACACTGGGTAGTGAAAATAACCAGACTGATTGCTCAGGAATGGTGGGGGATAGAGAAAAAAATTTCAACTGTGCCGGAACCAGTGGAAGAACAACTATTGGAGGAGGCAATACAAACCACATGCATTGTGTGGATCCCTGGGTGTTGGTTGATATTGTTACTAGAGATGAGCGAGTAGTATTCGTTCGAGTAGGTATTCGATCGAATACTACGGTATTCAAAATACTCATACTCGATCGAGTACCACTCGCTATTCGAATGGAAAAGTTTGATGCAGAACCAGCATTGATTGGCTGAACGCTATACAGTCAGCCAATCAACGCTGGTTCTTCTCCTACCTTTAGAAGTCTTCTCCATGCAGCTTCCCCGCGGCGTCTTCCAGCTCTGAATTCACTCTGCCAGGCATCGGGCCTAGGCAGAGCCGACTGCGCATGCCCGCTAGTAGTGTGGGCATGTGCAGTCGGCTCTGCCCAGGCCCGATGCCTGGCAGAGTGAATTCAGAGCTGGAAGATGCTGCGAGGACGCTGCACGGAGAAGACTTCTCGGAGGATCCAGCCCGACCCTCACTCGAGGACTTGGTAAGTGTAATTTGATCGAATGTTGCCTACCCCTGAAACGAGCATTTTCCCCCCATAGAGTATAATAGTAGTCTAATATTGAGGGGCTACTCGAAATGAATATCGAATCTCGAACATTTTACTGTTCGCTCATCTCTAATTGTTACTATTAAAACATTATTATTATACGGCGTAAAAACCTTCCCTATTTGGTAATTATAGTGACATTATTTGGATACTCCATGGTACAGTTCCTTACACAATGCATCCACTTGAGATACTTTAGTTGGTCTGCCAAGATCACATGAGGTTAACAGCATAAAAGAGTACAGTATACATAGTAACTTATAGATGTGTCCACATCCAACTCATCGGGAATGGTGAGGGCTAGAGAAACAATTCCAACTGTGCTGGAATCAGTGGAAATAATGCAAACAGCTGGACTTGGTAGAGGTGCCGAAAGGTCCCCTTTAAATCACAATGTTTGCTCAATGTTTGTGACTTTTTCATGACTTGTATGCCAGTGTTTGAGCAAATAAGCCATGATAAATTAACCTTTACGCCCGTATCTTCTCATCATGAGTATCTATGCTTCCTTTGATGCCTCCTGTAGTTGAGTTGACATTCTCCAAAAGAGCTAAGGCCATCTTAAAATGACCAGAAACGGGCAGACTTTCCGATACTGAAATCCACGCCGTTCAAACCTATATAATGTAGAAATTCACTGCAGTTGTATATACCTGGAATGCGCTAGCATTCTCAAATAATATACTGTAGGTATGATTTATTGTCAACTACACCAAATTTTTTATTTTTAATTTTTTTTTTTTTTTTAAAGTCCCATCCAAGGATCTTGTAAAGATTAAAAATTGCTTCCAGCGAAAGTAATTACCTGTCACACTTTCCAATTGTATGCTGTTATAAAAGTGTATAGCTAGTGGTATCAAAACATGTACGACTTACTTGCCATGACCTTTGCAAGTCAGAGGTCACATTTAATACCATCGCTATAAAAGTAATCAAGTTCATATCTGTACACCGTGAGGCTACAGGCTACGACATGCTGCCATTTATAAAAATAAGAACTAGCAGGGTCCCGTACACTCCAGACATGTAACACGAGAAGGCAGAAAACCATGACCCTTTATAGGCAGATAGCGAGCCAGAAAGCCATGTCATGGGAACGAATTGATATATGCCAGCACAGGGAAAGCTTGAATATAAAACTGTATACATTAAGAGCAACAATGATACATAGCGGCAGAAAACTCAACTCAACTGCGACAAAAAATATCATAAGAGAGGTCACCGAGGTATCGAAGGATCAAAAATATTACAAAATGCTTACAATCTCAAGACAGAGCCATCTCATAATACTGTATAACTTACCGTATTTTTCGGACTATAAGACGCACCCAGGTTTTAGAGGAGAAAAATAGGGAAAAAAAATTTTCAGGCAAAAAATGGTAAAATATTTAATATATGGGAGTTGTAGTTTTGGAACAGCTGCAAGACCACATTGACAGGTGACCCTGCAGCTGTACGGGGATGTATAGGGCGTTTTTTTTGTGGGGCCAGGTGTACTTTTTAGTTATACCATTTTGGGAAATGTTTATTGCTTAGATCACCTTTTATTTAATTCAGAGGCAAAACAGGGAGAAAAACCCGGCAGTTTAGCACTTTTGATTTTAACGTTCACTGTACATAAAAATATTAGTAGACCGGGCATTTTCAGACACAGGGATACCTAATGTGTATGTTTCACAGTAATGTTATACTTTTATATGTATTCTAGGGAAAGGAGGTGAACTTTTATTTATTTTATTTTTTATTATATTTTTTTTAAGTGTTTTTTTTTTTTTTTTTACTATTTTAACCCTATGGAGACACAGCTCAAAAGTGACTTGAGGACCAGGCCTCTTTTTTCAAAACTGACATGTGTCACTTTAAATGGCAATAACTTTGAGACGCTTTAACTTACACAAGTGATTCTGAGATTGTTTTTTCGTGACACATTGTACTTCATGTCAGTAGTAAATTTTCGTCGATATGTTTTGTCTTTAATTATGAAAAAATAGGAAATTTGGTGAAAATTTTGAAAAAAATGCATTTTTCAAACTTTGAAATTGCAAGCCTTTCAAATAGAAAGTCATACTACCCAAATTTTTTCATAAATATAATTAACCATGTCTCTGATTTATGTAGCAATCAAATTTTAATCACTCTTTCATTTTTTTCAGATATTATATGGCTTACAAGTCAAGCAGTAATTTTCCAAATTTTCAAGAAAATTTCCAAAACACATTTTTCAAGGGACCAGTTCAGTTCTGAAGGGAACTTGAAAGGCCTCTCTAATAAAACCCCCCAAAAGTCACCCCATTCTAAAAACTGCACTCCTGAAAGAATCCAAAACAGCAGTTAGAAAGTTTCTTAACCCTTTCAGCATTTCACAGCAATTACAACAAAATGGAGGTCAAATTTACATTTTTCAATTTCTGTCACTAATAAATTCATTTAGCCCTAGAATTTACACATTTACTAAGGGTTAAAGGAGAAACTGCACTGCACATATTGTTACACAATTTCTCCCGAACACGACAATACCCCATATGTGCTGGTACCCTAATGTACGGGCACACGGTCGCTCTCAGAGAGGATGGAGCGCTAATTTGATTTTGTAGGCCAGATTTTGCTACAATCCTTTTCAGGCACCATGTCCCGTTTGCAGAGCCCCCAAGGTGCCAAAACAGTGGAAACCCCCAAAATGTCACCCCATTTTGGAAACTAGACCCCTCAAGGAATTTATCAAGGGGTATAGTGAGCCCTTTGACCCTACAGGAGTGTAGCAGAATTGGCCCAACAAAAGGAAAAGTAACATTTTTTGCTCTAAAATGTTGCTTTAACCCCAAATTTTGCATTTCCACAAGGGGTTAAAAGAGAAAATGCACCCCACAAATTGTCAAGCATTTTCTCCCAACTACAGAAATGCCCCATATGTGGATGTAAAATGATCTATGGGCACGTTGTGAGGTCCAGAGCGGAAGGAGCGCTATTGGGATTTTGGAGGGCAAATTTAGCTGGAATGTGTTTCAGGCACCATGTTGCATTTGGAGAGCCCATGAAGTGCCAGAACAGTGGAAACCCCCCACAAATGACCCCATTTTGGAAACTAGACCCCTCAAGGAATTTATCAAGGGGTATAGTGAGCACTTGGACCCTACAGGTGTTTCACAGATTTTTTTACCATTGAGATGTGAAAATGAAAAATTACTTTTTTTATAATAAAATGTCACTGTAGCCCCAAATTTTTCATCTTCACAAGGGGTTAAAGGAAAAATTGCACCCCACATTTTGTTCCACAGTTTCTCCCGAACACGACAATACCCCATATGTGCTGGTACCCTAATGTACGGGCACACGGTCGCTCTCAGAGCGGATGGAGCGCTAATTTGATTTTGTAGGCCAGATTTTGCTACAATCCTTTTCAGGCACCATGTCCCGTTTGCAGAGCCCCCAAGGTGCCAAAACAGTGGAAACCCCCAAAATGTCACCCCATTTTGGAAACTAGACCCCTCAAGGAATTTATCAAGGGGTATAGTGAGCCCTTTGACCCTACAGGAGTGTAGCAGAATTGGCCCAACAAAAGGAAAAGTAACATTTTTTGCTCTAAAATGTTGCTTTAACCCCAAATTTTGCATTTCCACAAGGGGTTAAAAGAGAAAATGCACCCCACAAATTGTCAAGCATTTTCTCCCAACTACAGAAATGCCCCATATGTGGACGTAAAATGATCTATGGGCACGCTGTAAGGTCCAGAGCGGAAGGAGCGCTATTGGGATTTTGGAGGGCAAATTTAGCTGGAATGTGTTTCAGGCACCATGTTGCATTTGGAGAGCCCATGAAGTGCCAGAACAGTGGAAACCCCCCACAAATGACCCCATTTTGGAAACTAGACCCCTCAAGGAATTTATCAAGGGGTATAGTGAGCACTTGGACCCTACAGGTGTTTCACAGATTTTTTTACCATTGAGATGTGAAAATGAAAAATTACTTTTTTTATAATAAAATGTCACTGTAGCCCCAAATTTTTCATCTTCACAAGGGGTTAAAGGAAAAATTGCACCCCACATTTTGTTCCACAGTTTCTCCCGAACACGATAATACCCCATATGTGCTGGTACCCTAATGTACGGGCACACGGTCGCTCTCAGAGCGGATGGAGCGCTAATTTGATTTTGTAGGCCAGATTTTGCTACAATCCTTTTCAGGCACCATGTCCCGTTTGCAGAGCCCCCAAGGTGCCAAAACAGTGGAAACCCCCAAAATGTCACCCCATTTTGGAAACTAGACCCCTCAAGGAATGTATCAAGGGGTATAGTGAGCCCTTTGACCCTACAGGAGTGTAGCAGAATTGGCCCAACAAAAGGAAAAGTAACATTTTTTGCTCTAAAATGTTGCTTTAACCCCAAATTTTGCATTTCCACAAGGGGTTAAAAGAGAAAATGCACCCCACAAATTGTCAAGCATTTTCTCCCAACTACAGAAATGCCCCATATGTGGATGTAAAATGATCTATGGGCACGCTGTAAGGTCCAGAGCGGAAGGAGCGCTATTGGGATTTTGGAGGGCAAATTTAGCTGGAATGTGTTTCAGGCACCATGTTGCATTTGGAGAGCCCATGAAGTGCCAGAACAGTGGAAACCCCCCACAAATGACCCCATTTTGGAAACTAGACCCCTCAAGGAATTTATCAAGGGGAATAGTGAGCACTTGGACCCTACAGGTGTTTCACAGATTTTTTTACCATTGAGAAGTGAAAATGAAAAATTACTTTTTTTATAATAAAATGTCACTGTAGCCCCAAATTTTTCATCTTCACAAGGGGTTAAAGGAAAAATTGCACCCCACATTTTGTTCCACAGTTTCTCCCGAACACGACAATACCCCATATGTGCTGGTACCCTAATGTACGGGCACACGGTCGCTCTCAGAGCGGATGGAGCGCTAATTTGATTTTGTAGGCCAGATTTTGCTACAATCCTTTTCAGGCACCATGTCCCGTTTGCAGAGCCCCCAAGGTGCCAAAACAGTGGAAACCCCCAAAATGTCACCCCATTTTGGAAACTAGACCCCTCAAGGAATTTATCAAGGGGTATAGTGAGCCCTTTGACCCTACAGGAGTGTAGCAGAATTGGCCCAACAAAAGGAAAAGTAACATTTTTTGCTCTAAAATGTTGCTTTAACCCCAAATTTTGCATTTCCACAAGGGGTTAAAAGAGAAAATGCACCCCACAAATTGTCAAGCATTTTCTCCCAACTACAGAAATGCCCCATATGTGGATGTAAAATGATCTATGGGCACGTTGTGAGGTCCAGAGCGGAAGGAGCGCTATTGGGATTTTGGAGGGCAAATTTAGCTGGAATGTGTTTCAGGCACCATGTTGCATTTGGAGAGCCCATGAAGTGCCAGAACAGTGGAAACCCCCCACAAATGACCCCATTTTGGAAACTAGACCCCTCAAGGAATTTATCAAGGGGTATAGTGAGCACTTGGACCCTACAGGTGTTTCACAGATTTTTTTACCATTGAGATGTGAAAATGAAAAATTACTTTTTTTATAATAAAATGTCACTGTAGCCCCAAATTTTTCATCTTCACAAGGGGTTAAAGGAAAAATTGCACCCCACATTTTGTTCCACAGTTTCTCCCGAACACGACAATACCCCATATGTGCTGGTACCCTAATGTACGGGCACACGGTCGCTCTCAGAGCGGATGGAGCGCTAATTTGATTTTGTAGGCCAGATTTTGCTACAATCCTTTTCAGGCACCATGTCCCGTTTGCAGAGCCCCCAAGGTGCCAAAACAGTGGAAACCCCCAAAATGTCACCCCATTTTGGAAACTAGACCCCTCAAGGAATTTATCAAGGGGTATAGTGAGCCCTTTGACCCTACAGGAGTGTAGCAGAATTGGCCCAACAAAAGGAAAAGTAACATTTTTTGCTCTAAAATGTTGCTTTAACCCCAAATTTTGCATTTCCACAAGGGGTTAAAAGAGAAAATGCACCCCACAAATTGTCAAGCATTTTCTCCCAACTACAGAAATGCCCCATATGTGGACGTAAAATGATCTATGGGCACGCTGTAAGGTCCAGAGCGGAAGGAGCGCTATTGGGATTTTGGAGGGCAAATTTAGCTGGAATGTGTTTCAGGCACCATGTTGCATTTGGAGAGCCCATGAAGTGCCAGAACAGTGGAAACCCCCCACAAATGACCCCATTTTGGAAACTAGACCCCTCAAGGAATTTATCAAGGGGTATAGTGAGCACTTGGACCCTACAGGTGTTTCACAGATTTTTTTACCATTGAGATGTGAAAATGAAAAATTACTTTTTTTATAATAAAATGTCACTGTAGCCCCAAATTTTTCATCTTCACAAGGGGTTAAAGGAAAAATTGCACCCCACATTTTGTTCCACAGTTTCTCCCGAACACGATAATACCCCATATGTGCTGGTACCCTAATGTACGGGCACACGGTCGCTCTCAGAGCGGATGGAGCGCTAATTTGATTTTGTAGGCCAGATTTTGCTACAATCCTTTTCAGGCACCATGTCCCGTTTGCAGAGCCCCCAAGGTGCCAAAACAGTGGAAACCCCCAAAATGTCACCCCATTTTGGAAACTAGACCCCTCAAGGAATGTATCAAGGGGTATAGTGAGCCCTTTGACCCTACAGGAGTGTAGCAGAATTGGCCCAACAAAAGGAAAAGTAACATTTTTTGCTCTAAAATGTTGCTTTAACCCCAAATTTTGCATTTCCACAAGGGGTTAAAAGAGAAAATGCACCCCACAAATTGTCAAGCATTTTCTCCCAACTACAGAAATGCCCCATATGTGGATGTAAAATGATCTATGGGCACGCTGTAAGGTCCAGAGCGGAAGGAGCGCTATTGGGATTTTGGAGGGCAAATTTAGCTGGAATGTGTTTCAGGCACCATGTTGCATTTGGAGAGCCCATGAAGTGCCAGAACAGTGGAAACCCCCCACAAATGACCCCATTTTGGAAACTAGACCCCTCAAGGAATTTATCAAGGGGAATAGTGAGCACTTGGACCCTACAGGTGTTTCACAGATTTTTTTACCATTGAGAAGTGAAAATGAAAAATTACTTTTTTTATAATAAAATGTCACTGTAGCCCCAAATTTTTCATCTTCACAAGGGGTTAAAGGAAAAATTGCACCCCACATTTTGTTCCACAGTTTCTCCCGAACACGACAATACCCCATATGTGCTGGTACCCTAATGTACGGGCACACGGTCGCTCTCAGAGCGGATGGAGCGCTAATTTGATTTTGTAGGCCAGATTTTGCTACAATCCTTTTCAGGCACCATGTCCCGTTTGCAGAGCCCCCAAGGTGCCAAAACAGTGGAAACCCCCAAAATGTCACCCCATTTTGGAAACTAGACCCCTCAAGGAATTTATCAAGGGGTATAGTGAGCCCTTTGACCCTACAGGAGTGTAGCAGAATTGGCCCAACAAAAGGAAAAGTAACATTTTTTGCTCTAAAATGTTGCTTTAACCCCAAATTTTGCATTTCCACAAGGGGTTAAAAGAGAAAATGCACCCCACAAATTGTCAAGCATTTTCTCCCAACTACAGAAATGCCCCACATGTGGACGTAAAGTGATGTATGGTCACACAGTGGGAGAGAACAATAGTTGGAGGGTAAATTTGGCTGTAATTGATTTTAGCTACCATGTCACATTTGCAGAGGCCTTGAAGTGGCAAAACAGTGAAAACCCCCAAAAATGTGACCCCATTTTGGAAACTAGACCCCTCAGGAAAATTATTAAGCGGCATAGTTAACACTTGGACCCTATAGGAGTTGCAAAAAATAATTAACTATTGGGATGTGAAAATGGAAAATTTCCTTTTTTACAATAAAATGTTGCTTTAACCCCAAATTTTGCATTTCCACAAGGGGTTAAAAGAGAAAATGCACTCCACAAATTGTCAAGCATTTTCTCCCAACTACAGAAATGCCCCACATGTGGACGTAAAGTGATGTATGGTCACACAGTGGGAGAGAACAATAGTTGGAGGGTAAATTTGGCTGTAATTGATTTTAGCTACCATGTCACATTTGCAGAGGCCTTGAAGTGCCAAAAAAGTGAAAGCCCCCCAAAATGTGACCCCATTTTGGAAACTAGACCCCTTGAGTTCAGTGACTTCAGTGTTAAATTACACCCCTTAAAAAATTACCAAGATGCATAGCAAACATTTGGATGCAACTCGTATGACAATAATTTAGTTTCCAGAAATTATTGCATAACCGGATGAAAGTAAATCTTTGCAGAGTACGTGATGGTATAAGGAGGCGATATTCCATGGAAAATAAATTCTAAAATTAATATTCCATGGAAGTGTGGAATAATCTAAAGCACTCCTTTATGCACAGGCCAGGTTTATCAGGGCAGGTGTCACACTGATACGTGGTGTATTTACTTATTCCTCTTTTGTAACACACTCTGCATCTTTTTTGGCTTTTCCCTTTCTTTGCAGTTTGGGGGATTTCACCGGGAAAATGTTGCCCTGGTACTATACGGGAACCTTGAGTTTCAGAAGTACTGGGGCCTGGCACTTCTAGGTCCCCAAATATCAGGATCTTGATAATTGTCTCCTGAAACTCAAGGAAAGTTCCTGTGTGGCCTGCACATCGTGATAGCACGTAAGAGTTATACAATGCCATCTGAACCATGTGCACGGCCAGCTTTTTGTACCACTTACTTGTTTTTCTCATGGCACTGTAGGGCTTTAGGACTTGATCAGATAGATCAACCCCTCCCATGTACCTATTGTATGCCAGGATGCAGTCTGGCTTGGAGACAGTGGTACTGGTGCCACGCACAGGGACAGAGGTGCTGCCGCTGCCATGAATTGTGGTCAGTACAAGGACATCCCTCTTGTCCTTATACTTGACCAGCAGCATATTTTCATTGCAGACGGCACTACTCTCACCCTTTCTGAGGGGCTGCGCAATATGTGCCCTAGGGAGGCCTCTTTGATTTCTGCGCACAGTCCCACAAGCTGCAGTTCCTCTGGAACTCAGGGACCTAAAGAGTGGGATGCTGGTGTAAAAGTTATCCACATAAAGGTGATAACCCTTGTCCAGCAGTGGGTGCAGCAAATCCCACACTATTTTCCCACTAACTCCTAGGATTGGGGGGCAGTCTGGGGGCTCAATCCTTGTGTCCCTTCCTTCATACACCCTAAATTTATAAGTGTATCCTGAACTGCTCTCACATAGCTTATACATTTTAATGCCATACCGTGCCCGCTTACTGGGCAAGTATTGGCGGAATTTTAGCCTCCCTTTGAAACTGATCAGAGACTCATCAATTGCAATGTTCTGATCAGGGATGTAGGACTCTGCAAATTTGGTGCTAAAGTGGTTAATGACTGGCCTAACTTTGTATAAGCGGTCAAAATTTGGAGCATCTTGGGGCGGGCACTGGGAATTATCATTGTAATGAAGGAATTTTAGGATGCTTTCAAACCGCTTCCTGGACATAGCCATTCGATGGATTGGAGTGTTGTACAATACATCTGTACTCCAATACTGACGAATTTTAGGTTTTTTCACTATGCCCATATGCAGAATAAGACCCCAGAAAATCTTCATTTCTGCTGCATTTACTGGGGTCCAGTTCTGGGGCCTGGCATAGGAAGAGGTGGCGTTTCGTTCTATGAATTGTTGGGCGTATAAATTAGTGTGAGCCACCATCAATTCTACAAACTCATCAGAGAAAAAGATTTTGAAAAAGTCAATTTCTCTGAAGCCCTCAGTCTCAATTTGTATTCCTGACCGGGCTACAAAGTCAGGAAGCTGAGGTTCTAAATTTTCTGGGGCTGGCGTCCACATGGGCTCTACAGGTGTGGCAACTAAATCAGCAATTGTTCTGGGGCGCCTCCTTTGGGGTTGCTCATCACTGGATGAGGAGGAGGAGGAGGAGGAAGAAGAGGAAAAATAAAGGAATGGGGCATTTTTCTCTTCTCCCTCACTAGCGGTATCAGTGTCAGAGGCCAGTATGGCGTACGCCTCTTCTACTGAAAACCTTCTTTGGGATGATTGGGACTGTTGGGACTTTTTTGTGTGTGTGTGGTGTTTTACTTGAGTAACTTTATTTCTTGAAACTTTATTGAAAATCAAAGTGTGGTGTGTGTGTTGTGCTTTAACACGTGTATTTTATGTAAAAAAAAAAAGAAAAGAAAGAAACCCTTCTCTTCTAGCTAAAATTTAGAATACAGATATTCTAACTACTATTAGAGGAAAAAAAAACCTGTGCCAAAAAGTACAGATGGGATCAGTAACGTTTACTTGTTACTGATCAGTGCACAGAGTTTAGCAAAAAGAAAAAAAAAAAAAAGAGATCCTTTCTTCTAACTAAAATTGAACAGAAAAAAATATAGACAGAGATGTATCTATATTTTTTCCACTAACTAGAAAAAAACTGCGCCAAAAAGTATAGATCTGATTAGTAACGTTAATTTGTTACTGATCAGTGCACAGCGTAAAAAAAAAAGTTCCTTTCTTCTAACTAAAATTGAACAGAAAAAAATATAGACAGAGATGTATCTATATTTTTTCCACTAACTAGAAAAAAACTGCGCCAAAAAGTATAGATCTGATTAGTAACGTTAATTTGTTACTGATCAGTGCACAGCGTAAAAAAAAAGTTCCTTTCTTCTAACTAAAATTGAACAGAAAAAAATATAGACAGAGATGTATCTATATTTTTTCCACTAACTAGAAAAAAACTGCGCCAAAAAGTATAGATCTGATTAGTAACGTTAATTTGTTACTGATCAGTGCACAGCGTAAAAAAAAAGTTCCTTTCTTCTAACTAAAATTGAACAGAAAAAAATATAGACAGAGATGTATCTATATTTTTTCCACTAACTAGAAAAAAACTGCGCCAAAAAGTATAGATCTGATTAGTAACGTTAATTTGTTACTGATCAGTGCGCACTGTAAAAAAAAAAGTTCCTTTCTTCTAACTAAAATTGAACAGAAAAAAATATAGACAGAGATGTATCTATATTTTTTCCACTAACTAGAAAAAAACTGCGCCAAAAAGTATAGATCTGATTAGTAACGTTAATTTGTTACTGATCAGTGCGCACTGTAAAAAAAAAAGTTCCTTTCTTCTAACTAAAATTGAACAGAAAAAAATATAGACAGAGATGTATCTATATTTTTTCCACTAACTAGAAAAAAACTTCGCCAAAAAGTATAGATCTGATTAGTAACGTTAATTTGTTACTGATCAGTGCACAGTGTAAAAAAAAAAAAGTTCCTTTCTTCTAACTAAAATTGAACAGAAAAAAATATAGACAGAGATGTATCTATATTTTTTCCACTAACTAGAAAAAAACTGCGACAAAAAGTATAGATCTGATTAGTAACGTTAATTTGTTACTGATCAGTGCGCAGTGTAAAAAAAAGTTCCTTTCTTCTAACTAAAATTGAACAAAAAAATATAGACAGAGATGTATCTATATTTTTTCCACTAACTAGAAAAAAACTGCGACAAAAAGTATAGATCTGATTAGTAACGTTAATTTGTTACTGATCAGTGCGCAGTGTAAAAAAAAGTTCCTTTCTTCTAACTAAAATTGAACAAAAAAATATAGACAGAGATGTATCTATATTTTTTCCACTAACTAGAAAAAAACTGCGACAAAAAGTATAGATCTGATTAGTAAAAGGGCTTTCCCCCCTAAAAAAAAATCTGCTGGTAAGGTGAAATTCACCAGTAGCTAGCAAGGAGGGGGGATGATCTGCACAGATGTAAAGGTGCAGTGCCAGACGTTCAATTTGGTCAGGAAAGGGTGGTGAGGGCAGGGAGGGGGGAGGGGAGGGAGGGAGGGAGGTGATGGGATGAGACGGGGCAGAGATCTGGGAGATTTGGGATGGATAAACACGTCTGGCACACGTGAAGGACGGCTGGAGGTCTGATGCAAGAATCTGCTGGTGACAGATGCAAGAATCGCAGTGGTAACGCAGGTAACAGACAATCGCACAGAGAGACGGCTCACAGGAGGTCTGCTCTGCTCAAATTCCCGGGGGAACTGACGTGAGCAAAGCAGTGACCTGGCATTTACCCTGCCCTACAAGCCTGCGATTGGTTGATTTGCTGTGACAGATGCAAGTCAACCAATCGCGACATCTGGGGGGTGGCACAACTGTACACCCCCCCCAAACACTCGACAGCAATTGGTGCTATGCACAGCACCAATCTCTATCACTTTTACATTAACCTGTCGGCACAGATCCAATGATCTGCGCCGATCTTTGCCAGCAAGCTGAAATTGAACGATCTGAATTGATCGGTCAATTGCAGCGATCTACATGGCAGGGAGGGGGTTAAACCTCCCGATTCATATAAAGAATGTTGTCTGCTGTCATGGACAGCAGTAACCTTCTTAAAGTTTCCTTGTCTTTAGACACGGAGACTGTTTATGTCCATGAGGTAATAGTACCTCATTGGTCCTTAAGCACCAGACATCCATGAGGTACTATTACCTCATGGGTCGCCAAGGGGTTTTAATATCCCCCGCCTAGGGGGCTTGAACCTGCAATCATTTGATTGCAAGTCCCATAGACGGCAATACAAGTGTATTGCCGTCTATGGGAGATTCTATACATTACTATCGCGGAGGGTCATAGACCAGCCGCGATAGTAATATATATCTATGACAGGCCTCGGAGCCTTCATTAGGCTCCCGGCTGTCATCGGAACAGGTCAGCTCCTGCGGCCTCGCCGTGCAGGAGCCGGCCTGTATCACTAAAGGTATGGGGCCGGTGGGGACCGGCCCCGGGGCTAACTGACTGCAGGGACCTGTGGAGGAGGAGTGGATTTGCAGCATGGCCGCGCTACTGCCACCGCTGGTTTTCTTCAGCGGCAGGAGCGTGGCAATCTGCAGGCCCCGGCAGCTAAGACAGTCCCCGGCATCTGCTGTAATAGACCGGCGGATGCCGGGGAGTGTCTTAGCTGCCGGGGCCTGCAGTATAGTCACGCTCCTGCCGCTGAAGAAAACCAGCGGTGGCAGTAGCGCGGCCATGCTGCAAACCCACATTCAGACTATAAGACGCACCCTCATTTTCCTCCGAAATTTGGGGGGAAAAAAGTGCTTCTTATAGTCTGAAAAATACGGTATATATCTATGTAATATGTCTCCGTGGACTCAGATTCATCTCTTTTGGTGGAAGTAATCTTGGTTTTAAGTAAAAAAAAATTAAAAAAATTTAAAAAAATAAATAAAAAACTGCACAGTGTGAAGCAGACCATAATGTCACACTAACACTTGCTCATAATTCCATTTCCCCACGGGGACACCCACATTCCCAGCATGAGATAATAAATAGATTTCTATAGATGTTGGGCTTTTAGTGTTCAATGACTTAGAGGGAATATATGGAAATAATCGGTAATAGTTGTGGATGACTGTTGTATAATATAGATATTGGATAATTAATTAATTAATATATAGATTGGATCAACACCGCGGTTTATACTTATTGTTGACTCATACATTTCATTCTCTATTTTCTGAGAATTGGTTTATTCCATGTAGCAGATGTGGCCAAAGTCATCCAGTTATCTCCATTTGCAAATGAAATGAATTTGTTATTGATGACCTCTCCTTAGGGTACATGTGCTGGAACCCTACTTGTAGCATCCAGATGCCAGTGGAGTATCTTGTAAAAGGAAAAAAAAAACCTTTAAGCCTTTCTGAGGGTACTCAGCATCTGATATACAGAGAATGGAGCAGGAAGCAGACAGCTCTGTTCTCTTTCTAGTGGCTGAACAGAATCAATACAGTAACCTGGTCTGACTCCCACAAACAGAGCAGAGCTATCTGCTTCCTGCTCCATCCTTTGTGTATCAGCTGCTGTGTTGAGTTCATTGATAGACGTGTCGAGGGTTGGCTTTGTAACAATTTGATATTTATGATCTATTCTTTAAAATAGGTCATCAATATTTTTTGACACTTTAAGGTGGGGGATGCATAGAGTAGCACGAAATAGAATTCAAAGTCTTTTCATGTTCTGATCGAAACAATGACATCCTGCAGCATAAAGTCTTGGGACACAGGTTTTCAAGATTTTCATTAAAAAAAAAAAAAAAAAAAAAAAAATCTCTCTTCCCATTTGATAACATTGAAACACCAGAGGAGCTAACAGGTACTCATTAGGCCGGGTTCACATGGGATTTTTTGGTCCGGAAACTGAGGTGGAAGCTGCCTCAGTTTCCGAACCAAAAAACGGGTGGCTGCGACTTGATACCGGCATCCAGTCGCACACTCCGCTCCGGATTAGGTCCAATGTATGGGCCCAGTCCAGAGGAGGAATTGTCTTCAGGTGGATTCACAAGGCAAATCCGCCTAAAGAATAAGCACGTCGCTTCTTTTTTCCGGGAGCCGCAACAAACAGCTCCTGGAATAAAGAACTGACCAGCTCCCATTGATTTAACAAAACTATGTGTGAACTCAGCCCTAAAATGGTTATACTCCATCTTTCCAATGAGAGCACTGCACATGTGCAGAAGAAGGCTTCTTAATTTTTTTTTTATTCTAAAGCTTCATAAGTACACATAGTGTGGTGTCCGTGTAAGCCACAGTGTCTCAGTGTCAGCCATTGCACGGTCCGTCTCAAGAAGAAAGTTGAAATGTCTTCTCAGGCCACTGCTTGTCAGGATCCCATAAAAAAACTTTAATTTGCAACTTCTCGTTCTTGCGATCTGCTGAATGGAGGATGCTTTGGAGGAATGCCATGCTTCATAAGACCTGGGTGGCTCCTTGTGAGTCCAACGTCCCAGTTTGAGAAGCGTTGGTACATGGCCTTATTGACATTAACGTCAAAAATGGCTGCATGATTACATTTATGGCCCAGCTGTCAAACAACTGTTTTTGAAACACTTTGCAATTCAATAATTCACACAGTAAAAATTTTTTACAGTCTATTTTAACAGACTGTCCAACAAAACAAGAGATTTTTTTTCCTATTTTGTTCCATTTTTTAAGCATCCCTCATAGACTCAAGTTCATGAGGATTCCATGAGAATAGGCGCCCATTAGATGCAAAATGGGTGTAAAATATTGACTGTTTTGTCCTTTTTTTCATGACACTTTTTATTTTTTTAATTTTTTTAGCACCACTATGTGAATATAGTCTAAAGGACACCACTAATAGGTAAATGTAGGATTTATTTCTGCCAGTTTCCGATGTAGGTCTCATATATGCATTAGTCTATCATCATTTCATTCCAATATATAATGGTGAAGACTTTTTGTACTTTGTAACACAAGCGTTGTCGAAATAAACTACTGTATATAGTAGACATGTTGATGTGCACTAAAGAAAGTTGCAACTGATTCGAAGTGGATCACTTAGGCTTGGCCTTCAGCTGTATGGCTTTTGACTTCAAATTAAGAGAGCCCAAAGCAGACCTTGAGGCTTTTTGTACCCATCGGAATAGACATTTTTCTTTAATAGGTCAAGACTTGTAGTCTGTATTATACAATAACAGGAAGGTCAAAACAGATATTATCTAGAAACATTTTCCACATCAGATAAAAATTGACTACTTGTGACTTTCAGGTTCTCAGCGGCTCTGGTTAGTGCTCAGAAAGCCATAATAAAACCATGGTCTTCCCATCTGTCTTTGTTAGCTTGCTTCAACTCATACTAACTAATGGTGTGAGTGACAGGAAGCCTCCCTCATGGCCATTCATGCACCAGCTGCCTTTCAGCCCCGGCGTCCTTTGTCACCAGAACAGTAAAAATAATTGGAGTACAGATGTTGCATTTTAGCTCCGTGCCAGATCAGTCAGAACGTATCTTGCAATGTGTATGAGCATCTTTATGAGAAGCTGCCTGCTAAAAAATTCTAGGTTCATCAAGCATGAAGACTGTACAAATACCATAGAAAGAAAACTTACAGAAGGCCGGCACTACGAGAGTGGCCACGAGAAGTCACAGACACCACAAGTGGATAAGTATTGAGAGTTCAGATGTGATAGTAGACTTGTAGGAGGGGTGAAACTTGGAGGCAATTTGTCAGGTTTTTTGGGACCACTAAACCACCACAATGCCATTAAGCAGTCAGGGTGTAGGGACTAATATTCAATAGGTACAACCAGCATCAAAATTGTGGGTATCTGACTGCAAATGTTTAAAGGCAAAAAACAAACAACACCAAGCCGATCCTCGTGTATTACCACTGGAAGAAAATGTGGTTGAAATGGAGAGACAAGTGCTTGGTCACCTGGGTGGGTAGTGAGGAGGTCACCACAACCCAAATAGCCTTGAGAGCCCAAGCAAGTCCAAGGTATGTAGAATAAGGTGGAGGGCAGCAGCTGCAGGACCGTTACACGAATGGGAACGTACAACAAAGAATTGGGGCCGGCCTGATACAATCATCGGCCTGAAGAACAGCGCTGTCATCTTCTGGGTGAGCACTTTTCTTCAGGCTGATCATTGTATCAGGCCGGCCCCAATTCTTCGTTGCAAATGCTTAAGGAGCAGCTAAAGATGTTGCATCAAATGCCACGATCAACCAAATGGAGAGGCGTGCCCGGTATAATGGGCTCATCTAAATTCTCAAGATTGTCGATAGTATAAAACACCATAACAATCCCCTTTACAAAAAAAAATATTACAAGTTATGGGTTCTAGGTTTTATGGACACATTGATCAGGGGTTTTATGCTGATTGCCAGATTGGGGTCGGGAAGGAACTTTTTCCTTGACCTAGGGCAACAGGCATAAACCTCATGGTTTTTTTTTTTCTTTCTCTGGATCAACATTATAGGGTTATAGGTTGGACTTGATGGACCCGTGTCCTCATCCAACCTCATCTATTATGTAACCTTATATTGCATGTAGTCAAAATGGCAAAATCCCATAATTTTATATGGATGGATCGGCAATAGATTACAATTTACCTTAGATATTCTTTGGTATATGTTTTACTTGTACTTCCTTGGCAATTTTCCCTACCTTTTTTTGAGCAGATTTTACTTCCCCTGGCAATTAGGATGAATATGCAAATGAGGCTCCAAGGTTCTATATCCGGATTGGATAACCTGAGGCTTTGGCGCATCCCCAATGTAGCTGAGCCTCATTTGCACATTTATATAAATGGCCTTTTCAAGGATATGATGCATGTATTGGTCTATCTAAAGATATGATCCTGCCTAGTATAATGTTGCATACAATGCACTGTGGATGGTTTGATATTGAGTTTCAAGTTGACAGACTCCATTTTAGGACAATATCCCTTACAGGTTATTCAGTCTAATATTGCCTAAAACCCTTAAAAGACTGCAATGAACATCACAAGCCAATGACATGGACATGCATAGGACATCACTGTGTAAAGCAAGATCTCCAAATAGTATTGTTTTGAAAGGCTACCTATCTTGTGACCTACATCCTGACATGTACAGGCAAGAGGAAACAATATATTAGTATTACAGCCTGGGGGGCCACATGTACATTTATCGTCTTCTTTCGTCATACTTAAGACAGCAATAGAGATGAGCGAACACTAAAATGTCCGAGGTTTGAAATTCGATTCGAACAGCAGCACACTATTCGACTGTTCCAACGTATTTTGAACCCCATTATAGTCTATGGGGGGATATGCTCGTTTCAGGGGTACGCAAAATTCGATAAAATTATACTTACCGAGTGACGGTCGGGCTGGATTCTCCTTGAAGTCTTCTCCCGACGCAGCGTAACCGCGTCTTCTTCCGGCTGGAATTCACTCTGCCTAGGCATCGGGGCCTAGGTAGAACCGACTGCGCATGCGAGGGCATCCAGCCTAGGCAGAGTAAATTCCGCGGGGACGCTGCACGGAGAAGACTTCTAAAGGTAAGAGAAGAACCAGCGTTGATTGGCAGAATGTATAGCATTCTGCCAATCAACACTGGTTCTGCATCGAACCTTAAACTTCGAACAGCTAGTAGTGTTCGATCGAGTACGAGTATTTCGAATACCGTAGTATTCGATCGAACACCTACTCGATTGAACACTACTCGCTCATCTCTAGATAGCAAGTCAACATTATATTAAATTTCCGTTACCTTGTTGGGTAAACCTCACCTGGGGCCACAATAAAGCAGGTGTAACTTCCCAATAACGGTTACAATTACAACTCCATAGAAATACTATTTATATACAGCTCAGCTCCATCCAAAAAACATCTCTTCTATCAATTCTTTCATTCCTTTTACGTTTCAAGCCATCCGCCGAGGCACAAAAGTTACCAGTGGTCACGTAAGCAATAGAAGCCCTCAGTCTTGTTAGTCTCAGCTCTCATGCTGACAACGGGGTGAGAAAAAAGTGTCTTAAGATATGTAACAGATGACATTGTCGAGACTGCAGATGTCAATATGATGCATTAAGGCAACTTTCCTTTCCATATAACTGTGACCATAACATTTCATAACTTCCAATAGGCTGTCACCACTAATAGAATGAAATGTATTACAGCCCTGAGACACCAAACCGCTCTTATTATCCAACAACTTATTTTGATTCTCAGGGTCATAGACATTGAGAGACAGAGTAAAGAGAGCGTGACAATTATTTTTGGTAAAAGAAACTCAAGTCAAATTTGACACTTTTCCATTTAATAAACTAGCGGTGATATCTGTCTAGAAGGTTCTCTGATTTTTTTCTATAGTTAATGAATGCTACAATCCGTCTGGAGTATCGCATACTATTAGCACTGTTAATTATGAAATACTAATGAGTAATTTGTGCAGCTCTGATGAAATTATACCCAATATCAAAAGTTATGTGATCACTTGCACATCAAAGGACTTGGCGCCGTCTGTAGTTAATATGCTTCAGTGTTTTTCTCCTTTTTATTTTATTTTGCTCCTTGAAACCATGTTTAACTTTATTGCATTAGAAATGGCTCCCCAGGGAAATTTAACT
The DNA here is from genome assembly GCF_031893055.1 of Leptodactylus fuscus. Taxonomy (NCBI): domain Eukaryota; kingdom Metazoa; phylum Chordata; class Amphibia; order Anura; family Leptodactylidae; genus Leptodactylus; species Leptodactylus fuscus. The sequence goes on along the minus strand of NC_134267.1, from coordinate 33,220,757 downwards.
TTTTTTTTTTAGTTTTTTTTATCTACTATAAAGCACAACAAAATGGCCACAAGGCCAATAAAAGTAATTGTTGTCATTTCCCAAGCACTTGAAACTTTGTGAAAAGAAATGTTGAGCAGGTCAGTCCCCCTGACAAGTATCGCCGCACGTTATAGGAAGTCAAGAATAAAAATAATATTAAATGGTGCATAGTGACTGTGGAATGAAATAGGGCTATAGAAGGGCAACGCTCCAGGGTGCAGACGTAGCAGTCACGCTTGGTCCTAAAAATACATATCTCACCTAAGACGACACGATAGGTTTAGAGATGAGCGAGTACTGCCGTTTCGAATAGCACACTCCCATAGGAATGAATGGGAGCGGCCGGCGCGCAGGGGGTTAAGCGGTATGACGCCGACCCCGGCTACGTCCATTCATTCCTATGGGAGCGTGCTATTTGAAACTGCCTTTTCCAATAGTACTTGCTCATCTCTAGTTAGGTTTATAAATGGCCCATTGTAGGGGAGAGGCCCTATGACAGACTTTTTATTGGGGCACAAAAGCTTCAAGTTATGCTATTGAGCTGAGTTAAACCAATACTGCAGGATATGGCATAACTGTCTAAAAGATGTGGGACCAAGTTTTTGTGTCTTTGATTTTGCTTAGTACAGTGGCCATTGTAAATGGAAATATGGCTGGACGTGCATGGTTCTCACGGACGGACTGAGGTTCCTTGGGTCCAACCTACAACAACTCCTAGGAAACAGACCATAGTACCCCTCAAACTTAGGTGTAAGGCAAAAGTATGTTTTTGTACCGTGTTAGCCAGTGGGTATGAAATATAAAAAAAACAAAAAAAAACTTGAGAGTCTTAAGTAGTTGATACCTTTTTTTAATGACCAACTAATAATGATGACAGATTACAAGCTTTCGGGATAACTCTGATCCCTTCCTCAGGTATAGACTATACCTGAGGAAGGGATCAGAGTTATCCCGAAAGCTTGTAATCTGTCATCATTATTAGTTGGCCATTAAAAAAAGGTATGAACTACTGAAGACTCACAAGTTTTTTGTTTTTTTAAACTTCGGTGTCTACGTGATTTGACATTAAAAAAATCCCTTAATCATATTAATGTCTCCTTTCATGGTCACATCACTGTAGTAAAGACTTCAATATGGCGGCAAGGTGTGATCATGTGATATGTTATCATCACGTAGAAGAGAAGGCAAGTGGACGTGGACAGGAAATCAAGAAGAGAAACTTTTTATATTCTCCAATTCTAGGGTTAAGGAACTTTTATTACGTGTCTTTGTCCATACAACCCAATATACAATGTCAAAGGTCTTCATAGTTTACCATAATAGGTGTAATAATTTCACACTTTCAGTTACCCATTTTCCTTTTCAAAAATGTTTTCTATGAGCACTGGTAGCACCTATGCACTTCAGGTGAATCATGCTGAAGACCACTAAAGCTATGAAACGTCTTAGGCCCGATTCACATCTGCGTTCGGGGACCCCCCGAATGGAATAATGAACACATTGACTAGTGGTGAGCAATGAATGCACACAGACCCCATAGACTATAATGGGGTCCATGTGTTTTCCATGAGGTATCCGCAAGGAACATGCGGAAAGAAGTACTTCAAGAACTACTTTCCTCTCTACATGACTCATGCAGACACCACGCGGAAAACACATGGACCCCATTATAGTCTATGGGGCCCATGTGCTTTCATTGCTTACCACTTGTCAATGCGTTCGGTATTCCATTCAAGGGTCCCCATGTGGACTCCCCGAATGGAATACCGAACACAGATGTGGACCGGGCCTAAGGAGGACCTTCTCTAGTATCAGGGTGTTTTCATGGGGTACTTGGAAAAACGCCACAGCTGTTTTTGAGCCAAAACTAGAAGTGGACCTTACGAGAAGTATCATAAGTCCTTCCTTTATAAATTCAGTTCCATTTAAATTCACTTCTGTGTAAAAAAATCAAAAACATATACAATTAGAAATCTAAAACAAGAACAATGTATTACACAGAGAGCCGAGCCGTATATTCCTCTAAGTGAATGTCCTGCTGCATTTTTCTGGTTTTGACCTACGATTTTAGCCCATATTAAAAGTAGCAGCTGTCTGGCTCATCTCAGCGGTCATTTAGATCTGACCTCATTAATGGATATGTTTTTAGTCACCGGTAATGAAAAATGGAAAATGCTTTACCACAGTTACTTACAAAAAGTGCAGCAGAATAGTCAGAGTACATTAGAGCTTATTTCCAGCTACAGTTGCATTACACAGGGAAGTAGTCGCCATTCTCATACACGGACAGTATTAAGAGAGAGCCAAAAAAAACTAAAAACACATCCCTTCACTTTCATCCTGCACTTACATAAGTCTTATAATGGACAACACACACAATATACAGTATTTGGTAACATTTTAAGGTTGTACTGCATATAGCATATACTATGTTAACTCTATGGGTATCAAAAATGTACGAATACAATAAGGTAAACTAGGGACAAAGCCCCCCACTACTACTAATACAAAATTCATTAAAGTTCCCCCATGGCTATGATCATACACTATGTTAGACATTAAATGCACAGACTGAGTCTAATAAGGGTACCCCAATACATCACATGTATTATAAAACCTGAAACTTGCTTCATCTTTAAGGGTTGTCCAGAAATGTCATTTGAAAATTGCTCAGAATGTTATTAAAAAAAAATAAGCCAATAAGACATGTTCACCTTCCTGCTCTGATGCTCGGGGCGTAACAAAAAGCTCCTGGGCAACAATGCAAAATTTGACTCAAAATATTAATATCACAGAGTTCCTCAGGTTACTCCATCAGTATTTGATTGGTGGGAGTCCAATACAAGGCACCACCACTGCTCAGCTGCTAGGCAGTTGAACTATACAGTGGATGGAGCCAGAAGCAGTTGACTCTGTGGCCACTTCTCATTATTGCAGCTCAGTTTCCATTTAAACAGATGGGAGCTGAGCTGTAGTACTCCAGCATTGCCACTACCAGATGGATAGAGCAATTTGCATCCAACGGGGGTATATACAAGGGCAGTTTCACAGTTAATAGTGCCCTATTGTTGACTTTGGTTGGCACTGCTTTACTGAATGATGAATCAGGAGGGCAGTGGCCTGGTAACCAATGACTGTATCCATGAGTAGTGTAACAGGGCCAGTAAGTAGAGATGAGCAAACACTGTTCGGATCAGCCGATCCGAACAGCACACACCCATAGAAATGAATGGAAGCACCTGTGACGCTGACTTTGCCGGCGGCCGGCCGGTTGGCGTCACAGGTGTTTCCATTCATTTTTATGGGTGCGTGCTGTTCGGATCGGCTGATGCGAACAGTGTTCGCTCATCTCTACACAGTAAGTATAATTCTCAGTACTTACTGTTTGTTGGACTCCCCACCCCTTATGTCCACCGGCATCCCTGTGATACAACCACAAGGAAAAGAGTAGCATTGGGTAGTCGGCAGAGCTATAAGTATTGGGAACCATTCTTACCATTCTTCTTGTGTAGAACCAGGGGCAATAAACTGTGTTCGACTTGGGGACATTATTCTATGTGGGGGCACTTAGAACTAGGTGTCACCTGCCCTTACTATATGCATTTCCCCTTTCAGGAACCTACCCCTTCAGGAAAATCCTGCATATGCTCCTGTCATCTATTGCTCGTTCCAGCAACCAGTGGTGGTGTCCGGAGTAGGGTCCTCACCAATAGGCACTTTAAACAAAGGTAAGAACTTATTCCTCATGTCTTCCTCTACATCTCTCTAATTGAACAGTCAATGACATATAGAGCCTGGACATATTATAGATCTCATTCTCTACCTTTCCTTTCCTTCTGCAATTCCCTCAGAATATCACAATGTGTCAAAGATTTTGAACAAGGACACATGAAATATAAAATAACCATGGTTTAATAAGATCACAATCTTTGATATCTCCGAAAATTGGTCTTGGTCATCTCACGATGGAAGGAGAACTTGTGCAGGCCAATGTGGCAGCATGTTGGATTTAATCTAACACCTTACATGGGTACAGTTAAAGAACTACACAACCTCTAGATGGGTTTCTGAATGAGATTCATTTTAAATGTATGCCGGTCTGATAATAGATTTTTGGATGATATTTTGTTATAAATGTATTTCTTCTGTGAAGACAAATTGCTATACTCGGTATGAATAGATTTTGCAAACAATTTTCATTTCGCCAAGCTGAAGGCTCTTATAATTACACATGGCATAGAAAGAAATACCTGATTGTATTGTGAAGCTTGGAGAGCATCAAAGACAGGTTATTCATCAAGCTCTGTCATATCATTTTAGAATAATTTTTCAAGAGGGAAATCCACCTCGAAAAACACCTTTGGATATGTCACATTGACAAGTCTGAACATGCAATTGGTAGGTGTTTGGGAACTCAAACATCTGTTGGTTCCTACATCGAAGGGTTCTAGTATTTTTATATAAGTTGCAATTACAAGGTGCAATTCACCTACAGTATATGACCCCATTTTTCCCCACACAGAATAACGGTCAATAATTTTTACTCACCTGTAGGGTTGAGTGATCGTGTTCGGAAAAGATCGGATTCTGATCGGCGATCGAGAAAATTTCACGATCGCGATTGGAATTCCGAACACGATCTTTTTAGGTGGGATTGAGATCGGTGATTATTTCCCACAATGCTTTGCCACTGGCCAAGCATTGTTGGAAAAGCTAACAATGTTAGTCTTCACACTGAGTATACGCTCCACTCATTCTGAGCGGAGTGTATACTCAATGTGAAGGCTCCGCTGCGGTTCCATAGGAATGAATGGAAGCAGCTGGTAGACAGCCTTAACCCCCTGCGAGTCGGATGCGTCCATTCATTCTAATGGGAGACTAACTAACATCTCTAGTAGCTACTTACCTGCAGAGATGGCTGGTCCAATGCCCGGTGTTCTCGTTTTTCTTCGCCTTGCTTCTTTGGCTTGTGGCTTAGGAGGGTGTGGGTGGGTACAGGGCGGGGAGACGTGACATCTCCCCTTCCAGTACCCGCCCACACTCTCCTAACCTGGGAGGCAGGGGGCAGCGAGGCGAAGAAAAATGAGAACACCGGGCACCGGACCAGCCATCTCTGCAGGTAAGTAGACACAAGAGGGGACTAAGTAGCCAGAGGATTAAAAAAAAATCCTCTGACTACTTAGTGATTAAAAAAAAAATCACTACACAGCGTAGATTCTAACAATTAAAGCGTTCAATTGTTAGATTCCATGCTGTATAGTGAATAGGATTGTTTTTAAAATCCGATCTCCGATTAGTAAAGAAATCCCATTGACTTGCATTGGGATCGGAATTGGGATTGAGATCGGGTTCAAATGAAAAATGATCGGAAATCGGATTTCAAAATTGATCCTTTAGACAGCACTACACTTATGTCATGATGCTGAGACGCTACAGAGTCCCAGGGTTCTTCAGCATCAGTTACAGCACCGCTGGAGGTGAGAGCGGAAGGCGGCCAATACTGGAGCGCATACAGGCGAGTGAAAATTATCCACCGCTATTCTGTTTGGGGGTGGGAGGAAAAAAGGTGGTTATATACTGTAGCTGGGCTTTAAAAAAATGGGTCAATTACTGTGTGCAGAGTATAAAAGGGTGTCATAAACTGTGTGTGGGCCATAAATAGGAGTCAGACTCTGTGGTGGCCATAATAATAGGTTTGTTTTTTTTATGAATTTTGACACATGAAGCTCAAAAGATTAGTCATCATTGCCCTAGACCGTCCATAGAATGTCTTCTTCACCTCAGTAGGACTAAAAATCATATTACAGTCCAGTGCAGTAAAGAGGAGATTCCACAGACCGCCTTGAAGAATCAGAGATCTGTGAGTGGTCACTATGGTGGCTCAGTGGTTAGCAGTGTTGCCTTACATCGCTAGAGTCCTGGGTTCGAAGCCACCCAACATCTACATGGCATTTGTATGTTCTCCATGGGTTTCTTCCAAGTACTTTCCTCCAACACTCCAAAAACATACTGATATGGAATTTAGATTCCTCATCAGTATATCTTAGATACCACCATGTCTTGACATTTAAAAGGAACCTTCCCTTAGTAATGTAGTAAATTTGACACTTGGTACAGATGCCCAGGTTAAGGGACTATAATAGATCTTCAAGGTTCTGTAGAGAACCACATGGTCACTTATTTTGCAGATGCTTTGGACACTAGAGGTTCTACCCAGGCATTTTATAATATTTAGGATTTTTTTTTTGGTAGGGTTGTATCAGCAGGAGAGATTTCATTGCCCAGATGGAGGTCTCGTTTATGGCTATTATAATATTTTATCACTGCTTTAAAATGCGTTTTCTTTTAATAAGTCATAGACAGCCGAGATTTCTTTCTACATTTGTATGTTTCCCACATTAGAGAAATGCAAAGTACATTGCACCAGATATGAAAATTACTGGCAATTACTTGATACAGAAAATTGTTTTCGCTATTTGTCAGGCAGACAGTTTATAATCAGTAGGAGATGCAGATTTCTTAGTGAATACTGTAGGGGTCCTTGCAAAGAAGTCTTGAGGATACAAATCAAGTGAAGCGCATGCAGAAATGGCAGGACAGAATCTTATTAAGCTTTGCACACCAGAAATTTTTCTTCAATTAAATAAAGTAAAATTGGACTAAGTTTCCAGGATCAATCTGCTAAAAAGAAGAAAACAAATGGACGAGCGCGGCAACAATAGAAAACTTTACTAGAATAAGCACTAAACATCATTGATCGCTTCACTAGTAATAAGCCGAAGGAAAAGATAATCAGATGGGATGGGAAACAATAGCCGGAGTGTTATGATGATTTAAGGAGTCTGATTCATCACTATCTCTTTTTAATAATAGCTCTGTTACTTTACCAACAGAAATAGCAAGAAAATAGATCACAGCGAGACCAAACTGCAGCCGTGCTGTATACTAGCTGTGTACTATCCTTGTTGTATACATAATAATAGGATATGAATAATTTACTATCAGACAGCATTGACTAAGTAGTCTTTATTTGCAAATGTTCACAACCTTTAGTCCGGGTCCCATACAGCATAAACCGCAACGTTTTACAGTCCCTGCAAAGTGAATGCCGCGTTATTGTAAATCGTAGATTGTCTATTATACCTATGGAAACGCTGGCGTTTTCCATATAGGTAGAATTGAAGCAGAAAGTCAGCAGAGGAAAATGCGCAGACGTTCTGTGAAAAGCGCTTTGGGAAAAACACCACGCGTTTCCAGCGCAGTTTCTCCGACAGCACTTTTTTCGATGGGGTCTTATCCTAAAAGGGTTTTCCAAGCTTTTATGATCGATAACCAAATCATCAATGGTCAGCAGTGGTCCAACACCACTCACTCCAAATTTGTTATGAAATTCACATCATTTTTGTTCATTCTTAAATTCTCAAATTTTATGACATTACTGAATGGCAAAACTATACGGACATCCCTTCAGGTTTGTTTGGGTTTTCTCCAGACATTCTTACTTCATTCTAAACTCCGGAGAAGACAAGTTAACTGGCTGAAATTGACAACGGGAAATTAGACTGTGAAACCAATGGGACTGGGACCAATATAAGTAGGGTCAGAGAAAATAAGAATCCTGGTTGATCTTACTGCAGATTCCACAGGTGATACAGCTCAATACCCGCAATACTCCGCTGATGTCTAAGCCTCAATGGTGAGTAAAAGCTGTGCCGTACAGCTGGAAATTGGAGAGGAATTTGAGGCGGAAGTCCACCTTACTTTTTGCCATTTGAATTTACCCTTCCTTATCACTGCAATCTAAACACTTGAATAAGGGTGTTTAACTTGAAACGCGTTGTGTGTTGAATAAATGAGTTGACTAGGACAGCGCACCTTCTGCCTCCTTTTTTCCTTGTCCATTGGAAATTTTATATGTACTGCAATATATATAGGAAATCTACTATGTGACATCAAACTATGCATATGTATAAATAACATGGACATTCAATGCAGATATTTCTTAAATGGGAACCAACTCTTGGCCACGGAGTACTCATTAGATGACCATTTAGTTATCATTTCATTACCAAACCAATGGGGTCTGCTGAGTTAAAATAATGGCTACATTCTTGTACAATACTAGACAAAAAATATATATTCCCAAATCAATGGACCATAGCACAGAACAGCGGTATAGACATTGATCAGAGTCCAGGACTAACACGTTTTGACCTTTTCTCATGAATACTTTGTGCAACTGTGTAAATAGCATCCAGTAATTAGAGCAGCAGATTAAACACAGCCAAGAACCGTACGCAACTTGAGAAGAAAATTCTCCATACAATTGAATATTGAAAAGTTCTTCAATAAGATCACAGCCTGTATTTGAAGCAGCAGGAGGCATCCCCGACTCTACTCTGATGTTTTAGTCTCCAATAGGAGCTCTTACATATGTACTCATTATCAAATACAAGTATGCAGAATTTCTAATAACATCCATCTCTTTCATTTGTGTTTCAATTAAATCAGGGGAATACAAATTACTTAAATATTAATTGAAAAAGTCAGACGAAGATATGAGAATTCTAGAATTGCTGATCTAAATGAAGATGTCTGGAAAGTCAGGGGAGAATGATGTACGGTGAGCTGTCAAACTATATATTATTATACATTGCATAAGGTGCGTCTGAATAATTCAATATATGAAACAATAAATTAAAAGTTTCATTTTCGCGGTGACTTCTTTTGGATCTTCTTCCCTTTATGATTGAAAAGACTGTAATGCTACTCGGTGAAGTAAAAGTAGCAAGGATTAAGCTTGATGATACACAATATTCTGAGTTTAAAGCCAGATATACAAGAGTAAAAAAAGAAATGGTGGGGAAAAATTGGCTAAAAATCGGTATATGCCCAACACCAATCCAGTCGATAAACTGAAGACCAGACTATAATAACATTACACTATGGACCATAGTGGCCCAGTGGTTAGTAGTGCTGTGATTCTGGGCTCATATCTGGTCAAGGATAACATCTACCTTTTCTTGGTTTCTGAAATGCGTCAAAATTTTGGGCCACAGTGGTGCATTATAAGCCCTGCCCCTTTCCGATAACCCCAAACTTTCTCAAGCAGGTTCCAGAAAGTGTCTACAACAGGTAATAAATGTGATGTAAAGGTATGAAACGTACATGCTTTTAGTGCCATAATCCAGCCTTTGTTGTATATGTTATGTACCATAGCTCTTCAATGTTCAAGAACACCAACCTTGAAGACTCCATTAACCTCTACATTCTCAAGACCACTTGGTATGTTATAATAATGCATAAATAGGAAATTCATGAAAACATCAAACAGCAAGGCCGCCTTTACATCACATGTCGTATTTTTACCATTTTCAATGTCTTTAAACAAGGAAGGAAACATTCTTTGACATACCCTTATGGTAGCTTCTCGTAATACACTCTCAGGGAATGTTCCTTGGTCCTATACTCTTTTTTATTTAAAAAGATATACGGAAGAATAGATATAGAGAAAGTTGATTTAAGGTTAGTATCCCACACAATGATTTATGTTCTTGAACCAGTATTGACACCAGCAGTACATAGGAAAACATAAAGTGGAGCTACTATAGCATGAGCAGTTCCTTCTACCTGTAGATGACAGAGAATACCTCTGCCCCGACAAAGAAACGGCAATCCTAAGTGGATGACAGAGGCAGCCACATACATTTAAGGCCTTCAAACAGTCCCTTCTCCCTGTTGCAGCATTGATGTTGGGTTGGGAACCTACTTCAGTACCCAATACCCCTCTACAGAAGCTGAACAAACTACCAGCCAATAACCAATGTTAGGTGATGTTCTATAGCCCTCAAATATTTGATTGATCCTCCGCCATGTCTGTCGACTGGTTTAAGACCTGAAGACTTGTATTACTTCACTCAACATCTTATATGGTGTTGGGGTGGAACGTTTGAATTTATCTGCAATTGTTTCTAGACAACATATCTCTTTCAGACCTATAAAACTTATTTCCTCACAATGGAAGAACAGAAAGATAACAGTCAACTTTTACATCGGAATCAAGAGAAAAGCTGGATTCTCTCCATTCTCATGGTTAAAGGGATTGCAGTAGTTTGCCTGCAGTCTCTTCTTTTCACTTCTTGCATTTCTCCCCTCTTCCCCTTTTGCTGAATGGGCCTGAGAAGAATCACAATACGTATGCAGATCAGATAACATGCAGATGTCTGTACAGAACGGACTCAGTGTTACCTGTGTGTTCACATAGAGAGATAACAGACTGAGCTTTATCAGAAAACTGCAATTTGCTGAACTGATTGTCCTGCAGGCACTGAGTAAGTGACGTCACTTGTCCTATCTCACAGATCCATGGTTATAGCAATGCTATGCAAACAATGGAAGGAATAAGTTCACATAGCAGGCAAACAAAGCAACATTTCTAAAGCAATATATTTAGGAAAAGTCTTCCATTTACATAAGCTACCAGTACAGATAGGATCCTTGAAATGGGACAATCCCTTTAAAGAGAGTCTGTCACTAGACACTATTATATTAATACATCCCTGCAGATAGATAGGCTAGGGTCAACTCAATGAATTGGTGTCTTTATTAGAGATGAGCGAATCCGAACAGCACACTCGCATAGAAATGAATGGACGTAGCCGACACGTGTGGGGTTAAGCGGCCGGCCACGGTCAAAGCGGAAGTACCAGGTGCATCCATTCCTTTCTATGGAGTGTGCTGTTCGGATTGGATGATCCCAACAGTACTCGCTCATCTCTAGTCTTTATGTCCAAGATATCACAGTGACAATGAGCTCTTTAGAGCAATAAGGGTGTTGCCATTTCAAAAAGGTAATCAACATTGGTACTCCAAAGAGCTAATTTGCATTTTGGCAAAAGTTCCAATATCTCTGCAATGGAGACCCTGATTCACAAGGGGAAACATTGATTCATAACCTATCTATCTGTGGGGCTGGGCTGATATTCTGAGATCTCATCCCTTTAATGGGACTCTTCATTTCTCTAGATTTATTGTAATTCATTTAATTTTGGAACCTCCTGTTTTTTCAATAGTACATTGCATATTCGCCATCTTCTATAATATTTGTATTGTCCATTTTTTAATACTGAAACACGAATACAATATGTACAGTATAGGAGATGTCCTGTTGAATTCTTCCATATGGCCATATAAAAATAATAGATCTAGTCTCTCGATACTACGCAGAGGAGAGCAGCAGGAAATAAAATGGTTGCTGCTCCGTAGGTCTTATTTTGGGCAGAACCCATGAAGAAGGTTGCAATAGTTGGGTCCATTGTGACTAACTCATCACCGAGGTGGCGGCATCTCTAAAAGGTTATGCTCAATGAATACAACCCCTCTAATGGTCATTTTGACTGGAAGCAGAATAAATTGGAGGGTGGTCACTGACTTTTGCGCTGTACCGCACAACGTAATAGTGTACAGTTACCGCAATAACACAAAGGTCTTCGGAAAGAAAAAGCCAATCTTCAACGGATAAAATATTTACAAAAGAGATACAAAAGCAAGACAGGATTTGAGAACACATCTCCTGACATTTTACCTATGTCTCTAAAATAGACCTGAAGCTCTATATAAGAAAAATGTACCAGGTTTTAAATGAGATATGTCAGAGCGCTCTCTTAAGCTATATTAAATTGTGCAGACATCCAGCAAGTAAGAAATTATTGATGATCTTTTGTTTTCAACCTAGTACCACATTCCCATAAATCTATTCAGATCCCCAGGCACAAAGCTAAGCTATGACCTCAGCTGTAGTGATGAAGCTTAAAGGGCAAAAATAATATCAGCAGCAGGTGTCTGACCTGGAATATCCCATTGCTGTGTTATATACTACCGTGCGCCTTGTGAAGTGAGTAAAAATGCTATAAAAAGATGGGCATAGAAGAGCGGTAGTTGAAGCACGGACACAATGTAACTCAAATTTGTGACCTGTGTTTTAAAACAATAACGGCAGGTTCTTAAATACAATCTGCTCTATTGCTCTCAAAGTAAAGTACACCGAGGCTATGAGCGGCTCCGAGAGCAAAAATATAGTACTCGCTGGTGCCAATAAAATATAGGGTTATCAGAGGATACAAGGATCTCTGTAATTATACTACTATATAGTCCCTTTATATCATATACTTGATGGTTTCCCCATAGTATGAGCAGGGCAACTCTGTTGGTGTGTTAGGCCAGGTTCACACGGGGTATTTTGGACCGGAATTCGACAGGGAGGCCACCTCAGATTCCGGTCCAAAAAACGGGTACCCGCGACTGGATGCCGTGCAGTGTACCGCGACACTCCGCTCCGGATTAGGCCCAAATGAACGGGGTTAGTCGGTAGGGAGTGTCTTCAGGCGGACATCCGCCTGAAGAATGAGCATGTCGCTTCTTTTTTCCGGGAGCTGGAACAAACCACTAGCGGAAAAAATAAATAACCGGCTCCCATTGATTTCAATGGCACCCGTATTTTTTTTGGTCAGGATTTTTGCGGCAGATTCTGCCTCAAAATCCTGACCAAAAACCCCCGTCTGAACTCAGCCTTAGGCTCAGTTTGGTTTTCTTACACCACTTGCCCCTAAAATTCAGCAAGACCCATTATTTTCTGGACAATCATCAGTGTTCTTTTCCCTGCCACTTCCTAGTGGTCCAATTCACACAGGGAAACGCATGTAAAAATGTTTTTTTCTTAATTCCATAAATTGTGGACCTTCTCTCAGTGGTACCCTAGACCAGTGTTTCTCAACCTATTCAAGCCTTGTAGCACCTCGTAAAAAAAGTTCCAAACAAGTACCCCAATGGACACCATGGTGTCTGTCATGTAACAGATCTGCTCCCGATCTCAAATGGGGAAGAAAAACTGGTGCACATAGTGCACCAAGCAAATTGCTTATGGGTATATTGATGGCAGGCACACACTAAACGTTTTGGGGGTCTTCTAGCTTTCGACCAGATTTTTCTTGAAACAAGTAGAACAATCTTCAGTTAGAGTATTAATATACAGTGAAATTTTACTTTCTGCCATATGCATGGGATCCATTTACATTACATTGAGTGGCTAATGAACCAGGTTATAGACCTTGTACTACCATATCATATCTCTGAGTATGAAACTTTCCCCTCAAACTGGACTGACTCTGTAAATTCATCTATAATCAGAGACAAATAGCATATCTCATGACTAGAGATGAGCGAGTAGTGTTCGATCGAGTAGGTGTTTGATCGAATACTATGGTATTCGAAATACTCGTACTCGATTGAACACTACTAGCTGTTCGAAGTTTAAGGTTCGATGCAGAACCAGCATTGATGGGCAAAATGCTATACATTGCCAATCAACGCTGGTTCTTCTCTTACCTTTCCGAAGTCTTCTCCGCGCTGCGTCCCCGCGTCTTCTTCCGGGTGGAATTCACTCTGCCTAGGCATCCGGCCTAGGCAGAGCCGACTGCGCATGCGTGGGCATGCCCGCGCATACACACACATGCGCAGTCGGCTCTGCTCAGGTGTCGGGCCTGGGCAATGCCGCACGCGCATGCGCAGTCGGCTCTGCTAGGCCAGATGCCTAGGAAGAGTGAATTCCACCCGGAAGTGGACGCGGGGACCCTGCGCCGGGAGAAGACTTCGAGCAGAATCCAGCCCGACTCTCACTCGTGGACTTGGTAAGTATGATTTTATCGAATGTTGCCTACCCCTGAAAAGAGCATTTCCCCCCATAGACTATAATGGGGTTCGAAATCCATTCGAACAGTCAAACAGTGTGCAGCTGTTTGAATTGGATTTCGAACCTCAGACACTTTAGTGTTCGCTCATCTCTACTCATGACATTTCCTACCATGTATCTATGGTATGTCCAAATGTATTTTTGTATGGTGGTAGATATCAAAAAGGGGAGCGAATCCGTCCATTAGAGTTACATTAGGAATCTAAATTGAGGTTAATTCTGGATGTTGACAAAGAAATCAATGTAAACTACATAGAGCCTAAAACATACTGAAAATTACCAAGACGTAAAAGTAGAAAGTACTTAGAAACCGAGTCACAGCGGCCCCACGGACCAAGAAATTTGTTTATTAATATAAATATATTTCATTTAGGCATTGAAAAGCGTAACAGCTGGATAAAACGACAAGTCAGGAACTGAGAGTGAATTTAACAATCTCAATTATTAACACAAACTACGGAGCTCTGAAACTATTCAATGTGTTTTAGACTTTGCCAGGTAATAGTCCCAATTCTAGCTGTGTACCCTCAAATTACAGCGAGCACATTATTCTTTTCTGTGTAAAATGATGCCGGTTGCTTTCAGTAAGATCGGAAGAAATTGCTTCCCATTGAGAAGCTTTTCACAGAGTTTCAGATGATACTGTCCAGCCCGGGGTCTCTTTAATCTCAGCAAGAGCAAAATAAGAGACAATTGTTTATCTGACAATGAGCAGAGAATGGAATCGCATGTCCATCTGCTTGTGTCTACAGAGTGTTGGATAGCAAGCTGTAGTGATAGACTAGTAGCAGGATCACATTGCTAAGTCTACCATGTTACTGTAGGTCACTTAGTTAGGCTGAACAGTATGATATATAACGTCCCCTTACTGATTCACCCACACAACATAAGGCTCCATTGTTTCCCCACACAGTATAATGCCCCCTTGTGGCCTTCGACAAAGGATAATGCCCCCTTTGCATAATGCATCCTTGTGGCAGTATTCAGTATATTGCCCACTTAGTGTCACCCACCCCAATAATACTTACCTTGCTCTCTTTCCTGCTGTCACGGTCTTGGAGCAGTAGACACCATGACATCAATACATCACAACTGCCTACATATGCTGGAATTGTGACGCAAGGAGCAACCAGTTTTTAGCATTGTATTCAACTGTATATGCATCCTGAGGACACAGATAGAGTTAAAATTGGAAAGTGAAGTTTGTTTTTTTTATGAGACAACCATATTCATACCTCTTTTTTCCATTGTTCCAAACATCTCTTCATCAATATTCAAATAGTCTTTAGAAAAATAGGGAATAAGGATAAGAGGGGTTGACCGGGCTAAAATGTATCCTGTCCCCTATGACTGCCAGCGTGCTCCGATCTTGCAGCTCGCGCTAGTCTCTTGCAATGGGACTGCTGTGATGCCCCTAGGTCCCTTCCTTAGGTCCCTGGTGGGCCTCAACAGTCACACCATCAATCTAGTACCGGTCCCCTAACCAGTGGACAGTGAGTAGCTGCAAGTTACCAGAATACCCCTATATTATTATTATTATTATTATTTATTTATATAGCACCATTAATTCCTTGGTGCTTTACATCCCTTTAAGATTTAGAACAGATTGATTAAATGCATTACCTTACATGACACTAAAACATTCTGCATTGCTGTATAGAGTGTAGAAAATAACATTAGTTCTGGTTTCCAGTGGGGTAAAAATCTAACTTCTCTATCATACTCACACACCCTACAGACCTATTAGTATGACTTGCAGGTACAAGGAGAACTTTTAAGCTTCATCTAGATTTTGAACCCCATCGGTCACCAGTCCTTAAAAAAATCTATCCTGATTATATTTTAGAAACAGCACATGATCAATTACAAAAACATTAGTGCTCAATTTACTAATCCCCTGATGATGCTTCCCTGGTCCCCTGCTGGTCTCTGTTCACTCAGAAATTTCACATCAACACACATGACTGATATGACCATTCACTGGCCAAAGTCTCAACATGTCAATAGTGTTGAGCGAATAGTATTCGATTGAATACCTCACCGGCATAGGAATGCGTGTAATCAGCCGAACACCAAGGGGTTGAACGCATCGAATATTCAATGCGTTTAACCCCTTGGTGTTCGGCCGATTACACGCATTCCTATGCCGGTGAGGTATTCGATTGAATACTATTTGCTCAACACTACATGTCAACATTACATTGTAAGATGCTGTGGATGAACACCTGATGCTAGGGTCACGCTTGCTTTTGGGTTTCCGTTCTTCGAGTCTACTTGGGGACCCAAAAGAGGAACCCAATCTGCTTAAAAAGTGTCTTTCATTTTAAAGGGCTAATTTTGTTTTTGACGTAAACTAACAATACACTGCACCGCCTCTGTCTAAATTTTTGGTTTAGGCTCAAAAAACGCATCAAAAACTGTAGTTACATTTTCAAAATGACGCTGTGTCTGAAATCTCTCCAACAGGGTCTTTGAAACTGGGTTTTCTGCGCAGCCGTTTCAAGGTTTTTTTTTGGTTTTTTTTCTAAGTCACAAGTGAGACTCTATTCAGTTGCGCTGACGCGCTTTCCTTATCTTAAGATATCCCAAGATATACACAAGCACTGACTATTTTTCTTTCACGTATTGCCAAGAAACTCATGAAAAACACATGAATAAATTAAAATGCTAAAGTAAGCCGGCCAAGCAAAATAACATAGAAAACATGGCCTTACAGTGGTGTTTTCTTCATGTTATGAGTTCAAGTATTATTTTACTGAACATTTATTATTTGTGGCTGATAAAAATTTCAGAAACATATGGAAATTTTTTTTGGGGGAGAGAAAAAAAAAACAACAGACAAAAGCTGTGACCCTGAAATTTGGCAAGTCAGAAGATCACTGAATTTATGACTGTAGCATATGGGAATGTTCCAAACCATTAGACTTTCTATGATCATCCTTTATAGGATTGCAATTATAATCTTCAAATGATTTTACTCTCAGCTCTGTTTAAGATTACAAATCCACTGGAGCTCAGATACTGGAACGGAGGGTATACTTTAATCTTACTGAATCAATATTTCATGAATACATTACTTTGGCAATCGGTAAGCACTCAACCTCACGTGATCAATTCTGAGGGAACCACAATTAGCGAGTAAATGCTAAAAACTTTTCCATTTCTGACTCCAAACACCATAAGTATGAAGGTTTCATCTTTATACGTCTCGATAATTAGTGAAAGTGACGATTTATTGCCATAGTTTTATTTGTGCCTGCCGTAGAAAACCTCCAAACCTCTACAATTTATTAAATGGTGTGGCCTGAGCATATGATGAGAAACCATATTCCCCCCCTTTTTTTTTTTAAGGAACCATCATCTGAGAGTGCATGGAAACTTAATTATGGAGCTACAGGAACATTATAGGCCTATAGGTGGCGCTCTCAATACTGCTTTGCCAGAGCTAAGAGACAATAAATCAAATCAAACAAGCTTTATTGGCACGTCCGAATTGGTGGGTATGGAGGGGTGGGGTGGGTGGTTTCTTCATCTTCTTCATCCCCCTCCTATCTCCATAGAGCTCTATGTGTGAGCAGGATTTGGCAATGGACTCTATGTAAACAAACAGGCTGATAAGGAGATAAGGAGAAGGAAAGCAGCCTAATAAGTGGAAAGGGAATCAGATCTCCTTAAAGGAGCTCTATCAGCAAAATCATGCTGCACATATGCATGAATAGCCTTTAAAAAAAGCTATTCAGGCACTGTAAATGTTATATTAAACTACCCCCCAGTTTTAAAATAATACCCTAAAAAAGAATGTGATCTACTTATCCAACATGCACGGTGGGCGGGCATTCAGGGTCCGCCGTCTTCTTCATCCACGCCTCCTCTTCCTGCGATGTCCTCGGGTCCCGTCCTCCTCCGGCGCTTGCGAACTGACATTGCTAAAAAAAAAAATGGCCTGGGCGCATGCGCAGTAGCATGCGGCTTCTACTATGGCTTCTGAGCATGCACCCAGGCCATTTTTTTTTAGCAATGTCAGTTCGCCGGAGGAAGACGGGACCCGAGGACATCGCAGGAAGAGGAGGCGTGGATGAAGAAGACGGCGGACCCTGAATGCCCGCCCAGCGTGCACGATGGGTAATTTGATCACATTCTTTTTTAGGGTATTATTTTAAAACTGGGGGGTAGTTTAATATAACATTTACGGTGCCTGAATAGCCTTTTTAAAGGCTATTCACGCATATGTGGGGCTCTATCAGCAGGATTTTTATATTATATCAGCATGATTTTTATATTATATATATTACAAAGTTTCTTATATTCACTTGTACTATTCATTTATGAAGTATTGTACTGGAGGGACGCTTTAAAAATTGGAAGCTCACAGTAACTAAGCTTTGGAGTTCATAAAACTCTACTACAACACAACTTAGTTTCACTCCATTGAATGGCGCTGACCTGCAATACCCCATACAACCTGTCAACAGAAATAATATCTGGCAAATGTTAGAATGGAAACCGATGGAGATTGGTAAGGTAAGTATTGTTTATTTTTTTTCTATTTTAACCCATTCTGCGTATCTACTTAACTTATCCATCCTAAATATAACCTATCAGATATAAAGTAACAGTGACAGAATGGGACCATGGCCATGACTTGTCAGAAATCATGAACTAGTGTAATGCTCCGAACCCATGGTGTTGTAAACAATATGCTATTTATACACAATAAAACTGAGCTAAAATATTAAAGTATGTTCACACTATTATTACATACATAGTACATGTAACTCAAAACAAAATCAAATAGCAAAACCGAAGAAACGATTACACTACTAAAATATAAATATATACGATAATATAAAAATATTATATTTTAATAATATACTTCTTTCTTTGTTTTCGTTATACGTTCACACTGCCATCATTACAGTCCATCATAGGATCACAGCAACAAAATGCAACACCAACAGATTGACTAATTCTGACGGAGCTTCTCCTATCTGCATCCAACCCCATTCACTGTAATGTAAAAAACAAGACGGTTGCTTGCTTCCACCTCGTTTGCTTATTTTCTAATTCGAGGTACGACTTTATCTTCCATAATGTGATTAACGCTAAGGATCAAGCCATGCATTGAAGTCAATATGTTATTTACCTTGGCGTGTAATGTGTGTTGTTTCCACATTTCAACACTATTTATATTTTAAGTGATTTTCAATGTTTTTGATCAATGTAACATTTGTTCCCTGAGACAACACATCACAGGTACTGAAGCAGAAAGGTGTCTCGAAAGAACAGAAGATAAGCAGATGGTAATATTTAAGCCATCAGTCAGCAGTTACCACTGAAATATATTTGGTATTATCACCGCTAAATGTAAAGCAGAGCTAAATGAGCAGTCTGTGAAGAACAGTCTGTTCTCCGAGACTCTTCAGCTGTTCTCTTCAAGTGATGAGAATAGCAGTTTCTGAAACAGAGGCACATAGTTTATAATGTACGACACGCATGGTAAAAATGCTCTATTTTCAGCACCTCTTGTATGGTAGATACTCTAAAGAGCTACTCTGAAGATCAGCAGAGAAGTCGAGCACAGAATGGAAGTTACAAATGGTAAAATATCACATGGAGACTTCGTTTTCAGCAGATTCCATTTGGCTTTTTTTATATGGCACCAGTAGGATAGGTACAGATACAGTAATACAATAGCTTTAACTCCTGTAAGGTCCGGTTCATATCTGCATTTGGTATTCTGTTTGGGAAGTCTGCTTGGGGACCACCTGAATGGAATATCTTGCACATTAAAAGAAACCACATGGACCCCATAGACTATAATGGGGTCATGTGTTTTCCGTGCAGTGTCCGCAAAAATCATGCGGGGAGGAAAATGTTGCTTGCAGTACTTTTCTTTCTGCATGATTCGTGCGGACACCGCGTGGAAACAACACTGACCCCATTATAGTCTACGGGGTCCATGAGGTTTCTTAACTATTGCGCACAGTATTCCATTCAGTTAGTCCCCAAGCATACTCCCCAAAAAGAATACCAAACGCAGATATGTACCAGGCCTAAGGCATTAACCCAAAGATCACAAAATATCACCTACCCCTGGTGATAAGTGTTAGCTCCCAATGCAGGGACTCTCATTGATTACAGAGGCTCCATGTTTCCTGTTTGAGTGTAGACTGTGGATGAGTGCTGCTGCTCCAAAGTCTACAAGGTAAGATTGGTTGCGATCCTGGGACAATCTTTTATTTATTTATTTATTTATTTATTTATTTTTTTTGCTGCACCTTCTTTTATCAAATTTGACCCAAATTCCTCTCTCTTCTGTGTTAAGTGGCGTTAAGTCCTCCATGTAGGATTTTGTGTCCGCGGAAGAAAAACGGACACCAGGCAGAGAGGCTGAAAATGCTCACGGGCGGTCACATTTGAAAGCCCATTCAAATGAATGGGTTTTAAAGCCAACCGCTCGCAAGCCGTCTGCTGTCTGGATTCCGCGGGGTTTACCACAGACACCCCGGGGCGAACAGCAGTGCTAGTGTGAACGTTGCTTTATGAATTCTACTAAACTACATTTACTATATTTAATTGCCTTGCAAATGTTCCGTTCTGATTTTTGTCAGGCGCAGCATTATCATTGTGTGGAACCAAATTGGAGCAATCCATTAGAGGAGTGTGCAGATTAGAGAAGTAGAGACTAGTAGGTTCATGGAGACAGGGTAACCTCAACCAGACCCTCCAACACTACTCAAGGTACTGCAAAATGGAAGATGATAATATTAGTATCTCGCAAAGCACTTCCCTGTAATATATGTCTCCTTGAGTCTGGTGGTGGTTGGGGTGCCCTTAATGACCAACTGAGGATAGAGGACTCAGGAAAGAGTGTTGAATGATGAAATTAATCACAATTTACTTGAAACAAGGCAGCTAATAGATATTAAAAACACCATGAAGCTGGAGATGAGGCTGGGATCAGTTAGTATCACTCTTTTAGAGAGTCTCCTTCCCAAACAAATACTCATCTTAAAAAAAAAAAAGAAATCTTGCATTTTGCAGGTCATAAAATGGTTTCCAACGTTGTGGCTCATTTGCTGGAGCATAGCCATGTGGTCCATGCAAACAAGAAAATACTCTCACAGTGCATTTATTTTGTACACAAAGTGGCATAAAGTAACCATAACGTGAGCAGGGCTATATCCCATCTCCTGACAGCAGAATGACAGGTGTTCTGACCCCACTAGTCGAGAGTTGCACCAACTTCACAGTTCAACCAACTGGTTATTCCCACTTAAAGCTACATTGCACTTTGTGAGACTTTGCATTGTAATATATGCCAAGGTGTTGGTAGCAAATGCAAATTAAGCAGTCCCTTTCACAGTACTTCCAGTGGTAAGACACAAAATCCTAATCCATATCAATATCTACAGTTTACCTGGGCTGAACGGTGTCAAATATGTGCACTGTGAATGATGCAGATTGTGAGCTGTATATTTCCCAAAGCCTCCATGAAATCAGAAGTGGACATATTGTTATCAGAATCTCTTAGTAGTGCCGCCTCAGGCTTTGAGTCTGTAACTTCAAACACTTCCCCACATAAAAAGTAAATTAAGAAATGTTAATATACATTAAAAGGACTTCTGTAAATGCCTTCCATTTATATGGTAACGAAAAATCTTCAGAATATAACAATAAATATTGCAATAGTGACCTAAAGCAATTGAAAATCTGATATACTGATGCATCCACCTTTCATTGATCTCTGATTTGGTTAAGGATTTTAACATCTCATTAATGGAATTGGACACAAAAGGGCAGATATGATGTCACACTTTAGGGAATCTTGGGCAGTTTAAGACCAACCTCAAGTGTCTCATGCTGTTTGAAAATCTGGTGTACTTTTAGACAGTCTAGTCCAGGGGTGCTCACACTTTTTCAGCGTGTGAGCTACTTTATTAGCTGACCAAGGCAAAAGATCTACTAGGGTGGGGCTGGGGTGGGCCTGTGGGCGGGACCGGGGCAGGTCTATGGGAAGGACTGGGCGGACTTGTGAACGGGATGACGTGTCTGTGGGCGGGGTCGGACATGTGGGCGGGGCCAGGCGGATCGTGAGAGCAGGAGACAGCGGCATTCTGTGGCTGCCCAGGGATCCCCGCTGTCTGCTTCTTCACAGCGCAGACTGAGAGTTATCTCTGGACACTGGCAGGCTGGGGCTGCGGCAGCTCCGCCTGCCAGTGTCCGGAGATGACTCTCAGCCTGCAGTGTGAACAAGTAGACACCGGGGATCCCTGCATCCCGCGATCGACCCATACGTCCTTTGCGATCTACCAGTAGATTGCAATCGACGTATTGGGCACCCCTGGTCTAGTCCAACCTTATTGTTTAGTTAGTGCTCAGACAAGCAGTTTTTTTTTTTTTTTCATTCTTTTGCCTGAAGTTAAGGCTGTACTTTAATTTGCTGTTTTTACTAAATAAACCTGTCCATGACTCTGACTGGTTGGGTCCACTCCATTGCTGCTGCCAAGCTACCTTTCCCACACTCCTTAAATCCTTAAGGCTACATTCAGATGACCAAGGTGCAAAATGGCCATCTTACACCCAAGGGGCACCCAGAAGGATCTGTGAAAATGGCAGTGAAAATGGCCAAAAATAGGATAAGACCTGTATTTTGACAGTCCACAACAACATCAATATAATGGCCGTGTGAATAACCCCCATTCCATGTCAATTTTCACAGATTTTTCACATTTTTTGATGTAATGCCGTGGTGTGAGGTTCATTAAAAATGGACGTCATATGGGCACTGTTGTGTGATTGTAACTCAACACCTTCCTAAATTATCAGAATCCTGAGCAAGTATTGCTCAATTACCTCTCCAATCTGTTCAAATGCCAGATCATCTCTTTCAAAGCTCTACTATGGGTCACACTAGATTTCTAAATTCTTCCTTGTCTACTCCTACCATAATTATATAACTTAGAATGAATATTTAACCTGTATGTGCCACACTAATCTATCCTTATATCTCCACACACCCAAAGCTGAAGAACGGCATGACGCATTTCCTAACTTGTCAGCCATAAATATATAATTATATTAAAAATAATGGAAACACAGCTGTTTTTAGAACTTTAGAGTTCAGAATACTAAAATAATACGCTACAATTTAGTGCCAACTGGTAGTTTGACCTCATACAATTGATGGTTACTGCTTGTACTACTGAGCCAAACTGTGCACATTAAATACACTGTGGGTTAGAAAAGATGAATAAAGCATTACAGGACAAAAACTATTTCTATAAAATCTCTGTGTAACTACCATGCAGTGTCATAAATAACTGAATTTTTGTGCCAAAAGTTGAAAAACAAATGTAGTTGTTGACTTTG
Source organism: Leptodactylus fuscus (assembly GCF_031893055.1). Lineage (NCBI taxonomy): Eukaryota > Metazoa > Chordata > Amphibia > Anura > Leptodactylidae > Leptodactylus > Leptodactylus fuscus. The sequence continues at coordinate 33,197,617 of NC_134267.1, read as the reverse complement.
AGATGCAATTTTTACAATGAAATAGCTGCAATGATAAAGAGTTAGATTGGGAATTTTTAGAGATGTGAAACTCTTATGCATATTTGTATTATTGACTTTGTACCATCTGGATTTCCACGAGGAGAATCGGTACCTTTTACGAGCTTTTGGCAATCAAAAATTGGTCTTGAATTTGTTTATTAGCGCTGAGGTGGCTGCATTTAGATGTCTTATTGTAAGCATATATACTGTATTTTTCTACATTTTATGTATACAAGATCCAGCTGGAGATTGGTTTTTTTAGTAGCTGCGATGAATATGAATTAACAGTTAAAAATTTGTGCATAGACTTGGCAGGACAGAGTAGGCGCTGTTCACATTGTGCGGTATCCAGATTGATGTCCCGTTAAAGAGGACCTTTCATCAGATCGGGCACATGCAGTTCTATATACTGCTGGAAAGCTGACAGTGCGCTGAATCCAGCGCACTGTCAGCTTTCCGGATCTGTGCCCCGGGTAAAGCGCTATCGCTCCCGGTACCGTAGCGCTTTATAGTCAGAAGGACGTTTCTGACAGTTAGCCAGGGACGCCCTTCTGCCCAGCATCGCCTATCGCGCTGTACTGTGTGAGCGGGGAGGAACTCTCCTGATAATACTCATCTATGGACGAGCTGTGTGAGCAGAGGGAGGGGGCGTTCCTCCCCGATCCACAGTAAAGCGCGATAGGCACTGCTGGGCAGAAGGGCGTCCCTGGCTAACTGTCAGAAACGCCCTTCTGACTATAAAGCGATACGGTACCAGGACCGATAGCGCTTTACCCGGGGCACAGATCGGGAAAGCCAACAGTGCACTGAATTCAGCGCGCTGTCAGCTTTCCAGCAGTCTATAGAACTGCCTGTGCCCAATCTGATGAAAGGTCCTCTTTAAGAGTTCCAACTTTATTCATTGAAAGGAATAGTTGCAGTTTTTTTTTCTGCTGTGTAACCAATGAAAGCCTGGACAGAACCTTGGTGGTCCATGTTATCAATGAATATGGTCTGTCAGGCACTTCTTAGGTCCAATGTACAACAGTTGGGCACTGCACCATGGCACCACCACCATTGTGATTGGAAGCCATAATGCAAACGTTAATGTATAGCCTTATACAGTTTCCAGCAAGATCAGTAAAGCGCCCTTTCCCAGAGGCCAGGGAGTGACAAGAGCAGCATATACAAGTAGAAGCTTACCTTACCGGTGTTTTATAGCAATGCTCTCTTGCCTTGTCTAGGCTTCCCGGAGCACAACAAGACAAACATCAATCATGAAATCCTAAAGCATTCTGGAATTATTAGAAGATGACTCTGCTGACCATGTCACTGGATAAAGGACAAAGTCGAAAGCTAAGCTGCAAGTTAGAAAATAGGAAATGCCAATCTGTTCAATGTCCAGGGCTAGTGTGGCAACGGCAACTTTTCGGAACGCATACTATGAAACATCACCAAGTTAAATAATAATATGCTTTAACAGCATTTTGGGAAACCTCACTGAATATTTAGTTCCTGACGTCAGGATACTTCTGATTTTAAAAGTTCATTCAAATTTTATCAAAAAGAAGTAAAGCAAATTTAGGTTAGGGTAATGTTTATAGCAACAAATAATATATGAAATACACGTGAAATCTTCCCCCGGTAGATTTAGGTGTCTTGTTAAGAGTAATAAGTGAACATGAATAATAAGTGCCCGCGCTCTACATCTCAATTATATATGTTTTCAGTAAGCGGACTTTTCCATCTCCATAAACCAACTTGCCGGGTTGTGCCATATAAAATATTAGCAGGATTTTATAGACCACACAAATTGCACCAGCCTTAATCTTTGTAAGTTTTCAAATCCAGCGTACGGAAACAAACATGTTCTGGCAGCTTTTACAACCTAAAACAAAGTGAATATGTACCGGCAATATATTTCTGAGAATTTAGTCTATTTCACAAGACTAAACTTAATATCTTTCCCACTCAAGAATCCCCTGGTTGAACTTTTATTGCCTACAAATGCCGTATGTGCTTTTAGCTAATCTTGTAGACTTTGAGTAAGAGCAGCGGGAATAGTGTACATTCTTAAATGAAAAAAAACATTGTTATGTGGCCACTTCTAAAGATTGTTTCCGTATAATAAAGCTAGTAATAAAACGAATATGAGTAAGATAAGGTCAAAGGACGGACCAACTGGCCTCTACTCCTTAGGTGTGCAGGGACAATTTTACTGATGGCATTAAGGCAATGTCAACCCCTTTCACTCCGAGTTCTCCACCATCATATCTGCATATCTCATACACCTAGACATTTGCTTGCCCAAAATTTTGAATGCACAATTTTTTTTCCCCCATCTGTCCTATGCACTAGGCCTTCCCTTTCCCCCATCATCCTGCTCTTTTTTCCAGGAGGGAATTAGTAGACATTACGTCACAATGACAAATATACAATATATATCTGCTATATCCAATAATTTTACCTATGGGTGCATACAGGTCTATATAACATGGCTCCCACCATCCCAGTCCTTCCTGGTCAAGTAGCCTCAGGAAGCTCAGACCAATGTAGAATAAATAGAGAGTTTGACATGAATTTGGATTTCTCTTGCCATTCATTTTAATAGTCACGGTTTGGCTATCTTCAGCCATTTCCATGACCGCCATGTAAGTGAATGTGGAGAGCAGCACATACAGCACCATGGAATCAACAACAATAACAATATGTACGACCACTTCTCTATTCTTTTTCTACCTGGAAGTAATAACCAGTTGCCACCTATTCTGGTAGGATGAGGGTTGGTGGACTCCCTGTTTGGAAATACGTGGTGGTCACGGAGATGGAACCCGCATCTATTTCTACTATATCCTGTGGATATGCCATAATATCTAAAAGGGATTACCTACAATGGAAGGGAGCATCAATCCCTCTTAGTGTTAAAACCTTACAAAAACACAGATGACACTTTCCTTCTTGTCAAATAATCTATGAGATGTTTTTTAATCCTTATGCTCACACTAAAATGTGAACCTGGTTTAGCTCAACTGGTAAGGGTGTAACAACCCCCTAAGGGTGCAGTCTTATCTTGGCCCAGGAGCCTTAGGTGGCCCATAAGTACTGAGATCAGTATTGAGATTGCAGCTTCCATCTGGCCCATAAGCCAAGGAGACCCACAGATTACCCTAACCACACTAAGGTGGATTAAACTCGTTAGCACCCGGAACCATCACTATCAAGAATTCACTGTAGGGATGAGGTAGGGGGCCCCGGACAAGATTGCACTGGGGCCCACAAGACTTTAGTTACACCACTGGCTATTGCTTTGGTCCTTCTGACCTGTATTCTAACCAATGTAATGCAGTGATATCAACATAGTTGAAGTTTCTAAATCCCCCTACGAGGGCTAAATTAAAAGAAAAAAAATAAGGTTTTTTTTTGTTTGTTTGTTTTTTACTGATATGGTCACATTGTTGTTGCATTAACTTGAGTGTCCCAACATGACCACATTGACTATCAGTTCTCTTTTAGCAGCACAATATTGTGACATCACTTCAACCATTATGGGGCCCCATTTTTGAACGATTTCTATACACCAGCTGGAATATGTTGATGCAACGTAAGCAACAGGAAAAATGATCTAGAGTAGAACAAAATACAAAGACTAGGAAGCAGTCAATGAAGTATAATTTGAATAATTTGCTTTGTCTTATATTTTTGGAAGCTTTTAAGTCTGCCTGCACAATACAGCAATTTAACTTTACAAGCACATTTCCAGAATCATAATATTTTATTATAATTTTGCAGCATTAAACCTGTTTACCGAAAAGGAAAAATGGAAAATGTCTACCCGTATGCGCTCACAAACAATCATTTCGGTAAGAGGAAAATTAGCAGCAACCCCCCATAAAACTAATAATATCAATGAAAATAATAGAATAAAAATAAATTATAGATACGTTAAAAAATAAATGAAAATTCAAGGACATGGAAGATCTTCTTGTGGTCACCCGTGGCTTATCTGAATTCATAAACACATGAGACTGAACAGAGTGACATTACTGTCAATTTTGGTCTTTGATATGTCTCATTATGTTTTTGCCTCAAGCATCTATTCCCATAACGGACCCAATAACAACGTCAACTTAATTTATAATTGAGACAATTTAATATTTTGTTGGATAACACACGTACAATAAATATAAGTTTGTTATACAATTATTTTGCTATTCTAACCTTATTATGGCTGTTAGCTTACTAGATATTACCTAAAGGCCAGTAAGGATGTCGTAACTTGATATTCTGGAGCAGAAACAATTGCACTGAGTTTGCATGAGATTCCCAGACTACATTTCCATTTTTACATTTACATAAACCAAGATTTGTACCGTGAGTAGGGTTGAGCGATCGTGATCTTTTTAGGTGGGATCGAGATCGGTGATCTTTTCCCACAATGCTTTGCTTAGCCTTCACACTGAATATACGCTGTATACTCAGTGTGAAGGCTCCGCTGCAGGTCCATAGGAATGAATGGAAGCAGCCGACACACAGCCTTAACCCCCTGCATGCCGGCTGCCTCCATTCATTCTAATGGGAGACTAAACTAAACATCTGTAGTAGCTACTTACCTCCAGAGATGGCTGGTCCAGTGCCCGATGTGTTCTCTTTCTGCCTCTTGCTGCCACTCCACGCTGGTCTTCTCGCTGCCCTGCCTCCTTAGTGTTTAAAGAGCTAGGAAGGCGGGGCTTGTGGCTTAGGAGAGTGTGGGCGGGTACGGGGTGGGGAGACGTGCCTTCCTCTCCCAGTACCTGCCCACACTCTCCTAATCTGGCAGGGAGGGGGCAGTGAAGGGAGAAGAAGACTGCAGCTGGACCGGCAGCGAGGCGAAGAACTGCGGAGCAGCCATCTCTGGAGGTAAGTGGACACCAGGGGGGACTAAGTAGCCAGAGGATTAAAAAAAAAAATCATCTGGCTACTTAGTGATTCACTACACAGCGTGGATTCTAACAATTAACGCGTTCAATTGTTAGATTCCATGCTGTATAGTGAATAGGATTGCTTTTAAAATACGATCTCCGATTAATAAAAAAAATCCCATTGACTTGCATTGGGATCGGAATTGGGATCGAGATCGGGTTCGAATGAAAAATGATTGGAAATCGGATTTTAAAATCGATCCTGAAAAGTCAGGATCGGCTCAACCCTAACCGTGAGATGATCAGCTTGTCAAAAAAATGAAATAATATTCTGTTATAAGATATCTATTGTAAATATCATACGCCAATATGTCATGGTATTCTAGTGAATTTTTTTCATGACCAGTACACAAAATATGACTCCGACAATAAACACATTTTTATAAATTATTTCCAGCTAACAGCCTTTTAAAAGTTTTGCAGAGAAGGAATCCATAGCACTCAAAAATGATGGAAAATACAATTTCACAACTTCATTGAAGTGTCAATGTGACAAAATTTCTGCACTTCGAAACCGTAACTCTATAATATGATTCTAAAGAAGTTTCCCTTAATATTAGCTTATTTAAGTCTGCAGACAATTAAAAGTTAAATATTTTGAAACCATAAATAATTAAAAATTTTGCAGAGTTTTAAAGAATTTTTTCTAACCTTAAACTATATTTTGGTTTCCTTTATACTTTTAAACTTAACCTGTGCTTATGATTGACAATATAATGTTGTTCATCTGGGGCAACATGGTGGCTCAGTGGTTAGCACTAGAGATGAGCGAGTAGTATTCGATCGAGTAGGTATTCGATCGAATACTACGGTATTCAAAATACTCGTACTTGATTGAGTACCACTCGCTATTCAAATGGAAAAGTTCGATGCAGAACCAGCATTGATTGGCTAAATGCTATACAGTCAGCCAATCAACGCTGGTTCTTTCCTACCTTTAGAAGTCTTCTCCGTGCAGCTTCCCCGCGGCGTCTTCCGGCTCTGAATTCACTCTGCCAGGCATCGGGCCTGGGCAGAGCCGACTGCGCATGTCCGCTTGTAGTGCAGACATGTGCAGGGACGCTGCAAGGAGAAGACTTCTCGGAGGATCCAGCCCGACCCTCACTCGTGAACTTGGTAAGTATAATTTGATCAAACGTTGCCTACCCCTGAAACGAGCATTTTCCCCATAGACTATAATAGGATTCAATCTTCGATTCAAGTAGTCGAATATTGAGGGGCTACTCGAAATGAATATCAAATCTCGAACATTTTACTGTTCGCTCATCTCTAATCATTTTAAAAATTTGCTAAGTTTTAGAGATTTTCTCCAACCATCTTAGTAGTGACAATCTTTTGTCTTGACAAGTAGCCAATGGATACAACGAGGGATGCAGGAACTTTCTATGGTCTGGCGCTTGAACCATGATTTCCTTATTGTGGCCAGGAAATCTTCGTGAGCTTATAACTAGAGATGAGCGAACACTAAAATGTTCGAGGTTCGAAATTCGATTCGAACAGCCGCTCACTGTTCGAGTGTTCGAATGGGTTTCGAACCCCATTATAGTCTATGGGGAACATAAACTCGTTAAGGGGGAAACCCAAATTCGTGTCTGGAGGGTCACCAAGTCCACTATGACACCCCAGGAAATGATACCAACACCCTGGAATGACACTGGGACAGCAGGGGAAGCATGTCTGGGGGCATAAAAGTCACTTTATTTCATGGAAATCCCTGTCAGTTTGCGATTTTCGCAAGCTAACTTTTCCCCATAGAAATGCATTGGCCAGTGCTGATTGGCCAGAGTACGGAACTCGACCAATCAGCGCTGGCTCTGCTGGAGGAGGCGGAGTCTAAGATAGCTCCACACCAGTCTCCATTCAGGTCCGACCTTAGACTCCGCCTCCTCCGGCAGAGCCAGCGCTGATTGGCCGAAGGCTGGCCAATGCATTCCTATGCGAATGCAGACTTAGCAGTGCTGAGTCAGTTTTGCTCAACTACACATCTGATGCACACTCGGCACTGCTACATCAGATGTAGCAATCTGATGTAGCAGAGCCGAGGGTGCACTAGAACCCCTGTGCAAACTCAGTTCACGCTAATAGAATGCATTGGCCAGCGCTGATTGGCCAATGCATTCTATTAGCCCGATGAAGTAGAGCTGAATGTGTGTGCTAAGCACACACATTCAGCACTGCTTCATCAAGCCAATACAATGCATTAGCCAGTGCTGATTGGCCAGAGTACGGAATTCGGCCAATCAGCGCTGGCTCTGCTGGAGGAGGCGGAGTCTAAGATCGCTCCACACCAGTCTCCATTCAGGTCCGACCTTAGACTCCGCCTCCTCCGGCAGAGCCAGCGCTGATTGGCCGAAGGCTGGCCAATGCATTCCTATGCGAATGCAGACTTAGCAGTGCTGAGTCAGTTTTGCTCAACTACACATCTGATGCACACTCGGCACTGCTACATCAGATGTAGCAATCTGATGTAGCAGAGCCGAGGGTGCACTAGAACCCCTGTGCAAACTCAGTTCACGCTAATAGAATGCATTGGCCAGCGCTGATTGGCCAATGCATTCTATTAGCCCGATGAAGTAGAGCTGAATGTGTGTGCTAAGCACACACATTCAGCACCGCTTCATCAAGCCAATACAATGCATTAGCCAGTGCTGATTGGCCAGAGTACGGAATTCGGCCAATCAGCGCTGGCTCTGCTGGAGGAGGCGGAGTCTAAGGTCGGACCTGAATGGAGACTGGTGTGGAGCGATCTTAGACTCCGCCTCCTCCAGCAGAGCCAGCGCTGATTGGCCGAATTCCGTACTCTGGCCAATCAGCACTGGCTAATGCATTGTATTGGCTTGATGAAGCAGTGCTGAATGTGTGTGCTTAGCACACACATTCAGCTCTACTTCATCGGGCTAATAGAATGCATTGGCCAATCAGCGCTGGCCAATGCATTCTATTAGCGTGAACTGAGTTTGCACAGGGGTTCTAGTGCACCCTCGGCTCTGCTACATCAGATTGCTACATCTGATGTAGCAGTGCCGAGTGTGCATCAGATGTGTAGTTGAGCAAAACTGACTCAGCACTGCTAAGTCTCTGCATTCGCATAGGAATGCATTGGCCAGCCTTCGGCCAATCAGCGCTGGCTCTGCCGAAGGAGGCGGAGTCTAAGGTCGGACCTGAATGGAGACTGGTGTGGAGCGATCTTAGACTCCGCCTCCTCCAGCAGAGCCAGCGCTGATTGGTCGAGTTCCGTACTCTGGCCAATCAGCGCTGGCCAATGCATTCTATTAGCCCGATGAAGTAGAGCTGAATGTGTGTGCTTAGCACACACATTCAGCTCTACTTCATCAGGCTAATAGAATACATTGGCCAATCAGCGCTGGCCAATGCATTCTATTAGCTTGATGAAGCAGAGTGTGCACAAGGGTTCAAGCGCACCCTCGGCTCTGATGTAGCAGAGCTGAGGGTGCACAAGGGTTCAAGTGCACCCTCGGCTCTCCTACATCAGAGCCGAGGGTGCGCTTGAACCCTTGTGCAGCCTCGGCTCTGCTACATCAGAGCCGAGGGTGCGCTTGAACCCTTGTGCACACTCTGCTTCATCAAGCTAATAGAATGCATTGGCCAGCGCTGATTGGCCAGAGTACGGAATTCGGCCAATCAGCGCTGGCCAATGCATCCCTATGGGAAAAAGTTTATCTCACAAAAATCACAATTACACACCCGATAGAGCCCCAAAAAGTTATTTTTAATAACATTCCCCCCTAAATAAAGGTTATCCCTAGCTATCCCTGCCTGTACAGCTATCCCTGTCTCATAGTCACAAAGTTCACATTCTCATATGACCCGGATTTGAAATCCACTATTCGTCTAAAATGGAGGTCACCTGATTTCGGCAGCCAATGACTTTTTCCAATTTTTTTCAATGCCCCTGGTGTCGTAGTTCCTGTCCCACCTCCCCTGCGCTGTTATTGGTGCAAAAAAGGCGCCAGGGAAGGTGGGAGGGGAATCGAATTTTGGCGCACTTTACCACGTGGTGTTCGATTCGATTCGAACATGGCGAACACCCTGATATCCGATCGAACATGTGTTCGATAGAACACTGTTCGCTCATCTCTACTTATAACATCCCTTCCTTTGTCTTTGCAAGAATACAGAAATAACAGGTTATGTTTCTAAGAAGTGCCAGACCATAGAAGGTTCCTGCATTCATGGTCGTATTTTTGGCAACTGGTCAAGACAAAGGTGGTCACCACCAAAATGGCTAAAGAATATTTTTAAAATTTAGCAAAATGTTTCAATTCTTTATATTTCCAATAGTGTTTAACTTTAAATAAATATATTTGGGGAAAACCCTTTTGCCATATCCAAAGTTTTTGGATGGGAAAAAGTTATATTCTGAAAATATAGAAAAACCACTTTGTTGAAATTAAAGAAAATCTAATCGGACAAGTGAAGGTCAATATCCAAAGTGAAAAACAGATGGTTAACATTAGGTGAAAAATTGTTAATAGCGTGGCTAATGCGTTTAGGATTTAAACTTGATACATAAAATAATACAGTAGAATTATGACAACTAAGCTGCCAAGCGTCTGATGCCTTTACGCTCGGCATCAAGTGCGTTTATTGTGTTCTTGTGGTCTGGGAATCCATGCGCTGTTTGGAATTAGTAGAAAGGGCATTGAGTACAAGAAACTCCTTGAACGCCTGAATAAAATCCAGTATACGGCAAGACAGAAAGGAAATGACTTGGAAGTTGTACTAGGAGTGCTTGGAATCTGGTAGAGCTCCAGATTCAGTAAAATAGCTGTAAGGTAAACCTGCTCTGTGGCAAATTATATCTCGTACTCCAAGTGAATAACCACTCAAACATCGAACTAGGTCCAAGATTTTTATTTTAAAATAGGTCTTCATGGTGGTTGGAGCTCTGCTTTGGATTAAATATTGAAGACAAGGGGTTAAATTGTAAAAATACGACCGCCTTTGATACCACTAGCATACTCTATATTGTATATCGATTAAGCGCAATAATATAGCAACGTGCAAAGAACTCCTGAGTCAGCGGCAACAAACAGAATTTTATCGCTTAGCTCTATAAGGGAGAACTTCACTATAAAGAAAGTAATCTGCGCAAAATATTAGATCTAAAAGGTGATATTAAAATGGGAATATTTATTTAACCCTGTACTGCCATGTGTATTTTTCATTTTTGTATCTCGTACCAAAAACCACCACTTTTTATTTTTCCATTCCCAAATCCAAATGAGGGCTTGTTTTTGCACTTTGTAATAAGACAATTTCAATTGGTATATTAAGATATAGAAGAAAGTTGCTGACATTTTTTACATTTTACATGGGGTGGAATACATACCGTATATACTCGAGTATAAGCTGAATTTTTAAGCACCGTTTTTGTGCTGAAAAAGCCCCCTTCGGCTTATACTCAAGTCAAACAATTTTTTTTTTTTTTTTTTTTTTTTTTTTGGGGGGGGGGGGGGGTTGGGGTGGCCTATGAATCTCCCATAAAATAGTGAAAAAAAGCTTTAAAAAAATATGATAAAAAAGTAATATAAATGTTCTAAATCCCTCCTTTCCCTGGAATACATATAAAAGTAGAGAATTACTGTGACACACATACATATTAGGTATCCCTGTGTCTGACAGTGCCCGATCTACTGAATATAGGGGATCTGCAGTGCTCCTGTTCCGTCAGGAAGGGGTTAATAGGAGCACCGCAGATACCCTATATTCAGCCAGGCTGAATTCCAAGTGTGTGTGTGTGTGTGGGGGGGGACACAGACAACCAAAACACCCCCTCCCCTTCCCCAGCTTCCAGCAACTACTGCACCCAAAAACCATTTTAATTTTTGAAATTTTCCAGTAGCTCCTGTATTTCCCCCCCTCGGCTTATACTCAAGTCAATAAGTTTTCCCAGTTTTTTGTGGTAAAATTAGGGGGGTCAGCTTATACTCGGGTCGGCTTATACTCGAGTATATACGGTATTTTCAATTTTAATAGTATCAAATAGAGTTGTGCTGACCTTAGAAAAGTGAGCACCTAACTCAATATTCTTTAAAATATTCCTGACTTTTTTAGGACGCTGTCTTTGCTGCACCGCTTGTGTTTCCACTTTCTCCAGCTTAATACAAATCTGACATTGGAAGGCTTGGCACAGTCCAGTAAATTACAGGGACAGCAAAAGACATTGCTACAGATTTGGCACATGCACCCCCTGCCATCAAAAAAGACAGTGGTCTCCATGAGGCTAAATCCGTATCAGCTACATGCTGTGACTATAATGCACAGCACAGTGTGACCTGTTCTGTAAATTACCACTGCAAATTTCACCCATGGCTTTCATCCTTTGCAAAGCAGTAAACCCCACAGGTGTGCCACAAAATAAAAAAAATAAAAAAACACCCATGTGCAGATGATTTTTAATTTGTTGACTTTCATGGGAACCAGTTGTTCAATTTCCCTGATGGAAGTTTATCAGCACATCTGTCCTGCACGGTGTCAGTCTAAAAAGTTTATGTTACAAGGATAACAGTGCAGTAACCCGCAGCAGAAAGAAGCGGAGGATGGGAGTAGTAGTAGGTGATGTCACAGGTAAGCCAAGGATGCTCAACTGAACTTTTCCACTTTTCCAGCCCACCTCCTAGGCCGGACATTGATAAAGGAAGCCTGTATGGTACCTAGTGGTGATGTTAGTTGTTCCACTTGGGCATTTCCAGTTGGGGAGGGGTCCTCTCTTACCCTGAGCGGGTGGTGTTTGAAAGGACCTTAATTGCAGGAATTACTCAGGAAGCTTTGGCACAGTTGAACCAAGATGAATCCTTACTGTGACACATGCAGCTTCATGTGGGGGTAGTAGTAGTTTCCACTGGAATGGCTATTCCCGGACTTGGGATGAGGGATGCCCAGAATTAGATGGTAGTGTAAGAGGGTGAAACAGCCCCTGTGTAGTGAATGTGCAATGTGTAATGTGTAATTGAGTTGGTGTTTTCATAACCTGACATTTTGTTGTTTGACCACGAGAGGTCGCTGTTGCAAGATAACAAGTAAAAGGAAAAAGGCTGCATGCCCCTGGAAGATTGATGTGGAAACCCTGATCATTGTAGGAAGGTTCTAGGAGCCATTTTGAGTCAGAGTGTGCTGGACTCTAGAGAAGAGAGAGCTGTGGAGACATCACTGTGCAGAGAGGGTCCTTGGAGGGAGAAGCCACAGCAAGAATAGCTGAGGATTTGAGACTTTCAGAGTCTGTCCAGACACCATCCTAAGGAGAAGATTACTGTCAGAGACTTGGCTGAGAAGTGAGACTGCCAGTGAGACCGCATGCTGTCCGAGGAGCTCCTCTTCACCCTGATGCTAACAGAGACTAAAAGGTACCCAACAGAAGTAAGCGTGCACGCACCACACTGCAAGTTTTGCACCATATTGCTGGGACTGAGTAAAAAGCCTGTAGTTAGTTAGTTAGGTATAATCATCACCCCAGGCTGCAATACTGGTGAACTATCTACCTGTCTGGTAAAAGGACTAAGTCACAGAGGATTTCTACAGAGTTATATCTCCCAGAGAGGGACTTGTAAGGAAGTCTGGGAGCAACATTTAGTTTAACTTTACACTGTTTGGCTTGCAAGCTAACCAACCATTATACTTGCTTAGTTGTACTTGGTTTGGGGGGAATTTAGTAGTATTGTGATAAGATTGTAAACCCTGGTGTTACACCGCCGGATGCCTGTGTCACACACACTGAATTGTTCCTGTGTAATAGGGTGGTAACAGGCAGCTGCATAGGCGCAGCCTGCATGTAGGTAAAAGCTTGGAGTATATTGAAGGCCACACTAGTGGGCACCGTGCTGTATAACACCAGGGTCCCAGCCTCTAGGCTGTGTAAATGTAATACCTGGGAGTCTTCTTTTGGACAAAAGAGGTTATCTAAACTAAGTAAAGTCCTATCTTGGTTAAATTGAATTGGACTCACTTCCTTTGTTCGTGACTTCGCTGTATCCTGGGGAGCCCACCTCGGTACACGGCTTACAGTAGTATGATGCTTTTCCTCCATTCCGAACAATATACACGTGTCTGCCTCTCCCATTTTAGCTATGGGTGTTGAGTTCTATGAAGTCCCAGGGGCCCAGATACCTGAATATAAATGGGTCCTGGCTAGTGGGTTCTGTGACCATGACTTCTTCTACAGTTTTGGCACATTTTTGTCTCTATGGGGCTCACACTGGTTTTTCCCAGTCTCTAGGCGGCATAATGTTGCTGTAGGGCTGTGAATTACTTCTTCGTCCCTCAGGGGCTGCAGAGGACTCTCAGCATGTCTCACCAGGCTGAATAATGGTCCCCTAAAAACTTATGTTCTCCACTCAAACCCAGTGTCCAACCAGGGGTGAACCTGCCCTTTTCGCCGCCTGAGGCGAACGACAGAAATTCGCCCCCACCCCCACCCCGGGAGGAGGGGGTGGAGCAGAGGGGGCGTGGCGGTGTGAAGGGGGTGGGGTGAAGCGAGGGGCGGGGCTTAGCGGTGTTCACAGGCAGAGAGCAGGCAGGGAGAGGACCTGCTGGAGCAGCGGCCTCCCCAATCCACCGCTCGGTGACGCTAAGCCAGTCCAGGACAGCTTGTCCTGGACTGGCTTAGGTAAGCAAAAATGCCGCCCTCCCTGGGGCCCTGGCATAGCGCCGCCTGAAGCGGTCGCTTCAGGTCACCTCATGGGAGGTGCGGCGCTGTGTCCAACTCCTATAAAACAGAGGGGTAGCCAGACACAATCCTAAAAAGGGGACATATAAGGGAAGCTGCAAACATATAATACAAGGGTAAATAACATACCATAACATAAATACACATACATAATACAATGGCACCAACTACAGGAAATAAAATATAACATATATACAGTGTCCACTGGGATGCTACAACAGGACAATATAGAGGATAATATGATACAGCGAAGGTAACAGTTTTACTGTCTCTGTTGTGTTCAACACTTTCATCTGACTGTCTAACCTTTAATACTGCTCTTTTTTCCAGCATTTCATTTGAACCATGGTAGAACATCATAATGACGGACTTTTTCATCAGAAAAACTGTAAAAACAGTATTAGAGCCTCAGGCCACATCTCCCGAGCAGCGGACTAAAGAAGGGTCTCTTACAGAACCAGTATGTGATCCCATTATTGCCATAAAAAGCCCAATGTATTCTAAGAAGATAAATATTGTATTGAGGCTGTGAAGTCATTTTTGTTCTTGAATTACCTAGAATACATCATTTATGCTCCCTGGTTTCTATTTGACTCTGTACTATAAACCTATTTTTGAAGACTGGAAAAAAATAACTAAATCAGACTTCGGGTAACGGCAGATTTCTATCTGAAAATAAATACATTATTTCCAGTAATTATACAATAAAACTAATTCTCATTCATGTCATGACATATCCTAGGACATCTATTCAACGCTATATTTTTTTTAGTATTATTATGGATTTTTAAAACAAACTGACAAGAGACTGTCCCAAATACGTCAGGAACGCAGAAAATACGGAAACAGACGTAACACGGCACAAGCGGCACATCATTGGATATAAGGCACATACATCAATTAATGCTTGTCTGCACTTGGCCAGTAGGGCTAATCTAGCACATCTTACCCTTCATTCACATCTGCGTTCGGTATTCTGTTCATGGAATTTGCATGAGGACCCCCCAAATGGAATACCGAACGCAACTGCAAGTGGTGTGTAGTAAAAGCAATTGGACCCCATAGACTATAATGGGTTTCGTGTGCTTGCCGCGCACTGCCCGCACGAATCATGCGGACAAGAAAGTAGATTGTGAACTACTTTCCTGTCCTCATGATCCCTGCGGAGATCTGGCGGCAAGCACATGGACCCCGTTATAGTCTATGGGGTCCGTGTGCTTTCACTGGCACACTGCTTGCAGTTGCGTTCGGTATTCTGTTCGGGGGGGGTCCTCATGCGGACTCCCCCGGAAGCAATACCAACGCAGATGTGAACAAGGCCACGGGGTTGATTCACACCTGCATATGTATTCTGTCTGGGGGAGTCCGCATGGGGTCTTCCCCCCCAGAACGGAATACCAAATGCAACTGCAAGCGGTGTGCCAGTGAAAGCACACGGACCTCATAGACTATAATGGAGTCTGTGTGCTTGCCAAGGGACTGTGATTACTCTGGTACAGATTTTCCTGCTGACAGACTCCCTTTAACATATAACAAAATACGTCAACTCCATTTATCATTACAAATTTACATTTATGTATTATTCAACAAAAGACTTTCCTTATTTCTACATTTAAGGTCCAAAGATGAACAAATCTTAGGCCATGATCCCCACTGACCTAACTGAACCTACATACCAAGCAAACCTCATATATGACCAGAATGTGACCTACAACTACTGTAATTACTGTAACTACTAATAAACCATCTTGACTTTATACATTTTTGAATAATAGCATACAATCATAACAACAGTTTAAGATATTTCTTAAAACCGACTTATTCTACTTTTCCTAGAAACGTTTAGCTTAAAAAGCCGCCCTAAACAATACGGCAGCATACTAAAGATAAAGATCATCCATTAATCCTCGCAACGCAAGCCTGAATAGAGTGCATTACAGACCAAGATAATGGCAATTTACAAAGCTGTTATTACTATTGATGACCTGAGTGATAAGCATGCTACATCCAGGTCACCAACCTGAAAATGAGTCACTTCTTTGGTAAACTCGATTTGGATCCTTTTCAGAATATTTTAACCTTCTGCATCGGCGACATGATACTACAGTCTGTAAAATTCTTTGCAATAGATGAGAAATGGTAGTGATACAGCCGAGCATGCAAATGTACAGGCCATATCTATTACAGATGAGGGACCTGCAACTAACAGAGGTCAGGACCGGCATCCGCAGAGGCTGAACATGTCCATGTCATTGGGGCAGATTTATCAAGACTGGCGTACATTTCCTGCATCATTAACGTTGTGATGACGGTGGCGCGGCGTTAAAAAGTCACATATTTTTTATGCAAAACCACTAGAAAAGTTGTGTACAAAGAATAAAGAAACCTGGGTCTTTATTTTT
The DNA here is from genome assembly GCF_031893055.1 of Leptodactylus fuscus. Lineage (NCBI taxonomy): Eukaryota > Metazoa > Chordata > Amphibia > Anura > Leptodactylidae > Leptodactylus > Leptodactylus fuscus. Next base: position 33,181,571 of record NC_134267.1, on the reverse strand, counting down.
GTAAGAACATCAAAAATAGCCAAGTAAGTTTGGATGTTTTTGGATTGGAACTCACAGAGTGCTTAAGGCTAAGGCCCCGCCAGAAGTTCCGCAGCTCTAAAGCGCTGCGGGAAAAATCGAAGCGGGATCGTATCGCGGTTCTTCCAGCAGTGCTTTGAACAGAAAGTTCACAGAGTTTTCTTCTGCTGACTTTCTGTTACAATTATATCTATGGGAAATCCGCCGGCGTTTCCATAGATATAACTGACATGCTGCGATTTCCAAAACCACGCCAGTTTTGGAAATCACAGCGTGTCCACGCTGCGGTTTTAAATGCAAAGTGGGCATGGGATTCGTATGCAGATACTTTACAGATACTGTAAAACGCTGCGATTTTTCCCAAGAAAATCGCAGCGTTTCCGGCCCATGGGGTAAAATGCACATGCTTGGCAACACTACCATTCTCCGTCTCCAATAGTTATAGTATAAGTATCACTGAGATAGAACCCAAGTCTGATAGACATGTCAGGGTCTGGGGATGCTGGGGGGGTGGCATAGACACACAAGTCCAGTTTCTTTTAGTCCAAAACAAAGGTAGAGTTTTATATTCACTCAAAAAAGGTAGTGCAGCAACAAAAGGAAACAATACAAAAATAAATACCTGCCCGGCTAGGCTCTAACTAAACATAGAAGAGGTTACTTCACCTAGAATAACAGAAATCCAAAGGCAGTAGAATCATTCAGGACACAGCTCCAAAAATATGACCTCTCTGTTGGCACTCTAGCCAAGCTCTGCCAAAGTGTAGCTGCTGGAGCTGACTTCTTAAGCCTCCTTGATGAGGAGACTCTCTACAGCTGAGTCTCTGCCGGAACATCCCCAAAGTGTGGACTGGAGGGGGGTGGAATGACAGGTCCCACTACCAACCTACCTGCCATTCCTAAAAATCCAGCCCAGTATCCAGAACTCTGAAATAACCCTCAGCAGACAATAGTTATCTGCTGAGAAACATTCTTTCTGGAGTTTTCTCATCTCACCCACCTTAGTAGTCTGGGTGAGATATACACCCCCTCCATTACCTGACCAGCCATCGGCTTACAGACATTTTAGGGTGCATTCACACTGAGTAAACGCTAGCTTATTTTGTAGAGTAAAATTACACTTGTAAATTTTGCTATCCCATTGACTTCAATGATATTTTTTTACAAGTGTAAAAATATGCCTGTAAAAAATACGCCTGTAAAAATACGCCTGTAAAATGTCATTGAAGTCAATGGGATAGCAAAATTTACAAGTGTAATTTTACTCTACAAAATAAGCTAGCGTTTACTCAGTGTGAATGCACCCTTATAGCATATTCTCATGTCACCCCTTGTACCGTATCTGAAGACTGTAAGATATTACAAGCGGCGCCTTGAGTAACGGTCTTCCCTGTATGAGCATGCACAGAGAGCTGGAGACCGCTCACTGGACACCTAAGACCAGAGCAGAAATCTAAATGAATAAAACACACGATATACAGAATATTTTTTTACAAAACTTTCTCGACTCCCACTGCTTATACAGATCAAATGATCGATGTAAGGCGTTTCTTTTAAAATCATTTTATAAAAAACCTGTAAAGTAAAGAACTTGCGAATGCCTATAACTTTTAGCATATGGTAGATTAAATATGTGAAGTTTTGTTCTCAGCAGAATGACACTTTCTGAATTTTCTATGAACATTTCCTTTCAACCAATTTCCTATATCAAAATACATGAAGTTTCACGTGTCTTTGCAAAAGCAAGACAAATGCCTGGAATATTAGGTGAGAAATGAGTGCCGATAGACTAAGCCCACTATTGTCATTCAATACTGTATAGTAATAGGCTAAGTATTTTCAATGTGAATAGTGCATTTACACGGAACGTGCCAAGTCTGAAAACAGAAAGGAATTAGAAAGTCAGCTGGAAACTGCAATAAGTGAGAGCCGAAAGTCGCTGTGACAGGCCTGCTGATTCTGTGCTATCGAGAGGACAAAAACAGCTTGCTCGAGACATCAGGAACAAGTACAATTCAGGAATCTACAGGCCCCCGTATACAATGGAGAAAAGTAAGCCGAGCATGATGATTGTGGCATCACAGGCCAACTACTGTGTTTCCCCGAAAATAAGACAGTGTCTTATATTAAATTGTCACCCTAAATATAGGACCAGTCTTATTTTCGGGGGACGTCTTATTACAACCAGCAGTCATGCCGGCACTTCCTTAGCGGAGCGTCAGCATAACTGCCGGTTGTAGGTAGTGTAGTGTAGGGGAGGGGGGAAGGTATCCTACTTACCTTTCCCATCTTCCTAGCAGCGCTGGTGCTGCTGTTCGTCCCAGCAGTGGTGGGCGGGGCTTAGCAGAGCTTTTGTGGGCTGGGCTTAGCAATCCCCACTTCACTGACACAGCAGCTGGCTGGATGCCATGTTCTGTGTGCACAGCAAAGCCGGCTGCTGCCTCTTCTGTATGCCGGCTGCTGCCTCTGGGATGAGCTGGGAGAGCTCATCTTACAGCAGCAGGGACAGTGGACACAACAGCAGAGGCAGCAGCCGGAGTGTAATGATTGTTTATGGGTGTCCAATATTGGGGATAATACTGTGTGTAGGGGCCACTATGGGGGATAATACTGTGTGCAGGGGCCACTAAGGGACATAATACTGTGTGCAGGGGCCACTAAGGGACATAATACTGTGGGCAGGGGCCACTAATGGACATAATACTGCGTGCAGGGCTTACTAAGGGACATAATAGAGTGCAGAGGAGGGGGTCGGTTGAGGTCTTCGGCATCGGTGTTTGTTGGGGGGGGGCCCCCATGTCAAAAGTTTGCCACGGGGCCCCGCCATTCCTGGTTACGCCACTGACCATGTTGTATGTGAAGGACTCCTCACACAGAATTTGTTCTTCTATCTCTATCTGAGGAGCTCTTCACGTACAACATAGTGTATCTGCTACAGACTATGCACTGATCATCTGCAGCAAACATACAGTAGCGATGGAGGGGATGTAAATGTGGCCTCATACAAGGTTACCATATGGAAATCAATCATGTCAGCTCTGTTTGTGTAACCCGGTCTGCAAATCAGCCCCATAAATGAAGAACAGATATTCATTGTCATGTATATAACACAGCCGGCGCTGCCCAAACCGGCAGAGGTGGTCAATAGCTGCAAATTAAAACATCTAAAAATCAACTATTAGAAAATGACATTGTAACCACTTTATGTAGTATATACAAAAGCAACAGCAAGTGCTGAACCCTGCCAGAGGTATGTGCCAGAAAGCCAGATGCAATTCCTGGCAAACCAGAGCAAGCCGTTTCACTGTTAACCAGTGTAGAGGAATCGCAGCATAATAAAGTGCAGATTGTTGGCAGGTACGGGTTACCATCAAGATTTATTATTAAAATTGACTATTGTTCGTAAAAAAAAAATGGCTGGCTATGGCTGGAGGATTGGCATGTGCGTCTTCCAGAACAAATGTATCTTTTTAACATGTTTGATATAGAACAAAGACATCTGTTGATCATTTTGAAGGATACAGCTCATCTTTCCAAATGTGGCTCGTTTAAAATGTATTTTCGGCAATTTGCAAGTCACTCAATGTAAAATTAAGGGACTAAAAATGGAAAATAGCTCTCTTTACTCAAGAAATGAGAAAATGTTTTGGAGCAGGTTGTAACATATGGGCCTGGCAGGGCTTAGGAAAAATGCTTTCATAATAATATCAATGATAACAATAGCAGGTTGGGATTCTGAAGGCTGGATTACTCAATAGGAGAAGAACGGGGATGTTAAAGGGGTCTACAGCCCCAAAAAATGGTGGAAAGGAACACAGAGTGGGATTAAAAGGCATAGAAGTGATATACACTTCACTAATCCACCATCACATCCAATCCAATCCAATCCTTATCAGATCACTGGTGGTGTCTGGTTCCATCTCAACATGAAGATAGTACCTGTTTAGCCAACCGGGGGCTGAAATGGGTCACATGAATGGAATTTTTTGTATGTGGGGGCTGCTTTGGGAAATAGAGTTTAGTTTGGATGATCAGGAGTAATTGAGGATTTGGGAACCCAAATCTTAACCCAGCTCTGAGCCATTTCCAACCATCTTCCCACTGGACGACCCCTTGAAGGTCGTATCGTTATTATTAAAGGAAAGACGTAAACCAAATATGCATTTCATAATAACTCTGTAAAGCTATAACACTGCAGCAGTTTAACTAGAACAGTCAGACTTGTCTCCCATCCCCGGTTGTGTGTTTTGAAAGGCTTCTTGCACACGACCATGTGCAGTCTGCGGGTTGATGACACATGGGTTGGTATCTGTGTATCATCCGTGGTATTCACTGACCCACATATTCATATGAATTGATAGAGCCGCAGATACAGACAGGTACAGTATCGGACCTGCTCTATAATTTGCAGATCTTCAATTCGGCCCGGATATACAACCACAAATACTATAGCTGTGTTTAGGGGCCTATAAAAATATACATTTTACACTAACCTATCTATTTGCAGGGCTGGGGTGATATGCTGATTCTGGTGACACTAACCTATCTATCTGAAGAGCTGGGTTGTTATAATGAGTTCTGGTGATTCTAACCTATGTACAGTCCTATGAAAAAGTTTGGGCACCAATATTAATCTTAATCATTTTTAGTTCTAAATATTTTGGTATTTGCAACAGCCATTTCAGTTTGATATATCTAATAACTGATGGACACAGTAATATTTCAGGATTGAAATGAGGTTTATTGTACTAACAGAAAATGTGCAATATGCATTAAACCAAAATTTGACCGGTGCAAAAATATGGGCACCTCAACAGAAAAGTGACATTAATATTTAGTAGATCCTCCTTTTGCAAAGATAACAGCCTCTAGTTGCTTCCTGTAGCTTTTAATCAGTTCCTGGATCCTGGATAAAGGTATTTTGGACAAACAATTCAAGTTCAGTTAAGTTAGATGGTCGCCGAGGATGGACAGCCCGCTTCAAATCATCCCACAGATGTTCAATGATATTCAGGTCTGGGGACTGGGATGGCCATTCCAGAACATTGTAATTGTTCCTCTGCATGAATGCCTGAGGATTTGGAGCGGTGTTTTGGATCATTGTCTTGCTGAAATATCCATCCCCGGCGTAACTTCAACTTCGTCACTGATTCTTGAACATTATTCTCAAGAATCTGCTGATACTGAGTGGAATCCATGCGACCCTCAACTTTAACAAGATTCCCGATGCCGGCATTGGCCACACAGCCCCAAAGCATGATGGAACCTCCACCAAATTTTACAGTGGGTAGCATGTGTTTTTCTTGGAATGCTGTTTCTTTTTGGACGCCATGCATAACGCCTTTTTTTATAACCAAACAACTCAATTTTTGTTTCCAAAATGAAGCTGCCTTGTCCAAATGTGCTTTTTCATACCTCAGGCAACTCTATTTGTGGCGTACGTGCAGAAACAGCTTCTTTCTCATCACTCTCCCATACAGCTTCTATTTGTGCAAAGTGCACTGTATAGTTGACCGATGCACAGTGACACCATCTGCAGCAAGATGATGCTGCAGCTCTTTGGAGGTGGTCTGTGGATTGTCCTTGACTGTTCTCACCATTCTTCTTCTCTGCCTTTCTGATATTTTTCTTGGCCTGCCACTTCTGGGCTTAACAAGAACTGTCCCTGTGGTCTTCCATTTCCTTACTATGTTCCTCACAGTGGAAACTGACAGGTTAAATCTCTGAGACAACGTTTTGTATCCTTCCCCTGAACAACTATGTTGAACAATCTTTGTTTTCAGATCATTTGAGAGCGGGCTGTCCATGTTCGGTGACCATCAAACTTAACTGAACTTGAATTGTTTTGTAGAAAGAAATGGTCCAAAATACCTTCATCCAGGATCCAGGAACTGATTAAAAGCTACAGGAAGAGACTAGAGGCTGTTATCTTTGCAAAAGGAGGATGTACTAAATATTAATGTCACTTTTCTGTTGAGGTGCCCATACTTTTGCACCGGTCAAATTTTGGTTTAATGCATATTGCGCATTTTCTGTTAGTACAATAAACCTCATTTCAATCCTGAAATATTACTGTGTCCATTAGTTATTAGATATATCAAACTGAAATGGCTGCTGCAAACACCAAAATATTTAGAACTAAAAATGATTAAGATTAATAGGGGTGCCCAAACTTTTTCATAGGACTGTATCTGCAGGGCTGGGTTGATATTCTGGGTCTGTTGACACTAACCTATCTATCTGCAGGGCTGGGTTGATATGCTAGTTCTAGTGACACTAACCTATCTATCTGGTTGGGTGGGTTGATATGCTGATTCTAATAACAATAACCTATCTATCTGCAGGGCTAAGTTGATATGCTGGGATCTGGTGATACTAACCTATCTATCTGCAGGGCTTGGTTGATAAGCTGGTTCTGGCGACACTAACCTATCTATCTGCAGGGCTGGGGTGATATGCTGGTACTGGTGACACTAACCTATCTATCTGCAGGGCTGGGGTGATATGCTGGTTCTGGTGACACTATCCTATCTATCTGCAGGGCTGGGGTGATATACTGGTTCTGGTGACACTAACCTATCTATCTGCAGGACTGAGTTGATATGCTGGTTCTGGTGACACTAACCTATCTATCTGCAGGGCTGGGGTGATATGCTGGTACTGGTGACACTAACCTATCTATCTGCAGGGCTGGGGTGATATACTGGTTCTGGTGACACTAACCTATCTATCTGCAGGACTGAGTTGATATGCTGGTTCTGGTGACACTAACCTATCTATCTGCAGGGCTGGGGTGATATGCTGGTACTGGTGACACTAACCTATCTATCTGCAGGGCTGGGTGATATGCTGGTTCTGGTGACACTATCCTATCTATCTGCAGGGCTGGGGTGATATGCTGGTTCTGGTGACAGTAACCTATCTATCTGCAGGGCTGGGGTCATATGCTGGTTCTGGTGACACTAACCTATCTATCTGCAGGACTGAGTTGATATGCTGGTTCTGGTGACACTAACCTATCTATCTGCAGGACTGAGTTGATATGCTGGTTCTGGTGAGTGACTCCCTTTAAGACAATTAGCATTTATAGGATACAATATAATATCACCCTTTCCTCCTCATCACCTACTACTATAAACAGTTATATACTATAATAAAGTAATAATGTACACTGGAAAATTATAGTCACCTCAATCATGTTTAATCACAAAGTGGAAAAATAATTGGTCCTAAGCAACATCTTAAATCACATTTTGATGATAGCTATTATTCACATAAAGAAATAATGTGCACACACAGAAGGAGCTGTCTATATCAATTATTTGTAATTACATAGTATCAACTCTATTAACGTATGTTTAATGCCAAGTCATTTACACATAATATACCTGTCAATCAGAAGTCGCTCCTCTGACCACTCGCTACCAGAGTAAAATAAGGTAGACTGAGGCAACGTCATCATGGAAATATTTGCAAAAATATTATATAAAATATAACACAAATAAATATGAGAGTCAACCACACTGAGTCAATTTTCGTAAAGGGATATTCCCATCATGTTATAGGGCTTATCCAAGACTATAATACCAAGGCTCCACTTCCTCTTCTTAGGAAGCGACACTATATCCCTTGGCCTCATGAACCTGTTCCAGCTCAGCCCCATTCACCTGAGCTGCAACACAGTCAGGTTCCCATTCATGTTGCTGATAAGAAGTGGAAGTCAATATCAAAGCCTTGGATAAATCCTTTAAGTGACATGATATCACACCATGATCAGTAGGGTCCAACCTCTGGGATCTCCATGCAGTGGTGCCCCATCTACAGGCTGTATAGAGAACTACAGCCCAGCTCCTGAAAGCAGAACTTTTCTGTCCCCATTTTTCCGGCAGAAACCCAGTGGACCCCATTATAGTCTATGTAGTCCATGGGTTTCCATGGATAACTGCTTTTTAAGTGGATTGGGTTTCTGGTTTTCAGGTCCCCAAGTGGGCCCAAAGAGCAGAAGCCCCAATGCTAGAGTGACCCTCACATAACCAGGATTGTGGCTGTGCTTACTGTCACTTGTGCCACTGATTCAGATAGAAGCGCTAGTCCTGTGACTGAACACCCAGGCTGCAAGAATGTCGAGATGTCTTGGAATACCAAGTCCGCCATGTCTGTGCAGTTATTCACTACACTGCACACACACATAGACAGGGGGTCATCATGAACATGAGAATTCATGATGAAGAAGCTTCCTGGTGGCAACCTACTTACAATGCTGCTGTAGTCACCCAAACACCACACAAGAAGTAAGCTCCAATATGGGTCCATTCTATAGACAATTAGAAAACATGTCTTCCAACAGTAAAGTGTCTCATAGTTTGAAATGCAGAAATCTTAAAGGGAACCGGTCACATGAAAAATGCTGGCCGAACTGAAGGTAGCATTAGGGTTGAGCGATCGGGATCGGAAAAGATCGGATCCCGATCAGTGATCGAGCAATTTCACAATCGGGATCGGCTGGAAAATGATCAAAAATCAGATTTTGAAATCTCAAGATAAGCTCAACCCTAAAAGTGACTTTTCCCATAGAGAAGCATTGACTAGGGTTGATAGAGAAGCATTGACTAGGGTTGAGGGATCGTGAAAGATCGGATCCTGATCGGTGATCGAGGAAATTTCACGATCGCAATCGGGATCGGCTGGAAAATGATCGGAAATTGGATTTTAAAAATTGATCCTGAAATCTCAAGATTGGCTCGACCCTAGGTAGCATGTTACAGTATAGAGCAGAAGGAGCTGAGACAATTGATATATAGTTTTCTGTGAAAAGATTCTGTCTAATCTGTTACTAATTAGATGGAAATATTTCTATGTTAAGAAGTCTAGGAGGCGGTCCTATCAGTGACTGACAGCTACCTCTGTACGCACAGTTGTAGAGGGGAGGCTTAGTCACTGATAGGTCTACCTTCTAGACTTCTTAACCTAAAAAGAGAAAAGATTTCAAAGGAATTTTCTTTGCAACAAACCTATATATCTATCTTTCAGTTCATTCTGTTCTGTTCTAATGCTTGCAAATCAGACTGCTTTATTCATGTGACAGCTTTCCTTTAACTAATATATGGAATCTATCTCTCTATCTATCTAATCTATCTATCTATCTATCTATCTATCATCTATCTATCTAATCTTTCTTTCTCATCTATCTATCTATCTATCTATCTATCTATCTATCTATCTATCTATCTATCTATCATCTATCTATCTAATCTTTCTTTCTCATCTATCTATCTATCTATCTATCTATCTATCTATCTATCTTTCTCCTCTATCTATCTAGATAGTATTTTTTGCTGACACAGGAATACCCCTTTAATGTGGCCAAGGGCATGCAGGACCATACCATATGGCAGTTTCCAAACAAAGTACCAGGGTTACAGAGGACACATTGGCTTATCCATCCTCGCCTTGACACAGCTTACAATGTCATTTGCCTACCACAACAAACATGCAGTGCGCCCAGTTTTATAAGAATCCAATTAACTTTCCAGTTTGGTTAAGGATTGTGCGTACAGAGAGCCCACCCAACTTCAGCCTCGTTATATTGCACTTCTGTCTTGTCGCAGATACAGTGATCTCAGCTCTGTTCTAGAAACGTTGCAGTGATATTCATATCCCGGATAAAGGGTTTTATGCTAAATTTAACTCATAATGAAATAATGCAGCAATTTCCCATTCCGAACATGCACGCATTGCAATCTGCCCAAATGCTCTTATTTTTGGCTTATGTTAATTGAGAACTTTTCGATTGAATTGGAGACAGCAAACATGTTGAATGTTACACAAGGTGCTGCATGGCTGACCGCTCTCACATTACATTATATCCAATATACCATGCAGAGTAGAAATAGGACTTTTAAAGTAAAAATATCCGCCAAATGATCTCAATAGAAAACCCAGTTTGTAGTAATTTTGTGAGATCTGTGTGCATATTAAAGTCGCAGTAATGCCAGTCCAGATGGCATGCCTATTATCTAGCAGAAGAGAATAATCCTTCCCTTTATCCTCTCAGCAAATGTTTGTGTTGGTGTTTAACCCTTAACAGGGGGCCCTCCATGATACAATACTTTAAGTGATTGAATCGAGCGGAGGATGTGGTTCATCTACAGATAAAATATTTTACTCCTACTTATCCCTATATGAAGACGGATACATCATTCCAATAGAATGCAATGGTTATTGATCTGTGGATACAAGCTCTAATGTGCTCTCCTTGTCAATGATCTCTGACCCACGGCCCTCCAGCTGTTGCATAACTACAAATCCCAGCATGTCTTGACATACTCGGGTTAAAACCATTGACTTAGGATAGAGGAGATGAATCATTTCGAATGAAGATTTTAGATGACAGAAAGAGTAGTATCAGCTTTACCAATCCGTCACAGCTCCTGGGATGACACAGCCTGTCCAAGTCTGGTCACCCGGTTACATCACTGACATGTTTCCAAGGTTGACCTCACCAATGTCAGTATGTCCGTGCTACAGTGGTCACATATCATGTCGGCTGGTGAACAAGGATGGGTGGGAAGCCTTGGCACAAAACCAACAGTTACCTTGGTCTGTAATATGACATATTACAGGTCAATTGGAGGGATCAGAAGTTTATGTCAATGGGCATTCATATGGCTTAAAGGGACCTTGTCATCAGAACCCAACATATCAACCCAGGCATGCAGATAAATTGTTCAGGTGACCCGAACCTAACAGTGCTTCCCTCTTGTAAATCGGTCTCTCTGTCAGGGGCGTAACTTGGGAGGGTGCAGAGGGTGCAGTCACATCAGGGCCCAGGAACCTTAGGGGGGCCATAAGCACTGGCATCAGTATTGAGATTGCAGCTTCCATATGGCCCATAAGCCAAGGAGACCCACAGGTTACCCTAACCATACTAAGGTGGATTAAACGCCTTAGGATCCGTACCCATCACTATCAAGGATTCGCTAGAGGGATGAGGTAGTGGGCCCCGGAAAAAAGATTGCATCAGAGCCCGCAAGACTTTAGTTATGCCACTATTATATGTTGCTGAGATGTTGCTATTTTTGTCAATATGTAAATGCACTCTTTGGAACAATGAGGGTGTCGCCATTTCTCCAAAGCGGTGCTAATGCCCCAGGTGCTCCACAGCCCTCGTTTGAAAATTGACAAACATAGCAATCTCTTGATAACAGTAGCACCAATTCACAAGGGAAAAAAAACTGAGTTTGGCCCTGACCGATCTGCAGAGCTGGGTTAAAATGCTGAGTCACTTTGAGGGTAAGTTCACACAGAGATTTTTGGTCAGGATTTTGAGGCCGTATCCGCCTCAAAATCCTGACCAAAAAGACAGCTCCCATTGAAATCAATGGGAGCCGCTCAGGAATGTTTTCCGGAAGCCGTTTCTTCCGGCTCCCGGAAAAAAAAAGCGAGGTGCTCATTCTTCAGGCAGCATTGCCTTGCAATTTGGCCAGAAGACACTCCCTCCTCTGGACTAGGCCCATTCATTGGGCCTAATCTGGAGCGGAGTTAATGACTGGATGCTGGTGCCGTGCAATGGTTTTCAGTCGCGGCTACATGGCTTTTGAATCGGAACCTGAGGCGGCCTCCGCCAAACTTACCATATGTCTTAGAGCTGTTAGGATACGTTCACACAGAGGATTTTGATACTATTTTTGAGGCAGAAAAAATAAGAATCTTGTATGATCTCAATTCAACTGCAGAACCCACAATGCAAGTCACTCTGCTGAACAGCCCTATTCATGTGATGTTAAAGTCATGGCAGAAAGATGGAGGGTCGGAAAGTGGAGAGGAATTTGAAGTGTAAGTTCGATGTAAATTCCTATTCACTTTCACCATGTGTGGTCCACTGAATGAATTATAGTAAAGTTTAACCAGAAGCTAGTGGAAGCCTGGCATAAAATAAAGGATTCACACATTACAAGATTTACAAAGGATGAGTTTGAAGTAAGGGTTTCTTCACGTTACTTTCAGAGATGAGCGAGTAGCACTCGATCGAGTAGGTATTCGATCAAATACTACGGTATTCGAAATACTGGTACTCGATCGAGTACCACTCGCTATTCAAATGGAAAAGTTCAATGCAGAACCAGTATTGATTGGCCGAATGCTATACAGTCGGCCAATCAACGCTGGTTCTTCTCCTACCTTTAGAAGTCTTCTCCGTGCAGCTTCCCCGCGGCGTCTTCCGGCTCCTCATTCACTCTGCCAGGCATCGGGCCTGGGCAGAGCCGACTGCGCATGTCCACTTGTAGTGCGGGCATGCGCAGTCGGCTCTGCCCAGGCCCGATGCCTGACAGAGTGAATTCAGAGCCGGAAGATGCCGCGGGGATGCTGCAAGGAGAAGACTTCTCGGAGGATCCAGCCCGACCCTCACTCGTGGACTTGGTAAGTATAATTTGATCGAACGTTGCCTACCCCTGAAATGAGCATTTTCCCCCATAGACTATAATAGGATTCGATATTCAATTCGAGTAGTTGAATATTGAGGGGCTACTCGACACGAATATCGAACCTCGAACATTTTACTGTTCGCTCATCTCTAGTTACTTTTCCTTCTATAGTTGGCCAGATCCATTAAAAGACCTGAAAAGACATATGTGTCGCTGCCCCCAGCACAGGAAGAATACTAACAGTACTAACAGCGCTCTCCTACCTTGAAGTTTTTTTTGGAATTTTTTTGTTTCCCTTCCAAATCTTGAGCTAAACTGTAAAAATCCCCATTCCCCAATTCAGGGACTATCTCAGCACCTCACATTTTGAGTCCAACTTTTTCATCATAAAAGACAAAGAATATCTTAATGGACGTTCATTATACAAAATGGGTGATCATTACAGAAATGTTTGCCCCAACCCACGGGGTTTCTGACCAAGCAATACTTTCAAAAACACATGCCCACAATTTACAAATTGTCCTTATTTCTGTCAGTCTAACCTATACACAAAAGATTACAGCCAACAGACGGCCGTAAAAGTCCAACACAACCGATTTGGTTGTGACCAATTTTGGTCGATGGTCAGCTATTTGGAAGAATTGTTTGTAGGTTTCTATGAACCTTCCATATTTGCCACTTGGGCAGTCTAAAGTCTGATGTGTATGGGCAACTTAAGTCTGTTGCTCTCGTACTAGGATAGATGAGAACAATGGACTGTACTCATGAGACCTTAGGCCAATGTATAAGTTCACCCAACGCGATAGACAAAATTGCAATAAAAAAAAAAACCACTTCAGTAAAAATCAGGAATATTGTTCCAGTTTAGTCCTAAATAACCAGTTTCAGACATAAATGAATTTTGTATTTGAAAAATATCATTTGATATTAATGGTAAAAAAAAATGAACATTTTACAGATTTTTATTTTTCAGAGATCTAAAATTACAAAGATCATAAAAGCCATGAACAAATGCTCGGCAATGAATAGACAGTTAATGGCCAAATGATAGGTGTGACAGGCACAACATAGAAGAATTGCACTTTGCCTTTTCACATTATCTGATATTGATTTTATTATTTTCAGGCTATAAGCCAGCTGTCAGCTTAATACTCAATGAGATTGTCTCTTGTGCTAGCAAACAAATCATATCTATTAAATGTGTGCTTGGATTATGGCTATACGAATTGCAGCTAGTGGACGTTTCAGCAGACTATGCCTGGTCATGGCACATCGTAGAGTGACAGCGTGTGGAAATAGCTCTTACCAAGAACAATAAAGGCTTGGGAAGTTCTTCTTAATACAAAATGGTGGATGGAGAACTGTGGGCTATGCTGTTTCCTTAATTTGAGCGATGCAGAAACTCTTCCACGATGGTCCTGTAACTCCAATGGACTTCAATGGGAGTTAAGGAAACAGTGTAGGTTGTTTCTGGAACCCAACCACTGCTGGCAGCTTGGATTTGGCTATCGGCAGGGATGAAGGTTAGGCAGCAGCTAGAGGACAAGGTCTGGGGGGAAATTTTGGAGACAGGGGTGGGAAACATGTCTATGAGATATAGATATCCTATGGATATGTCATGAATGTGTTTCACAAGAAAACCCCTAGAAGGTGGAAGCACATCTCCAATAATTGTGAGCCAAATGCTCATCCGGGTATTGCTACTCCTCCTAGTCACCCCCATACAGACATGCGGTGAGTTCAGCTGAGAATACATGAGTCTTCAAAGGGGAAAGGAACTAAACTGCTATCAGACAACTTTAGTGAAGGTTTATATCTCTTGAGGACAAAGGACTGGACATGTTGAAATTCTAAATGTCATTCATCCGCATGAACATTTGTCTGAAAACCTAATACACATAGGTTGTCTTCTGGTAATGCCGGTCTAGTAATGGTGGTCTTCTAATAATGCTGTAAATCAATAGGTTCAGTCAACATTAATCTCCTGGCCACCTAGAGTCCTAAGGGAGACACTACAGCAGATATTATGGAACGTCCCACGTTGTACGTCTTCCATCAATTCTGTAAGATTCAAAAAAGTTCTTTAAAATTGCATTTTTACGCAGTAACAACTTTTTATGAATCTGCTCCACGGGGTAGTAGCTAGATATGTTTTGGTTGAAGTTCTTTTCACGTTGTTACAGGTCAGAATCTTAATACACTTCCTATTACTATCCAGTTACATAGATAACAAGGTTGTGGCTGTGACAAAGTCTCATTCATTTATATGGAAACGGAGTGATTATTACCACTAATGGATGAAATTGTGTAATTGGTGAGTGAGCGTGATAAACCTCCGAAACATGTGATCAGAATACGAAATGAATTCAAAGGAAATCCAAGGACAGGCTAACAAATTACACAGGAATTAGATAGGATATTATATTAGAATATTACTAACGGTAAGTAATCTACTTCTTAGGTTAAAGACACATTTGTGAAACTTCTCAGTATCCAATTTTAGTAAGTATTGGTTAAATTCCTGCTTGTTATACAACACACACACATATATATATATATATATATATATCACACTGTGAGAAGGTGACAGGCAGAGTGCTAGAGTCCCGGCACATCTACATCAGGCTACTGACTTATGTATGGTCCAGTGCGAGTCTAGAATAGGCCTCAGCCCCAAGTGTAGGTCCCAGGCCCTACTGGGCCATAAAAAGCTGCAGAGCCTGCACTTCAGGGCAGATCCTGGGAGGAGAGGAAGTGCCTGGGTCTGTCTTAACACTGTCAGTCTGGCAAGACTGTATTATGCTCTTTTTGTTGAATCGTTTGGCTGGTAGTAAGTAGAGATGAGCGAGTAGTGTTCGATCGAGTAGGTGTTCGATCGAATACTATGGTATTCGAAATACTCGTACTCGATCGAACACTACTAGCTGTTCAAAGTTTAAGGTTTGACGCAGAACCAGCGTTGATTGGCAGAATGCTATATATTCTGCCAATCAACGCTGGTTCTTCTCTTACCTTTAGAAGTCTTCTCCGTGCAGCGTCCCCACGGTGTCTTCCGGCTGGAATTCACTCTGCCTAGTGAATTCCAGCCAGAAGATGCCGCGGGGGCGCTGCCGCGGGGGCGCTGCCCGGGAGAATACTTCAAGGGGAATTCAGCCCGACCGTCACTTGTACATGACATCACATGAATTGGCTCATTTTAATATAGATGTGTCCTCCTTTGCCATTCCTTGCTAGATGAGTCAAGTTTTGAATGTCAGAAGATAACTAGCCTTTCAGAATAATGCTGTTTAAGAATATCAAAAAGTCGATCAAACCGCAAATGACTTCCTATATAAAGTCATAACCACCCCAGTGGTTATTTTGTGAATTGCAGTCTTTCAATATGTAATGTTGGAATATTGCTTTGTATTGGTTTTACGAGAACACAGAGTCCTAAACTATGTTCGAGGCACTGTTAGAGGAAAGTTCATCAATACTGAATATCTGGAAAATTCCTTTAAAGACTAAAAATTTTCAAGATTCAATTTCAATACAACATAGAAACATACTAGCAACACCCTCAACAGGCTGCAATTCACATCAGAACCACCAACACGGCACACAAATATAGCAAATTTGTTTTCTGAAGTATTGCGATTTTGTGTTTTCTTTGTCAAAGCTGATCATCTTGTGCCACTCATCTCAAGGTATGTCAAGCCACCAAGGAAGGAAGGGCACCCCTGTACATCTCAGCTACACTCCATGGAGATAGATATACTGTACATTCAGAGTACAATGCTCAGAGATCACATCAATAACCCTTTGTGCAATCTAGAAGGTTTTCCAATGATTAAAGAGACGTATTAAAGAAGGTAGAACATTTCCTCCCAAATTAAATGGCTGCCTTTGATGAAGAATTGAAGAGCCCTTACTTTGTGACCTGACGTTTGTTACTTAATCAGCATTAATAATGAGGAATTTTCTAAGCAGCCAAAATGATTATTACATTCTTCATAAACTCCTAGTCCTGCAAGCCCAAGATAGCAACATAATTAATATCCATGATAAATGACTAAGAACAAAGTCTTCGCAGGTCTCTTTTTTTTTCTTATTTTCCACTGAGGACTTGAAAGAAAGTATTTAAGGCTTCTCGCGAGCGTCTATACCTTTTCTCTTCAATATTGCTGGAAAAAAAAAAAGTGCATTCGGAGGAGATTAAATAGAAAGGTCTATTTAGAAAACAGGAATAAAGACCAGGCGCACTTTCAACAATGCGGATATTGTCCTGAGAAGACAATCTGCACCGAGGCAATGAAAGGTCTGTGATTCCAGTTCACTTCAAGGTGCATTTAAATAACAAAGGATGATTGCAATATGTCTTTATCAAGAGCTGCCAGTCACTAACCGCTCTGCCTTGGGCAAATAAATTAGTGCGGATTCGCTGGATTGGTTCATTACAACATAATTCTACTGGAAACTAAAGTGCTGACAGGTAGAGGAGTCCTAACAATACGACGGGGCCAATTGTTTATGTGAGGTTCAGTGTCCCTATAATTACACCAACGGCAAATATAGAAAAAGAAAAGATAAAGCTTTACTGGTCGCTGGACTGGAAAATACACCAAGGACACGCGTAAAATTGGTCAATATTTCTTGTTTGTTTAGAGCTTTAGTCTCCAGCATTGCCAATCTAATCTAATAGGTTCCATCAGTAGAGGCTACTGTAGCGCCAAGGTAAGAAGAAAAGATGGCGTTTGAGGGATGACAAGGAGCAACTGTCCTTGTAATGTGTAAGGTTCAGTTTCTCGGCAGCACTGGAAAGATACCAGTCCACATTTAAGTGACTTCTTATCTTGTTAAGGGATAGCCAATTCTTTTTCCTATTCATTAAAACTATATATACACTATATATATATATATATATATAAATATATATATATATATATATATATATATATATATAAAACCTTCTCATTCAAAGAGTTTTCTGTATTTTCATGACTATGAAAATTGTAGATTCACACTGAAGGCATCAAAACTATGAATTAATACATATAGAATTATATACTTAACAAAAAAAGTGTGAAACAAATGAAAATCTGTTTTATATTCTAGGTTCTTCAAAGTAGCCACCTTTTGCTTTGGTTACTGCTTTGCACACTCTTGGCATTCTCTTAATGAGCTTCAAGAGGTAGTCACCGGAAATGGTCTTCCAACAGTCTTGAAGGAGTTCCCAGAGATGCTTAGCACTTGTTGGCCCTTAACCCTCACTCTGCAGTCCAGCTCACCCCAAACCATCTCAATTGGGTTCAGGACTGGTGACTATGGAGGCCAGGTCATCTGGCGTAGCACCCCATCAGTCTCCTTATTGGTCAAATAGCCCTTACACAGCCTGGAGGTGTGTTTGGGGTCATTGTCCTGTTGAAAAATAAATGATGGTCCAATTCGAATAAATATCCAACAGTGTCACCAGCAAAGCACCCCCACACCATCACACCTCCTTCTCCATGCTTCACGGTGGGAACCAGGCATGTAGAGTCCATCCGTTCACCTTTTCTGCGTCGCAAAAAGACACGGTGGTTGGAACCAAAGATCTCAAATTTGGACTCATCAGACCAAAGCACATATTTGCACTGGTCTAATGTCCATTCCTTGTTTTCTTTAGCCCAAACAAGTCTCCTCTTCTTGTTGCCTGTCCTTAGCAGTGGTTTTCTAGCAGCTATTTTACCATGAAGACTCCTCTTAACAGTTGTTGTAGAGATGTGTCTGCTGCTAGAACTATGTGTGGCATTGACCTGGTCTCTAATCTGAGCTGCTGTTAACCTGCGATTTCTGAGGCTGGTGACTCGGATGAACTTATCCTCTGCAGCAGAGGTGACTCTTGGTCTTCCTTTCCTGGGGCGGTCCTCATGTGAGCCAGTTTCTTTGTAGCGCTTGTTGGTTTTTGCAACTGCACTTGGGGACATTTTCAAAGTTTTCCCAATTTTTTTTACTTAGCTGCTTTTTTCTTGCCATAATACAAATTCTAACAGTCTATTCAGTAAGACTATCAGCTGTGTATCCACCTGACTTCTGCACAACACAACTGATGGTCCCAACCCCATTTATAAGGCAAGAAATCCCACTTATTAAACCTGACAGGGCACACCTGTGAAGTGAAAACCATTTCCGGTGACTACCTATTGAAGCTCATCAAGAGAATGCCAAGAGTGTGCAAAGCAGGAATCAAAGCAAAAGGTGGCTTTTTTGAAGAACCAAGAACCTAAGATATATTTTCAATTGTTTCACACTTTTTTGTTAAGTATATAATTCCACATGTGATAATTCATAGTTTTGATGCCTTCAGTGTGAATCTACAATTTTCATAGTCATGGAAATACATAAAACTCTTTGAATGAGAAGGTGTGTCCAAACTTTTGGTGTGTACTTTATATATAGTGAAATATCTAAATATATCAAAATGGCAGCACTCCAACAATTCAAATATTCAGTGAATTTATTTCAAGGCAACATTTTGGTTCTCACCTAGAAACTTTCTAGAACTCTCTGTATGTAATCCTACCTTCATTCAGTACCCAGAGTTTTCCTGCCTTTGTTGACTCTTGACATTCTACAGTCACTTGATGTTCCCAGACCCCCGAATACTCATTTATATTGGTAAAGTTTAACTTGACACTGATAATCTTATCACAGAACATAAGAAGTCATTGAAAAGCCATTAAGTTACAGTTCTGTTGCCTCACTACCAGTTATATTAACTCACTAACTTAATTCTTAAAGCAATGTTCCACAGTCTACTTAACATAATAAAGGGGTTATTCGATTTCTATAAGATAAGATAATCCTTTAATAGTCCCACCATGGGGACATTCCTTGTGTTACAGCAACATGGATAATACAGTAATATATTTCAAGAAAGAACACATACAAGGTCATAGCAGATAGAAGAGATACTAGGAGTCATAGAAACTAAAAAGAAAAGAAAGACTCCAGGATAATTTAGTTCTCTGTGCAGAATGATCTCCGCTTTGCCTGATGTTGATTATACAGCCTGACCCCAGTTGGGAGGAAGGATCTCCGATAGCTCTCCTTCTCACACTTGGGGTGAAGCAGTCGGTCACTGACAGTACTGCCCAGTGCGATCACGGTCTCATACATGGTATTGGAGTTGTTCCCCAGCATGGAGCTCACCACGAACAGTATCCTTCTGTCACCCACCACCTGTACTGGGTCCAGGGGGCTCCCCAGGACAGAGCTGGCCTTTCTAACCAGGTTACCAAGTCTATTTCTATTATTAGTTTCTATAATTAGTCCATCAATATTAGATCTATGAGTCCGACATGCCCGACCCCTGTAGGTCACTGACACCGCGGAAAACCATATAGACCTCTGAGGGGCAGCACTGCAATAACTACCCTTCCTGCTACAGTTTGTACGTCCAGTGATAAGTGCGGCTCTCCTACGCTACCTTTTGCTCCTGATCTACAGAGATCCCTTTCCTGCAGGACATCAAACTTACAAACAGGATAAACCCTTTAAGGTTATGTTTACATGGCGCCAAATTCCACCATGATTCCGCCTCCAGATTGAGACAAGATGCTGAAAAATAAGTGCTATGTCAATCTTGCCACAAATTCCACGGCTGATCCAGCCACGTGAGATCCACTAACTAGGTTCACTCATCTGTGTCTGACCCGTAGGGAAAAGCAAGGGTGGAAAATGGAAAACTGAAGATCTGCTTTGTCTTTCCACCTAGGAGCAAAAATGGAAGAGGATTTTGTATTTATAAACTACTAGGAAAAAAAGGCTAAGAAAAGATTCTCCAAAAATATTTGAACCTTTCACAGAGAGCACCAGTATTTACAGGACTACACAGATCCTTTCCCACCATAAGGTGTCCCCATCATGGGCAAGATAAAGTAAGTTTCTTTAAGGTTTCTGTTGCAGGAAAGTGACTTCTTAGGTTATTTTGCATCTGACTTTTTAGGCTTTCAAACATTTCGAATTTCACTTTCTGCAACCGAAATGTTACAGATGGCAACAATAGAAAGAAAATTAGCTGATCCTGCACATAAGGGTTGAAACACCATTCGACAGATTCCCTTTAATGTGTTTAGCACTACAAATGTGAACGATCCCTAAAGGTAAACTTTCACTTTAAATATTGCACAAAAAATGCACAAGTGACATGAATATCTAATGTTTCAGAATCTCATAATAATGAGCCGGGGAAACACCCCGGGCTGGCAAATAAACTGCTTAGTCAGTAGACAAACTGTGGATCCATTGTTGAGGCGCGCTACAAGTCACTAAGCCAGTCTGCTAAATTTGCCTCTAAATGCAGGCTCATTAGAAATCAGAGCTGGCACTCGTGTCCCCTTAGGTCAAGCTCTTCTCTGTCTTATTTCTTCCCTCACATGGCCATATCCTGAAAGTTAGTGTTAAGCGTATTAAGTAAGAGATTCCTCGGAGACACAGCTGTGAATTAAGACAGCTTGCTGTGCTTGCCAGTCTACCATAGTGAAGAGGAGATAACAGTGAACAAATTAATCAACTGCTCGCTTAGTATCTCCTATAGACCGATCCTCTGTTCTGCGGCAATCGCACCGCCGTGTTTTTTAGCACCCTGTTGCCTTTATGGACTATGCAAAGATATAAAGTCATCCAGCAGTCAGTCTCATTTGCATAAGTCAATCACAAGGATTGTGGTAAATGTGGATGTTTTTAGAAGAAATTTGACCTACACAAAGTCATTTTACTGCAAAACATGGAACGGATATAATTGTATGGGTGTTACTATTGTGTAGACACAAAGCAATTCCTATACAATGGATTCTAGTCCAAAACCATTTGGCAATCCAGAATTTGCAAGACTATAAGACTTGTGATGAAGGGATTTTTAGGATATTTTTGTTTCTGGGAATCTGAGCCATTCAGTTTCGCAACATCACAGCTCATACGGTGGCATGGGGGGGGGAGCACTACAGCTCTCTAATATTCAAGGGTCAGACCTCGCTGATTTGGAAAGTACAGCATCCTATGGATAGGTCCTGTGGATAGGTCATCAAAATAAAATTGTAGCCACGTTTAAATTGACCTTAACAGATTTTTCCTCTGCGGACTTCCTGCTTTGATTATAACTATGCTGTGATTTCCAAAAATGTTACGGTTCCGTTATCTAAGGAGAGAATGAAAATGTCACTCACAGCTCAATGTGAGACATTGGGCACTGATTCTAGAGGAGATCCGGAGCACTCGCTACTGTCTACAGGCAAATCTAGAAAATCAGGTCCCACCCTGCAGGCACATCCTGGCCGATTTGTATATTTATATTATCTCTGCATTGCTTTATCGGTCTGTAGATGTTCCTACTAAAGGCTCATGCGTGGCACCGGTAGGCACAGATTGACCAAATGCTCGCCCGGCTAATTCTTTCCACCATTAACATAGACACTCGGCTCTGGAAACAGAAACAAACCACAAGTGTGATCCTTCTGACTTCACATATGAGGAGATGATGGTGTCTCTATAGACAGTACACATTGCACATGGAAGGTTAGCCAGTGGTTAGAACTTATTATATTAGGTTTTATATTCGCCTTCTATAAACCATACTTAAAATGAAGATTATGACTTGTGGATTTACGGCCTCATTTTACAATCATATAAACCAGTATTTGCATTTGCATTTTGATTAAACGTCATGAATAATGTACTTGGAAATCTAAATTACATTTATTGTTAAATGTGTTACCCATTAGGTTCACCAATTTGTCTACTAGGACAATTGTATCAGAGGAAAGCGACAAATAAAAAAACCCTCAGGAAAAAGTCACCTTCTGTATAAAGCTCTTTAAACCATTCTATACATCCCTACTATGTATCACTATATACTGCTTCTACTATTGTACTGCTATATACTGCTTCTACTATTGTATCACTATACACTGCTTCTACTATTGTACTGCTATATACTGCTTCTACTATTGTATCACTATACACTGCTTCTACTATTGTACTGCTATATACTGCTTCTACTATTGTATCGCTATATACTGCTTCTACTATTGTATCACTATACACTGCTTCTACTATTGTACTGCTATATACTGCTTCTACTATTGTATCACTATACACTGCTTCTACTATTGTATCACTATACACTGCTTCTACTATGTATCGCTATATATTGATTCTACTATTGTATTACTATATACTGCTTCTACTATTGTATCGCTATATACTGCTTCTACTATGTATCGCTATATACTGCTTCTACTATGTATCGCTATATATTGATTCTACTATTGTATTACTATATACTGCTTCTACTATTGTATCACTATACACTGCTTCTACTATGTAGTGCTATATACTGCTTCTACTATTGCTTCGCTATATACTGCTTCTACTATTGTATCGCTATATACTGCTTCTACTATTGTATCGCTATACACTGCTTCTACTATGTAGTGTTATATACTGCTTCTACTATTGTATCGCTATATACTGCTTCTACTATTGTACTGCTATATACTGCTTCTACTATTGTATCACTATACACTGCTTCTACTATTGTATCACTATACACTGCTTCTACTATGTATCGCTATATATTGATTCTACTATTGTATTACTATATACTGCTTCTACTATTGTATCGCTATATACTGCTTCTACTATGTATCGCTATATACTGCTTCTACTATGTATCGCTATATATTGATTCTACTATTGTATTACTATATACTGCTTCTACTATTGTATCACTATACACTGCTTCTACTATGTAGTGCTATATACTGCTTCTACTATTGTATCGCTATATACTGCTTCTACTATTGTATCGCTATACACTGCTTCTACTATGTAGTGCTATATACTGCTTCTACTATTGTATCGCTATATACTGCTTCTACTATTGTATCGCTATACACTGCTTCTACTATGTAGTGTTATATACTGCTTCTACTATTGTATCGCTATATACTGCTTCTACTATTGTATCGCTATATACTGCTTCTACTATTGTATCGCTATATACTGCTTCTACTATTGTATTGCTATACACTGCTTCTGCTATGTATTGCTATATACTGCTTCTACTATGTATCGCTATATACTGCTTCTACTATTGTATTGCTATACACTGCTTCTGCTATGTATTGCTATATACTGTTTCTACTATGTATCGCTATATACTGCTTCTACTATTGTACTGCTATATACTGCTTCTACTATTGTATTGCTATATACTGCTTCTACTATTGTATTGCTATACACTGCTTCTGCTATGTATTGCTATATACTGCTTCTACTATGTATCACTATATACTGATTATACTATTGTATCACTATATACTGCTTCTACTATTGTATCGCTATATACTGCTTCTACTATGTATCGCTATATACTGCTTCTACTATTGTATCGCTATATACTGCTTCTACTATTGTATCGCTATATACTGCTTCTACTATGTATCGCTATATACTGCTTCTACTATGTATCGCTATATACTGTTTCTACTATTGTATTGCTATATACTGCTTATACTATTGTATTGCTATATGCTGCTATACTTATATAGTACATATATCACTATGGCTGTGTTACCATGTAGCGATGTCCTCTATATTCTTGTTCTGTAGACGCTAGTGGTCAGTAGTTGTGTTGAGAATGAATGAGATACTGCATGTTGTACATATATCCTGTACAATGTATACTCATGTTCAATGTATTATGGTGAGGAAAATTATTCTGAAACTAGCTGGTACCCGCGACTTGGTCTGCGGTGATTGTGGAAGTGGGTATATACAGGCGCGGGTAAGGTTTTCGTAGTGTGTATAAGGTATGGGATATAAAATGTAACTGTGTATCTTGTTTTTGCTGTAATTCTGAGAGCACATGAGACTTTTGTGTTGAATGTAATTTGTATTTCAGCCGCTATACGGTGTTGGTATAAACTGTACATAGTGTCTTTGGGACAGAGGTATTTCAGGTTAATATACTTTGATATACGACATTGTATGAGTTGTTATTTTGCGCCAGTACATGTAAGTTTTGGGCACAGGATACTCTTGAGCAAGCAACATAAAGTCTGTCCCTGTGCATGACAGTTTAGTAACTCCATGCGCCTCTTATTAATAGCAATTAACCCCATCATGTCCTTCACATTAACCCCCAGTGTAAGAGTTACTGATAGAGATGAGCGAGTACTGTTGGGATCAGCCGATCCGAACAGCACGCTCGCATAGAAATGAATGGACGTAGCCGGCACGTGGGGGCTTAAGCGCGCTGGCTACGTCCAAGCGGAAGTAACAGGTGCATCCATTCATTTCTATGGAGCGTGCTGTTCAGATCGGCTGATCCCAACAGTACTCGCTCATCTCTAGTTACTGATATGTGAGAGACTTGGAGGTAATAATTAAGTATCTTCATTACTGAGGTCTTTTATTAGTACCTCCATATGTCTCACATAGTAGTAACCTTTATATGGGGCACACAGGGGTTAATATGAGGGACATGATGGGGTTTATTCCTATTAATGTGAGACACATCGAGTTACTAACACTAAACTAAGAACCCCAAATGGCTGACATTAATGAGAATAGGAAGTAAAGGAAGGGAGCTGTGTGTTTCTTACTTTCAGTTTGCTAGCAGCTTCGGCAGGAGCTATTACTATAGCAGGCAGAGACTTGAAAATTTCAGCCAAATCGGTGGAGCGGTTTTTGCGTGATTGACCGCCAAACATCCAAACATCCAAAGTCACAAACCCACAAACATTTCACATTTATAATATTAATAGGATTGTTACACAATTCTTAGGTACAGTTTTTCAGACCATGTTTGCGTCACAGAGACTCTGCCTCTCTACCATGCTCTTTTTATACACAGTTGTGTGACTTGGTTGAATATTAGGGTTGAGCGATCGGGATTGAAAAAGATCGGATTCCGATTGGCGATCGAGTAAATTTCACGATCGCGATCGGAATTTCAATCCTGATCTTTTCCAGCGGGATTGAGGTCAGAGGTTATCTCAAGATCGGCTCATCCCTATTCATGTATATATCATTAATAGGGTTGAGTGATCGGGATATGGAAAGATCGAATCTCGATCGGCAATCGAGCAAATTTCACGGTCAGTATCGTGAGGAAAATGATCGGAAATCGGATTTTAAAATCAATCCTGAAATCTCAAGATCGGTTCAACCAGGGTCGGACTGGCCCGCCGGAGCACCGGGGGATCCCCCGGTGGGCCCCCGGGCCCGGACTATACTGCTAATCATTTTAGCATAGGCAGGGGCCCGATCGGGCCCCTGCCTATGCTAAAATGATTTCAATCGGGCCCCTGCCCATGTCAGAGGAGGATTAGGGGAGGCGCTTAGGGCCCCTCCCCTAATCCTAAGAACCAGTGCAAGGAGAGCTACTGATCTCCTTGCGCTTGTTCAGCCATCTACGTATCAGCGTAGGCGGCGTCATCACGTCATCACGCTGATACACAGACATCTGACAGAAGAGGATGCAGCAGCAGCAGCAGAGCGCGGTCGGACGGTAAGTATAATAACTTTTTTTTTTTGTTTTATAATAGGCCGCTGCCTGCTGGAGTATCTACCAGCAGGCAGCGGCCTATTTACCAACCCGGACCTGCTCACTGCCGCCCCCGCTTCCCCTTGTACTTTAGGCCGCGGCGGGCGGTAGTGAATAGGGCCGGGCCAGGCCGCGATCCCACTGCCGCTAATATTATACTCAGGGGTCTTTTCAGACCCCCGAGTATAATAAGCGGGGCCCCAGGGGAGGTGAGGGAACATAATAAACAGTGTTACTCACCTCTCCAGGATCCGGTGTTACTCCTAGCTGGCTTCGGGGCTATATGTTAATGCCCAGACGTCACGTGGTCTGGAATATTACCATATAGGCCCGAAGCCTGTTCTAGCAGTAACATATAGGCCCGAAGCCTGTTCTAGCAGTAACATATAGGCCCGAAGCCTGTGGTAGTAGCAATAGCCTGTTACTGCGAGCACAGGCTTTGGGCCTGTATGGTAACAGGCTGTTACTGCTACCACAGGCTTTGGGCCTATATGTTACTGCTAGCTCAGGCTTTGGGCCTATATGGTAATATCCCAGACCACGTGACGTCTGACACATTACCATATAGGCCCGAAGCCTGCTAGGAGTAACATCAGATCCCGGAGAGGTGAGTAACAGTGTTTATTATGTTCTCTCACCTCTCCTGGGGCTCCGATTATTATACTCAGGGTCTGAAAAGACCCCCGAGTATAATAATAGTTCATGGGTGTGCAACTGTGGGGCATAATAGAGCTTGAAAGGTCCACTGTGGCCCCTGTAACCTCTATTATGCCCTACAGTGGCCCCCCTGCAACCTCTATTATGCCCCACAGTCTATTGTGCCACCGTGGGGCATAATATAGGCTGCAGGGGCTGCTGTGATATATATATATATATATATATATATATATATATATATATATATATATATATATATTACTGTATAATATGTGTGGATGTGTGGAGAAGTGAGGAGTCAAAGATGTCTGTGTTTCAAACTTTACAGAGTCAAGTCACAGCTGGAAGAAGTGGTCATGGCGGTCCAAAGGGAAGAGACGGGAAATGTGGGAAGATGTCTCCTGTGAGTATTACTGCACAAAATATGACTGCATTGTATTTATTGTAATGTTGTGATTTATTGTAATGGTACTGCTAGCACCCCCAATCCCCCCGCTGTCTGAGGTGGACAATCGAAAGATGCCCCCAAATCTTTCAATTACTACAACTCCCAGCAGCTCTAGATGCCCTGGAACTGTTGAGAGTTGTAGTCCACCCACCCCATAGATGATGTCCCACTCTATTGTTATGCTGGTGCCCTTTTCTAGAGCTCCAGCATAACAATATCCAAGTTTCAGAAACGCTGAGGACTTAGGGTATGTTCACACATCAGTATGCCATCCGTCCGTTTGAATTCAGTTTGACACTTCAAAACGGACTGATACACATACTGATCTCTACTCTGGTTACAATTGCTACTTTTAATCCCCTTATCTGTCCTCTAGGGGACGGAGAGCGTTTGCTTTCAGCATAAAAAGGTGTCAGTATGCAATCAGTATGTGCCTCAGTCCGTTTTGAAGTTTCAAACTGAATTCAAACGGACGGATGGCATACTGATGTGTGAATATACCCTTATCTGCCTGAAAATGGCTGACACCTGGCGGACTTCATTATGTTAATGAGGTCTGCCACTGTCTGTGTGTAACCGCCATTTTGATAGTCCACCTCTCCGTCATTCTGGTCCCATTGTGGACCTGTATGACGGAGAGCTTGCCGCTGTTGTGAACCTAGCATAAGGCTATGGCTACACTATAACTTTTGTCATACAACCAAAGATGTCGCCCTGTGATTCTTTCACTCATGTTAGTGAATGGAGTCACATTGCAACCTGAGGGACCCAATGCGACTCCATTCACTAATGTGAAAGAGTCCCAAAGGGACACTGCGATCTTTGGTTGCATGAAGGAAGTAGTAGTGTAGCCATAGCTGTTTTGCACACTGTATTGTGGGTGAAAATGCACTTTAAACGTGTATAATGGCAAAAACTGGACGGGCGATATTACATATGGCAGTAGGGTGGGCCCCTGGAAATAATCCCACTGGTGGGTCCTAGGCACCCCAGTCCGACCCTGGGTTCAACCCTATGGAATATCAACCTTCCGGCTATTTTACATTACTGACACGTAGTTTTCCAGCTTATTGGTAACCCGTCACTACTGGTTTTTGAGATGTGTTGCCGTTAATCAGTTTCTATTGGTTAAATGAGATTTCTAAATCATTGAGTTCTTGTTATAATTACATTATACACAATGTTCTAACTTAGAATTGGGGGTTGTAGCTATCTATCTATCTATCTATCTATCTATCTATCTATCTAGTCTATCTATCTAATGTAATCTAATAGTATCTACCTATCTATAGTATCTATCTATCTATCTATCTATCTATCTATCTATCTATCTATCTATCTATCTAGTCTATCTATCTAATGTAATCTAATAGTATCTACCTATCTATAGTATCTATCTATCTATCTATCTATCTATCTATCTAGTCTATGTATCTAATGTAATCTAATAGTATCTACCTATCTATAGTATCTATCTATCTATCTATCTATCTATCTATCTATCTATCTATCTATCTATCTATCTATCTAGTCTATCTATCTAATGTAATCTAATAGTATCTACCTATCTATAGTATCTATCTATCTATCTATCTATCTATCTATCTATCTATCTAATAGTATCTACCTAGATATACTAATCTATAGTATTTATCTATTAATCATATCTATATAGTGTATCTATCTATCTATCTATCTATCTATCTATCTGATGCAATCTAATAGTTTCTACCTATCTATAGTATCTATATATCTATCTAATAGTATCTATCTATAGTATCTATCTATCTATCTATCTATCTATCTATCTATCTATCTATCTATCTATCTAATAGTATCTATCTAATAGTATCTATCTATAGTATCTATCTATAGTATCTATCTATCTATCTATCAGTATCTATCTATCAGTATCTATCTATCTATCTATCTATCTATCTATCTATCTATCTATCTATCTATCTAATAGTATCTATCTAATAGTATCTATCTATAGTATCTATCTATCTATCTATCTATCTATCTATCTATCTATCTATCAGTATCTATCTATCTATCTATCTATCTATCTATCTATCTATCTATCAGTATCTATCTATCTATCTATCTATCTATCTATCTATCTATCAGTATCTATCTATCTATCTATCTATCTATCTATCTATCTATCTATCTATCTATCTAAAACACATATTATTTAGAGCAGCACAATGTAATATAAATGTGGGTGCAATTCCATAGGGTCCGGCGGTTGATCCCTCCAGTAATAATCAAAAAAGTCATCCCTCCAAAGTAGTGAAAAAAGAACTGATGTGAATTTATTTCAAGAACTTCATCCAGAGTGTTGGACCTTTCTCAAGCCTTCCAACAATATCATTATTTTACACCCCCCATGGGCCTCCACCTATTACACTAAAGAGACCCCTACGTATAATATTTTCATTCCTGGTTCATGGGTGAGGAACTCCCAAAGTTTCAGTTTCTGGTTGAACCCAAAACTTTTGAAAAATTCGGGTTTAATTTGGTTCCATCTAAACTGGTTTGCTCATCTTTACACAATGAAGGACACATCCAAATTTAAAGTCACCTTTACATATTCTTTCCGGTTATATACACCCACCCTAATGGAATACCCAACTATCGAACACTTATGGTATATTATATACACATCTTGCAAATGTCTCATGCGCAAAAACTTTCAGTTTTGCGTAAAAATAACCTATTAACACTCTATAATTCCCTTCCAAAATCTTTGATGCCCATCTATTGTAGTACCAGATATATAAAGAATGGGAATATTACTCGGCAAATAGCATAATATCTGAACACCTGCAGAAGAAATGGCGCAGTCCTCCTGATAATAAAAGGAAGCATAAAGCGCTCTCCGCTATGTTTAGTGCTCCTGTAATATATTACCGTAGATGAAAGCGAATTTATAACACAAATTACGGCATTGATGCTCAACATCTTCCCCGATATTAAGGCTTGTATTTAAATACATCACATCGGAGAAGACGCAGTTAAACTATCACTCAAACAAATCCGTGACACCTGAGAAACAGATCACTCACACGCTACAATTTCCATTGAAATGTTCTTCCATTTAAAGCATTCTTATCATTGACGCTGTCATTTGGTGTCTAATGGAAAGACGTATTTTTCTCTTCCCTAGAACGTTCTATCAGGCTGAACTCCTGAACTATTTTGGCAATATCATTTTAGCTGCTAAATGTCAAAATCATACATCTCCTGAATGATGTGTCAGGGTGGCAGCGGCTGGGCACAGTCTCCCCCCCGTTCGTGAAATATGCCTTTGGAGAGAGGAAAACATATGCTGTAGTCTGTAACTACTGCGAGCTTAGCGAGTAGACATTTGATTGAGGCTTGCCTTTGTGCACAGATCACTGAGGCCTCAGAAGATAATCCGTCCAGCTTTATAAAATTGCAAGGGATCAGTATCTTCAATCCGTACCTTATGCTGAGGACGGTTCGGGCTAAGCCACTCACTAATAACACAGTACAGAACCGGAGAAGCCCAATCTGTTTCCTATATCTACTTGTTGCTGCTTTTACGTCTTCTGCATAGAGATTAAAGACTTTGGTAAAGGTGGTCGCCATCAATGACCCTTTCGGAGGAGTCTACAAGGACCTGAAGGGCAACAAATACAGTAAATGTGGATTCTGTGACTATATACAATAACTATGAGAAAGACGTGAGCACTAGGATGCCTTTTATAAGTTTAAGATGGCACTGCCACTTATGTGACTCGATGACATCACAAGGAGATTATGAGAGTTCCTTCTCTGAGTGATTAAGAATTAGGTTAAACATAAGGGCTTTATTTTGGGGCAATTTTCTACAATTACAGGGTCAAATCGGTTCATGAGATTATTCCTTATTAGTGACATAAAGGGAACGGAGAGGGCAAAAAACATCAAAAAGGACAGTATGCTGTATGAACACACAGCTAAACATAGAGATGAGAAATTCAGCTAAACCTGTATACCTGTATAGTGAAGACTATAACTCACTGGAACTACGTCCTTTGTGCACGGAGTGTAAAGGGTTAACAGCAATGCATCCTACAGAGTAGGACTACTGTTTCGACCCCAGATGCAGGCCTATGTTAAAAAAAAAGAAAAAAAATCTCAGTGTACTAGTGTGAGATCCGCCGAATGTATAGCGGTGACCTGGGGAATAACTGCTATGTAGTTGTGCTTGATGTAGACCTAAGGCTGGTTCACATGATGTCTTTTGGCATGTAATGTGGCACGTAGACGCCGCGGGAGCTTTTGCGGG
Source organism: Leptodactylus fuscus (assembly GCF_031893055.1). Classification (NCBI taxonomy): domain Eukaryota; kingdom Metazoa; phylum Chordata; class Amphibia; order Anura; family Leptodactylidae; genus Leptodactylus; species Leptodactylus fuscus. The sequence goes on along the minus strand of NC_134267.1, from coordinate 33,150,153 downwards.
CAGTATACGCTCCCATTGATTTCAATGGGAGCGTGGATCGTAAATGCGGCGCTATTTTGCGGCCGTGATTTTGTGGCGGCCGCAAAATAGCGCTGTGTATATGGTCCCGACTCCCACTGAAATCAATGGGAGCGTATACGGCCCGCAAAAGCTCCCGTGGCGTCTATGTGCCAAATTACGAGCCAAAATACATTGTGTGAACCCGGCCTAAGACAAATGTTCTTTACTTACATATGTTTCAGCAATATAATGGTAATGGACTAACAGAAGTGACTGAAGTCTTCAATCATAGTCCATACTGGTAAACAAAGCTGATGGTGGTCAGGAAGAACATGGAGGAAGCACTTACAGAGGTAACCTCTTATATGTGACCCATCACCTGCCCTTCAGAGGAAGGAATAGAGGGTTGTGAAACCTAACACCAGGATCCAATCTGCCAAAGGGACGCAACCATACCATAATAGGGCTGCCAAGGTCCATAATACTATAATAGGGCTACCATGGTCCATAATCATAAAGGGGCTACCATAGTGTATGAAGCCTCTATAACTCCGAGGAATGGACGTGTTTTTCTGTCTGAATTCAACAAAAGAAATACATGGAATGCACCAATGGCTTTCATTCAGTTTGTATGGAATTATTTTTCCCTAGAAGCACAAAAAAGCCCTAGCAAGGTTGTGGACTCACATTACAGGAAATGCTTTTTTGCTCCAGATTTTTTATTTTTTAAAAAGCCAAAATAAAAGAGCTAATACTTCTTCCTTCCCTTCCTTCCAGTAAATCCACTTCTGGCTTTGGGTCAAAAGCACACCAAAATCTACAGCAAAGAAGGCAGTTTATAACGTGTGGCCTCTGCCTAAAGGAGTTATACAGGATCCATTCCAATGTATTAGAGCTCTAATACTTATGAAAAGTGCCAAGAAGAAAGGGCAAGGCTAAGCAGAATCGAAAAATGTTGCAAATCTAATAAAAAAGTACACCAATTTTTGGCACAAATTATTACTGGGGCACTCTTGCACATTTTCTGGGAATGTGCCGGTTGGAGGCATTTTTGGGATGAGATTGTCCGAGTAGTTTCTATGGTATTCCAGACCAGTCCCAATTGGACAACAACTTCTATCTGATCACTCTCTCCACACCTACCACAAGTCTTCCCTAAAACACCACGTTAATATGCCGAGGGTTTGCATTCCTGCTCTCTGTAAATCCTCCACTATTCCTCTCTGTCCCCCAGTGGATCCCCAACATGAAGGACCTTACTGCAAGTCTCCATAATACATATAAAACTTTCATCGTGTCCTGAACCCACTGGATTCTTTTTCAGTACTCACAGGACAATAGAGATCTTGTGGGGTTGGCTGTATACTTGGTGGCTCTTCCTCTGTTGGCGGGGTCACTGGGATTCCTTGTCTTCACCGTATCCCGTTTTTTCTTCCTTTCCTTCTTTCTTTATCCTTCTCTCTCACTCATCCCTCTTCACTCACACGTCCCTTGCTCTCACTACCGGCTTCGCCTCCCTGATTTGAACTTGCTTGACCTTCTTTGGGTTTGTACATTGGCCCTTGCTATAATGGGGGCCAGTTTTTACTGCTTATTTGTTCTTTTTTTTATACTTATTATAGTAAAGAATGTATATAAAAAAAAAATGATGTTTACATGTATGCTTTTTTATAACTCAAATTTTTATTGAAAATTTTTTTAAACAATAAGAAAAGAAAAAACAATTACAAGTTACAAGGCGAACACCCGCCCTGCGAACAGAAAAAGCACACAGTGCAACACAAAATACAATCAGAAGAATAAAAAAAAAAAAAAAAAAAAATTAAAGACAAAGAAAGCAACATAGAAAAAAAAGAAAAAGGAAAAAAGGGGGGGGGAGGGAGGGGTTAGTGGGACAGATGAGTGGGGGAGAGGACTAAATGTGGGGGGTGAAAGGGTAGGTAGGGGTGAGTGTGAGCAGTCAGGAAACCAGTGAGAGCGCTCGCCAGGTCATCCATACCACAGCCAGTTGGGAAGGGCTCGGGAGCAACCACTGGTCAAATACCTGAGACGAACAACAAGAGTATCAATCAGAGGAGGGGTCAGAGCCCAGGAGCGTCCGGTACTCTGCAGACTGTTGAAACCTGAACCAGTAGAACCAGGTTTTGATGTACGCCTCAGTCGTGCCATGCAGGAAAGACGTGAGATTTTCCATGCGCATTATCTTGTTGACCTTCGAAATCCAGAGGGAGAGAGGAGGAGGATCCACTCGTTTCCAAAAAAGGGGGATACAAGCCCGGGCAGCGAGGATCAGGAATCTAAGTAGGGAACGCTTAAAGACCTTTACAGAAGACTCACAATGATTAAGGAGGAACAGGGCAGGGCCCAAATGGTGAGAAGTTTCAGTAAGCTGGAGGGTTATCCGCTTGACCCCCTCCCAGAAGGACGAAAGGGCAGGACAGGACCAAAAAATGTGTAGCAGTGTGCCTTCCTCGTCGCCACAGCGCCAACATAATGGGGAGACCTGAGGAAACATAGCATGGAGTCTCGTAGGAACCCTATACCATCGGGACAAGATTTTGTAGCTGGCCTCCTGGTGGCGAGAGCCGATGGAAGCAGTATGAGAAAGGCGAAAAATGCGCCTACGCTGCTCCTGAGAGAGGGAAAGGGATAAGTCAGATTCCCATTCAACAAGAACGGCGGAACAAAGTCCTCCGGAGGTTCAACCAGGATCCGGTAAGTGAGCGAGAGGGAGTGGCGAAGGGGGCCAGCACCAACAAAAATCTTCTCCAAGGGGGTAGGTTCGACGCGGAACTCTGCAGGAGCAGGGAGAGAATGTAAAAAGTGATGAAGTTGCATCCCCCGCCAAGCATCCAAAGGGGGCAGCTCAGGAGGGGCCTGGGAATTCAGAAGTGTAGTCCATCCCCCAGCGTCCTGGAAGTGACAGGCACGGAAAATCCCATGACGGCGCCAATTACGAAAAACTCGGTCAAACATTCCAGGTGGAAAGGCAGGATTGCCCAGCACTGGGAAAAGAGCGGAATCCTTAGGGAGGAGAGTGGAGCGAACAAGGCCCCTGGAGCAAATCCGAAGCGTGGGACCAAGGGTAGGGTGAGAAAAGAGAGATGACAATGAGGAGGAGTCCAGCCATGGGGCAACCTGCAAAGGGATCGGAGAGAATGCCTGTTCGATGTAGACCCAAGGTTTAGAAACAGCATGCCTACACCAGTCCACGACACGAGTCAGGTGGGTAGCCAAGTAATAGGACTTCAGGTCCGGAAGCGATAAACCACCGCAACTCTTGGGACGAAAGAGAAAAGCCTTGCTCACTCGGGCGGGTCTGCCCGACCAGATGAACTTCAATTGGACGGAAGTGAGGGATCTAAGAAAAGACAGAGGGATGTGAATGGGAAGCGCCTGCATCAAGTAGAGAAGACGAGGGAGAATGTTCATTTTAAAAATCGCGCATCTCCCGAACCAAGTAAAGGCTCCAGTGGACCATCGAGTACAATCAGCCCTGATAGACGCCAGAAGTGGGGGGAAGTTGCAACGAAAGAGATCTTTCGGGTCCGGAGTAAGATAAACCCCCAAATATTTGAGAGAAGTGGGGGCCCAATGAAAAGGGAAAGATTGACTCAAGGAGGTGGCCGCCGAGGAGGAAAGGGTCACATTAAGGGCTTCCGACTTCGAAAAGTTGATTTTAAAATTCGAAAGGGTCGAGTAAACCTGAAAGGCAGACATCAGAGCTGGAAGAGAAACATGAGGGGAGGAGAGAAAAAATAGCAAGTCGTCTGCATAAGCCGCCACTTTGTATAAACAGGAAGAATGAGCAGCGCCTGAGATGTTCGGGTCGGCTCGAACCTGGCGGAGGAAGGGTTCAAGAGTCAGGACGAAAATGAGAGGCGAGAGGGGGCATCCTTGCCTAGTGCCATTTCGGATAGGGAAGGACTGGGACAATAAACCGTTCACCCTAACCATCGCTGTAGGGAGAGAGTATAGAGCCATGATCCAACTCATCATGCGATTTCCAAGACCAATATGTAACAGGGTCTCTTCCATGAACCGCCAGTTGACCCTGTCGAAGGCTTTCTCAGCGTCAGTTGAAAGAAGCATGAGAGGAGAGCCCGATTGTTTAGCCCCATACATGAGGTTGATAGCTTTGGTAGTATTATCTCGAGCCTCACGGCCGGGTAAAAATCCAGCTTGATCCGCGTGAACAATATTTCCTAACAAGGGCGATAAACGCGTCGCAAGGATCTTGGCTAAAATTTTTAGGTCAACATTGATTAGCGAAATGGGGCGGTAGTTAGAGCACAGAAGAGGGTCCTTTCCGGGTTTGGGGATAACCGCTATGTGAGCACACAGGGAGTCACGACAAAGGGCCGAGCCATCGGTGAGAGAATTGAAAACTTTCAACAGTCTGGGGCGGAGTTCAGGGCCAAGTTTCTTATAGTATACCAAGGTAAGGCCGTCTGGGCCTGGGGCCTTACCCGTTGCCATACTGGAGATAGCTAAAGAAATTTCCTCTTCAACAATAGGAGATTCCAAGGCCGTCAATTCCTCTAGAGACAACGACGGGAGACCAGAGGAGGAGAGAAAAGAACGAATGCGATCTCGGAACTCCGCTTCAGGGAGAAGAGAAGGGCCAGAGTTTACAGAATACAAAGAGGCATAGTAGTCCCGAAAGGCAGCTGCAATATCAAGGGGCATGTGTAATCGAGTACCCTGGGCGGAATTGATGCATGGAACGTAGGTGGAGGACTGCTGAACCCGAAGGGCCCTAGCTAGTGAACGCCCGCTCTTATTTCCAAACTCATAAAAATGACGTCTGCATTTAGCTAGAGTACCCTTCACCCTATCAGTGACGAGCGTACGCAATTCCTCTCGGGCGCTGGCAAGCTGGGAATAAACATCAGGAGTGATTTGGCGTTTATGAAGAAGTTCCAATGAGCGGATCCGCTGCAGCAGAGATTCAATACAAGCCCGGCGTTCCTTGTTTAAGCGGGAACCATGTTGCAACAGGATACCCCGGATAAAACATTTGTGAGCCTCCCACACCATTGGAGGAGCAATCCCCGACAATTCCTCCCTCTCAAAGTATTCCCCCAAACGGGTCTTAATGTCATCCAGGATGGTTACGTCATCAAGAAGTGATGCGTTAAGTTTCCACTGACGCTGGAAGGGAATAGGAGAGGACAAGGAAACAGACAAAGTAACCAAAGCATGGTCGGAGAAAGTAATGTTATCGACTTCCGCAGCCAACAAAGAGTGGAGATGTTGGTGACGGATGAAGAGGTAGTCGATACGAGAGTATCGGTGATGGACCGGAGAGTAATAGGAGTAATCCCTATCCAATGGGTGGAGTAACCTCCAGGAGTCCACAAGCTGGTGGGAATGAAGGTCCCTCTTAATCCTCCTGATGAGCGAGTAAGGGTGAGAAGAGACGCCAGCAGAAGAGTCCAATGAAGGGTCTAGGACCAGATTAAGATCACCCCCCGCCACCAGGAAGCCCTCCACAAAGCCGTCCAACAGCCCTAAGTAAGAACTAAGGGCACGACCCTGTCCCGAGTTAGGCAAATACAAAGAGGCAAAAGTAAAAAGCTGAGAGGAGATACGACCCTTGACCATAACAAGTCTCCCCTCAGAATCAGTGCGAGTCTCCAAATGTTCCCAAGGCAGGGAGCGAGAAATCAAGATACTAGTCCCTCTGGATTTCGGGTCAGGAGAAGAGCTATGATATGCATGAGGAAACCAAGCATTAGTCAACTTGTATGGCTTGGTAGAGCAATGGTGAGTTTCCTGCAAAAACACAACATGAAGGCGCTTACCTTTGAGCAGATTGAAGAGTACGGAGCGCTTCTCTGGACTATGAAGGCCTCTCACATTGAGGGAGCCCACGGCGATGGAGGAAAGGCGATCAAGCGGAGGCATGGAGGGAGACGGGCTTTCCCAGCTCACACCCTAGGAGCAGAGAGAGAAAAAAAAAAAAAAAAAAAGGGGGGGGGAGGAAGGGGAGAGGGCGAAGAATTGAAGAGGGTAAAGGGGAGGGAAAGAAAAAAAAAAAAAAGAGAGAAAAGTAACAGAGTAGAGGAAGGAGAGCAGTAAAGAATGAGGGGGGGGGGGGGGAGAAAGGAAAGGGAAAAAGAACCAAGAGTAGAACAAATCTAACTACCCCTAGACAAATGGGCCAGGGGCACAACAACAGACAGGAAGGAGTGAGGGAGTAAGAAAAGCTGGGGGGAGAAGTGGGCCCGCAAGCACCACGAGTGTACCTGGTAAGGAAGACCCTATGCCCCCACCCCCAACAAAGTGTAAAGGGATAGGAAGCACAGGGCTACAAACTGACTCTAAGGTCCAAATAACAACATTGTATAAAAACACAGCAATACCAACAACAAGGGCCATCTATAAAGCCTAGCAGGAACAGGATCAAGAGGAACAGAGTAGTCACAAAACAAAATAAACATAGTGAAAATGTCCACCAACCGCGAAACAAGTCCAAGACCACTCAACATAAAAGGATATTAACACTGTCCTGTGGGCAGATCAAAGACCGGCGGCATGAGGGCTCATGCTTCAATGGGAAGCTGAGCTGAGAGATCTGGTTGGCGGAGCGGAGACCCAGGCGGATCCGGTATTGGAAGACGTCGTGGAGATGAGTTTCGCCGAGGTCTCTCTCTGGAAGCAGCCGAAGAAGAACGCCTGGAACCGCGGCCGCGCCTGGGTATAGTAGGGCGGGAGGAATCCAGAGCAAGCCAGTTCGGGACTGAGACAGGGCGCACATCCAGGGAGGCAAACAAATCAGGCAAGTCCGCCGGGGAACGGACAACAATCAAAGACGAGCCAACACGAACAATCAAATGGAAGGGATGACCCCACCTATAGGAACCTCCACAGTCCTTAATCAGAGTCAACACTGGCTGAAGGGCACGGCGCATAGCCAATGTGCGGGATGAGACGTCTGGGTAGAGCTTGACAGAGGCATTCTCAAAAGGCACCGATCCCATATCCCAGGCACACCTCAGGATGTGTTCCTTGTCCGTGAAGTAATGTAGTCTACACAGAACGTCTCTAGGATTAGCAGGGTCAAGCAGGCCAGAACGTTGGACTCTATGCACACGGTCCATCATGAAGGTAGCATCCAGCGAGCGTTGAGTCGCCATATTGAAAATGGTATTAATACGGCTGATCAGATCATCCTGAGGGCCTTTTTCTGGCACTCCTCGTAATCGAATATTATTTCTGCGACCCCGGTTCTCCTGGTCATCCAGGAGCAAGGCAATTTGTTGAAGGCGGGCCTCAGAGTGGGTTTGATTGCTCTCCACTGCAGACAGGCGTTGTTCCAAAGAGGACAGTGTTTGATCAGTAGCGTCAGCCCTAGTAGTAAGTTGAGACACATCAGACTGGATCGCACCGAGGGCCTGTGCCTGGGATTGTTCCATTCGGGAAACTACAGCATCCAGGTCCTGTTTAGTGGGCAGAGCTTGAATAAGGTCCCGAAGTAGCTGAAAGTCCGCAGAGGCAATATGGGCTGCTGAGCAGGGCAGGGAGGCCGAATCCATGGATTGCACGTCATGTCCAGGGAGGGTGGCAGACAGTGAAGGAGGTGGCTGCGATTGGCGAAGCGGAGGAGATGGAGGAGCCATGTCATCAGTGCCAGACCCAGTAGCCGAGGTTCCAGATCGGGACAGGAAGGTAGAGATTGACGGTGAGTGAGTAAGAGAGCGACTCGGCGTGCGGGAAGGAGCAGTAGAGGTGTTAGGACGTCTTCTGGACATATCACAATGAGAAGCGACCATAGAAGGTAAGGAAGGTACACTCGCAGTATCACCAGGCCTTACATGAGGCGGTCACACAGTTCCATAATCAAACCTGGTACCCATGAGGTGCAAAAGGAGCAATGGGAGAAGTGCTAGTTCCGTGGGGATATACTGCAGAACGTGGAACACACAGCAAGTGGAGGAAGGTGAGGAGCCCCCCCTGATGGTGGAGTAGGGGCTCAGCACTCCCTTCACACCACTGCAGTGCACGACAACAAAAAAAAAAAAAAAATTTCCCTGCTAGAAAGGTCTCTGAAGAGGGTAAGAAAGTCCAAAAAACAGCAGGGAGTACTAACAGAGTTAGCAGAATGTCCCAGCAGAAAGTGTCAGGATGGGAGCCAAAACAGCAGGGGGGGGTGAGGTGTCTCCACTTCAGGCAATGCAGGGAGGCCAGGCAGCAGGTAGAGCAAGGGGTTCAGAGAGCAGAAGAGTTCCCTTACACACTGCATTAACCCCTTCACCAGTGGAAGTGTTGTCAGTTAGTCCCAAGGGACACTGTCTATGCGTGCCAGATGTAAAGGGAGGGGGAGGGAGGCTCACATCAATAGTGCAGACAGAGCAAGGGTTCTCAGACCTTCAGCTATGGCCCTCTAGTATAGCAAGTTTACTGTTGTCCTGAGTGGAGAAGTATCAGTCCGTACATCCAGGTTCCCCTCCCCCCTTAGGCTGTAGCTGCAGTGGCTCCTGGTGTCTGCTGCAGGTGACGTTTATGTAGCAGAGCCTTGTTAGTATACTATGCAGCCTGGGAGGATGGTGGTGCGTCTGTGTCTCTCCCCGTGTGTTACCGACCTGAGCGCTTCACGTTTACATGTATGCTAGCCATGAGCTCATGTAATAAATTAATGTGCCCAACCCATACCTTGAAAATTGGCCAAATATATTCCTCCATTTTGAATATCTTGTGTTATGACCAGTGACAACGTTGATACATTTTTCCATGTTTTTTTCTGTATGCCTGTCTAGCTTTACAGTCAATGTGGTAAATATCAATGGCGTATTTCATTTTTCTGATCTTTCTGCCTCTAAAATCAATTTTTGATTTGATGGTTAAAGCTTTAGTAAAATTACATTTTTTTGATATTTTGCAAAGTTAAAAAGAGAACATGGGAACATTCAACAGAGCAAATTTTCCAAAAAAGACTGTAACATCTGCCAGTAATTGTAATCAGTGTGGCTTGAAAACACTGCGAGAACCATTTACAGGTTATCAGTGATGAATAAAACAATCTGTGGTGTATGATCAATGAATCCCAATCGTCTCCGTCTGCTAAGAATAGTCCACACATCAACAAATCCCTGAATCAGCCAACAAAACCATGTTTCATCTCAACATCCAAATTTTCCCATAGAACTCATTGTATGTTTATCCTGGGACTAAATTGTGACCTTTCATTATATTCTTATATACAGTGGGACAAATTTATTAAGACTGGTGTATCGTACGCCAGTCTTTATAAAAAAGGTGCAGGAAAATTGAGATTTATGAAGCGGCTGTACTGGTGCCTGCCTTGGCCTGCCATAGTCCCCGACCACATTCGAACAATGTGGCGGACGAGACACAAACCGGGGCTTGTTTTGTGCAAGTAAGGGCCTGGCACAAGACATCAATTGCAGTAGTTGAAGTGCAAATATTGCAGTCACACTTGGGCCCTGGTGCCTTAGTGGGCCCCTGTCCATCACAGGGCTCTATAATAGATTTTGCATCAGAGACCATAAGGTTCATGTTACCCAGCAGTCCCAATATGTACCAGACTTACGACAGTGGTGTACAGACCCGGACTGACCCATAATGGAGCAATTGATTCCTCCTAAGGGCCTCTGATCCAAAGGCGCTAGGGGTCCATGACCCCTGCAAGAGTGGTGCAAGGCACAGCACACTCACTGTACTACTTACACATTGGAAGCATCTCAGTTATCCTATGCTCCCATATAAAACACTGGATACAATATGTAACTTGCTCGTAGAGCTAAGAGGGCCGCTTCAAGCGGCGCTATGCCAGGGCCTCGGGAGGGCGGCATTTTTGCTGACCTAAGCCAGTCCAGGACAAGCTGTCCTGGACTGGCTTAGCGTCACCGTGTCTGCAGCCCGACACGGGAAGCGAGCGGTGTATTGGGGCGGCCCTGCTGGACGCAGCGCTGCTCCAGCGGCCGCCCCTCACACTCAGGCAGAGAGCAGGTCCTCTCCCTGCCTGCTCTCTGCCTGCGAAAACCGCTCCGCCATGCCCCCTTTCCGCTAGACCCCACCTCTTCCGCTCGGCCCCTCCCCTTCTGCGCGACCCCGCCCCCTCCGCTCCGCCCCTCCTGGGGGGGCGGCTTTCTGACACCGCTTCAGGCGGCAGAAAGCCCAGGTTCACCCCTGGGTCCCCCTACATGAAATCTATGGGTGAGCCCTAAGCACTCTAGTCCGACACTGGTGCTAAACATTGTGTGATAAACTGCATGACAATTCTGTATACAATTTTCTCCTCCTAAGTCAACTCTTATATATCAGGATATTTCTGTCTATATAATATACTACAGTGTATTTTTAGCAATATTGGCTCAGATAAAAGCGGCGCCATAAGAGAAAATACTCACAGAGCAATGAAAGAATCTCAAGTATTCAATATATTAAACTACATACTCCATATAGACATGGAACCAAGTCCCGAAGGCCTGCGTATAGTATAAGAAGACTCCATTATTATACATGACACCTGGTAAGTGGGGGCCACATTACAGATCTTGTGCTAGGGCCCAGGAGCTCCATGATACACCTCTGTGAAGAAAGACAAGAGGAATGTGGCTCTGTATGAAGAACGGCTCGGCTTCTCCTCCCTGGGAGCAAAGGACACTAATGGAAATAAAATATTTCCTTCGCAGAAGCCTTGGGAGGTTTTAACCATGTGGAGATTGTGTGCGGCTCTTTATCTTGCTCGCTGTGTACTAGCAGTCAGACATCACGCCGGTACACCGACGTCCCTATGGTAGCTTTCGTATCAGCTTTGTAAAATGACTTGTCTGTTGGGATGATGGCTAGATTTGGGCTTAAGGGACCTCATAAAAATCACCCAGAGACTGACTGGGATATGGAAGCAGAGCAAAGGAATTATTTCCATTTTGCAAATGTCGAAAGACACCTTTATCCTCATGAGTTAGAAGATGAAAGAAAAGCCTTACCGCTGCTGGTATAAAAGGCTGTATCACTGGCGTCATTACTGCCGAAATAGAAGGGGGGTTGTGTTTACTATTGTGGATCCTAGAGAGAGCGGGACCTGCACATCACACGGTATCCCGGCAGTCACAGGCAGAGACATTGTCCTGCTTTACTTTCCACTGAGGCTTGGCGGATCTCCTGTGACATAATGGCCATTTTCTTTTACAGAAAAAGTGTTATTTTCTAGCTAACTATTGGCCGGCAGCCAGCCTCAAATAGTTTCATATATACCTAGAAGTTCCCAGTTAAAGATTAGGTAGGTAGATAGATAGATAACTAGATAGATAACCTTAGATAAATGGATGGATAGATAGATGATAGATAGATAGATAGATAGATAGATAGATAGATAGATAGATAGATAGATAGATAGATATGAGATAGATAGATAGATAGATAGATAGATAGATAGATAGATAGATAGATAGGAGATAGATAATAGATATGAGATAGATAGATAGATAGATAGATAGATAGATAGATAGATAGATGGATATAGAGATAGATAGATATGAGATAGATAGATAGATAGATAGATAGATAGATAGATAGATAGATAGATAGATAGATAATAGATATGAGATAGATAGATAGTTAGATGATAGATAGAGAGATAGATAGATATGAGATAGATAGATAGATAGATAGATAGATAGATAGATAGATAGATAGATAGATATGAGATAGATAATAGATATGAGATAGATAGATAGATAGATAGATAGATAGATAGATAGATAGATATGAGATAGATAATAGATATGAGATAGATAGATAGATAGATAGATAGATAGATAATAGATAGATAGATAGATATGAGATAGATAGATAGATAGATAGATAGATAGATAGATAGATAGATATCACCAAAACATATCAATGTAAACATTATCTGTGATGTCACAGAGGATAAAGTAACTGAAAGCCACTTGATGTTCCATGCAACAAAAGAGATATGTAGTGTTAAATGCATAGAGAAGTGAAGAATTCACTATTATAGGAGTATAGAGATAAAGGTTACATTTTATACTAACTGAACACAACAGTCTTTAAAGGGGTTGTCCAGTTTCAGCAAATGAATGTTAATGTTTGCATAAGGAAAAGCTGTGCAATTTTCCAATATACTTTCTGTATCAATTTCTCACGGTTTTCTAGATTTCGGCTTGTTGTCATTCATGGTTTACTTCTAGTGTATAAAAATCTGTCCATGGTCATGTGATATACAGTCCATAGTCATGTGATATACAGTCCATAGTCATGTGATATACAGTCCATAGTCATGTGATATACAGTCCATAGTCATGTGATATGCAGTCCATGATCATGTGAGATTCAGTAAATAGTCATGTGACATACAGTCCATGGTCATATGATGGACACACAGGTGCACAGTTCATTATAGGCAGATGCCTGATTACTGTGCTGTGACTACTATGGGCTGTGCACCTGTGTGTCCATCACATGACCATGGACTGTATCACATGACCATGGACTGTATCACATGACCTGAACAGATTTTTATCGATTTTTAAACATGAGAATGACCGTAAATGGAAATCTGGAAAACCATAAGGAATTGATACAGAAATTAAAACTTAATAGCTTTTCATTCTGGACAACCCCTTTATTTCCAATGAATTTTACAGAACTGTTGGTAACTGTTAGTCATTGACTGTTCATACAGTATAACACACACATATCCCACAGTGCTGACCACTGAACCTCATGCCATCTGCAACCTTTGTATAAAAAATTAAAAAGGATCTGAAATACTCCTTCAAGACACTAAAAGTTGCATTGGATTGCAGAAAGGCAAATATACTCAGAATTCCTTTTTTGCTCGACTAGTTATATATTCATGCTCCAAAGTATGATAGAGTAGATGGGAAAAGAAAGAATCTGCAATCAGTCAACAAGATACAGAGGAATTTTTTTAAGGCAATCAGAGTATTCCGTTACTAGAACATAAATCTCATCCAGGGCCTGCTTATATCATGTATATCATGTTACACTGAGAGAATAAACATGATGTATATAACAGTATAGCTCAATAAAAGGCAGAAAGGATTAGTGTGTGTAATAATAAAAATTAAAAAAAGTAATACTGTAAAATTAATAAAAATATTAATTAAAAACTTGGGTGGAAATTTGGAATTGATCAAATCCTGAACTCTAGAATTCTAGTGTAAAAGTTGCAAAGTAGACTTTTTGAGCTCATACTGTATGTGACTTGTTGATTTCTGTGCCGCTTCCTCCACTCTTCAAAAATGGGTGGGAAATTGGGCGTTGTTAGCCTGTCTAGCTGTGTGTACCCCAAATTTATCAACCGCAACTTTTGAAAAAATCACAAAAATTGTCACAATCTCACTCCAGTCAGTGGGTGTTACAGAAAGTGCAGGATCATTTCAATACAAATAAATATGGCTCAAACTACACAAGACTCCAGAAAAATGGAATTTAAAGATTCCCAAAATGATACGTCCCCCCCCCCTTCATATAAATCTTCAACAATACATCATGGTCTGAATTTGACTTTTGAATCCTCCCACTTTCCATCCAATATATCCCTTTTGACCAGGGGAGATTTCCCTTTTGACCCAACCCAATTTGAAAAAATTATCCCAAATTCATCGGAAAATACACCAAATGTTGCCATTTTTTTTGCAATATTTCTACTCAACCAAATTTGAAACAATGGAGAGAAAAGAAGATGTGATTTTCCACAAACATTGAAGAGAAAGGTCACAAAATTACGGCTCAAATCCACATCCAGCCATTGAAATTTGTGACACATTGGAGAGTCATTTTATAAAAATTGGCGCAAATTTTACCAACCAACCCCCCCACTTCAACTAGTGTACAATATATCATTACTAGTAAACGCAGCAGGATAAAAAGACTTGGCCTACCTCTTCCCGATTCTTCTTCAACCATTCTTTGGCAGTGGTCAGAGCTATGATGGCCGCTGGCTCATTTGGAAATCCTACAAAAAAAACAAAAAATAAGCAGAAGAATGAATACGGGAATTCCTATGGATATTTTTAGGTTGGATGGTCTGAGTTTGTAGTTTTCTGCATAATAAAGCATGTCTAATTCGATTGTTAAACTTGAAATCCATTTTTTTGCGGTCTCGGACGTTTGTCCTACTTTAGTCTTTGCCGTAAACACTCCTTGAAGGATATAAAGTTTAATGCATGAAAGCCGATTTTCCTTCACTTATTTATTTAGGTCACCTACAGTATGTGAGCTCCAAGGAAGGGAGTGGCTGAACCAGCAGCAGATGTTACAGTAGGGGACGTCCATATTTCATGCTGGAAATGGCTAAAACACTTATGTCTGCATTAATTATACTGGAACGTTACCTTGCAATTCTTCAAACTGTCGCCAACGTTCTTGCGTGGATGGCTACAAGGAATAACCTTGCAAAGATTCTGGCAAGACTTGTACACTAGCCATTGATATATGCAATTTATAGTATTTTAAGCCAGCATTCACACGGTTGATCCCATATATATCATGGGATAACCTTGGATCGTGTGCACTTTTCCTGCTAAGAGTACATGGGAATGATGAAACTGTTCTTTATCTCAATCGTGCTGGTGAAGGGAGGGGGACTTTGTTCCCCTTGTATATATTCCTAGGGTTCTCAGTTGGACATCCACTAATCCAGTGGATATAGGTTATTAGCTCTGGTGGTTGGATAGAACTGGATACTTTGCTTAAAGGACAAGGGTAAGATCCCTCACCATGTGCATCCTTTCTGTACCCCAGTTGGTTTAGTGATCGTGAGACTTACCTGAAGTATCAAACACCAGCTGGAAGTCACTTTTACAGTACTATGTAGGTCTATGAGAGGCTACTTTGTGATTTGATCGTGCGGAAAACACATGGACCCCATTATAGTCTATGGGGTCCGTGTGCTTTCATTGCTCACCGCTTTTTAATATATTCGGTATTCCATTTGGGGGGTACCAAATGGAACACCGAATGCAGATGTGAACCGGGCCTTACATAGAAACCTGGTACGTGGCTGGTGTGTGAATCGGCAGGTTCGTATGAGCGGTAGGGAATCCCTTCAAAAGCTAAAGAACAAGAAGGAAGTGGCAAGTGAGTGATCTAGACCTTCATTACACTACTATATGCGATACGGGACCAGGGATTCAAAAAATCTCAGGAGCGGGGCTAAACATTTACAAAAATATTTGCAGGCGTATGATCCGGCCTAAAGACCCTTCACAAAAAGTTTAGATTGGAATTTAAAAACCCCTGTGGTCTGAGAAATCTCTTGAAGTCATAAATGCAATATTTCTTGCCGAGACCTAAGTTAGTAATACACAGCCTGTGGTTCTCGGGCCCTGCGGGGCGTCATACTTAAATAGCTTAATCCTTGTATGGAGTAATGAGAAATAACAAGATAAGAGACATCATAAATACTTAATGCTTCTGGGTCACTTTCTAGTCACAAGCAAATACTAACACAGTAAAAGCGACACCTGAAGAACAATACTATGGATAACGCATAAAACAGATCGCAAGAGCGTAAATGAGACTATATAGCCACCGAGGCCTAATATCTAATAACAGCTGCCAGGCACTTATTAAGAGGCAAATAAAAGCCTATAGCAATGTTTATTCTGAAGGATTGTTACTGAACAGCTGTCATGTAACAGAATGAAATCATTTTCACGTGTCAGCAATAGATGAGCGAGATGCTTATGAAGTTAAGTCAGCAGTTCATTCCGAGCGCCGGGTGTCTGCTCCGCCAACATGAGAGCAACTTCCCAGAATTGTTTTAGGATATTAAAAATGATGACACAAAATCGCCTCTTGACCCCCATTCACATAGTCATTGCCCCCGACAAAAAAATATTGCCAGGATCAGAAAATAGATAACATCAAAATGGATCTGTCTAGTAAAGGATAGCAATGGATCCCGAGGGACCCCGCTAACTAGAATGGGGTCTGTTGGATAGCTGTTATTTTGCCAAACTAAAAAGTGGGGCTTGCAGGACTTTTTTGTCCATGATTTCAGTCGGGCGCTGATGCAGATGTGAATGAAGCTTAGAGAAGTCGTCTAGGACTTAAGAATACACTGTATACCAATAAGTATTTGGACACCTGTGGTCTGAGCGTCACGAGTGGCAAATTACCACCTCAAGCCCTGAGGCATGCTTTCCACAAGTCCTTGTATGACAGCTAGTGGTATTTTATTCCATTCGGCTTGAAGACGACAGGTAAGTTCTTTCACCGATTTTGGTTGGCTGCTGCACCCCTTAGTTCAGCGATCCAATTCGTCCCAGAGGTGCTCGATAGGGTTCCAATCTGGGCTCTGGGCAGGCCAGTCCAGTCGGTTAACCTGGTTGTCACTGTACCAAGCCATGGTAGACCTCGCTACATGGCAGCTGGCGTTGTCATCCTGCAAGTAACATTGGTTCAACCCATAGAACCGCCATAATGTAGGAAGCACACGGTTATCTAAAATAGTGCAATAGGCGTCAGAATTGAGTTTACCATGAACTGGTGCGAAGGGTTCCAGTCCATACCAGGAGAAACACCCCCAGACCATAACTCCACCTCCGCCGAACTTTACTGGGTGTCCAAATACTTATTGGTAGACAGTGTAAGCAGCACGGACATGGTACATCCTCCACTGTTCCAGTATCACTGCTCCACTGGTTCCATTGGTCTTTGTTAGGAGCCCCACAGTGATGACATGCTGACAACCTGTACGTGACCACTACAGTCAATGACTGGTTTCAGCAGTCAAGTAGGAATGGCCTACTTCCACTATCAACTATCCGTTGGATAGCTGTTATTCTCTCACTGACATTGCCGAACTAAAAAGTGGGGCTTGCAGGACTTTTTTGTCCATGATTTCAGTCGGACGCTGATGCCAAAGTGATTGGTTGCAGCGGTCACTTGAGGAATTGCTAACCAAAACTGGTGGCACCAGGAGTGCAGAGGTACTGTAGTGGTGGAGAATATAGCATATCAGTATTCAGGTTTTTATTTTTTTATTTTATTGCATTCCCTGCTTAAAAGTGGTTCTTCCTGCAGTGCTTTGGACAAAAAGCTTGCAGAGGTTTCCTCTGTGGACTGTATGGTTCAATTATACCTACAGGGAAGCCGCTGGTATGATTGCCATGCTGCAATTTATAAAACTGCACCATGTTTTTTTACTGCAAAGTGGGTTTGGGATTCGTACTGGTCACAGAGCATGCCCACAACACTTTCCAACAGATATCAATGAGTCTTCATTAGACACACAACAAATGGGCTCCGACAAGATGGCTGCCCATTACCCTACAATCACATACAATAAATATAATTTTTTTTAAATCTACAAGTCAGAAAATGAAATCAAAATAGGAAAAAAGAATATGTATCACTATCTGGTTTTAATATAAATCTATGAGATACATTCTTTTAAGAGAAACTGGGCTGAAACTTCTGAGCTGAATCAGGGTTATCTTGTTTTGTCTACATTTAGAAGGTATATTGGAATTGTACATTGTCTACTTGACATAATAAGCCTCATATGAAATTTTACTTCAAAGAAATTGTATACTTCAGGCAAGACAGAAAATTAGATTCAAATTTCCAAAATGAACCCTTCCGCACACCCACATCTTGTTCCTTACAGTTCATAAATTATCTATATTTTCTACAATCTGTAGGTTGTGGTTTCTCGTTGAGATATTGCCGGCTGTGCTGTTTTTTATCTTTATGTAGTAACCAATTTAATAAGATTAGGAAAAAAGCATCAAACAGTGTTAATAGTAAGGGTCATAAAAGATTCATGGTTCCTCCAACAATACTGTGCAAGTTAACAAACAAACAGAACAGATACATTTGTTAGATGTAACAATTTAACAAAGAGCAGTCCAACAAACTCATTCATTGTACGGTGTCTCTAATGGATGACCTGTGACCACTTATAAAGGTCATTAAATAAAAACACCATAACAGTCCTATAGAAGAAAGTTACAGGCCCTTTTGCTCTTACAGAAAAAAAAAAGTTTACTTGGTTTAGAAATCCACCTTTCATACAATCTATGAGATCATGCAGAACTTAAAGGGAATGTGTCACTATAACTGTCCTGTTTTGTTGTTTTGTTTTTTTTAAAACAAAGGTGTAAATGAAGAAATTTTGAGGATTTTATTTTTAATTTTCCTAGTGACTGTTTAAAAATTACTTCACTCTGGCTATTAAGCCTAATAATAGCCTGACACTTGCCGTTTTTGTAGAGGTTATCATTGCCGTAGTCACCTTATTCACATCACAAACAAGACAGGCAGATTTCTATAGAGCATGGGTGCTCACACTTTTTCAGCATGTGAGCTACTTTATAAACTGACCAAGGCAAAAGATCTACTACCCACTTCGTGTGGGCAGGGTCGGGGTGGGCCTGCGGGTGGGGATGGGGTGGGCAGGGGCGTGTCCGTGGGCAGGGTCGGGCAGAGTGTGAGAGCAGGAGACAGCGGCGTTCTGTGGCCGCCCAGGGATCCCCGCTGTCTGCTTGTTCACAGTGCAGGCTGAGAGTTATCTCTGAACACTGGCAGGCTGGGGCTGCGGCAGCCCGGCCTGCCAGTGTCCGGAGATGAATCTCAGCCTGTGCTGTGAAGAAGCAGCACCCCGGCTCCCTGCATCCCTAAGAGCGCGTCATCCCCCGGAGCTGCTTCTGCCCGGCCTGCAAGTGTCCAGAGTGCTTGTTCACAGCGCAGGCTGAGAGTCGACTCTCAGTCTGCACTGTGAACAAGTAGACACCGGGAATCCCTGGCTGCATCCCTCAATCGACCCATACGTCCTTTACGATCGACCGGTAGATCGCGATCGATGTATTGGGCACCCCTGCTATAGAGGATAGTGGCCCATCATTATATCCACTGTTACAACGTATCTAACTCGCCTTCTCCACAGAACATGTCTAGAAAACTCTCTCATAGACCTCAATGAGTCAGCTCCATACTATTGTTGCTAAGGCCATGATTTATGAGGGTTTATCACTAAATGTTAACAGATCGAGGCAAAAGCTTAGGTAAGATGGCCGCTACATAATCATGCTAAAAACAGAATTAAAAAAATTACACTTATGGAGAAAAAATATATGTACCGCACATCCTAATATTATACATTGATATGATGATTTTCAGCAAATTCTACAAAAATGAACACGAGGTTCTTAGTATACATATTGGTCGAGGTGCATAAGCCCACTCGCCACTTCATAGCGATGTCTATATATTGGATCTCTACCCAATGACCATACCCACTGCAATGCAGCGCCCACAGGGGGATCGACCCAGTGGGGGAGCAAGGCCATGGTCACATTTATAATCATTTGTGTCACAAAAATGGTATGGACACAATACCCAAATCTACGCAAACGATGGCATAAACTTCTATGCAGACATATGTCTCATTTTGAGTATTCATTCAACACTGGTTTTCATTAATTTTTCCCATTGTCTTTATGTCATAGGATATTGATTTCACTTCGAACTTCCTCCCAAAATGGGTTAATTTTTGGACAGGTTAATGATATATTAACCATCAAGTATTATCATGGTGTCTATTATACACCACTACCATACACATATCAATATGATAGATACCATGGTAGTACTTAAGGGTTAAAGAGGAAACCAAGTGGCCATGACACCACCATGAAAGGTCTTAACTATATAGGTTTAATCTTTCCAAAAAAACACAAAGGCTCTCTACTCTTGCTCATAGATGACAATTACAAGCAGGTTACTTTCTCTTGTCTATGTGACCTCCCCATGGTCTTATAGGGCATATGGTCAGGTCCAAAATGGAACATCTCCTTCGACTAGGTAAATGAGATACATTTTCTATGGGAATTCTTCTCCAATCTGGTTGATATTTTCTTACAATTTATGAAAAGTGAGTCAACAACGCATTTCATGTCCTTAGAAAACTGGGCCACACAGGACCGGAGACAGTCTAATTTGTCAACATGAAAAATTCATGAAAAACAAGATGATTCCAAGCAGTGGACAGATTAGTTTCCACGTCAATGTGGTAATAATTACATTGATTTTCCAGTCCTTTATACGGACATGTTTTCCTTAGGAATTAATCCTATAACGTATTGTATTGCATAATAGCGCTACACACGAGTACAATGAATATCTCGGCTGTATTGGGGCTTTACTATTTTATTCCTTATACATTAAAAACCGTCCTCGCAGGGACATTTTATGTTTAATTAAAGATATGAACAACAAGTAGTATTTAATTTGATGCTTCAGAGAACTTTGAGTCGAAGATAAATAGGCTTAATAAGTCCCAAGATGCACATAAAGTTATTTTTGGCTAAATGTTGCAATCTGCAACTAACCCAAAGACATTAATTCTAGAAATAGCAAGAAGACAGGAAATAAATTGTGGATTCTTTTACTCTCTCCGCACCGAGTATTAAGGAAAAAGTTTGCAGCTGCTTTTTTAATACTGCGGTCTTTTAGTTTGATTAATAATGTAACAGAATATGATAGAGATAAAATAGAAGAGGATTTTAGGATCATATTTAGAGTCGGTTTTATATACAGTAAAATCTCTTTAATCCAACATCCAATAATCCAATGAGTCTGCTAATCCGGCACCTAAATCCAACACAAGATTGTAAGATAATGTAGAAAGGTATGGTGGAATATATTGTGTTCATATTTTGATTCTAAAGATCATCTACGATCACAGAGAACCAAGGTAAATCTAAAACATAACTTTTATATATAAATATGCAATATGTAAATGGATATGCAAAACGAAGAAACACCATGAATTAAAACTAGAACAACTAAACCTATTATAATGGCTGGTGTAACAAAAATAAGGTCAAGTAGTGGCAAAGCAACCATGGTACTTACAAATACCCAAGTTGTTGGCATACCTGGGTACAATGGTATTAGACTCTTGCTGTGATGGTTGTAAAGGTTGTCTTCTCTTACCAATGAATCAAAGGGGTTGTTATAAAATAGCAAAGTGAGTAATATTGTACCGATCCCCTGCTGGCCCTTTACTGCCACGTCTCGAGCCCCTGCAGTTATTCTACCAGGTATCATGCAGGTTTCCTGTGATGATGTTTCAGCATGTGTTCTTTGTGGTTCCATGTGTTGGATTGTGAAGTTTCTTAATGTCAATACTGTTGACTTATTTTTACACTTGTGAGAAGGTGACAGGCAGTGTGTTGGAGTCTCGGTATATCTCCCCCAGATTACTAACTTATGTGTGGTCCAGGGCAGGTCTTGAATAGGCTTCAGTCATAGGTTCATAGGGTCATAGGCTCTTTACTGGGTCATAAACGGCTGCAGAGCCTGCACTTCAGGGCAGATCCTGGGAGCGAGAGGATGCGTCTGAGTCTGTCCTCACACAGAGTCTGGCGAGACTGTACTGTGTGCTACTTTGTTTTGTTTGCGTGGTTGGCAGTTAACCACATGTATAGTTAGTTTTTTACTGTTTAGTTAGTGCTCGGACGAGCAGGGTTTTGTTTCCAATTTTGTCTGAATTTAAGGCTGTATTTTATTTTGTTTAATCTGTGCCTGACATGATAGTTTATTTATTTTTGCTGTTTTTCCAAATAAACCTGTTTGTACCAGACATCGTGTCCTTGTCTCCGACTGGTTGGGCCCGCGCCATTGTTACTACCCACACACTGTGTATCATTGTGCTGTTTCTGGTTCTGGTACTTCTGGACAAGAAGTTGTGCAATTCTTGCGCATGCTATTTTATGATTTATTTAGTATGGTGTGCATGCAGTGTTTTTTGCTACTAATGTCAAACTATAGCAGTATTTTTAGATGTGGTGTTTTTATAATATGTGGTATTTATGTAGTTATTACAAAAAAAAAAAAAAAAAATCAGTTTCTTACTTTCATATCTGCCTTATCTGTCTGGACAGGCACCAGAAGACTATTCATTTCAAGCAATCCTTTTGCGAGTAACCTCAGCTAAACTTGACTTCATAAAACACTACATGCTAAAATAATATATATCTTATATAAATTGCCGTCTGGGAAATGTAATCATGTAATGCAGTTTTTTTTTTATTCTAACGTTATCTTGTAGCTGATTTATATTGTGGCAGATACTCATGATGAGTGTAAGTTCTAAAGCAGCTCTTATTGTCAGGAAGATTCCTGGCGTATCAGTTGAGAATTTTTATCTCCCACCATTTGTTTCATTCTGTGAAATGCTTTGAGGTAGTGAACTTCACAAAGTGGTTAGATGTCCTGCCAAAAATAATATCGAACACATGTTATGGCGCAATCTTTCTTGGCAAGACAATGATACAACCTGTATAATATATGATATGTAGATATAAAGCTCATTTTCAGCTTCAGTTAATCCATCCCGGTATCTCCTGTGTAGTGTTTATCTCGAGCAAAGAAAAAAATTATATTTGCTTTTTTTTTCTCCTTTTCAGTCCTACAGATGTGTCCCTACTTTTCCTTCCTGGCTGGACGTATCATGATAGGAGTAAAGCAAATTAGGAAGTTTTCTTAAAGCAACAAGATCTTTGTATAAGTTAACATGAAGGGATTAGAGATGAGCGAACAGTAAAATGTTCGAGGTTCGATATTTGTTTCGACTACTCGAATCGAATATTGAACCCTGTTATAGTCTATGGGGGGAAAATGCTCGTTTCAGGGGTAGGCAACATTCAATCAAATTATACTTACCAAGTCCACGAGTAATGGTCGGGCTGGATCCTCCGAGAAGTCTTCTCCTTGCAGTGTCCCCGCGGCATCTTCCGGCTGTGAATTCACTCTACCAGGTATCGGGCCTGGGCAGAGCCGACTGTGCATGCCCGAACTACAAGCAGACATGCACAGTCGGCTCTGCCCAGGCCCGATGCCTGACAGAGTGAATGAAGAGCCGGAAGACGCCGCGGGGAAACTGCACGGAGAAGACTTCTAAAGGTAAGAGAAGAACCAGCATTGATTGTCCGACTGTATAGCATTCGGCCAATCAATGCTGGTTCTGCATCGAACTTTTACATTCGAATAGTGAGTGGTACTCGATCGAGTACGAGTATTTCGAATACCGTAGTATTCGATCGAATACCTACTCGATTGAATACTACTCGCTCATCTCTAGAAGGGATACAATAACTATCTTATGTGTAGTCAATCCATGGGGAGTATGGGGAAGGTGTGAGTTGCACCCTTTCAAGACTTTTGCTAGCCTTTGTGATATTTTCTGTTGAGTTAACCAAACTGGGGATCAGTTAAATTTACACGCCCTGACAGCAGTTCCCTTATATGTAATATTCTACTGGGAATATCGCCATATGCCTTCATTCAACTATATCTACGTCCTGAGGAATTGAATACAATGGTGATGTCGATGAACCTCTGTGGAGACTTAGTGCACCAAATCAGAGACAAGAGGGGAAGAGCTGCCATATACTCCGGGGAAGCAAAGATGGGCAAGCATAGCACTTTTTATTTCTATGGCACAAGTACTGTGTAGGGGGTCAATGTGGAGTATTATACTATGTGTAGGAGCTTCTGTGGACTTTTATAACATATATGGAGCATTAAAACCTGTTTATGGACTATTGAGTACCATTATAACATGTGTATGGTCACTATGGAGCATTATAAGATGTGTAGGGGCCACTGGGGTCCATAATAACATGCATGGGTCCGCTTTGGAGCAGTATAACCATCATTGAAGGCATTGTGGACCTTTGTAACATGTATAGGGGCTGCTATGGACCATTATAATGATACTATGGGCCACTGGAGACTATTATAATTTATATAAGGCCTGCCAGAGACCATTCTCATATTTAAGGAGGGAAGGAGGGGGGGGGGGTAAGAGAACATGGTTATGGTGGGTGATAGCAAAGATGAATTTTGATGTGTTCTGGATGGAGGTTGGGCGAGGATGGTGTAGCTTTGTGTGTGGATTCACAGACTACCTCAAAATTGCACTGGAAAAAATGCTATTTTTATGTGTTTTTTTTTGTGAGATTTTCTCATTTTACAAGGGAATCAAAATGTATTTTCACTTTTTAACTGTAAATTCAAAAACTGCACTAAAAACTACTTCATAACGGCTTTTTTTCTCCTTTGGTAAAAATTATTTAGAAAGGGTGCCTTGAAGAAAGTTGGGGGGTTTTTGGCATAGGGTATGGCAAGTCTGAAATCGTTGGGAAACACTAATGTAGATGGTGACTTGACCTTACAAAGATTAGTGCATACTACAACATTTTATAATCTTAGTCAGTCAGGAGGGATCCATAGTACAGTATATGGGTATATAAAGCATAAATCATTGATGAGATTAATCCTTTAGGATGACTATTACACAATGCTGTAAGTCCATTAGTCACAAGGAAGAGCATTCAGCAATGACTCTTGTATTATCTACGGCTACACAGCCATATCACAATGGATGTACACTGGCTCACAGAGTAGGTTGTGTATGATATGAGTTTCAACACTATGTTACTACAAGATTTCCCTTGAGGTTGAAGCCCTACATTGGGAAAACATCAGCAGAATCACCGCAGCAAAAAATGCTGTGATTTACAGTACCTGCACAGTGAAGGGGATTCTGGCTAATCCCATCCACACATTGCTGAAAAAAATTCACAGGAGAAAAGCTGCTGAGGCTAAGCAGCGGAGGCAGAGAGTAGAACCGGGGATAGGTAAGTAAATATATTACAAAAGTAGAGGGGCTGTGCCAGACCCCTAAAGTCGTGGGCCCCATAGCCTGCACTACAGTAGTAAGTAAATCTGTGCAATAACGGATTGTCTCACCCAGAGATAGTCTCAAAACAATGTACAATATACACAGAGAAGCACTAAATCAGGGGTGCCCAATACGTCGATCGCGATCTACCGGTCGATCACAATGGACGTATGGGTCGATCGTGGGATGCAGCCAGAGATCCCTGGTGTCTGCTTGTTCACAGTGCAGGCTGAGAGTTGACTCTCAGCCTGCTCTGTGAAAAAGCAGACAGCGGGGATCCCTGGGCGGCCATAGAACGCCACTGTCTCCTGCTCTCACACTCCGCCCGGCCCCGCCCACATGTCTGACCCTGCCCACAGACATGCCCCGCCCTGCCCACAAGAAGTGGGTAGTAGATCTTTCGACTAGGTCATGTTATAAAGTAGATCACATGCTGACAAAGTGTGAACACCCCTGCACTAAACTGTACTAATGCCAATAAAGTGCTTTGAATGTGATACAAAGCTCCTACTTAGCTCCAGTATCACATCAAGCCTGTCTTCTTTTACCATCTTCTGCACTTCCTGTTGACTCTGCCCACTTCTTAGACTTCTTATGCAGTCCATCTTCAGAGGGATTTTTAGAGTGAAATTTATTTTTACAGAAGGAACAGGAAAGGGAGCAGGGAAGCCTAAGGGTATGTTAACATGACGGAATTTGCGTTTTGTGTGTGAACACTTCCGCGCAGCTAGCCACGACGGGATGCTGTTGCAGTGCTTCTTTTTTTCACTACTAGCTAGCAAAAAAAAGAAGCACGCGGCTCTCATTGAAGCCAGATTCCGCCGCAAAATCAGCTCCAAAAAACTCTGTGTGAATATACCCTAATAAAAGCAGAAAGAGGCATTTCTCTCTGATAACATATTAAAAAGTTTCTTATAATCACCTGTACTATTCATTTATGCAAAGTTTGTTGAAAAGTTAGTGAACTTATACATATTTAATACATAGAACTGCAACATTTCAGCAAATGCTGATGAAATAATGTGGCACCGTGCGGGTGACAGACATCCATATGGAAATGTAAGTCTTGCACACATAATCCTGAATTGTGCTGTCTTGTCGCCAGAACACAAATGCAGCAACAGCACATCTCCTCAATAAATTACCAGCAATCATCTTCTTTTTTGTGTTCCCCTGGCTCCGTTCCAGCTACGATTTCTATAGCTGGATATGAACCCAGACTTATTTATGTCAAACCCCGAAACAAGTGATTAAATCTGCGCTTAGGAGTTATTATGCTTTAAACAAATCCACGTTTCTGCCATGAAACCAGAAGAGCTTTATAACATTTCCCTAAACAGCGGGATCTAAGCGTATTCCATGCACGGTTCAGCGTGATCTTATCCAAGTGGGGGCTTGCTTTATTTGACATCATGGTAAACATGATACGTGATGCAGAACAGCGAGAGATTGATACAGCAGAGCTGAGTTAATGTTGTAAATTTTAGAGTGTCACTTGGTGTAACTCATCATATCTTAATGTCTAGTATATAGTTAAACCCACGAGTGTGACATATACAATCCAGATGCTAATACATGTTTCAAACACAACTACTGAAACTAAAGCATCTCTGTTTAGAGGGGACTTCTAAGGTTTGCCTTAAATTAAATAAACATGTCAATGTCACAAAGAGCCCAGGGAATAAATACCGGACTCCCGGCATTGCTAACAGATTTGGAAGAGTCTATGAAATTATAAGGGTATGGACTTTTCCAAAGAGAATCCATTGGAGACCTCTCCTTTAGCTAAATAGGTAACTGCAAGTGGGTAGGAAATGTGATTTGTGGTGCTAGAAACCATAGGCAGAAGGGCTGTCATACAAAGCAAAAGTCAGGGCAGGCAGGGTGAATGCAATGTGAAAAATAAGCACCGGTTGGGGGCAAATGCTTTCCATGAGAGCAATAGCTAGGCGCTGTGCTACCTGGGGCACAGGTTCATTTCACTACCCTTACTCTTTATCTAAATACATAAAAGTGGCTTGTTGGTCTACCATAAAAAACAGCACCCTGGGAACTTGAGTTTCACAACTAGTCCAATAGGTAATGGTAGATTTTTTTTAAAGCATATATACATATAAATATATATATATATATATATATATATATATATATATATATATATATATATATAGGGCTATAGTGGGGTCTATGTTATAGCCATATCGATCCCTACTAGCAAGTCATTGTGTTGGGTTATCCAACACTTTGATCACTTCCAGCACCAGTTAAAATACGCTAATGATGGATTCAGCGTGGTCACAGAATACTTTGTCTACAAGTCTACTCGAAAAGGAAGAGGCACCCATCTATATATAACTGCACAGGGTATTGGTTGAGTAGATAAAATGTCTATGACATAGCTCATGGGGCTGAGAACTCTCAATCATCCAATCAGTGCCCTGCCCTGTACCGCCAAACAGCTGTCTATAGATGGCTGTCTGTTCTGTTTGTAGCAGACTCCAGTTGGCTGGCATTCCAAGTTATGATTGATGGCTCTTCGGTCAAACATTGACAAACATGGTAGCCGCCTATATTGTAGGTGGAATTAAAGAGTTTAGCGAGCTAATCTGCATACTTTTACCTATGAGCATTTCCTGTTAGACTTACCCTATGGTATCTACATTTAAGAGGAGCAGACCCTTGTGAGCAAAGAGAAGACCACAGCAGGGAAATCGGTCAAAGTGGCCAGGTAAAAAGCCACGGTCAGTTGGACTTTAAAGGGATCCTATCATTAAAAGTACATTTTTTGTTTCTAACATGTAGGAATAGCCTTAACAAAAGGCTATTCTTCTCCTACCTTTAGATGTCTTCTCCGGGCGGCCGTTCGTTATATAATCCGGTTTTCGTCGGTATGCAAATGCCTTCTCTCGAGCACTGGTGGCGGGCCCCAGCGCTCAAACAGCACTGGGGGCACCCCCAATGCTGCGAGAGAAATCTCCAGCGCTGCCTTCATCTTTTTCAGGAATGGGGTCTTCACGTGTCTTCTTCCGGGGGTTGGCTTCAAACTTCTAGGCCTCAGGCAAAGCCGACTGCACATGCCCGCCGGCCACAAGAAAATGGCTGCTTGCACAGTACTGTAAGCGACCATTTTCTTGTGGCTGGCAGGCATGTGCAGTCGGCGTTGCCCTAGACTCAAGGCCTAGAAGTTTGAAGCCAACCCTCGGAAGAAGACGCGAAGAAGACCCGTACCTGAAGAAGATGGAGGCGGCGCTGGAGAGTTCTCTCGCAGCATTGGGGACGCCCCCAGTGCTGTTTGAGCGCTGGGGCCCGCCCCCAGTGCTGCGAGATAACTCATTTGCATACCGACGAAAACCGGATTATATACCGAACGGCGGCCCAGAGAAGACATCTAAAGGTAGGAGACAAATAGCCTTTCTTAAGGCTATTCCTAAGTGTTAAGGACAAAAAAATGACTTTTAATGATAGGATCCCTTCAACAATGCTTTTTTGGACTATCATGTGTATTTCTCAATCGGAATGTGATCCTCAAAAATAATTTTAGTAACCTCTGTGGCTTTTATGTTATTTCTAACAGGTATCACATAGCGCTCCTCAGTTTATCTTGACACTGTGCTTATGTCTACTTTCCGACTTTGATGTATTACTCCACATTTCACGTATACTATTTCCTAGAACACTTCATTTTTCCATATAATACAACATGAAAATGTAAGGAATTAATGCCTCTATAGTGTCAAACTACGGCTATAAATTTCCATTCACGCTTCAGGGAATCTGCATGTCCAGGATTCATGATGACTCTGGGATGGTTCGTTTAAGCAGTAATAATTGGTTTGGCACGGACAATGGGATGATTATTACTATTACTACCACAGCATATATATTTACAGTATGACAATATAAGAACCATACAAGATGTGTTCAATGGCATAAAAGAACCCCATCAAAACCCGATTCGGATATCTTCATGTTTGTAGCCTTCAACATATACTTGTCACTTCATTATAAAATGCTAAATCCAACGAACAATGAATGTTGTTAAGATTTCGTCCAGTGGCACACCTTCTTCAGATGACGGGATCAGCCACGTAAGATAGTCTTCCCATTGTCTGAACACCATCCATTTCCACATTGGCAACTAAACTTAAATCCAAAAAAGTCACACTAATCGGATCCCAAATTTATGTAAAAACCAAGCCGAATGGATAATTAGCAGATAAGTCTGTTATGAATAATGAAGTGACAAGTACAATGGACTACAAAAGAGAGGATACCAGAATTGGTTTCTTGATATGGCAAAGGGGAATTGTACAAATAAAAAACACGATAGTCTGATGAAACATGAGAGGCCCTTAAACAGGAGTCCTGTTTTTGTCTCCACTTAACGGAGAATTCCCGTCCCCTTATTGCATCAAGGTGAACATCTTGTCTGAAGAGTGTAGGTTCTCCACGAGAAGAGCTCACAAACTTTGATCCATTCTCTCCCCCAGATTAGTAGAGTAAAGCGTACAATTGGTTACATCTGAAGTTTTTGTTTTGTTTTTAGATTTATATGTGTTGTAAAGATGTCCATTAGATTAAAGAAATTTACTTATTAAAGAAATTAAGTAATCAAATCACAGGATTAATGGATTTATTAACGGTAACACAAGGGTTGTCATCTATTGAGTTGGTTGTCTAATCTGTACTGTATGCTAAATTGGTTGCACTAGTCGGTGTTTGCAGGACAGAATTAGATAACATATTAATGTTTCACAAAAAATTTTTTTAGGGCAACCCATTGAATTTTGAAAAGCTTGTTTATAATATTCATCATAGAGACTTCAAAGATTTTCGCTTATGTGGCCTAGAAATGGCAACCAAAGGAAAAGACAGAGAAAGGTTTTGGATCCTCACAGTGGCGTAACTAAAGTCTTGCAGGCTCTGGTGCAATCTTTTGTCCTAGGCCCCTACCTCATCCCTACAGCCAATTCTTAATAGTGATGGTTACTGATGGTAAGGAGTTTAATCCACCTTAGTGTGGTTAGGGGTAATCTGTGGTTCTCCTTGGCTTATGGGCCAGATGGAAGCTGCAATCTCAATACTGATGCCAAGGCTCCTGGACCCCGATGCTACTTCACCCTTTGCACTCTCTCAAGTTACACCCTTGGATCCTCATGTTGAATACAATTTGGCCTCATGGCGTTAATATTACATTAAGCCTATTTTAAATAAATTTTTGTCTTTGAATGATTTTGCATTTGTTGATATGTTATTGGGGACACCTGATGTTGTGCAGGTCCTGGGGCACCTCCCATGGGGTATTTTTGGATGCAAAACGCTTAAGAAGTTTTCCCTCTTGTAAACTTTATTCTGTTTTTAAACTCTGGGAACATAAAATAAAGATAAACAGTGTTTAATCCTTACCACGGAAACTTTTTTTTTTTTTTTTTATGCTTCTCTAGTTTATTCATTTACTGAAAAATAAAGAACGTGTATCGGAACAATAGCCACCTCCATCTGTTGTATGCCATGTACAGGCTGGGCTGATATGAAAGGATTGCCTACAAACATCTTCTTGTCTCCGCTAAAGCTTTATCTACAGTAGTAGGCAGAGCGAAGCCTGGATATCCTTGAAGTTTTCATTAAACAACGTAGCCATAATAAACTGCGTGAGCTGAAGCCGTTGATATATTTTGATTTTGTACAAGGTAAACATCACTTGGAGAATAAAGACTGAAGATGTTGTTTCTTCTTTTACTGTTTCTTTGAAGAAGTTTCATTAGATGAAACATCTAAGTGTAGGTGGAAAGGCTAGAACTAGCTCACTTTCATCCTGTTCCAGTGACAGCAATGTTTGCTCATTTTCACCCACTGGTGCCAAAAGTATCACTAAAGAAATGTTACACTGTAACTAAGTAAATCTCAAGAAACCTGTGAAAAACTACAACTACCAGCAAAGGAGCTGACTGTTTATTTATTTATGTAGGGCTCACAATGTACATTTTTTGCCTATCAGTATGTCTTTGGAGTATGGGAGGAAATGCATGCAAACACAGGGAGAACATACAAACTCCTTGCAGATGTTGTCCTTGGCAGGGTTCAAACCCTGGACTCCAGCGCTGCAAGGCTACAGTGCTAACCACTGAGCCACCGTGTTGCCCCTTAGGAACTGACTCTTAAGAAGAGATCCTAAAGCAAAATGTGTAATGAAGCCCCTACCTGCCTTGTGCCATTTAGAGTAGTGGTATATTTTAAGTGGAAGGGAGACTTTTGATATGCTACCACTGCACCCCGTATAGTTACCCCCTGGTCTTTGGAGTATGTTCACATGAAAGACATTAGTGCTCATTTTAAGCAGGATTCAGCACAGAATTCTGCCCTGAAATTTACCCTGTATTCAATGGCAGACAGGCATCGAAGCAGGACACTGAAAAAATAAGTGTCCTGCTCAATCTTGCTATGGCTTCCATGGTTGATTCACACAGAAGTAGCGGCACGAGCCACTCCTCTGAGTAAGCCCATTGTAACGGTCTGGGTCTGTTTCGGACTCAAGTTGCTACTACTTGGAAGGTGACTTACTTGTCATAGTCAGGAGCAAATCAGTAGTTGATGCACAAGATGAGTGTCAGTGTCGGAGGAGAAGGCAAATACCGTAGTCAGAAGCAAGTCAGCGGTCAATGCACAAGATGAGCATCGGTGTTTGCAGCAGAGCAGGAGAGAGCAGCTAGATTACAGGCTGGGAGCTCAATAATCTCACAAGGCAGGGAGTGCAAGGCTGGGTTTATATAGGAAGCTCAATCAGAGAACAGGGTGGAGCAAACCAGAGAGGTGGGAATTGAAACTAGAAGTATCGGAAACTAGGCTCGGATCAGCACCGGAGTTGTCCAGGAGACTGTATAGCTCATTTGGAAGAGCTGCAGCCTGGGACACTGAAGTCCCTGAGTTCAAGTCCTGACACCCATTTATATGAGGCTCAGCAGTGAGTGAAAGCCAAAGCGAAAAAGTAGAAGGGGAAGAAATTGAAGAAGACTTTGAGGTGGAACATACTCTTAAAGGGGTTATCCATATTTACAAAATCGGTGCTGATCCCTAAGACAGGCCTCCACTTTAGATTAGTGGGAACCTGACTGTAAGGACCTTGGCAATATGAGCTGTTTCCTGGAACACTCAGGACATTGTTTTACATGCTAGGTGATGAGCAGATCATTTGCACTACTTTTAGCAGTGGTGGTTATTGGTACTGCAGTGAAGCGCCATAGACCATTCAAAAATTGGTGACCCAATCTGCCATACTTGAACACAAAACGAATCTCGAGAGCTTCGCCCATCTGTAGTCAGATGGTTAAGGTGGGATTTGTGACCAAAATATGATGCATATAACATAATTTCAGTATGCTTCCTATATAATCCATAATGCGCTAGTTGAACATGAGTGAAGTGGCATGCCTTATAATTTCTTACTGAACTCATACATGATCTATTCTTGTCTGGACTGTTGTATTGGTAATGGACCACAGATACTAAAGAGGATCATTACGACCTGGGTTTTTGTTCTTCATGAAGCTCAACATTAACATACATCTTATATAGAGATGAGCGAGTAGTGATCGATCGAGTAGGTGTTCGATCAAATACAACAGTATTCGAAATACTCGTACTGGATCGAACACTACTAGCTGTTCGAAGTTTAATGTACGATGCAGAACCAGCGTTGATTGGCAGAATGCTATACATTCTGCCAATCAACGCTGGTTCTTCTCTTACCTTTAGAAGTCTTCTCCGTGCAGCGTCTCCGCGGCGTCTTCTGGCTGGAATTCACTCTGCCTAGGCATCCGGCCTAGGCAGAGCCGATTGCGCATGCGCGGGCATGCCCTCGCATGTGCAGTCGGCTCTGCTCTGGCGTTGGGCCGGGCAGAGCCGACTGCGCATGTACATGCATGACCGCGCATGCGCAGTCGGCTCTGCCTAGGCCCCGATGCCTAGGAGAGTGGATTCCAGCCGGAAGAAGACGCGGGGACGCTGCGCCGGGAGAAGACTTCAAGGAGAATCCAGCCTGACCGTCACTCGTGGACTTGGTAAGTATAATTTTATCGAATTTTGCGTACCCCTGAAATGAGCATTTCCCCCATAGACTATAATGGGGTTCGAAATCCGTTCGAACAGTCGAACAGTGTGCGGCTGTTCGAATCGGATTTCGAACCTCGGACATTTTAGTGTTCGCTCATCTCTAATCTTATATCATTCTTTATCAACATTATTGTCAGTTCTTACTTTCATAAACCGCTGCATTTACATTGGTCAAACACTATGTGGTGCAATAGAGAAAGAAGACCCAGCTTCGATACACAATATTAATGGATTGGAGTTCATTTGAAATGAGCGGTTAATTGCTAAAACATCATTTGCATGTAATTATCAGGAAGGTCAATACTGATTAGTGCTATGCTAATGTAACATTAACTACTGAACCTCGCTTTGGTAAGCTCCGTCACCCCTGCAGAACCTCTACCTCTTCTCTATCAGGCGGAGAAGAGCAGGAGCCTGCTTTCTGAAATGGCACAAAAATGTCATTAATTAAATTAGTAAAAGCTTGCGGAAAGACGCCACATATAAATGATGCTTCTCCTAAAACGACAAGGATTGGTGCCCTTCAATGGCAAAAAAAAAAACGCCCAGACAGAAATGTCAGATTGCTGAAAACCTCGTCACGCAGTTGAAGAGGTTGTCCAGGTCAAACAGGGGTGGGGGTGAAAAAAAAAACAAAAAAAAAAACATACTCACCTGCCCCTGATGCTCCGGTGTACTCCCTGCACATCCCAATACTTCTGCTCCGACGGCTTCTCTCGGGTTTCTTCCTCCGTTCCGTTGAGGCCAATCAGTAGCTTCAGTGGGCCTCAGCAAGAGACAGGTAGTGACATCGCAGGCCATTTACTGAGGCCATGGATTGGCTGAGACTTCCGCCACACATCAGCACGGGACCTAGACAACCGGACTGCGCACAGAGGCACAGGTATATGTATTTTTTTTTAAATTTTCTCTGCCCCTGGATTATTTAAAACTTAAATGTATTATCCATTATTGCCTGGACAACCCCTTTAATTCTCAAATCGATATGAAAATGAGGTGTAACCTGATTGGATAATGGGTCTTGACACGATGATGGCGTAAATTAAATCGCCCTTGCCACTCCACCATTTTGGGAAAGTCAGATTTTATTTTTTTTTGCACCAAAACTAGGGTTGAGCGATCGTGTTCGGAAAAGATCGGATTCCGATCGGCGATTGAGAACATTTCACGATCACCATCGGAATTCCGAACACGATCTTTTTATGTGGGATCGAGATCGGTGATTTTTCCCACAATGCATTGCTTAGCCTTCACACTGAGTATACGATGTATATTCAGTGTGAAGGCTCCGCTGCAGTTCCATAGGAATGAATGGAAGCAGCCGACACACAGCCTTAACCCCCTGCGCGCCGGCTGCCTCTATTCATTTGAATGGAAGGCTAAACTAAATCTCTAGCAGCTACTTACCTCTAGAGATGGCTGCTCCAGTGCCCTCCTTCTTCTCGCCTCGCGCCCCGCCTCCCAGGTTAGTGTTTAAAGCGCTAGGTAGGCGGGGCTTGTGGCTTAGAGTGTGGGCGGGTACAGGGCGGGGAGACGTGACATCTCCCCTCCCAGTACCCGCCCACACTCTCCTAACCCGCCCACACTCTCCTAACCTGGCAGGGAGGGGGCAGAGAAGGAAGAAAAGCAGCGGGAAGCAGCAGCGAGGCAAAGAATGAAGGCACAGGGCACAGGACCAGCCATCTCTGGAGGTAAGTGGACACCAGGGGGTAGGATTGCTTTTAAAATCCGATCTCCGATTAATAAAAAAATCCCATTGACTTGCATTGGGATCGGAATTGGGATCAAGATCGGGTTCGAATGAAAAATGATCGGAAATCGGATTTTAAAATCTATCCTGAAAAGTCAAGATCAGCTCAACCCTAACCAAAACACATTTTGCGCCAAAAAATTCCAACTTTTTATGCCTTTTGCCATAATAAATCTGTTCCATTGTATGTATATTACATCACAATGACTATTTAGCGCACTAAGTTGCAGGGATGAGCCCTTTAAGCTACCAGTCGTATAAGACAGGTGTTGCGTGAGATCCTTGTGTGTATGGCATGAAATGACTATATCACTGAATGGCTGCTTGGATGATTTCATAGATCAGGTTGCATGCTCTGCAATTACTTGTACGCTATGCTTTACGAACAACATATAGATTTTACCGTACCTAGTTCCTAATAGGCCTCTGGTGTTTTTTCTGGATTTATACCAGCGTGCCCACTGCTTTACCTCTTGCCTAGGAGTTACTGAAAGGAGATCACATTTTTTTTCCGCTTATTGAAAATGTAAATGAGCATGCATTTTTCTGCAATCATTTTATTCCTGCCTCTCAGATGCAAATCCTGTTTGATGTAGGTGGATTATTTGAAGGAGCAAGGCAGGGAGAACATTTGTGAAGAGTTTAATGTTAATAATTAAAATAAAAATGGTTTGACATCTTCTCTTGTGCCTGCTATATTTAATAGGCATCAGGCTTAACCATGGCTGCTGCTTCATTTTAATGATGAGCGCAAGTTGTTAGATTTAATTTGGGTTTTAGGTGACTTTAATACATTTACTGTAATTATTTCTTCACATTCCTGCCCTTTCAGTTTAATTAGGCAGATACCTGGGACATTAGAAGAAGGCTATTCCCGATTCATTGGTTTAATAAACATATTGATGTCCTGGAAGCTTCAGGTAGGTTGTACTCGCCTCCTCCATGGTGTTAAAGTCACAGGGGAAAGAATTCAAAGACGTACAGTAACGGTAAAGTCATTGATGTGGAGGAGCCTTGGAGATGTCGGCTATTTTCCATGTGCTTATACTCTTGGACAACGTTAGGTTATGCTCATATGGTGGAATTTGGCACAAATTCTGCCTCAAAATCAGTGCAAAATTCTGTGCTGAATCGGGGCTTTTTTGCCTCCCCTGAATTACTTATTGGTAATTCAACCAACCCCCACTAAGACCATGAATACAAAAATTAAAACCTAGCTAGACAGGATAACCTATATATAATACAT
This sequence comes from Leptodactylus fuscus, assembly GCF_031893055.1. Lineage (NCBI taxonomy): Eukaryota > Metazoa > Chordata > Amphibia > Anura > Leptodactylidae > Leptodactylus > Leptodactylus fuscus. The sequence goes on along the minus strand of NC_134267.1, from coordinate 33,114,327 downwards.
ACTTATCTCATCACAGTTTGGCCCATTAATCTGAGCCAAATCTCAAATTCCTTTTTTTCAATGTAGATTGTGAGCCCATATAGACAGGATTCGAACCCAGGACTCCAGTGCTGCAAGGCTGAGCCACTGTTTTGCCTTGAAATTTCTCTATCATTTCCATCATGTGATTGTCCCTTAAGGGTTATGTTTTCAAAAACTATTAAAACTGGAAATAGTGCAATTTGGAGCAGAACGCTTGATGGAGAATATTATTTTGACATTAATATGAGCAGTGGCGTAACTAAAGCCTTGTGGGCTTTTGTCTGGAGCCACTTACCCCCTTCGTTGATAGTGGTGGTTATGGGTGCTGCAGCGATATCTGAGGTACTTGAAAGGTCATTACGTCGGTGCACCCCATATGACAGCTGCCATGACCTCAGTTACCGGTAGGAAGAGCCTCAGAGCAGATACACAACCCAGGACAGGTGAATCTAAGTATTTTTTTTCTTATCTTTACCCACCACCCTGGCTGCCCCCCTTTCCATTAACAACATGTATAGTGGTTAGGGAACAAGGCTTTCCTCAACCACCATCATGGTGGTCCAGGTACCCGGCCATTTCCAGCTGGTCGCGGACCCCATACACCTCCGGGCCGGTTGCGGTCGCACCCCCTGCGACCACAATCATTATGCTACTGAAGATGAGGTCATATTGTAAGCTCCTCTATGGAAATATCTACCCATGACTAAAGATTTTTGTAGCCCTGGCCATATCATTACAAATAGGAAGATATTAAAACTAAAAGGCAATTTTAAATCCCAAAGGGACAGTGAAGTCTTCAAATACAAGTCTATGACGGACACAATTCACCCAGGACTGAATTTGTCTCAAGGATCCGAGTCCTGCTACAGCACCTAAAAATTCTATTCCATCTGTCTGTAAGGCCTTGATTCATTAGGGTCATCAGAGATAGTGGGGTCTCCAGCTCTCTGAACTAACATCAATTTAGAGATAATAAAACTTTCATACTGCTTATGCTGAAACTAATAAAACGGAGTTCCAGGATTCAGGTCTTTATGGCCTGTGTAGAAGATAGGCTCAAATACAGCAGCTCAGCTCTCATTGACTTCAACAGGGCTGATGTGCAGTACCGGTACCCGACCACTATGCAGGGACCGGGGCTATTCGCTTCTGACTCCGTGTTGTATATAGCATGGGCGTCAAAAGCAGCCATGTACAGCTGACTAATCGGTGAGGTGGTCTACAGCCTGCCTCCACTGAGAATGTGCAAGTCTATCTTCCATGATGTAATTAGGAAGACAGAGTCTAAGTCAAACACACCTATAGAGGGTGCTCCCTTTAACATCATGCCGACCTTCTCAGAGGCCTTTGTTTGCAATGATGATGGGATTATACCAGATACAGTCTCTCAGCCAAGGACAGCCGTTTGATGTATTTGCATCTCATCAGCTTGGCGCAGAGAGGACTGATCTGGTTTAGTTTTATTAATAGTATTACATCATTTGCATATGAATAAATTGGTGATTTACATAAAAATGGGAATCCAAAGGTGAATAACAAAGACATACTTGGTAACCGTAGAATCATCTCTACAAGGTATTGGCATTAGGTTTGTAACCAATTTACTGTAGACAGACTCACTTTAATACTTAGTCCTTCCCAACTTTATTAACCAAAAAATGGCAACAAGGGGGAAAAAGTTGGCTTCCCATTGTTTTCAAGAGACTTGATCATTTTCTTAATTAAATTTTAAAAAAATGGGACCCCTCAGGGGATCAATAAAGTGATTATTGCTCCTTGTAATATTGTGTACAGTACGCATAGGTTGATGGCTTGCTATTGTAAGTGGCCATTATTAACTACTTTGTTGGTCTAGTGGTCTAAAGGCATTAATATCACTATTCAGTGGCGTAACTAAAGTCTTGTGGGCCTCGGTGCGATCTTTTGTCCGGGGTCCCCTACCTCACCCCTATAGCGAATTCTTGATAGTGATGGTTACGGGTGCTAAGGCTTTAATCCACCTTAGTGTGGTTAGGGGAATCTGGGGGTCGTCTTGGCTTATGGGCCATATGGAAGCTGCAATCTCAACACTGATGCCAGTGCTTATGGGCCCCCTAAGGTTCCTGGGCCCCGGTGTTACTGCATCCTCTGCACCCCTCAGAGTACGTCCCTGTCACTATTCCTAGTGGTCTAGGGAACTTAAGTTGTTAATGTCAACACTTCTAGAGGCCTACAGTACTTAATAGAAGTTTTCCTGGTGGACAAAACATTGGAGTAGTTAATTCTTTGGGGATCTGGGTTGTTGAAGGGGTAGATATGGTGCCCTGGTATGGGTAATTCATCTTCCATACTTTTGTGATGTCCCTTTTTGTATGTCCTTTATATCGGACTTGGAACTTATGATATGGTTGAAGTTCTAAGGACCCTAGTCAAGATTGGGATTGGCCTACCAGAGAATCCAATTTGTGCCTATCTACTGAATGTGTTTAGTTAGATCATGCCGGTAAGTAAATGATATCAAAAATATATCAATCACAATTTTAGTTAAATTCTCTAATTCACTAAGGTAATAAACAATATCATCTCATCCTATAAAGCTAAACAAGCAGCGAATAATAGGAGGCGAACGACCCTTAAAGTGCCAGCAAACATAGTTCAGACAAACCACTTACAACATGGTAAAATTCCAATTTCACAGAGCAATGACAACACGACAACAACCATGTGCTGGGAGATAATCCTTTGCAGCGTTCTGCAATAAATGTGACTTATTGTCGGCACCACCGATACGCTACACAAGAGCTCTTGCCAATCACTCAATTTAATTCACAAACCCCAACTACGCTGTTTACATCTTTAATGGAAAATAAAGCCTTTTATACTATGGCTGTCCCATTATAATCCCTGGCAGCGGTAACACGCACCACACATCCAGTGCGCTACAACCTTTCCAAATCATACCCAAAGTGAAGCCAAGTGAACTGTGGAATCACGGTCGTGAACATAAAAAAATTGAGTTATTTATATTGCAATTGATTTCAGCCTACTGTTACATGCGCGAAACATATCATTAAGTAAAACATGAAGACAGATCGAGTCATTTATTACCCGACTGCAAAAAGAGCGGCGCTAGTTTATTTTTTGGCAAGAGACGTGGCCGTCTAATTCTTTAGATTTCAATCATTTCCCAGTACCATTTTACATGTCAAGGGGGCATAGGAGGGTTTAGATTGGGCTTGGACGACAAGTCTAATAATAAAAAACGAGGCTACGGGGGTAAATAGTCAATGCCCAGCAAAGTACATATTACATTGAGGATTACAACCTGATAACACATTTTATAATAATTTTACGCATAAACGCCTAATAGTAATACGTTCTCAATTATACAGACATGGATTATCCAGCTGGCTGGATACAAAGACTTTCCTGACTAACACTATACAATTATATGACTATTACTTAAGCCATTGTATTTTAAGAACGGTGAAAAATGGAGCTTAGCTCTGTTTAAAAGAGCTGAAAATTGTTCATAGCAGGGGGGCGTTTTGGGACCTTGATGACCAAAGCAAAATTTTACATATTGACGTCAACATTAGTGTTCAGAGAATAGTATTCGATTGAATAGCTCGCCCGCATAGACATGCGTGTAATCAGCCGAACACCAAGGGGTTAAACGCATCGAATATTCGATGCGCTTAACCCCTTGGTGTTCGGCCGATTACATGCATGCCTATGCGGGCGAGGAATTCGATCGAATACTATTCGCTCAACACTAGTCAGCATATATAGGATAACATGAAGCTCCTGGGCCCAATGCAAATTCTGTACTAATACCCTACCTTTCTTGCACCATTTAGACTGGTGGTATATTTAAGGTGGTAGAGGTAACTTTGGGGCCCACAGGGTCCAGGGACTGGTAGTGACTTGCTACTTATGTACCCCCTTACAGTTACGTCCCTAGTTGTATACTTGCCAACTCTCTCAGAACATCCAGGAGGCACCACCCAAAAAAATAGATGACCTTTCGGAGTCCTGGAAGAGTGGAACATATCTCCCCGGCTTCGTCACGATGTGACTGGTACATTGTATGTGCACATCACAAAAAAAAGGGGTCTGACACACAAAAAAGGGCATACCACACCCAAAAAGGGGCATTGTCTGGCCAAAATGGACATGGATGTCTCCAAAACTCAAAACGGAGATACACTTACTAATTCTGGCAAGTAAAATTAATATAAAAAATATAACAGACATTCAGTAAGGGCGAGTTCACACAGAGAATCCACCTCAAAAAACGCCACCCATTCATTTCAGTGGGAGTGAAATGACCTATCTTCAGGTGATTTCAGCCATGAAAAACCCATTAAGGCGGAAACGCAGCTTTTTTTGTTGCAGATTTTGCTGTGGTTTTTTGAGCCAAAGCAAGTTGTGGATTAAGCAGAAGGGAGAAGTATAAGAAACTTCCTATATATTTCCTATTATTTTTATAGCTATTCTTGGTTCAAAAAACGCAAAAAAAAAATTCTGCAACAAAAATCTTCAACATGGGGCCTCAACTTAGGTTTCCAGGGCCATACAGTGTGATGAAGTAAAAACAAACAAACATGCACATACTTATATGAAACATATACACCAGTATTATTATAGTGATAAAATATATCTACTAAAAAGGCAAAATAAGGCCAGACATAGACAGACAGTTACCAGACATTTAGTGCACCTAAAAAATCTATATCAGACAAAAAAAAATGGATTGGGATGTATGTGCCGGCTCGGCAGGGCACGGATTGCTTATTCATTACAACGACATAGTTATTTACAAAAAAATGACAAATGTGACGGTGTCAGCGCGAGCGGTTATTAGTAGAGGTCAATAGAAAGTCCGCATTAATTGGCTCTAAGTCTTCCCAAAAGTCAAGAAAAAAACCCAGCACACATAGTAATTCACCGAGCCGCAAGTCATTACTACAGGACGCTAAAAACTTTCTGCCCACTAATGCAGTTGTATTTTACTTCAATTTGCTGCCTGCCTGGCAACGTGATCTTCAGCTTTAGTGCATTGCGAAAGATCATTATTATAAGCAGGCACTCAGTATAATGTGGAGATATTGCATAAATAATTCTGGGGAAGAAATGAAGCCTAAATGGGTGTATCCAGTCATTTCCAATTAAAACATCGCTCCCAAATCTGTTTATTTTCACTGCTGGTGGGAAAAGATGAATTACATGTTTTCAGATGATATTAATCCAGTCATTTTATTAATGTAGGAATCAATTAGAGAGCTCATCTGTATTCTGCGGAAAGGAAGCCGCTGATAGTCAGGATTTTACTTATTTAAACAGTCATCCATATGCAATAGGATCACACCCCGAGGGGTCTGCACAAGGGGTTAAAGTCACTAATTCTCTGCGCTTCAACATTCATTCCAAGGCTGGATTCACACAGAGCTTTTTTATAACTAGATTTCCTATCTTTCTGGTACTTTAGTGACAGGTGTCTGATGCATTTATGACATCCCTATTCACACGTTGCGGAGTATGTTTGTAGTTTATTTTTACAATATTGCAGATTTTTTTCAATACAATTGGAAAATATACATGTAAAAGTAAGCAAATAATAAAACGAGTCTGTTTTTGGTTATTCATATCTTACAACAGATCTTCACAATTCCTAAAAGCAAATCTGTGTCAGGTGTTTTCTATTTCTCTATTTGAGAGCAGGAAATTATGGCAGAGAAACTGAGCTTTTTGGTATATAGGTTTATAGGATAGAGGAGAGAAGCCGAGCTCCGGTGATATATAGGGTTATATGGTAGAGGAGAGAAGCTGAGCTCTGTGATATATAGGGTTATATGATAGAGGAGAGAAGCTGAGCTCTGTGATATATAGGGTTATATGATACAGGAGAGAAGCTGAGCTCTGTGATATATAGGGTTATATGATAGAGGGAGAGAAGCTGAGCTCTGTGATATATAGGGTTATATGATAGAGGGAGAGAAGCTGAGCTCTGTGATATATAGGGTTATAGGATAGAGGAGAGAAGCTGAGATCTGTGATATATAGGGTTATAGGATAGAGGAGAGAAGCTGAGCTGTGTGCTATATAGGGTTATAGGATAGAGGAGAGAAGCAGAGCTCTGTGATATATAGGGTATATGATAGAGGAGAGAAGCTGAGCTCTGGGATATATGATAGAGGAGAGAAGCTGAGATCTGTGATATATAGGGTTATAGGATAGAGGGAGAGAAGCTGAGCTGTGTGATATATAGGGTTATATGATAGAGAAGAGAAGCTGAGCTGTGTGCTATATAGTGTTATATGATAAAGGAAAGAAGCTGAGCTGTGTGATATATAGGGTTATATGATAGAGAGAAGCTGAGCTCTGTAATATATAGGGTTATATGATAGAGGAGAGAAGCTGAGCTCTGTGATATATAGGGTTATATGATAGAGGGAGAGAAGCTGAGCTCTGTGATATATAGGGTTATATGATAGAGGAGAGAAGCTGAGCCCTGTGATATATAGGGTTATATGATAGAGGAGAGAAGCTGAGCTCTGTGATATATAGGGTTATATGATAGAGGGAGAGAAGCTGAGCTCTGTGATATATAGGGTTATATGATAGAGGGAGAGAAACTGAGCTGTGTGATATATAGGTTATATAGGATATATAGGGTCACTAAGTCACTAACCAGCCCTATAACAACATATAAGTGATGAAGAAGAAACTTGGTGGTAGACTCCCTGTAATGGTCGCTGTTGGTGTTCATCACGTTACGGACACGGCAGTTTTCTTACAAGGTGCAACAGATGAGACCAAACTGAGCAACACAGATCTGAATAGTGTCTAACAGTAATACACTACATGGTCAACAGCAAGAAAAAACCCGATAAACTGTATAGACAAGAGCGCATCGGAAAAGCAGCAGCAACTCACAGTAACATCGCCTCTGGACTTGCGGTTCGGTTTCTGACCACACTCACAAGCACCATCTTATTTTCTACTTATGCAGATTTTTTTATACTAAAGTATAGACATTAGAATATTATAGTCAGGACATATACTTAAATATCAAAACTGCTGCCCTTATCTCTGACTTTGAATACTACGGTATGTCAAGCAAAAAGTTTGTGTGAAATTCTAAAACGTGTATCATTAAAGCTCAGAGCCTTCCCGCACATCATATTAGTATTCAGTAATGCGGGCACAAAGGCCAAAACGGAGATAACCTTTCATAATAAGAGAGCGCTCTCTAAGGTTAATAAATGCACAGTCAGTGGCTGAACATGGTGGATGTCCTCTTAGATAAAAAATGAACTATGATAATAGTAGGCACAATAGTAGGCACAATTATAAATATAATTATATAATTGATAAATATAAATTATATACAGGGGGCGCTATCTTGCACTGCATACAGGTGCCTAAGCTGTCGGTTAGTGAAATACATAGGCAATCCTAAGTATGTCTCCTCCACAGGGTTTATAAGACACCATTCCTGCTCCATAAAATGGGCTAGCAGACATAGCCCTATAGGCCTTTGACTTCATTTTCCATCACCTGACCACTGACCTTGGAGGAATTCGTGACCGATGATTAGAGATGAGCGAGTACTGTTCGGATCAGCCCGCTGTTCGGAACAGCACGCTCGCATAGAAATGAATGGACGTAGCCAGCTCACGGGGGGTTAAGCGCGCCGGCTACGTCCAAGCGGAAGTATCAAGTGCATCCATTCATTTCTATGGAGCGTGCTGTTCGGATCAGCTGATCCGAACAGTACTTGCTCATCTCTACCGATGATGTTTTTGAATTATGGCCAGTGGGCTAAGGGGAGCAGATTATGTGACAGCTGTAAACCAGGGTGGGCATTCACAGACGAGGTAGTGGCATAACTACCGGGGTAGCAGGGGTAGCGGCTGTCACAGGGCCCAGGACATTAGGGGCCCCAGTGGGTCCCAGATGGATTTTTTTTATTTTAGTTTTTTTTTTTTTAAATAGGCCGTTACCTGCTGGAATAATCCAATCCCTGCTCCTGCTAACGGCTGCCTGCACTTTTCTTTCTGCGGATGCGGCTGTGAGCAGGAGCGGGGATCAATAAGTGAAGCTGCGGGCTTACAAACCCCAGAAACACCGCTATCATTATACTCTGGGGTCTTTTCAGACAGGGGAGTATAATGATCGGAGGTGAGGGAATATAAAAAAAAACACTGTTACTTACCTCTCCTGCACTCCAGCAGGCTTCGGGCCCGTTTGGTGAATTCCAGACGTCACGTGTGACGGACCTGCGTCATCATGTGTCGCGATGCGGGCCTCAAGTGACGTCTGTACCAACATTGAAGATGGCTGAAATCAGCAGGGAGTGTGCCAGAGCCCAGGAGAGGTAAGTAACAGTGTTTTTTATGTTTGTATCCTTCCCTGGGTCTCCAATCATTGTACTCTGGGATCGTGCCCAGGCTTTTCTGGCACGACCAAGACGCTGCAATTTCGCAACATGGGGCCACGGCCTAAAGGTTTTTTTTCCAAGACTCATATATTCATGTCCTATCCTTGGGATAGATAAACAATATGTAATCAGTTCAGACAGAGAAAAAAAACACAGAACCCAGACAGAATGTAAAGTTTGTAACTTTGTATCTGTTATAGCAAATAAAAAATTCTACTTTATACCCTTGTGACATGCGCAATTGTAATGCACAGTTGTTAATGTGTTTCTACATTTCTAGGAGGAATAACAGAGTATTCCAATTGTTACATTATGGGAAATGCCAAGTCCGGGGCGGTGACGGGTCGGCTATAGTTCTATTCCCAATCAGTAAACATGCTGTGATCATTAGAGAATGCGGTATGTCTTTACTTTTGGCTGTTGTACGCTCCGTACGTCTTGTAACAATGACATTTAGATACATCATACACACTGTGCATAATAATGCCATTTACTTCGCTGTTAAATGTTTTATCTTTTTTTTCTTCTCAGTTTTCACAGTTTTTGTTAGTTAGCTGATGTTTGCAGTGGAAATATCGGTTATAAAACTATACGGTAGGTTTTATTTGATGCCGCTTTGTGTATGATGTGTGCAGTACATGGATTTCAGAATCTGGCTCTCCATCTGAAAGTGATTTTATTGTTGTGTTGATGATTTCCTATCTTTCATACTCGCAATGTTTCACCTCCCCAGCCCGATGTTTACAGCTCTCCAAGGATATATTCTTGTTCTGCATCATGGCTGGGTTTTATTTAGCTTGCCTGATCTTGTTCTCGCAGCACAGAGCTCTTCTGTAGCCGGTTCTGTTCTGTTATGTTCCAGAAACGTATAATCGCTTCTTATATCATGCATTGCATCTGAAATCAGCTTCCAGTAGTGTGTAATGTGCCAAATGTAATGCTATCTGTACATCCCCAGCGACTCATCTCTACGTATTGAGTGTGTCACGATTTTTCCCAGGCAGTCCTAAAAAGCTTTACTATTATTACTTCCCAATCTTTTGCATTTCTAGATGAGTTTGACACTGGTTTCTAAGACGTAGACTAGAGCACGGCATCAACGACAGATGTGTCCTACCTTAACTTTCCCATAGATATCCCCAGGTACTAGAAGACTGGCTATGATAAAACGAATTTTGCATTACACTCAATGCCTAACACGGTATTACAAAAGTTATTTCTTTTTGAAAGCTAGTCATGTCCAGATATCCCAAACCAACTGCAATCCTCCATAAGTCCAACACCTAGCGGTAGATATTTCTGAAAGAAGAAATGGCAACTTCAAGGGAAGCAATAATATATGGTAAATTGCTCAATTGGAAGGAAGGAGGCCAATGGCTAGAGATGGACGTCTGCGCTCTCTGGTCCACAGATTGGAGTGTCGACAAGGTGAACAAAATATATGACCTTTATTGGATAGTGTTTCGAGCTCCACAGGCTCTTCTTCAGGTACACAATTACTTGCCACACATCTGACCTCACCTGGCAAGTAATTGTGCACCAGAAGAGACTGCGGAGCTTGAAACGCGTTGTGCAGTACGTATTTGTCCAATAAAGGTCATATATTTTATTCACCTTGACAGCAATCCAATCTGTGGACCAGAGAACGCAAACGTCCATCTCTAGCCATTGGCCTCCTTCCTTCCATTACCGTCTGGTCCTCGGTGACCAGTCTGTGGATTCTGCAGCCACATCAACCTCTATGCTTCCATGGGTGTTGTGACTCATCCACAACACCTGAAGGTGAGAGGCCAACTGGTCCACTCCTCTGTACATTTTTATTTCCAACATCCATTGCATACTTATCTACACTAGAGATGAGCGAGTACTATTCGAAGCGGCCGTTTCGAATAGCACGCGTCCATAGGAATGAGTGGAAGCGGCCGGCACGCAGACTTTGCCGGCGGCCGGCCGCGTAACACCCTGCATGCTGGTTACGTCCATTCATTCCTATGGGTGCGTGCTATTCAAAACGGCCGTTTCGAATAGTACTCGCTCATCTCTAATCTACACTATAAGCACGCTCGGTGTTTTCTCCCATTTTTGTAAATTGCTCAATTATACCAGTCGAGTGCAATGGGAATATAACATGCCCTTAAAACCATGAAGTATTAAGAAAAGGGGCTAGGGGGGACGTGAAACGTGTCCAGGACTAGCAGGCTGGAGTCTGATGGTTAAGCATATAGGTGGAGCAGTCCAGAAGATGAGCTTTTCCATTGCTTTGCGTATGTATGTAGTGCTTCAAGGGGACGGGCAATGACTTTTGCAAGAAAATGATTCCTCCAATGGACTATCTAAAGGTATGATGGTGCACTGCGGCTGGTTTGGTAGCCAGTTTCCTAGCGATGGTCTCACTTTAAGAGTGGAGAAGGGGTTGCTTTGGATTTTTTTATTTTGAGGAACATTTCTGCAGAAGGCTCAGTTTGGAGTCTCCTTCAGACACTGTCATAACTGACGGGAGAAATCTTGAAGCATCAAAGGAGGGAAAAACTGATAGCCCCATTACAGTAAGTCAATATGATAGATCTGGCATTTAGTTTTTTCTTTTATTTTTTTTTCACTCCTCTGGTAGAACAAAAAAACTGAAAAATATGATAGAACTGTGAACAGAACCTGTGATTTAGAATGATAAGTCTTGAAATCGCGAATAATAGCTGCTTGTTCTCATAACGTAATTCTAAGGCAGACATTAGTTAATTTTCCAGACATAAACATATTGCACAGAACTGAAAATGTTAAAAAAAAAAAAAACCCAAAAAACTAAAGTTCTGTGGGAAAAAAAAGAGAAAAAAAAAATCAAAGGGAAAGAGTTAGAAAGCTTTTACTGAATAATGGTGTATAGAAGTCAGAGCAGACGTTCCCCCAGGCATGATCCAATCTGTGCAGCTGTCTTTCACAACTATAAACAGCAAAACAATTATATTTTATCCTATTGCAAATATCCGTTTGATTAAAGACACAAGCATAGAACGCATCTAGTTAGATAGGGTCTAGCCGGAACAGATAATCTGACTATAATAGCACGCTAATGCTTTAATGAGATGCGCTTGTTTGGCGTATTGGGCAAGTTTAAGAATTACTCTGCAAATCGCCTGTTTCTATTTACATAGCTTCAAAAGACAGCGAGCGCTCAAGGCAATGTATGGTGTCTAATAGCATGATCGGAAAGTGCGTCCTTAGGGTAGGTCATCAAATGATGATCCGTGAGGGTCTGACACTAGGAAAAAGTGCAAGTGCAAGCAGCACTTTTCTCTCCGCATTTTTCGTGCAGAAACCACATGGACCCCATTATAGACTATGGGGTCCACCGGTTTCCTAAGGTAACCACTAGAGATGATCGAGTAGGTGTTCAATCGAATACTACGGTATTCGAAATACTGGTACTCGATTGAGTACTACTCGCTGTTCGAATGTAAAAGTTTGATGCAGAACCAGTATTGATTGGCCGAATGCTATACAGTCGGACAATCAACGCTGGTTCTTCTCCTACCTTTAGAAGTCTTCTCTGTGCAGCGTCCCCGCGGCGTCTTCCGGCTCTGAATTCACTCTGCCAGGCATCGGGCCTGGGCAGAGCTGACTGTGCATGTCCGCTTGTAGTGCGGGCATGCGCAGTCGGCTCTGCCCAGGCCGATGCCTAACAGAGTGAATTCAAGGCCGGAAGAGGACGCGGGGACGCTGCGCAGGGAGAAGAATCCAGCCTGACCCTCACTCATGGACTTGGTAAGTAGAATTTGATCGAATGTTGCCTACCCCTGAAATGAGCATTTCCCCCCATAGACTATAATGGGGTTTGAAACCCGTTCGAACAGTCGAACAGTGTGCGGCTGTTCGAATCAGATTTCGAACCCCGAACATTTTAGTGTGCGCTCATCTCTAGTAACCACTTTTTTATGCAGATTAGGTTTCCATTTAGGGAGTCCCCAAGCGGACCCCCGAATGGAAACCAAGGTGCAGATGTGAAGCGGGCCTAAGTGACATGTAGTAGCACAATGGCACACAGACACATTTTTGGGGCTTTTCTATACATCTGAATGTTTCGGACCTCATGGTGAACATAAAATATTGTCACAATCCAGCCAACATTGCATTATGGGCAATGAGTTACCTTTAGGATAGAAGTCTGTAAATCTTTTCATTATACGGTGAAGTACCAAGGTTATTGTATAGCTACATATACACTTCCTATGCTTATGTAGTATGGAGCCATATACAATCCATGTGCTCCTGTACATCTCTGGAGGACTGTAGGCAATGATTGAGTCCAGCTACTGTCATTGAACATGTAGTGCTTCACGGGCCTGGCAGAGGTGCGCGGTGATCTCCCATGTTGGCTTTATTAACCATAGTACAATGTCCACATCACACATTCTTAATATACTGACTTCATGTCAATGGGTTGCTAGTTCCATCTTTGAGTTCAGGGCACACATATTCTTTCCACCTTATTGGGTCTTATTGCAGAATTCGGTGATTTTGATGATTTTGTGAGCCATTATGACTCATAGAATGTCTTTCCTGCTTCATCAATCTCATAATATGGAAAGTCTTGAAAACAGGAAAATACTGACTTTGAGATTATAATAGATAAAAGAGTTTTCCCATATCATCTCAGGGCATATGAAATAATATCGGGGGAGGGGGCAATACTGAAATGCCTCCAGCTACAGCCATGAGATTAATGGGAGTCTACCCACCACCATAATCTCTTCTACACCGTACACACTGTATGTAGGGACTGTTAGTGACATAGTGAATATAACTGTTTTGTATCAAAGTGCCAAGGTAGTCTACCTTTAATTCATATGCAGATGAGCTGTATGGTGCACCCGGCCATGGCCTCACCAGTCACAGCACCAGTTTCCAACTACAGTTGCTGCACATCAAGACCTGTCAGTCTTTAGGGTGGAGGCCAGCATTGGATGCCATCCACCGCTGGAAGCAAGTGCTCTGACATAAAAAAAAGTTCTGTTCACTATGTCACCAACACCCCCTACAACGGCACATAAGTAGTTTAGCAGTTTAGAAGAGATCGGCGGACTTCAACCAGCCATTTATTACATGAAGAGATGTTGTCTTACCCTTTAAAATGAAAAACAGTAAGTAATATCATCTGACTGGGCATTGGAGAAGCCGGGTCTTCTGTGATCCAAGCCGCTTCAATCATCTGAAGAACGTTCATTATGCTTCGATATCGTCTCCTTTAGTTCAAGCTGTACAGACACTCTTACATCACACAGTGTAGGCCGTGCATTGTACAAGTGCCTTGGCACACGACATACAGCCATGTCTCTTCATGTTCAATATCAGATTGATGGAAGAGTGACACTGGAGAGACCGGACAATATATATATGGACGTTTGCCTACCTTTCGTACTGCTTTATCGGAGTTTTCCACCCAAGATCATTAGTTATATTAAAATCTATGCCATTCTGATAACACAATGACAAGGCACATCTTGTAGCACCAGGAAGCCCAAGGGTGTATATCAGGGCAGCTAGTGCCCCCCAGTGCCTATATATACACTTAACCGGTTGCAGTAGTTGACGGACTTTACACATAGTTCAGAGCAGGCTCACAGCAAAATCACAAAAGTTGCCATTGATGGCCATCAATGACCATGTCAAAATCACAAAACCCGCAGAGACGTGAGTGGGTACCAAGTTCACACCAATTCTGCTACTCAAAAATATCGCTACATAAGGCTCCAATACTTTTTGGGACAGTGTTCTGAAGCTCCATACTGGTTGCAGCTTCCACAAAGCCGTTTTCGAATTGGTTTCTGACTCCTAAAGGGCTCAGAAAAAGGACCATCGTCAGTATTTCCACCCCATCATCGCAGAAAGCATCATACTACCTCAGGCATAGGTTGTACCAAGGGAAGCATATAGAACACAACTGGTAGAACAATCTATAGGTACAACAAAGTTCCCGACTAGAGATGAGCGAACAGTAAAATGTTCGAGGTTCGATATTCGTTTCAAGTAGCCCCTCAATATTCGACTACTCGAATCGAATATCGAACCCTATTATAGTCTATGGGGGGAAAATGCTTGTTTCAGGGATAGGCAACATTCGATCAAATTATACTTACCAAGTCCACGAGTGAGGGTCGGGCTGGATCCTCCAAGAAGTCTTTTCCTTGCAGCGTCCCCGCGGCATCTTCCGGCTCTGAATTCACTCTGCCAGGCATCGGGCCTGGGCAGAGCCGACTGCGCATGCCCGTACTACAAGCGGACATGCGCAGTCGGCTCTGCCCAGGCCCGATGCCTGGCAGAGTGAATTCAGAGCCGAAAGACGCCGCGGGGACGCTGCACGGAGAAGACTTCTAAAGGTAGGAGAAGAACGAGCGTTGATTGGCCGACTGTATAGCATTCGGCCAATCAATGCTGGTTCTGCATCGAATTTTTTCATTCGAATAGTGAGTGGTACTTGATCGAGTACGAGTATTTCGAATACCGTAGTATTCAATCGAATACCTACTCGATCGAGTACTACTCGCTCATCTCTATTCCCGACATCGAGCAAAACTATAGTGTATAGATTCAGAAGTAGTGTTAATTTCTAGGCCAAATGGCCCCTCATCTTCGAATGTTGAGACAATGTCATAAAAACACTTCCAGCTTGTAAAGAGTGACCAAAGGTGGGGGTGGCAGCGGTTGACCGTGAACACTGGGGGGCCAGGCAGTTGGATGTAAGTAAGAAGCCCCAAAGGCTTGTATGGAGGACTGATCAACAAGGAAGGACCAGAAGTGTTCACTAAACACTTTTTATTAGACAAACCCACACAACGTGCGGTCTTCCATACAAGCCCCTTTCGAGGTTCTTACTTACATCCCGAGAAACCACAGTGATATTGCCTACTTGGGCAGTATACTCTAGTAGGTACAAAAAATAATGTGGCTATATCTTTGGAATGTCGGAGCGGATTTGGATAAAAATACACCAAAATGCTCTGGGTGGTAGTATGAGGTATGTCGTTGGGCTTTTTAGACCTGGTGATAGATCCACTTTAAGGCACATATGTGAAAGACGGTGGCTTCTACTATCTTACCAATCCTTAGAATGATGGGATTACAGTACTAGACAAAGTCAGTAACTCCATCACAATGAATGGGAATGGGTTGCTCTTTGATGTGTTGGGGTCAGCCAAGAAATTTACAAAACAAAGAAAAAAGTCAGAATTCAGACTCCAATGGTTCCCAAACTTTTGGCATATCCTAGGAATATGTCATCACTCAGTACACTGAGAAAACCCCTTTAAGTAGCACAGCCATGGAAAATCAAGTAATACCCATCACACAAGCAAGCTCACTGTCCAAGTCTCAATACCCGGCAGAAATTAAACCAATATATAATGTAAGCCTATTGGGCCCACTAAGTAATGTAAGCATAGGAAACACGAGAAGGCATTGAATGAGAGCGCCTAATAATAGATCTATGCCTTGGTCAGAGGTAAAGAACTCTAGCATTCCCTAGACTCGCAGCAAGGCCTGCACAACATTAATATGGTGAAACATCTTGCAGCTTAAAATCCCTGTACTCAGGAAATACATTCTTTATATGATTGCTCCTTAGTGGCGCAGCTCAAGGGAAGGCATTTGTAAGCATTTTACATACATTCTAACCTATCAATAGACAACACTGGAGGTAATAAATTAAACTTGTAAAAAAAAAAAATTAAAATTAAAAAATAAAAGTTGAACCAGATTTTCATCTTAGAACAACCCAAAGGGGAGCAATCTAGATACAGTATTATATGGCCTGATGTAACAATATGTGTGTACATGCAATATAATAAATAGTATAATTAAAAAGTAATGGCGTGTTAGAGAAAGAAGTACAGAAGAACATCTGGGAGTAATGGCAGAGCACAGGAGCAAACAAATGGGCTAGTAAATGAAGGACGTAACACACATGGAAACAGGCATTTCATTACAGGTTTTATGTGGTATTGTGCATATGATGTGCATATTATGCATCGGTGTCCAATATTATTTATTGCATCAGAGGTGGATATTGCAGAGGGTATATAATTCTGCTGCTTTAGGTGGCAGGATGAGGCACATGGGGGTTATAAACATATCTGCCATGTCAATGATTCTTCTTTCTATATGGAAATGCGTTGGGGGTTATACAGTTGATAGCGCCCGCCCTACCTACCAAGACGACACAAAACAATCTTTCTAATCTTACTAGTTATTCCTCCTGATAGCCTTATGTTTTGTGGCCTTTGTGTAGTTTTTACCCTAGAGATTCTTAGGTTTGGTGGCCTTTGTGTAGTTTTTACCCTAGAGAGCCTTATGTTTTGTGGCCTTTGTGTAGTTTTTACCCTAGAGATCCTTATGTTTTGTGGCCTTTGTGTAGTTTTTACCCTAGAGAGTCTTATGTTTTGTGGCCTTTGTGTAGTTTTTACCCTAGAGAGTCTTATGTTTTGTGGCCTTTGTGTAGTTTTTACCCTAGAGAGCATTATGTTTGGTGGCCTTTGGGTAGTTTTTACTCTAGAGATACTTATGTTTTGTGGCCTTTGTGTAGGTTTTACTCTAGAGAGCCTTATGTTTTGTGGCCTTTGTGTAGTTTTTATCCTAGAAAGCCTTATGTTTTGTGGCCTTTGTGTAGTTTTTACCCTAGAGAGCATTATGTTTTGTGGCCTTTGTGTAGTTTTTACCCTAGAGATCCTTATGTTTTGTGGCCTTTGTGTAGTTTTTACCCTAGAGATCCTTATGTTTTGTGGCCTTTGTGTAGTTTTTACCCTAGAGATCCTTATGTTTTGTGGCCTTTGTGTAGTTTTTACCCTAGAGATCCTTATGTTTTGTGGCCTTTGTGTAGTTTTTACCCTAGAGAGTCTTATGTTTTGTGGCCTTTGTGTAGTTTTTACCCTAGAGATCCTTATGTTTTGTGGCCTTTGTGTAGTTTTTACCCTAGAGAGCATTATGTTTGGTGGCCTTTGTGTAGTTTTTACCCTAGAGATCCTTATGTTTTGTGGCCTTTGTGTAGTTTTTACCCTAGAGAGTCTTATGTTTTGTGGCCTTTGTGTAGTTTTTACCCTAGAGAGCATTATGTTTGGTGGCCTTTGGGTAGTTTTTACTCTAGAGATACTTATGTTTTGTGGCCTTTGTGTAGGTTTTACTCTAGAGAGCCTTATGTTTTGTGGCCTTTGTGTAGTTTTTATCCTAGAAAGCCTTATGTTTTGTGGCCTTTGTGTAGTTTTTACCCTAGAGAGCATTATGTTTTGTGGCCTTTGTGTAGTTTTTACCCTAGAGAGCCTTATGTTTTGTGGCCTTTGTGTAGTTTTTACCCTAGAGATCCTTATGTTTTGTGGCCTTTGGGTAGTTTTTATCCTAGAGAGCCTTATGTTTTGTGGCCTTTGTGTAGTTTTTACCCTAGAGAGCATTATGTTTTGTGGACTTTGTGTAGTTTTTACCCTAGAGATCCTTATGTTTTGTGGCCTTTGTGTAGTTTTTACCCTAGAGAGCCTTATGTTTTGTGGCCTTTGTGTACTTTTTACTCTAGAGAGCCTTGTTTTTGAAGAATTTGTGTTTTTTTTTTTTTCCTAACTGACTTTAGTGGAAACATACGTCAAATGCATATAAACACTCCAGTAGACATGTCAGGATAGACTTTCTACTGGCCAAAGTGGAGAGCTGCTAAGAGTAAGCTCAGCCATGTATTATGAAGTCCCTCATGTATATGAATAGTGCCATGTACTACTATTTTGTTCCGATGATAGCTGATATTTACCATAGGAAACAAAACCTACAGTTATCCCAGTCAGTCTGCATTCAGAAATGGAGCTATGGAGATAAAAGGTTTTATTAAAACAGGGACTGCCAGTCTGTGGGGATCACCATGGGACACACTTTCACCATATTTATGGCCTATGAGCCACACATATTCCTGAATAGCCTTTAAAAAGGCTATTTAGGCCCCGCTAATCGTATTGTAAAAGAACCCCCAAATTAAACTAAGCCCCTAAAAACGAATATTCAAATCACACTTACCGTGCACGGTGGGCGGTTCGTGCACTGCTGGACATTCTCTTTTGGGCACGCCCTTCTCTGGTGTCTTCTTCCTGCGACGTCCTCCTGGGCTCTTTCTTCCACAACTTCATCTTCTTTTCTTTTGGCAGGTTGTGTTGAAATCCCTCTCGTGCGCAGTATGGTCCATTGACAAAAATGGTGCTGGAGGGAGCGCTACTGCGCACGCGCGGGATTTCAACACAACCTTCCGCAAGAAAAGAAGATGAAGGCATGGAATAAAATAGCCCAGGAGGACGTCGCTGGAAGAAGACACCAGAGGAGGGTATGACCAAAAGATGACGTCCAGCAGTGCACGAACCGCCCACCGTGCACGGTAAGTATGATTTGAATATTCGTTTTTAGGTCTTAGTTTAAAACGGGGAGGGGGGGGTGTCTTTTACAGTGCCTGAATAGCCTTTGTAAAGGCATATGTGTGGCTCATAGGCCATAGATATGGTGAAACAGCCCCTTTAACTTTGTTCATTGACAAAAATAAACTATTAACACTTCTATTTCTGAAACATCTCCCTAAAACTTTTGCAGAATACAGTATGTTAAGTAGATATCAGGCATGTTAAACCTCAAGATGCCCAATATATTGTTCTCAATGTGATAAGGCAAAAGAGATGTCTACCACCGGCTTATTCCCCTATTGAATACACTTCCATGTCTGTTTGGATCAAGCATGCAGGTATATGGGTTTTGTATGAGGGTATACCCAGCTTTACTCCTTCATAAACTGTCCATATTATTATATATTATACGCAATGATTACAATGAGATCACAACAAGAACAAGATTCTACCAATGTTTTTTTTCTCCAGAAATTATAAAAAAAATTAGGAAATGTCATTGTAGGCTCCTAGATAAAAAGCACAGCGCAGATTTCCATACAAGTCAAAGAAAATCTGAAATTAATATCTTCATTTTATGAATTTTAAACATATTAATAGAAGGACTTTTGCTAAGAAACGATGGCATTGTAATAAAACATAAACAGCGTCTTGAAAGAGAGATCAGTTTCCAAATATCCATATAAATAGCGTCTTCCATAGTTGTAAATTGAAGGTATTTTCATCTCTTGTGCGGCTTTGTTATGGAAAATACACAGGATTAAAGAAGAGCAGGTCTGATTTCCAAAGCCTCAATGCAGTCGGTTGCTTTTCCTATTTCATAAATGTTGCATTGATTTTTCGTCTTGCAATGTGCCTATGATTTATAAGTCACCTATCACCCTCTTCTTAACATTACTGAACCATACAAAAGGTCAACTACACACAAGTAGATATTGAGTTATAAATCCATTGTCTGCCCTATCTTGTCTGATTTATTACATCCGATTTTTTTTCTTTTTCTATGCTACATTTGTTTATTGACACGCTCACGCAATCAAGGTGAAATCGATGAGAATTAAGTCATTTGTAAGAGGTGCGTGGAGGAAGTGGAGGACTTCATTAAAAACGCCCGTCTATAACAAATTTATTGAATGTCGAGGTTGACAATGAATGATTAAGTTAATACGGTGCACATACCGAAGCCATAACGTTATCTGAAAGATTTTCATTGCAAATGATTTATGAAAACCTAGAAAGGACATGAGGATGATACACATTTGCATATGCAATGCTATACAAGATCAATTAGGTGCATAGGGAGGTATAGACGTAAACTGTTCTCCCTGGTGTCATTGTCACTCACAGCAGAGTAATCTTAGGACCGAAATTGACCATGTTGAACCGATGGGCCAAACATTATATTTCATGGTGCTGTCGGTGCAGAACAGAAGAGTCAGGGTAATACGGACACTTACGGAATCATAAATTATTATAGTGCTCTAACTTCAGGTCAAGAGAGCTGTGGTCAGGTCTGGAAATACAGCTGACGCTAGGTTCACACTAGCGTTCGATCTCCGTTTTGTGGTTTCCGTCTTCTGCATGCAGAAGACGGAAACCTGTCAGACCGAGTCCGGCCGTGAGCGGCGGTGAGCGTTTTATGCTCTCCGCCGCAAAACCGTTTTTTAAAAATCGGACACAGAGTACTGCATGTCCAACTCTGTGTCCGATTTAAAAAAAAACGGTTTTGCGGCGGAGAGCATGATACGCTCCCCGCCACTCACGGCCGGACATCTTTCAAACCCATTCAAATGAATGGGCATGAAAGAGTCCTTCAGGTTTCCGTCTCTTACCTCTGTTTTGTGCAGGAAACGGAAACCTGCAGAACGGAGACCGGGCGCAGATGTGAACGAGCCCTGATACATGGACTGTCTGTCACATCGTGAACAGAGCCATGTGCGGCAGCCCTTGAAAGGTTTCTCCAGGGAGTCTTTCAAAACTCACTTCCTCTGGCCCTTTCAGGAGGCAAACCCAGGAGTTACTGATTGCTTCTGATCTTGGTCCACATGATCAAACCCAGCATCTGACCCCTGAGTCACCTTCCTCTCACACGGTCACTGCTGGTTACCTTTGCTACGGGAACTGGCTGGACATATAGTTATAATAGTAAATCCCATAATGTAATGAAGTACCAAGAACATAGGAGAGGAGGGAGGAGATGGAGTGGGCCAGATGCTGCTTCTGTTCACATGACCCAGAGTCAGATCCAGATCGGAACACGTGTTTGCTGCGTAAACTCGCTAGAGGAAGTTGTCACAGACTCGCTGGAGATCCTTTTATCTTTTACCACCTCCAACTTTTTTCACCCTTCAATAAATGCCACTCCACTGATTCCGGGACAGTTGTATTGTTTTCTTTATTCCCCACAATCCCCAATCATTTCTGCCAATTTTAGCACCCAATAATCTAATAAGGCTCCCCATTGTCAAGAAGGATGGGGGTGAGAGAAAAAATTCCAAGTGCACTGGAAACTGCGCCATAGTGAAGAACGCAAAGAGTTGGAGTTGTTGGAGGTGGTGAATGGTTCTCTTTAAGGTGCTTAGACACACATTGGTAACTGTAAAATCAGTGTATTATTTTATGTCTATGGAGGAAGGAAGAATCGAACGTGTTGAATTTCAACATTTCTGATCCTTTATGTTCAAAGGCAATAACAAAGAAACCTCTGGTCATGGCTTAACAGCTTGCTACCATTTCCCCATTGTGAACACCGACTTTCTTGGTCAAACCTACCTTGCATATGTATGAAGTTGTCAAAGGAATAACTGTGGCCAACACATTTCAAAGGTATATGGCCAACTTTAGTTCAGATGATAATGGTGAAGCAAAGTTGGACCAGAGTTCCTTGGCCTATGAGGGAAAATGATTATAAGAACCCTGCTCGCCTCTAAAAACTTCATCTTTACACACACAGGACATATCAATAAAGTTATGTGTAAATCAGCTCATAAGAAAGTGATGTAATCCAAAATCGGCTCCAAATGGTGAAGACTAGAGATGAGCGAATACCGTTCGATCGAGTAGGTATTCGATCGAATATTACGGTATTCGAGATATTCGATTCCACTTTTTTTGCACCAATAACTGTGCAGGAAAGGTGGGACAGGAAGCAGGAAAACGTAGGCATCGAAAAAAATAGGAAAAAGTCATTGGCTGGCTAAATCAGATGACCCTTATAAGAATAGTGTCAGCCATGTTCGTGTCAGATGCGGTTTGGTGAGATAGGGAGAGACATCGTGATCAGGGTCAGAGAGAGATTGTAGCTTCTGCTAGGCGGGAAAATTGAAAACCAACAGCTCTTTTCAGAGCTAAACTACTTCAACTGTGTATAAACACCACTAGTATATACACTACGCTCCTGAAATTTCACAAAAGCCCTTTTAGGGCTCAAATTCTACACCACTGGTATATACTATATACCTGTCCCATAGGGGTGAGAAGAAAGCTGTATACTGTAATCCAGTATATACGCTCAATATATCTAACCTCTGTGTATACAAAAAAAATTGTATACAATCCATCAGTTTGTGAACTCACTCACTCATTCCTGTATACTGTCATCGAGTATATACAATGAACATATCTACCCACTGTGTATACAAAAAAAATTGTATACAATCCATCAGTTTGTGAACTCACTCACTCATTCCTGTATACTGTCATCCAGTATATACGCTCAATATATCTACCCTCTGTGTATAAAAAAAACCCCAAACATTTGTATACATATCAAAATGCGTAAGGCTAGCGCAAAGGGACGGGGACAAGGCCGGGGGCGTGGAAATGCAGCTGGGGAGCAAGGTTGCAGTCAAGCTACTGCGCATCCAATGGCTACTGGTGAGGGACAGCCAGCATTGCGCTTCTCCACAATCCCTGGCTTGACGGCTACAGTAAGCAGGGTTCAGGGTACAACAACACTGACCAGGCCCGAGCACCAAGAACAGGTGTTGCAGTGGCTAGCGGATAATGCTTCCAGCAACTTTTCCCCAGACAGTCAGCCACTACCTCCAGTCGTCTTCCTAGCCAAGAGTTTGCCCCTCCTTCCTCCCAACATGCCCATTCTTCCCAGCAGAGTCGTCCCACCTCTTTGTTTTTGGGTCCTTTTACCATCGAACACTCTGTTCAACTGATTTAAAGGGGTGCTTGCTAATGTTTCTTTAGTTTAAAATTTGTGTTTCTGTCCATACTAATGTGGAGGAAAGAAGGTTTCCAAGTATGTTTCCACTTTAATAGAGGTTCTATTGAGTGTGGAAAGTGTCTAGTTGATAGGCTGTGATATTGGGGTAATACTGGGACTTGGGCGTGTTAGATGCACCCGGGCATGCTTCCCCTGCTGTCCCAGTTGCATTCCAGAGGTGTTGGCATCATTTCCTGGGGTGTCATTGTGGACTTGGTGACTCTCCTTAGTCGAATTTGGGTTTCCCCTGAAACGAGCATTTTTTCCCC
This sequence comes from Leptodactylus fuscus, assembly GCF_031893055.1. Taxonomy (NCBI): domain Eukaryota; kingdom Metazoa; phylum Chordata; class Amphibia; order Anura; family Leptodactylidae; genus Leptodactylus; species Leptodactylus fuscus. Next base: position 33,090,987 of record NC_134267.1, on the reverse strand, counting down.
ATAGACTATAATGGGATTCGATATTCGGTCAAATAGTCGAATATTCAGGGGCTACTCAAAACGAATATCGAATGTTTCACCACTCGCTCATCTCTAATGGAGACATCAACGTGAGCGAACCGTTCATTTTTCTGTGGGTAAGTAGGAGTGTCCTTTTTATGGACTGTGGACTTGTGCAAGGCAACTAAAACATGGCGGCTTTCCCAGTGAATAGCTTTACATCCATGCTACGGTTAAGTCTAATTCATTGGGACAGACCTGTAGCACTGCCATGTGATGCCACTTTCTGAGAAAAAGAAAGTCGAGTCCTACACAACCCCTTTAAATTTTCTTAGATCCCATATAATAATATTGGACCCCTGATTATTACTGGTTAAGTAAAATAAACATTTGTGCCATTTTGATTCATGCCTTTAATTATTGTGTTAATTTTATTGTGTATATAGTAAGTGTTATGGTGATATGGGTGAATAGGACTTAAAAACAAAAGGGAGACTCACGATTGAACTGGTATATATAATGGATTTTGGTGTTCATTCCATATCATAATGAGAACTTGTAAGAAAAAAAAAAACTTTCATGGGGACCAAGCTGTTGGACAACCAACAATCTCATATTGATGACCTATTCTATTCTTAGAATAGGTCATTAATATGTTTTTAGCCCAAAACCTTGCTACATGACCCTACTTTAGCCTAGAACCCCACGAGTCAGGTTGGCTTCCGCACAGGGCTGACTACAGATACGGGTCTATAGTACTTCATGTGAATGTGCAATATAGCCATAGTTCACAAATTCATCACTCCTAAATGACTCAACGTGATGTTTTGTTCCTGAATTCTGCCAAGTACAATGGAAATTAACATTATTAAAATGATCAGCAAACTTCATTTAGCTTGTTAAATATGCAGCGGAATTAACTAGTGCTCTTATTACAAGTATGGATGTAATGGATCATGTCATGTATGATTCAATCAAAATGAAATAACCAACCAATGACAATAATAGGTTCAGATATAATTTCATATTTATATGCCGGTAATGAAATATTAATTCTATGTCTAGTGACAAGGGTTCATAGAACAGAATTAGAATGAATACATTTGCACTTACTACCGCCGATGAATTATTGTAATAAACCTCTACTTTAGAAGGCATACATGTCATGTAAAATTACAATGTGTAAAAATACATTTACATATATGTACAGCAGAATCCCCAGGATCTTTGGGTTTTTAGACGAAATGTAAAGAGATAGCCGTGGTGCCCCAGACTTCTGAGAGAAACTGCAGCAATTGTCAGATTAAAGGGGTTTTCCCATCTCAGTGTCTCAGCACTCTGCCTGCAGTCTGTTCTTCTCACTTCCTGTATTTCTCTCCCCCCCCCCCCCTTCCTGCTGAACGGGACACAGAACACTTATACAGATCAGATAATATGCAGATGTTTGCACAGAATGGACCCAGTGTTATCTGTGTGTTTACATAGTGGGATAACAGACCCGACTATCAGCAAACTGCAATTAGCTGAATGATTGCCCTGCCATGAGTGAGTGACGTCACTTGTTCTATAGGTCCATGGTTATAACAGTGGGAAGAACAAGGCAAACAAAACAGAATTTCTAAAGCAATATATTAAGGAAAAGTCTTGAATTCACATAAGCTACCAGTATAGGTAGGATCCTCGAGATGGGTCAACCCCTTTAATGACTGATCCTCTATTAAGTTCATCAATGGGGTCCGACACCCTGCACCACAGCAGATCAGCTGTTTGAATGGGGCTTTTACTTCAAAGGCTATGCAAGGACACATTCTTTGGTCACATGCTCTGATTGCATCTCAGTCCCATTCAAGTAAACCAAAAAGCACAAGTCCCAACTTACATTTCGCCGCTCTGGCTTTGTCTGTATAACAAAGCCAAATTGGTGAACTACAGACTTCTAATTCTATTTGATAAGTATACATTGTCCTATACTTATCCCCAACTAGCATTATTTTCCTGAATCTCCCATCTGTGGTTTTGTCCCTTCCCCTTTTAGTAATATTTTTGTGTATTTATTTTTATTATGTTAAATAAATCTGAATTATTTGTATCTAACTTTGGGACTTTTCTGTTTGTTAACCTCATCTACTATGATATGTTAGGTTCACGCTAGCACTGCCTGTCCATTCTTATGGATCGTCTGAGGACCAGCACAATAGAGCAGCAGACCGCTAAAATAGCAATTTCACAGGGAACCCGTTAGATCCCATTGACTATAATGGGGTACATTGGGTGTCATTTTTACTCTGTCAATTTTCGGTGGCCATTGTGACGAAGTCTCTAATGAAGGTTCCGGCGCAGATGTGAACGTAGCCTTACTATACATTTATAATACAAAAGAGCTACTAACATGTATCATACATGCAATATACAAGTAAACATAACATAATATATGATAATTAGAGACGAGTGAACACTAAAGTGTCCGAGGTTCGAAATCCGATTCGAACAGCCGCACACTGTTCGACTGTTCGAACCCCATTATAGTCTATGGGGGGAAATGCTCGTTTCAGGGGTAGGCAACATTCGATAAAATCATACTTACCAAGTCCACGAGTGACGGTCGGGCTGGATTCTGCTTGAAGTCTTCTCCCGGTGCAGGGTCCCCGCGTCCTCTTCCGGGTGGAATTCACTCTGCCTAGGCATCCGGCCTAGGCAGAGCCGACTGCGCATGCGCGTGTATGCGCGTTGATGCCCACGCATGCGCAGTCGGCTCTGCCTAGGCCGGATGCCTAGGCAGAGTGAATTCCACCCGGAAGAAGACGCGGGGACGCAGCGCGGAGAAGACTTCGGAAAGGTAAAAGAAGAACCAGCGTTGATTGGCAGAATGTATAGCATTCGGCCAATCAACGCTGGTTCTGCATCGAACCTTAAACTTCGAACAGCTAGTAGTGTTCGATCGAGTACGAGTATTTCGAATACCGTAGTATTCGATGGAACACCTACTCGACTGAACACTACTCGCTCATCTCTAATGATAATAGATCTGTTCTGTATGAATTCCTATTTCTTTTTCAATTTTATTTCATCTGTGTACTTTTAGCTGCTACGTTCGGAAAGGTAGATGCAATGATTGGTTTTTGAGAAGTCCCGGATCACTCAATATCAGGTGAGTTTGGATTTGGTTTGCTAGCATGTTTCTACAAGCCAAATAACATGTACCCTAGCTATAGAACGGGTTGTGATATGCAGTGGAAGCCTGAGAGTAATTGATTTCATATTGTCTCTTCCTCTTCTCGCGACACCATCTTTTGAACTGGAGATACATTTATTATATCCGATAATAACAAATGCAAGCTCCAGCTAGCAGATAAGATTAAGGTTTGTAAATGAAGTGGAATATTTCTTGTAGCTAGAGGTTTAAAATTAAGAAATAAATCAGATGCTGAAAACAGAAAGTACTGTAAGCTGTTGATTTCTCTGTCTAATATCCCCGGGAGCCCTTCATGTTTTTATGAAACATTGATTCCTCTCAATTTCACCTGTTGAGTTTTCTGCTTTTCTAAAATGCCAAACGCGCTGTCTTCTGGTACCGCATCTGATTACCAGCATTCAATAAATGAACTGACATCTAATTACACAGGCCACGAAGAGAACTTCTGCTATGAGATTTCACAAACTAGACTCTTCATTAGAGATGACAGAAGAATTGCCAATATGCACACTCATTATCTACATCAGACTTGACATATCTGTTCAGAAATGAAATACGGGGTCCAAGGATGCTCTTTTTAATGAACTGTTGGAGTGTGCAATTAATTCTTGTAGCCATATAAAATCATTGCAATTTCAATTATTTACTTCAATTACGTATAGAGTTTAAATGACTTGACTACATTTTTATCAGCAGTCGTAAGGTCAGGACGGGAGAAAATGGGGAAGGATCGATAAATTAGGGAAGCGTCAAATTCTGCCTTTGATGGTGGCGCTAGACCAAGTCTGTGCAATTGATTTAAGGAGTATGATGTGTTGTACGGTTGATGAGCGTCAGCACTACGAACACAACAAAGCTATTCCCGACAGGAGCGCTGACTTCCAAATCTACATTGTTATAAGAGAGATTCAATTGGAGTACTTAGACTTATGAGATAGCGATGTCAGTTATGCCTTGGAGCTTTAGTTGCTGATGAGTTTCACTAGAAGTTCTTTACCTAAGAACATACAAGATACCATAGTAGAGAATACATAGTATGTACATATAACCAGAGCTATAAATGACTCCTTATATCCAGCACCGAGAAGAGAAAACAAACAGCGACAAGCGCTAATAGCATGTTACCGTACCGGCAAGAAGGCAAATACCAAATAAATGGTAGGAGGTTCACCTTAACTGGATGTGACAATAGCTCACAACCACTATGTAGACATGTAGGTGAGGAGCACCCAGGGATAGGGAGGCCACCTCTGTAGATGTGGCGGGACCTCTGTAGCAGCAGCCAAACCCTTGGTACGCCATCCAGCATTAAAGGTGTCTGGAACATCTAAGGAACAGGAAAAAACAGGGCAGGAGGAGTGCTGGCCCAATCGTCAATTCTTTATCACACAACACATTTCGGATTCAAAAACTCTTTATCAAAAGTGTATACAGTTCATACAATACACATATATATATATATATATATATATATATATATATATATATATATATATATATTGTATGAACTATGTACACACTTGAGAAAGGGTTTTTGAACCTGAAACGCGTTGTATGATAATAAAGATTTGACAATTGGACCAGCACACCTCCTGCCCTGTTTTCTTCCCGTTCCTTGGATCCTTTATATCCAGGATCTTGATATGGGAACTGAATGTCACCATAGCTTTCACGACCAAGACAAAATTGGCTAGGGACTGTGCCACTATTGGAATGCAATAACTCAGTCGAGGTATGGTCTGTAAAGTTCCTTGGTCTTCACTGACCTAGCCATAAAGGTTGTAACTCCATTGCAGGCAAATCCCTAAGCCAATGACCTCAGGGTAGCTTCTGATTGGACAGTAGTTTGAATTTTGGACACAGAAGTACGCCAAAATGGAGGTCAAATGAGAGGATTAACATACACTGGAACAACAAACCAATGAAGAAGACAAACCAAGATCCTGATACGGGAGCTGATTGTCACCATAGTTGTCAGTGACCAAGACAGAATTGTCTGAAGACTATATCCCTGTTGGAATGTGATTTTCGAACCAAGATGTGGCGTCTGTAGAGTCTACTGGTCTTCACTGTTGACCTAACCATGGGAGTTGGATCTCCAGTCCAGGCAATTCTCCAGTTCCATGTCCTCTGGTTAGCTTTCAATTGTAAATAAGCGTGAATCTTGGATATAGAGATGGAAGTGAAGGTTATAGATTTAGAACTTATAGTAGGTTAGATATTTGCTATTCCACTTCAAATCCAATTTCCAAGTTTTCATTTTGTACATCAGCTATATTGGCTGGTACCTATTTAGGAATTTGGAGTTATTGCACACTACTTGTTTTTTTAGGGCCTCCTTTCAGCTAGAAATAATCCTCCATTTAAAGTAACTTAGACACAAAGATTTTGCACTAAAAGGCACTAGGCTTACATGCTTCTGATGTCTTGTTTTCGGACTATTACTCTAATGGTCTATAAATTGTCATGGCTTATCTACAGCAGCTCATCTACCCACTTCCATCTGGTAATGAGCTGCTACAGTTATGCTTAGGACACAGGTGAGTGCGTATAGATAGTTTTATCCCACTAACTCACTATATGAAGCACTGCGCTATCTATGACAGTCATTGAGCTTCTTTGTCGTACTTCATTTTTACTACATGACTCAGGACATAAACTCAATAGCCTTAATGTATATACTCCCTGTATTGATTTTCTTGCATACATGGAAATAAAAAGTTAGATGGCGCCAATTATAATATAATTAGAATGACTACAACACATTAAAATCACATTTCCGAAGGCATTCAGCTTGTTACAATAACATAAAAAATGAATGAAAAATAATAGTGGCTCGAGTATAATATTAAGTCCAAAGCTTGAGTCCCAAAAGCACGCCCTTTATACATAAGGACAGGAGGTCCACCATTGTCAAGACCCAAATATTTAGAGATTTTTTTAATTTAAAAAGAATTTTTTTTTTTCAAAAAAACTTATTAGATCGTTCATACCATCCATATCAATACAACTGTACTACAGAATACAGTAAAATTGTTACATGACTATTGAGACCTGCCATAGATAGGCCTCAATATTAATCTAACATTGACAAGCCTAGAAGCCTTGCTTTTACAATGGCCTAGGAGCCTTGCCATGGTAATAGAACGACTCTGGCGATCTTCCCATGGGAAAGCATTCTGTTATGAAGTTAAAGCTGTAAGTGAAAGTAACCACTCCGATATCGCGGTCACATCTGTTCATGATGTCTGAGTGGTTAAATACCCATGATCAGAGACATCTCTGGCCATGGGCACTGTTGGTGGATCCCTGCTTTGTAAAACATTTAGATACCTGCCGTAATAATACGAAAAAACCCATCTATACACACAGTATAGGAGTTACAGGTCTGATTGATAGAGGTTCCACCAAAGGTTCCTCCTTTCACACTCAATAAACTGGGTTTATTGTAACAACCAAAAAATATACTTGACTATTTCCATCGGTCCCAAAGAATAGACCATTAAGTGGCCACAGTAATGAACCCGGTAACTTGTGAGTGACATCACCAGGTTCTATCCAGCCAATGCTGAGGCTACTGATCAGTCACATGAGGCGCAAGACTTCTAACGGTGAGGCACAGTATGTGTCCAAAATGGTGACACTGAAGCACCAGGTTAAAGTGAGCAGGAATTTTTTTTATTTTTTTTTTTTTACACTTTACTCAGCCTCCTCTCTGATTTGTCCAATTCCTGGACAGCCCTCCTTAACTCAATATACACATATTGGACATGGATAGGAGTCCGATCTAAAAATCTGGCCGTAATAATAAAAACTTTGCAACTATGAAGCAAGTTCGAAATTTCAGAACACGGTTATACAAAATAAATTTACTAGAACGTCACATGTTGTTATTGAATTATTTGAGTAGAAAGATGATGATGAACTCATCTAGTCTCCAGAGCCTGTCGTCCTCTACAGAATGGACTATTATCCATTGCCCAGAAACGTACAAGTCCCAATTACCAGGATGTCAAAGGGCACCCACGAGACAAGCCGTCAAATCACTCTTCGGGATCTCGTTTTGATCATGTTATCTCTACTGATCTTGTAAACTAGCACTTGGTGGCTCTCATTATGACTAATCCATGTGATCCTTGGTGTATTCATTGATTGACGAGCTATCCAGGCACCAGTCAATAACCTTTATCACATCAGCCAAGCTGTGGGCTGGAGACCGAACAGTTTGTTTATATGAGGTACTCATGGCAAGCAAAATGCACAGTCCCCTAAGCCGGGCCTAATGGGGTGAATTGAATGATTAGGTTGTCAGACGACAAAGAATCCTCATTTTTCTTTACCGCTGTATAGGTTTCCTCTCTCCTCCAGCCAACTTTTGATGGTGATTAATTTGTCAGGAATGGCTTACAAAAGGAATAAAGAAATGGATTGCCAATTACCGTCCTCGTACTCCGTCCCTCAAACCTGCCTAATACAGCAGTTGTGACAGTCTGGATATCAGCCGGCTCCGGCTCCACTCACCAGTACACACATTCGGAGTTCATTTTAGACGAAAGGAAAGCAAGAGCTTTTTACCGTCGCTATGAATAAAAAATGCTTCCCTTTAATTGCAGAGAGTGTATAAAATGAAAATTCAGAAATTCAGATGAGGTTTTTTTTTTTTTCTACGTCTGAAATGTTAAAGTGCTCTTGAAAAAAACATTGGCGGCACATTAAAATATAATGAAAATGTAAAAGATGAATGTTATTTTTCAAGGTATTAGGGGATATTCACACTCTGCAGAGCGTTGTAAAGAAATTTCCGTGATGGAAAATCAGCTCCATTCATTTCAATGGGATTGTTTTGATGGCCAGCACATTCAGATGAATGGGACCATTGCAAAAAGTTTCTTCAACAGGAGCAGCTTATTTGGTCATTACTTTGCTACTTCTCAGTATTTTATTGGCCGTTTCTAGCTGAGATACTTTTCGCCAGTGATATATTTTTTGCTTCTTTTGCAATTTTTTTCTTGATCCATTATGTAGTTTTATATACGTCGGGTTGCTGTTTGTTCTATAGGAAATTTATACTTGCAATCCCAGAATACTCAGACCACAACCATATTATTAGATCATACAGTAGTTATATCATACAATTCAACATACCTGGAACAGATATATAAATGCCATTGTGCAAATACATATACACTGATCGGACCCCCTACTTTTCTATATTTTTTAATACATGAAAGAGTTGTATAAGTTTTAAAAAATATTCCATAAAGGTCCATAAGTGGCATCTCTATTGCAGTTCAATCCTGTTAAAGTAAATGGGGATGAGCTGTAATACCACACACAACCTGTGGACAAGTGTGGCACTGTTTTTAGAAAGAATATCAGCCATGTTTTATAATACTGGACAACTGACAACTGGACATAAGTGTAACTTAAAAGCACTATCAATGCACCATTTTTAGTACTGGTCCTTCGTAGAGATGAGCGAACAGTAAAATGTTCGAGGTTCGATATTCGTTTCGAATAGCCCCTCAATATTCGACTACTCGAATCGAATATTGACCCCTATTATAGTCTATGGGGGTAAAATGCTCGTTTCAGGGGTAGGCAACGTTCGATCAAATTATACTTACCAAGTCCACGAGTGAGGGTCGGGCTGGATCCTCCGAGAAGTCTTCTCCTTGCAGCGTCCCCGCGGCGTCTTCCGGCTTTTCATTCACTCTGCCGGACATCGGGCCTGGGCAGAGCCGACTACGCATGCCCGCACTACAAGAAAATGGCCACTTACAGTCAAAGCGGCCATTTCGTTGTAGCGCGGGCATGCGCAGTCAGCTCTGCCCAGGCCCGATGCCTGGCAGAGTGAATGAGGAGCCGGAAGACGCTGCGGGGAAGCTGCACGGAGAAAACTTCTAAAGGTAGGAGAAGAACAAGCATTGATTGGCCGACTGTATAGCATTCGGCCAATCAATGCTGGTTCTGCATCAAACTTTTACATTCGAACAGCGAGTGGTACTCGATCGAGTATGAGTATTTCGAATACCGTAGTATTCGATCGAATACCTACTCGATCAAGTACTACTCGCTCATCTTTAGTCCTTAGGTCTTAGCTATGGCTACAACTTTTTCACCCCCTACTATTATTCCTATAGCATTTTTTAAATTTTTTGATTTTTGAGGCCAATTTTTGAAAAAATTCATGATTTTAGTTTTGAAATCATCTTCTAGTTTTATGTAAATTTAAACAGTAGCCCATTGTACATGTACCAGTATATATCTCTAGGCTATAAATGCTGTACATATAGAACATTCTTATAGAAATGTATTTCATTTTTTTAGGTTTTTTTTGTTTCCCACACCAATGTAGTTAACCTGTCATTTTATTTCAAGCCACCTGGCAATATACAGCACCTTGTAAATGTCAGTGTAGAATATTTCAGTAATTGGCAGTAGATAACATCCTGCATGTCAAAAATACTTAAATCACATATATCATCTCACACAATAGGTTTCTATTTATACCTATGTATGCTAGTACACCAAACCTAATACAATATCGATATTTTAGCGAGATGTGCTTAAGTGGACTGGAGAAGAATTTTTCCTTGCGTGTAAAGGAAATATAGCTGTAATGTGAAATGACTCTTTAGGGTTTCAAAAAAAACTAAAAATATATATAACAATATTTTTCCAGCTGAGATTGCAGAATAAGTAAAATCAAATATTTTCCCCAAAGCTTACTGAAACAGTAGCGTAACGCCGTAGTACTCGTAAAAAACACATGGTGGTTGTAGCCATAGGCTATGAAGACAATGAACCACTTTTTTTTATTATTTTGCTTTATCTAGAACTTTTACTTATGCTTTTGAGTAGAGAAGTTTATGACTTTTGCCCCTACTTAAAGGGATTCTACCATTAAAAAACTTTTTTTTCTAGGTAACACATCGGAATAGCCTTCAGAAAGGCTATTCGTCTCCTACCTTTGGATGTGCTCTCCGCCGCGCCATTCGTTCGAAATATTGGATTGTACCGGTATGCTAATTAGTTCTCTCGCAGCAATGGGGCGGGCCCCAGCGCAGGAAATGCGATGGGGGCGTCCCCATTGCTGCTCGAAAACCGACTCCAGCGCCGCCTCTGTCTTCTGCATCCTCCCCTTCCTTCTTCTTCTTGACGTCAGACGCCTGCGCAGTACGCTCTGTTCGGCGAACTTGCGGTGTCGGCACTATGGCCGCGGGCATGCACAGTACATACAGCAAAGTTCGCCGAACAGAGCGTACTGCGCAGGCGTCCGACGTCAGGCCAGAGAAGGAAGGGGAGGATGCAGAAGAAGACAGAGGCGGCGCTGGAGTCGGTTTTCGAGCAGCAATAGGGACGCACCCATCGCATCTCCTGCACTGCGGCCCACCCCCATCTCTGCGAGAGAACTAACTAGCATACCGGTATTTCGAACGAACGGCACGGCGGAGAGCACTTCCTTTCTAAAGGCTATTCCGATGTGTTACCTAGAAAAAAAAGTTTCTTAATGGTAGAATCCCTTTAAGGGAATGGTTCAATCTTATGTATATAAATGGAGCTAAGCTACAACACCAAACACCCAAGTTGTAAAATTGTATAATTTCTTTAAAAAAAAAATTCTATAAATCTTATAATTTTTTTTTTTTTTTTAGATCCACATCTTCAATTTTAGTTTGTTTGCCATAAATTTGTCTATGGGAGACATGAGGACAACTAAGGCTAGATTCACATGACCAAGGTGCAAAACAACCGTGAAAAACATCCAATGTAACGGCCAAAAATAGGACATGACAAATATTAACATGACTCATTTACGAACATTGAAATGAAAGGTTCTGTGTGACGTCCGTAAAAAAAAAAAATGGATGTCACATGGCCAGTTTTCACTGTTGTGTGGCCGCAGCCTAAGTATTTAGCTTTAGCTAGAGTCTACAGAAGGGGAACTATTAAAAATTGTAGAACACAAGTCATGTAATGGCCAGAATTACTGTTATTCCTGTACTATACACGCACAGCAATTTATCCAGAAAGGTCAACCAAAAGGATAAATACATTTTTTTTCCAGTTGAAATATTGAAATAGGTTTTCTGTGCATTTATGACCCTTTAACCGGTTCCTGTCACTCCATAGCCTTTTTCTGTCCTAATTGTAGAGCCAATTTTGCATTAGGGCATAAAAAGGTGTTTAAAAAGCCCCAAAATAATTCCAGTGCAGGGCGACTTCTCTCCTGTCCACTCCCCAACCATAGTTAGTAAAAACATAGTAGCAGATATTGAGAGAAGAGAAGCTGCTGACGGCAGGTTCACACCTGCGCCCAGTCTCCACTTTGCAGGATTCTGTCTTCTGCACAAAGTCGGACACGCAGGACTTTGTTTCTGGAGACCAGAAGATGCTCACAGGACACGGACTACTGGGTTTCCGTCTTCTGCTGGAGAAACTGGACAGGAGACCGGGTGCAGGTGAACCCGCCCTGACCTGGTAGGATTTGCGGCCACCAGATGGAAGGTAACACTGCAGTTGGGATTGTGGGGTGCAGACAGCACAGACTTGTCACGGTCTCTGTGCGCAAGGGGTCAGCACTGGTCTTGTCTCACGTTACCACCACTAATACCGGTGATGAGGGGGCTGCACTTATGTTGGTGGTGAGTGTTCCTCCGGGGCACTTCCCCTATCCTATGCTGACTGGTGGTGTCCAGGGCGCCCTGATGTTGTCCATACAGTCAGATGCAGAAACCATTGTGAAGTTGAAACAGAGATGAACTTTTACTTAAAACTCTTCCACGGGTGTGGAGGTGCCAATGCTTAAACTGTTTCTTCTGTACACAATAACGGGGTACACCTGGAGACACAACAAAGTCCTGGGGTGCAGGGTAGATTTGATAAAAGGTGTTCCTTTAAATCTTAGTGTTACAGCCCTAAGGTGCGTCTGGGTTCCTATTTGGCTCATAGGCGGATGCCCACCGCCATACTAGCACACAATATTCCCCACTCACGTTAGGTGGTCCTGATAGTTCAGAGTTTCGGGGTGTGATAATCAGGGTGGCGGGATGTTCAACAGGTTTGGCCTTGGCCCCTGTCAAATGCTCGCCTTGGAGTCACTGAGGGGTTAAGACGGGTTATGCAAAAGATTAAAAACAGGCGAGCAGAGTAGACTATTAGGGAACGGCAGACTCTGCTTCGCAAGCAAATCTTTCACATCGCTGTTATATCAGCTTGTAAATTCTCCATTCTAATTTATCTCCATAACCAATAGTGTATATAATGAAGGCAATTACACAATAAGATTATGTCCCTGTGACTATCACATATGTCTAAGAGATAAAAATAATCAGTCATCATTAGCTAATGGAATTGTTATAAGCAGACGCTGACAAGGGTCTCAGAGCGGGTCTGGGTATTTATATATGCATGTTCCTGTGGTGTATACAGCATTTATGGAAGAAATCGGAATAAGCCCCACTAACTGGGAGAAGTAGTGATAAATGTAGGTGGGCTTAAAGGGGTTGTCCAGGCAAAAACATTTTTGAAATTGGCCGGGGGCGGTGAAAAACTTTTGTACAAAAAAAACATACCTTTCCGCATTGCTCTGGTGCCTCCCAGTGTGGTCTGGTCCTCCTGGTCTATTGTTGTCTTCTGACGAAATCCCCACCCCATGTGGCTGCGGAGGCCTCAGCGATGGGGGAGTCTGTCAGGGCTAAAATGCTTCTCAAAGCAAAAACAGTGCTGTGAAGGGATCATTAAAAGGAGAAGAAACATATCTTTATGGCCACAAACTGATGAAGGAAGCCAAAGGTAGTCAACTTTTTATGGATATTCAAACCAGCCTGCAAGTGCAACAGAGGCGGAGCCTGATTTCCCTACAGAAAGCTACATGTGCTCTAAACTTGCTGCCCTTCTATCTGTTATTGATACTGTATATTCTGCCTTTGCCTCTGTCACAGCTGTCTGTTGGCAAATCTGGTAGATCAGGTCCCGCCCCCGATGCACTTCAGACTGATTTGCATATATATAAAAAGATGATTATGTTTGCATTTCTTCATCGGTTATTTCTGCTCCTACTAAAAGCTCCTAGACAGCTGTATTATTGGTTTGTGAGGCATATTGGACTTGACAGACTCCCTCTAAGACTGGGTATGTTGGTATTGGATAGCTCTTCGCCTTCCGCTGATGTGATATTCTTAGATATTCTGTTACAGTCCCTTTTACTTACTTTTGTGAAGGGGTGAATTACATTTACAGGTGTTGGCAAGACTGGTTGAATAGAGGAGTTAACAGTGGTATGGGCTTTATTCCAAGTCTTTCTAACACTACTGGATAGAAACCATCTGGACTCCTAGACTAGGCTAGTTTTATGTTTTCGAGATTTCTTCAGCAAATATTATCTGAAAAGAATATTTCTTGTTTTTTTTTTCTTGCCTATAAGCACTAGAGATGAGCGAACACTAAAATGTTCGAGGTTCGAAATTCGATTCGAACAGCCGCTCAATGTTCGTGTGTTCGAACGGGTTTCGAACCCCATTATAGTCTATGGGGAACAGATACTCGTTAAGGGGGAAACCCAAATCCGTGTCTGGAGGGTCACCAAGTCCACTATGACACCCCAGGAAATGATGCCAACACCTCTGGAATGACACTGGGACAGCAGGGGAAGCATGCCTGGGGGCATCTAACACACCAAAGACCCTCTATTACCCCAACATCACTGCCTAACAACTACACACTTTCCACATTCAAAAAAACCTCTATCAAAGTGGGAAAATACCTGGAAACCTTCTTTACTCCCCAAATGGATGGACACAAACCCCAATTTAAGCTCAACAAACAGTAACAACCACCCCTTTAAATCACGTTCCCCATGACAACCACAAATGGAATAGGCAATGGGAATTCCAAAAGCCCTCACCCTTAACTGTCATTTTGAGTGAGTGTGTGTGTGTGTGTGTGTGTGTGTGTGTGTGATGTGGTAAGACCTTCCAAAATTCACTTTTCTAGCCCTTAACATGAGCCCTTCCAAACAAAGTTACATGACCTTAAGCTGAGCTACCAGCAGAGATTGAGGCCCTTGGCATGAGTAGAGCCTTGCACCAGCAGTGTTTTTGGCACTTAGGGTGAGTTGAGCCTTGTACCAGCGTGTGTCCCTTAACATCAGGCGGGCCCTAAGTTCTGCGCTTTGCACAAAAGTTCCACATTAACTAGGCTGAATGGTACAAAGATTAGTAGGCCCGAGAACCAGGAACAGGTCTTGCAATGGCTGTCGGATAACGCTTAAAGCACATTGTCCACCAGCCAGTCAGCCTCTACCTCCTCTTACCCAACAGTCTTGTCGTCCTTCCACCCAAAATTCCCAATCTTCTCAGAACAATAACCCCAACTGTCCCTGCTCCCCAGAGCTGTTCTCCCTTCCTTTGACTGTACCGCAACCTGCCCCTCCATTTCGCAATTCCACGGACCTAACAGACGAGTATCTGTGTCCAGATGCTCAAACACTAGAGTCTCCTCCATTCCATCTCCGGTCGATTTGGTGGCGGATGACCAGCAACCCACCCTCATCGACGACGATGAGACGCAGTTGCTGTCAGGGCAGCCAGTTGACATGCGCATTGTGCAGGAGGAGGAGGCGAGACAGGAGTTGGAAGAGGAGGTGGTGGACGACGAGGACACCGACCCCACCTGGACAAGGCAGATGTCAAGCTGGGAAAGTAGTGTGGATGTTGAGGCAGGTGCAGTACCAAAAAGGGTAGCTAGAGGCAGAGACATGTCCAGAGGCAGAGGTCAGCTGCTTTGCCGAAGCCAGGCCAGACCCGGAATGTCCGAAGATGTTCCCTTTTGTACCCAGCCCAGAAAAACTCCCCCATCGAGGGCACGTTTCTTGAAGGTGTAGAGTTTTTTCAAGGAATGCGCCGAGGACAGATATAGTGTCGTCTACACAATTTGCCTCTCGAAATCGAGTAGGGGCCCTGAGAAGAGCAACCTGTCCACCACTTCAATGCACCGTCATTTGGAATCCAAGCAATGGAATCAGTGGCAGGCAGCAACGGCAGGACAAACGTCGCCCGCCGTTCATGCCACTGCCTCTGCTCACAGTGCTGGCGATGCACTCCAGAGGACGAGCCAGGACATCACTTCATCTGCCTCCGCCACTTTGTTGACTTCTCCCTCATCCTCCCCTGTTTCTGTCTTATCTCCTTCTCCTGCACCATCAAAGGCACCATCAGGCGCTTCTTTACAACAACCCACCATCTCTCAGACATTGGAGCGCCGGCAGAAATACACCGCTAACCACCCACCCACGCAAGCCTAGAACGCCAACATCGCTAAACTGCTGGCCCAGGAGAGGTTGGCGTTCCGGCTTGTTGAAACTCCCGCCTTCCCGGACCTGATGGCAACTGTGGCACCTCACTATGCCGTCCCTAGCCGTCTCAACTTCTCCCGGTGTGGCGTCCCCGCCTTGCACCAGCACGTGTCACTCAACATCAGGTGGGCCCTTAGTTCCGCGCTTTGCTGCAAGGTCCACTTGACCACCGACACTTGGACAAGCGCCTGTGGTCAGGGATGCTGCAGTGCTTATCTTTAATGACAGGCAGGGTGAATGTGGTGGAGTCTGTTCCCCGGGTGCAAACTGGGGTGGCCTATCTCCTCTCCCAGGCCAAAATTCATGGCAGGAGTAGACTGAAACCCTACGACGCTGCAACCTCCACCACAGCTACTAGCGGCAAACGCTAAAACACTGGTGTGGGGAGACGTCAGCAGGCGGTGCTGAAGCTCATCAGCTTGGGGGACAGACAGCACAGTGCCTCCGAGGTCAGGGATGCCATCCTGGCTGAGATGGCATTTTTTTTTCCCTGCTACACCTGGGGCCTGGCATTTTTACGCCTGTGATAATGGCTGGAACCTGGTAGCGGCTCTGGAGCTTGCCAGCCTCCAACACGTTCCATGTTTGGCCCACGTCTAACCTAGTGGTGCAAAGTTTTTTAAAAACATACCCAAATGTACCGAAGCTACTGTTGAAAATGCGGCGCTTGTGCGCCCACTTTTGCAAGTGCACAGGAGTCGCTGCTAGCCTAAAAACACTCTAGCAAGGCCTACATCTGTCCAAACACAGGCTGTTGTCCGTCATTCACACACGCTGAAACCCTACAATACCATATCTTGAGCAGGGTGTGTGAGCTGCACAGACCTTTGATGGAGTTCCATCTACAAAACCCAAGGGTTCCTCAAAGTCAGCAACCAAAGTTTCTGCACCATGAGTTTCCAGGGGTGGCAGAGTTATGGCTAGGGGAAGAGGCATGGATAGGGATGATGTCTAGGGGCAAAAGCAGTGTGGATGTGGAGGCAAGCTAAGCAGGAAAAACTGGGGGTACAAGCTAAGGCATGGACTGGGGTGATGTCTAGGGGCAAAAGCAGTGTGGATGTGGAGGCAAGCTAAGCAGGAAAAACTGGGGGTACAAGCTAAGGCATGGACTGGGGTGATGTCTAGGGGCAAAAGCAGTGTGGATGTGGAGGCAAGCTAAGCAGGAAAAACTGGGGGTACAAGCTAAGGCATGGACTGGGGTGATGTCTAGGGGCAAAAGCAGTGTGGATTTGGAGGCAAGCAAAGCAGGGAAAATGGTGGCTAGAGGCAAAGGGATGTCCATAGGCAGCAAGGGCAAAGATGCAAAACTCTCCCGTTTCAAGAATTTTCCTGACTTGTTTCCCCACAAAACATTCCTGGGAGGAGGGCTGAAACACCACCCTCCTCCTCCTCCGCTGTTAGATTTACCCCAGCTACGAGCTGAAAACGCTGCAACACTGGTGTGGGGAGACGTCAGCAGGCTGGGCTGAAGCTCATCAGCTTGGGAGACGGACAGCACACTGCCTCTGAGGTCAGGGATGCCATCCTGGATGAGATGGCAATTTGTTTATCCCCGCTGCCCCTGGGGCCAGGTTTTTTAGCTTGTTGGAGGGCTCTGGAGCTTGCCAGCCTCCAACACGTTCCATGCCTGGCCCACATGTTCAATGTAGTGGTGCAATGATTTTTAAAAACATACCCCAAATTAGCTGAGCTAAGGGTGAAAGTGCGGCACTTGGACACCCACTTTCCCAAGTCTACAGTACCTGGAGCTAGCCGCAATACACTCCAGCAAGGCCTACATCTGCCTGAAGCACCTACTGTTGTGCGAGGTCACCACACGCTCTAACCCTAGATACCGTATGTTCAGCAGGGTGTGTGAGCAGCAGAGACCTTTGATGGAGTACCAGCTACAAAACCCAAGGGTTCCTCAGAGTCAGCTCCCTCACTTTCTGCACCATGAGTTTCCATGGGTGGCAGACTTATGGCTAGAGGCACAGGCATGGATAGGGGTGATGTGTAGGGGCAAAAGCAGTGTGGATGTGGAGGCAAGCTAAGCAGCAAAAACTGGGGGTACAAGCAGCCGGTGACATCATCACTGACAAGCACAGCTGTCTGTCAGCTGACAGGCTGACTTTCACCAAAATGAACAGACAATGGATAGACTCATCATATACATGTCAGTTACATGACAAATTTAGTGCAATTTGCAAGTCCAAGATGGTTTGGAGATCTGCGGAGAGGAATCTCACCACCTCTTGCGGGTGCCATCATTTGGAAGGCAAGCCCTGGGCTCAGTGGGTGAGAGCAAGCGCAGGATAATCGTCGTTTGGCCTGGCGGCCACTGCCTCTTCCACTGTTGACAGGGCTGGCGCTGCAGTCCAGACCAGGAGCCAGGACACCTCCACATCTGCCTCTGACACTTTGGGGAGTTCACCCTTATCCTCACCTTTTCCTGCCATTTCTCCTTTTGCCCGCGCCATCATGCGCCTCTTCCCAGCAACTCCCCATCTCCCAAGCCTTTCATTTCATGCTAAAGTACAGCGCAACCCACCCACATGCCCAAGGCTTCAACGGCCTCATCTCAAGAAATCTGGCCCAGGAGATGTTGGAATCCCGGCTGGGGGACACTCTGCCCTTTTTGGGCAGAGTGTCTACTGCGCCACCGCACTGTGCCGTCCACACCAGCACTTTCCCCCAAACATGAGGCGGTCCCTAAATTCAGCGCTTAGCCCTAAAGTTCCATGTGACCAGTTACGAATGGACAAGTGCATGCGGACAGGGACGCTACCTTTCAATTTGGGCACAGTGGTTGAATGTAGTTGAGGCGTGGACCGGGTCGCAAAATGTGGTGGCCTGACTTGTCTCCCCACACAACATTCCTGGGAGGAGGGCTGAAACACCACCCTCCTCCGCTGTTAAATTGACCCCAGCTACGAGCTGGAAACGCTGCAACACTGGTGTGGGGAGACGTCAGCGGGCCGTGCTGAAGCTCATCAGCTTGGGGGCCAGACAGCACACTGCCTACAAAGTGAGTCATGCCATCCTCGATGAGACGGCAATGTGGTTTTTGCCACTGCACCTGGGCCCAGGCATGTTGTCATGTGTGATAATGGCCGTAACCTGGGATTGGCTCTGTAGCTTGGCAGCCTGCAACATATTCCATGCCTGGGCCACGTTTTTAACTCATTGCTGCTAATCTTTTGAAAAAGGTACCCCAATGTTCCTGAGCTACTGGTGAAAGTGTGGCGCTTGTGCGGATAGTTTTTAAAGTGTATAGTTGCCGCTGCTAGCCTCTATGCACTCCTACAACGCCTGTACCTGCTGGAACAACGGCTGTTGTGCGACGTCTCCACACTGCTGGCACTAAACATATCATGTGTTGAGCAGAGTGTGTGAGCAGCACAGACCTTTGATGTAGTTCCAACTCCAAAACCCTCGGGTTCGTCAAAGTCAACTCCCTCAGTTGCTCAACCATGAGTGGCCATGGGTGGCAGACTTATGTGAAATCCCATCCCATCCATTGCACTGGACACGAAACATTAACATGCGCTCAGCACAACTTCGGATATGGCAGATGCGTTAAGCAGGGTGCAGGGTACAACACAGACCAGGCCCGAGCACCAGGAACAGGTGTTAGAAATACTGCAGCATCTGCCATTTCCTTCCAATTTTGGGGTTTTGGACCCGCCACCGACTTGTCTGGACCTAAGTGGGGATCATGAGACACAGTTGCCATCAAGGCAAGCTGTGGTCATGTGCGGTTTGCAGTAAGGGGGCAGTGCGCAATTGGAAGAGGAGTTGGTGGATGACGAGGCCACCGACCCCACATGGACAGGGGTGATGTCTAGGGGCTAAAGCAGTGTAGATGTAGAGGGAAGCTAAATCAACAAAAAACCTGGGTAGAAGCAAAGGCATAAACTGGGGTGATGTTTAGGGGTGAAAGCAGAGTAGATGTGGAGGGAAGCTAAGCAGCAAAAACAGTGGGTAGAAGCAAAGGCATGCAAAACTCTACCCTGTTGGAAGACTTATTCCTAGGTCTGGAACACGTTAATGGCCCCCCTGGACAAATTACTGCCACTCAGGGGCCTAGTGTCACCAGGAGGGACAAGTATAGGCGCATGTTGTGGGAATACCTGGCCGACACCAGCTCTGTCCTCTCCGATCCCTCTGTGCTCTACAGCCTAAACTTATTTTCTCATCTTTTTTTCTGAACTGCACATCTCTTGCCTGCTTCCTTTGGGATCTTAGAAATGGTGGTCCACTTCCACAGATGGTAACTTCAATAGACAGTGTAACGGGAGTAGCTGAGGGATCGCTGTCTTAACCACTTTTTGGCACAAAATTAACTTCCAAAGCCAAATATGGTGCAAGTATATGATGCAAGGACACCTACACACCTATCTCTGACACATTGGGGAGTTCACCCTCATGCGCCCTTTTGGCCTGCACCATCATGCGCCTCTTCCCAGCCACTCCACATTTCCCAAGCTTTTCATTGCAGGCAGAAGTACAATACAACCCACCCCCATGCCCAAGCCTGTAACAGCCTCATCGATAAACTGCTGGCCCTGGAGATGTTGGTGTTTGTTTATGCTTCTGGAGACCCAGGCCTTCCGTCAGCAGATGGCAGCTGGGGCACCTCCCTATGCTGGGCCTAGCCGTTACTACTTCTCTTGGTGTGCTGTCTCTGCCTTGCGCCTGCATGTGTCCCATAACATCAGTCGGGCCCAGAGCTCTGCGCTTTGCTGCAAGGTCCACTTGACCACCGACACATGGACAAGCGCCTGTGGTCAGGGATGCTGCAGTGCTTATCTTTAATGACAGGCAGGGTGAATGTGGTGGAGTCTGTTCCCCGGGTGCAAACTGGGGTGGCCTATCTCCTCTCCCAGGCCAAAATTCATGGCAGGAGTAGACTGAAACCCTACGAAGCTGCAACCTCCACCCCAGCTACTAGCGGAA
Organism: Leptodactylus fuscus; assembly: GCF_031893055.1. Classification (NCBI taxonomy): domain Eukaryota; kingdom Metazoa; phylum Chordata; class Amphibia; order Anura; family Leptodactylidae; genus Leptodactylus; species Leptodactylus fuscus. The sequence continues at coordinate 33,070,498 of NC_134267.1, read as the reverse complement.
AACACTGTAACACTGGCATGGGGAGATGTCAGTAGGCCGTGCTGAAACTGATCAGCTTGGGGGACAGACAGCACAGTGCCTCCGAGGTCAGGGATGCCATCCTGGCTGAGATGGCATTTTTTTTTCCCTGCTACACCTGGGGCCTGGCATTTTTGCGCCTGTGATAATGGCTGGAACCTGGTAGCAGATCTGGAGCTTGCCAGACTCAAACACGGTCCACGCATGGCCCACGTTTTCCAACTTGTTGGTGCCATGTTTCTTTGAAACCTACACCATTGTGCCTGATATACAGGTCAAAGTGGGGCCATTTTCGTAAGTGAGAACTAGCCTCTGCTAGGCAGAAAACATTCAGAGCACACTCCTCTCATCTTCGCACCGTTGGCTGGCGGAGGAAGACGAGGGGGTTGGAGTGGCATCTGATGTCCCTATCCCACACGAGGCTAGAGGGTGCACTTCAGTGCATCCCATTGCTTCACCACAAATGGTGTGAAGGGGAGTGGAAAATGGAGGAAATGGAGAGTGACCCTTACAGTTGGGGCCAGCAAAGGCATGCCAAGTAACACACTGGCACACATGGCTGACTTCATCTTGGGTTGCTTTTCAACACATATTTCACATCATGAAGAACAAATAATACTGGATTTTTTCAAGCCTCGAACCCCGGTCTAGGTCTAATGTCTGTTCCTTTCTTATATTAGGGGAGAGGGAAAAAAAATTACTTCAGTGATACGTTTAGCGTACATAGACTGACTATTAATGTGTATCCCACTTAGTGTTGTTAGGGTTACACACCGTCACAACCTGGCTAAAGCTTCTATAGCTGTTAATAAAGTCAACATAACTTTACGGTATCCAAAAAGACAGCTGGTACCGACAGAGAGCAAGACAAATGTCACCCAAAGCTGTGAGCTCTGAACACCCACAGTGACTTTGGCGTCATCATCATTATAAGGGAGTGGGTGGTAATAAATAACTTGGCAGTGCCTAAAACCCAAAAAGCTTATACAACTATATTTACATTAAGATACACAAATGAAACTTTTCAGTAGCATGTCATGAGACAAGCTGATAAGCTCTTCCTTTGTGCAGTGCTATTTGAAAGTTAAACGCTGCCTTTATTTTAATTCTGGAGAAGGTGCAGACATTAGATTTAGAACATGTTGTCTTCATTGTCCAAATCCTCTATATAGGTAACGCGTTTTTCGGGCCGAGCTGTCTGGGAACGAGCTGGTGCAGCACTGACAACCTGGGTGAATATGGCAAGAGCCTGAGATGTAGGGTGAATGAATCCCCAAATTATTTGTGGAATTCCCAGTCAGACAATGGCACTGTATACCAGTATTAAAAATTGTGGGTGCACATAACCCCCATATATTCTTTGAATTCCCAGTGAGACAAAGGAACTGTATAGCAGTATTAAAAATTGTGGGTGCACGTAACCCCCATATATTCTTTGAATTCCCAGTCAGACAATGGCACTGTATACCAGTATTAAAAATTGTGGGTGCACATAACCCCCATATATTCTTTGAATTCCCAGTCAGACAATGGCACTGTATACCAGTATTAAAAATTGTGGGTGCACATAACCCCCATATATTCTTTGAATTCCCAGTCAGACAATGGCACTGTATACCAGTATTAAAAATTGTGGGTGCACATAACCCCCATATATTCTTTGAATTCCCAGTGAGACAATGGAACTGTATAGCAGTAGCAAAAATTGTGGGTGCACGTCACCCCAATATATTCTTTGAATTCCCAGTTAGACAATGGCACTGTATACCAGTAGTAAAAATTGTGGGTGCACATAACCCCCATATATTCTTTGAATTCCCAGTCAGACAATGGCACTGTATACCAGTATTAAAAATTGTGGGTGCACATAACCCCCATATATTCTTTGAATTCCCAGTCAGACAATGGCACTGTATAGCAGTATTAAAAATTGTGGGTGCACATAACCCCCATATATTCTTTGAATTCCCAGTGAGACAAAGGAACTGTATAGCAGTATTAAAAATTGTGGGTGCACGTAACCCCCATATATTCTTTGAATTCCCAGTCAGACAATGGCACTGTATACCAGTATTAAAAATTGTGGGTGCACATAACCCCCATATATTCTTTGAATTCCCAGTCAGACAATGGCACTGTATACCAGTATTAAAAATTGTGGGTGCACATAACCCCCATATATTCTTTGAATTCCCAGTGAGACAATGGAACTGTATAGCAGTAGCAAAAATTGTGGGTGCACGTCACCCCAATATATTCTTTGAATTCCCAGTTAGACAATGGCACTGTATACCAGAAGTAAAAATTGTGGGTGCACGTAACCCCCATATATTCTTTGAATTCCCAGTCAGACAATGGCACTGTATACCAGTATTAAAAATTGTGGGTGCACATAACCCCCATATATTCTTTGAATTCCCAGTCAGACAATGGCACTGTATACCAGTATTAAAAATTGTGGGTGCACATAACCCCCATATATTCTTTGAATTCCCAGTCAGACAATGGCACTGTATACCAGTATTAAAAATTGTGGGTGCACATAACCCCCATATATTCTTTGAATTCCCAGTCAGACAAAGGAACTGTATAGCAGTATTAAAAATTGTGGGTGCACATAACCCCCATATATTCTTTGAATTCCCAGTCAAACAATGGCACTGTATACCAGTATTAAAAATTGTGGGTGCACATAACCCCCATATATTCTTTGAATTCCCAGTGAGACAATGGAACTGTATAGCAGTAGCAAAAATTGTGGGTGCACGTCACCCCAATATATTCTTTGAATTCCCAGTTAGACAATGGCACTGTATACCAGTAGTAAAAATTGTGGGTGCACATAACCCCCATATATTCTTTGAATTCCCAGTCAGACAATGGCACTGTATACCAGTATTAAAAATTGTGGGTGCACGTAACCCCCATATATTCTTTGAATTCCCAGTCAGACAATGGCACTATATACCAGTATTAAAAATTGTGGGTGCACATAACCCCCATATATTCTTTGAATTCCCAGTCAGACAATGGCACTGTATAGCAGTATTAAAAATTGTGGGTGCACATAACCCCCATATATTCTTTGAATTCCCAGTGAGACAATGGCACTGTATACCAGTAGCAAAAATTGTGGGTGTATATAGCCCCAATTCTATTGCTAGGGGACTTGCAGGGTATTTCTGAGGTGAAGGTGGGGGGGCACACCGTTGGAACGGGGATTTGGGGTGTATATATGGGGTATACGGGAATACACTGTCAGTGTGTTCCATTCAGGATCCTGGGAAAGCTGGGTTGCGGCGATTGAGCCCGTCAGTGCCACGTTACACTGACAAGCTTCTCCCTGGAATTGAAGTTATATGTAAGCCCAATATATTCTTTGAATTCCCAGTGAGACAATGGCACTATATGGCAGTAGCAAAAATAGTGGGTGTATATAGCCCCAATTCTATTGCTAGGGGACTTGCAGGGTATTTCTGGGGTGAAGGTGGGGGGGCACACCGTTGGAACGGGTATCGGGGGTATATATCGGGTATACGGGAATACACTGACAGTGTATTCCATTCAGGATCCTGGGAAAGCTGGGTTGCGGCGATTGAGCCCGTCAGTGCCACGTTACACTGACAAGCTTCTCCCTGGAATTTAGCTCTTACAAGAGGTGTTGGTTGTCTTCTCCTTCCTATCCTAGCCTGTCCCTGCCTACCCAGAATCTAACCCCTAGCTAACTGGACGGAAACCTCCGTCCTCGGTGAATTGCAAGCTCAGAATGACGCGAAGCTGGGCGGCGCTGTTCTTTTAAATTAGAGGTCACATGTTTTCGGCAGCCAATGGGTTTTGCCTACTTTTTTCAACGTCACCGGTGTCGTAGTTCCTGTCCCACCTACCCTGCGCTGTTATTGGAGCAAAAAAGGCGCCAGGGAAGGTGGGAGGGGAATCGAGTAATGGCGCACTTTACCACGCGGTGTTCGATTCGATTCGAACATGCCGAACAGCCTAATATCCGATCGAACATGAGTTCGATAGAACACTGTTCGCTCATCTCTAATAAGCACTAGCATTGCTATGAACTGGAAGCTCAATTTACCCCGTGGTTGGCGTGTGCATTCAGAGCATGTAGGTACTTCAAGCGCACACGCTGAGCGGGCCTATAGGTCCCTTTAAGACCAAACAGATGCCAAAACAGCGTCTCTATGACATCTATCGGACAGGAATGCTGCAAAATCTTTTTTTCTTTTATTTAACTGTTTATATAAGTGCACCCTGATGTGCTTTACTATAAAGTCAGCCATACAGTAGTAGTATATTTTTTTTCATGGGCCCATTCTATTCTATAGCATACAATACATACATTAGGCTTCTGCTTAGCAATACTTACTTGCTGTATGTGTCAAAGAGAAACATTACATAACCGTAGGCTCTGTACACAGTGTGTATGAGCCTTTCGTCAGAAGTATACCTTCAGAGTATATATACAGTCCTATGAAAAAGTTTGGGCACCCCTATTAATCTTAATCATGTTTAGTTCTAAATATTTTGGTATTTGCAACAGGCATTTCAGTTTGATATATCTAATAACTGATGGACACAGTAATATTTCAGGATTGAAATGAGGTTTATTGTACTAACAGAAAATGTGCAATATGCATTAAACCAAAATTTGACCGGTGCAAAAGTATGGGCACCTCAACAGAAAAGTGACATTAATATTTAGTAGATCCTCCTTTTGCAAAGATAACAGCCTCTAGTCGCTTCCTGTAGCTTTTAATCAGTTCCTGGATCCTGGATAAAGGTATTTTGGACAAACAATTCAAGTTCAGTTAAGTTAGATGGTCGCCGAGCATGGACAGCCCGCTTCAAATCATCCCACAGATGTTCAATGATATTCAGGTCTGGGGACTGGGATGGCCATTCCAGAACATTGTAATTGTTCCTCTGCATGAATGCCTGAGGATTTGGAGCGGTGTTTTGGATCATTGTCTTGCTGAAATATCCATCCCCGGCGTAACTTCAACTTCGTCACTGATTCTTGAACATTATTCTCAAGAATCTGCTGATACTGAGTGGAATCCATGCGACCCTCAACTTTAACAAGATTCCCGGTGCCGGTATTGGCCACACAGCCCCAAAGCATGATGGAACCTCCACCAAATTTTACAGTGGGTAGCATGTGTTTTTCTTGGAATGCTGTTTCTTTTTGGACGCCATGCATAACGCCTTTTTTTATAACCAAACAACTCAATTTTTGTTTCCAAAATGAAGCTGCCTTGTCCAAATGTGCTTTTTCATACCTCAGGCAACTCTATTTGTGGCGTACGTGCAGAAACGCCTTCTTTCTCATCACTCTCCCATACAGCTTCTATTTGTGCAAAGTGCGCTGTATTGCTGACTGATGCACAGTGACACCATCTGCAGCAAGATGATGCTGCAGCTCTTTGGAGGTGGTCTGTGGATTGTCCTTGACTGTTCTCACCATTCTTCTTCTCTGCCTTTCTGATATTTTTCTTGGCCTGCCACTTCTGGGCTTAACAAGAACTGTCCCTGTGGTCTTCCATTTCCTTACTATGTTCCTCACAGTGGAAACTGACAGGTTAAATCTCTGAGACAACGTTTTGTATCCTTCCCCTGAACAACTATGTTGAACAATCTTTGTTTTCAGATCATTTGAGAGTTGTTTTGAGTAGCCCATGATGCCACTCTTCAGAGGAGATTCAAATAGTAGAACAACTTGCAATTGGCCACCTTAAATACCTTTTCTCATGATTGGATACACCTGGCTATGAAGTTCAAAGCTCACTGAGGTTACAAAACCAATTTTGTGCTTCAGTAAGTCAGTAAAAAGTAGTTAGGAGTATTCAAATCAATAAAATGATAAGGGTGCCCATACTTTTGCACCGGTCAAATTTTGGTTTAATGCATATTGCGCATTTTCTGTTAGTACAATAAACCTCATTTCAATCCTGAAATATTACTGTGTCCATCAGTTATTAGATATATCAAACTGAAATGGCTGTTGCAAACACCAAAATATTTAGAACTAAAAATGATTAAGATTAATAGGGGTGCCCAAACTTTTTCATAGGACTGTATATATCTCCGCTAAATGAAGTCTCCTACATGCTCCTGTTGGCAACTTAAAGAGAGAACCAGTTTGCCCTTTGCTATGTCCCCCATTTTGTCTATGTAGACTATGACTCCATAGAAAACCACATGAATTTTCATTCTTAAAGGGATCCTAACACCTTCCCTAAGCACAGTCAAGAGTCACCACTGTTATGTATGTCACTTTTGTAGATTTGTAGAAAAAGAACTGAAGCAATATGTTAATGAAGAATTCGGTGCACTGGGGGCGGGCCTTCATCACTTTGGCGCATTGTTCTGGTCACTCCCTGTCTGCACCATCCAGCACAGGGAGAGTTGATCTTCCTATTGACATCATCCATTCTCATGAGCAGTGCTCCAAAAAGTTGAAGGGCCACCCCCAGTGCACCAACTGGATCATTTGCATATTACTTTAAAGGTGAGTTTCTCCAAATCTACAAATGTGACATACATAACATAAGTATGTGGTTTATCACTCTGTGACATGGTAGTGCTGGTCGTTGACTATGCCTGGGGGGCAGTGGTAGACTCCCTTTAAGTGCAACACGAACTGAGTTACACACAGGAGCTTGTGAACCTCCACAAGGGACGTCTACAAGAATCTGTCTATACATATACAGTGGCTCTATAAGTGACGATATATAGTTAATTAGAAAGCAGTGGAAAACTACTTACCGTATTACTTTTAAAGACCTCAAATTGTGCCAAAATATGAAAAAATAAAGATTTCCAATATAAATTTAACAAATGACTGCAGTGAGAGTGGGCCGGTGGAAGGTCTTTCTATGGTAGGGATAGGAATTTTTTCAGGATCCTAAAAAACCCCCGCATATTGCACCAAAAAATAATATGGAGCCGCCCCAACTGGTGTCCATCGTGGTACGGGAGAACAGAACATGTAGTACCGCACTATAGTGTAGAGAGGCGCTACTAGTCAGTCTATGCACCGATATAGGGGTTTTACCGGGGACGTGACCATACCAATCCTTGTATACTGTATATCAATATAACATGAGGGACCTCTGTATACAGACCTGTCCATGTATACTAATAGATAAGGACACTACATGTGCAAAAACTGCCTATAAAGACTAAATCCATTGTTACCGATTTTGTGCTCATTGGGGTAAATGCATTTTGCGACTTTTCTAAAAAAAAAATAGTTAAATAATGTTTAATATCTGCTTTATGTAAAATGGAGAACACATTGTAAATGGAATTTAGTTTTACTACCAGATATTTAGGATTAAGCCGCAGAAATCTTAAGGTTCTGCAGAATACAAGAAGTCAGGTCTAATTGATGAAAAACATTAAATGAATGGGCATCGGTCCAAGTCTTACTGCTGCAAAGCCGTGTACTGTCACAGATCCAGACGCCGCATGTGTTAAATAACACTTTAACTTGCTTCTCCCTATGCTACATCCTGCTAACACAGGAGAACTATATGGAGGAAAAAACCTGTTTACTGAAGCTTTACTAAACTGTAAATCAATATTCATCTTGGCAATACATACACAGGTCCCATAGGCCTTCTGCTGATATGAGAGATATACTGTATATACTAGGAGTATCATTTATCCATAGGTACTGCTATATTATGCAGACGTATTCTGTATGATCCTGCCCTTGTCTACTCATAGAATCAATCTGGTTATATCCACTGGCTTGTTTGTAGTCACATTGGACAGGAAGCCTCTCGTATAAAGGGAGGTTTTCCTTTGCCTTTGCTTTGCCTTCTGTTCTGTTTTTGGAGCAGAGCCTGTTGTTTCAAAAGGCTGGTGTGGCAAAGTATGCCAGAGAACCGATCACTACCGAACCCTATAGTGGCCCCTGCACACACTATTATGCCCCATAGTGGCCCCTGCACACACTATTATACCCCATAGCAGAGGCGGATCCAGGGCCGGGCAAGCCGGACAACCGCCCGGGGCCCCGCGCCCGGCGTGGCCCCGTGGCGTAGCCCGGAACGCAGGTCACATGGCCAGTGGCAGCACAGAGCATAGTTTGGCAAGTGCCGGGGCACACATAGCCTCTGGGGGCCCCCGGCACTTGCCCGCCCCAGCACAGAACTAACGGGGAATTCTGTACTGGAATTCCCGTTAGTTAGGGACCGTTGCTTTCAGCAATATGTGCAAATGCACATACCGCTGAAAGCTGTCAGTGCAGGCTGTGGTCGCGCGGCCCACGGCCTGCACTGACTGTGGAGTGACCTCTGCCCCAACGCAGTGTCTGCCAGTGACTGACGTCATCAGCGCTTGCAGCCAGAACATGGAGGAGGACGCTGGCTGCTTTTCGTGGGACATGTCATGTGGAACTTCAGGTAAGTAAAATTCTCGGGGTGTGGGGGCCCTACTGTGATGCACATAATACTGAGTGGGGGTCTACTGTGTGGGGGCCCTACTGTGATGCACATAATACTGAGTGGGGGTCTACTGTGATGCATATATTACTGAGTGGGATACTGTGTGGGGCCCTACTGTGGTGCATATATTACTGAGTGTGGGGCCCTACTGTGGCGCATATAATACTGAGTGTGGGGCCCTACTGTGGTACATATAGTACTGAGTCTGGGGGCCCTACTGTGGTGCATATAATACTGAGTGGGATACTATGTGGGGGTCTACTGTGGTGCATATAACCCTTTGTGTGGGGGCCCAAAGTGGAGAATATAATACTGTTTCGGGGCCTAAAATGGAGCATATAATACTGTGTGAGGGGCCACTGTGAAGCATATAATACTGAAGGGGGGGATCTATGCCCCAGGTGAAGAGCTACTGGTGCCGGTACTGTAGCTCTTTACAGTCAGTCAGGAACGACCTTCTTCACAGCAGTGTGGGGAGGAACGCCCCCCCAGTACTCGTCCATAGACGAGTATTATCAGGAGGGGAGGGGGCGTTCCTCCCCTCTCTCACAGTACAGCGCTATAGGCACTGCTGTGCAGAAGGACGTTCGAGAGTGTCAGAAACGCCCTTCTCATTGTGAAGAGCTACGGTACCAGCACCGATAGCTCTTCACATGGGGCACAGATCATGAAAGTCGGCTTTCTAGCGGTATATAACAACTGTAGGGGGACATTAAATAATGGGGGTCACTGGAGGAGGACATTAAACCATGGGAGTGCAGTGATGGAAGCCAATAGCCTGGGGAACATTAAAGGGGGTGTGCAGGATAACATTTTTCTTATTTTTTTTTAAATTATAGGTGAAGCTAGGCATCAGACATACAGCTCTATAAATAGATGGTGAGCTCCTTTATCTGTGAGCAGGAAGCTAGGTCACATGTGTGGTGCAGACACAGGAACAGGCTCGCTTCCATGTACTTGGCCCATCTCCCTCCCCCCGGTTGGTCAAATACAGCTAACTAGTTAAAAAAACGCCTCAAAAACGCATTTTTAGGGCTAATTTTTTCAAAAAATCCTGGGGGGGGGACCCCCAGACCCCCCCCTTTCCCCACCACCCCGTTCCCCTGGGGGGTATTCTATACCCCCAGACACCCCGATAAGTAGGGCCCCGCCATAGTCAATCGCCCAGGGCCCCGCAAAGCCTGGATCCGCCACTGCCTCATAGTGGCCCCTGCACATACTATTATACCCCATAGTGGCCCCTTCACACAGTATTATGTCCCATTGTGGACCATCCATGAACAATTATTATACTCTGGTGGCTTTTCAGACCCAGGAGGGATACAAACATAAAAAAAAACACTGTTACTTACCTCTCCCTGGCTCCGGCGCACTCCGTGCTGATTTCAGCTATCTTCAATGTTGGAACAGAGGTCGCATGAGCCAGACCTGCATCACAATGCATAATGACGCAGGCTCAAGCCTGCTGGAACACAGGATTGGTAAGTAACTGTGTATTTTACGTTCTCTCTCCTCCCCTGGGCCTTCAATAATTATAGAGCAGTGTTTGTGGGGTTCGCGGGCCCATGGCCTCATTTATCAATCCCAACTCCTGCCACCTCCGCATCCGCAGAAGGGGAAGTGCAGGCAACCGTGAGCAGGACCAGGAAATTGGTAAGTAAATAGGGCCCGTTACGTGCTGGGGTTACTCCAGCAGGTAATGGCCTATTAAAAAAAAAAAAAAAAAAAAAAACTAATATCCCAGGCCCTGTGGCAGCTGCTACCCTGGTAGTTACACCACTGCCGGTGAGAACAAGGCAATAGCTGTGGGAGCCACAGAAGTATCATTCTCCAGTTGAGAGTAGGGTTCTTTTCCTAGATATGCGTCCTGGCTGTTTGATACAATGTTAACCCTTGTTGTGCCAACTATCATCTACCATAGTAAATGCTAGTAGACTATAGTATAGCCAGGTCCCCAGGAATGGGTGAGGAGGGAGGAAAAGGAGCGACCTGGGGACCGAGTGCTGGTTCCAAATGGGTGACCTAGGGTTGGAGCCAGCCCAGAACCCCCAGATCCAGACTGAATAAATTTCCAAAGGAAGTTAAATTAAACTTTACAGACAACCTCCTAAACCCCTGTACAGGGATCTGCAGAGCTGCAGGTGAGATGAAACCCTTACCAAGCTTGGTGATCAATAGGGACCAATACAGAGACAGGGTCAGGTAGTCCAGATTGAACAAAACAGGCAATTCCAGGGTTAATCCAGAAGAGAATAAAGGATTCAGGCAGATGAACAACAGCAGCACAAAGATACAGCACCAGGGTTTAGATACAATCGGTGTAGAAAATACATCTAAACCTAATAACCTAGATAGCAACAGCTGCACAGTCACAGATCAGAGATCAGAAGGAGAATTAACCCTTATTTAGCACATTGCTGAAAGTGGTAACATACATCAAAGGGCAATACTATATAGTGACTTTCATACATGTCTGTCGACCCTTCGGTCACTATGACAGAGGTGAATCAGAATGGTGGAGTTCATTACAGGATCTTAATCCTTTGTACACCAGATTAACCTGCAGCCGGAAGAAAGCACTTAAAGGGGTTGCTTGTATATTCACTGTTCTATTGTTATCGCTCCCAGGGTTTCTATCTAAAGCGAAGTTGTGCCGTTCTTCAGGCATATACCGTACTGTGGGGTATGCAGTGGTGACAATCTAACACAATTCTCCATGAAAACGGCCACATAATTGCCAGAAAAACCCTAGCCCGGCGTGACAATGGTTACTTCCTACAAAGCACATATGGAGAAATCTCATCAAGACCTAAAAAATATTTCAAAAAGTTGAAGGTGGAAACAATTGGAAGAGCTGAAACCGATGAGCCTAAAGATATGTTCACACAGAGGAATTTGGTACTGAATTTGAGGTGGATTCCGCCGCAAAATCAGCTTCAAATTACTCTTGAACTCAACTTACATTCATTCATTTTGGCTAGCAGAAAAATAAGCATCAATGTCAATCTTCAGGAAGATTTCACCTGGTCACTTTAAAGTGAATAGGGGGGAGAAAACTTTGACGTGGAATTTGAACAATCGAAAAATCAGCTTCAAATTCCTGAAGCTGAATTTTTATTAGCTATCCAAAATTCTGCCTTGTGAACAACCCCTTAAGGCTAAGGCCCCACGTTGCAGAAACTCAGCTTTTTGTTGCAGTTTTTTGAGCCAAAGCCAAGAATGGCTACAAAAGGAATGGGGCCAATCCATATTTCATGAAATGAGTAACTATTTCATATAATTACGTGACGTTATGATATTTTGCACAGAATGGAGACATAGCTGGATTGGCAGGTGGGCTATATACATGTAGGTTTTTTCTGTCCGCTTGAAAAGTCGGACATCTTTGGGAACGGACAGTTAAGGATACCCACGGACAGTAAAAGAACGCACCCCATCTCCATTTAAATCAATACAAAATGTCACAGACACAGCTAGTGTCCGATGCTAATGTCTGCACAAGATTTTGAACGGACATTAGCAGCGGACACTAGCTGTCGGACACCGACGGTAGTGTGAACGCTCCCCTAACTGGAGACACTTCATAATACAGTAATATACTGCTTTATAATTGCAAAAAACCCTTGTTTTGGAGCTGTGCGACTCTGTCGAGTCCTCCACTCACACCTCATGTATTCAGTTGTGTGTAGGAGTCTTTTGCATTTATTCATCTAAAAATAGATAAGAAGGGAAAAAGAAACAATCCTATACTTGGTGAAACACTAGGACTAATAGGAAGGGATTCATGGGCATCAATACCCACCTCGAGGACACAAAGAACCTCATTCACCAAAGTTCACTGATGTTTGTTAGCAAGTTGTTACCTTCGGCATTTCAGCTGTTGTAAAACTTGAACTCCCAGCATGCATACTTGTTCTGCTGGTCTTGGAACGTCCATGGAAGTGAATGGAGGATGTTGGGAGTTGTAGTTTCACAGCAGCTGGAGTGCCAAAGATTGCCTGCACTATGGTTACAGACAACAAACACACCTTGTGTGTACTCTGATCCTACAGGCAAGATATCCCTCCCCTCTCTCAGTCCTCGGTTTCTTACCAACTTGCTCTTGCTCACCGGAAAGGGTTTTTTTTTTTTTTCTAATATCCCCCTAATATCCTATCAGTATGTCTTTGGAGTATGGGAGTGCCCAGAGGAAATCCACACAAACATGGGGAGAACATACAAACTCCTTACTGATGATGTCCTTGGTTGGATTCAAACCCAGGACTCCAGCACTGCAAGGCTGCAGTGATAAGCACCGAGTCAGTGTGCCGCATACTGCAGGTTAATTTTATTCTATAATGTGTGGGAAAACTAAGGGACCTTATCGTTTTTGAGAAGCAGTAAACAGCAATATAATGTGATCAAGTACTGATAGGGCATTACACTGTACAAAAGCACTAAGGAATAGAGATGAGCGAGTAGTACTCGATCGAGTAGGTATTCAATCGAATACTACGGTATTCGAACTACTCGTACTCGATCGAGTACCATTCGGTATTCGAATGTAAAAGTTCGATGCAGAACCAGCATTGATTGGCCAAATGCTATACAGTCGGCCAATCAACGCTGGTTCTTCTCCTACCTTTAGAAGTCTTCTCCGTGCAGCTTCCCCGCGGCGTCTTCCGACTCTGAATTCACTCTGCCAGGCATCGGGCCTGGGCAGAGCCGACTGCGCATGTCCGCTTGTAGTGCGAGCATGCGCAGTCGGCTCTGCCCAGGCCCGATGCCTGGCAGAGTGAATGAAGAGCCGGAAGATGCCACAGGGAAGCTGCACGGAGAAGACTTCTCGGAGGATCCAGCCCGACCCTCACTCGTGGACTTGGTAAGTATAATTTGATCGAATGTTGCCTACCCCTGAAACGAGCATTTTCCCCCCATAGACTATAATAGGGTTTGATATTCGATTCGAGTAGTCGAATATTGAGGGGCTACTCGAAACGAATATCGAACCTCGAACATTTTACTGTTCGCTCATCTCTACTAAGGAACATTATAATGTGTGAACACAAAAGTAGAGCATTACACAATTTGGGGGCCATTAATGAGACAGTATACTTTGTATGAGATGCCAATAGTACATTATAACATGTGGAGACCATTAAGGGGGCATTGTACCATGTGGGGAGCACTAAGGAACATTACAATGTGTGGGGGGACACCAATAGGATATTATAACATGTGGAAGCCACTAAGGGTGAATTATACTGTGTGGAGAGAACTAAGGGGGAACTATACCAGGTGCAGGCCGCTAGGGGGACATTATACTATGTGTGGGCACCAAATAGACACTATACCATGTGGAGGCCGCTAAGTCCGAATTATAATATGTGGGGACTTAATACTGTGTGGAGGCAATATAGTGGCATTAAACTGTTTGGGGGCACTAAAGAGGCCATCTCACTTTATGTCACACAATGAAGGGCACTGTATGGGGGTACAAACAGATTTAGAGGGGGCATGGGCAGGACCAGTTGATGCTTATACAATATAAAGAGGGCACCATCCCTAATATCACAGTCCAACCTGCTACTTTACACCACCACATGCAGATAACTCTCCAGATACATGCAGTAGCTATAAGGTTTACAACAAAGCTCCCCTTTAAATTTTTCATTTCCATAGGACTATCTAGCTAACACCCCATCTCCAGAGAGATCAGCCATGTAACATATAGGCCCCTCTTACACTTAGGGAATACATCAAGCATCACACCATGTAGCGGCAGAGATTTCCAGTTTCATATTTTCGTTCTAATTATATTAACCTATATTTATTAGCCCAAGTCAGTTTTCCATCATAAATCAATCCATTACATTTTATGATCCATTACAAGTTAACAATCTACACAGAATATTTTTCATGACTAGTATATACTATAAAGGACTCTTTGGCCTATATACCGCTCCAGCTTCACAATCACAAATTATTTGTATCATACAATAAATGTTGTTCCTTTTGTATCTCCACAAACTGTAAAAATGTCATTAATGTTCCAGGCCAAGGCATGTCAGTAGAGTGAAAAATATACAATACCGTGGAGGAAAAACACAAATATATAAAATGTCAAGGACTTACTGACATTCACAGATAATATTCCACACCAGGTTATAAAAAAAAAATAATAAAAAAAATCATAAAATGTAATGGGAATCCTACCTGGTTTTGCAATAGACTTTAATATTTATTTAAAGGGTCACTAAATTTTCCAAAATAAGCTTTGTATAAATCACACCCGCCCCTCTTAGACTGACATTCACTCTGGAATTTCTGCTTGATTTAATCTTCGTCTCCCTTGACGGGCTGTCAAGCTCAATGGAGTATTAAAGTAAAGTTACCCATAAAAGTTTAGGGTGAAAGGAGTGAGAAAAAAGGTGGAGGGGCCGAGTGTGAGAAAAGCAGAACCATACCCCCCCCCCACACACACACACACACATATGACCCTAGATGCAATCATAGAAGAGAACTCCACGCCATACACTCTTCCCCCTCACTAGGTTGCATAGGCATGAATGCCCTTTTAATCTCATGTATGTATACCCTCATATTTATTGACCCGCAGGTCTCCTTATTTCCTGTAACACCCACTTGTGATGTCATAATTTCCTTTTGTTAGAAATCTAGGTCTTCTGATCAGCAAGCTCCAGTGCCGCAATGTCTGGCTTTCTAATTAAGACAGACTAGAATTGAATGAACACTCCCACATGGTCGGCTGCCTCAATGTATGCGATGGCCAGTAACCCTGGTTGTTAATTAGATAACTAATAGTTGAATTAACACCAGGGACTGGTTATCTCTCTAACGGTCCTGGACTGCATATTACAATGACTATACCAATTACAAAGTTGTGCTGACACATTGATATTTTTTCAAGTCAATTTGTATGACATTCCTTTAAAAATCATAATTGCAGGAAAGTACTGCATGTATAATATATATTATGACAAATACACATGACAATATCAGTCAAAACATTAAATCTGCGTGCTTAAAGGGGTTGTCCCATCTCAAGGATCCTATCTATACTGGTAGCTTATGTAAATTGAAGCCTTTTCCTAAATATATTGCTTTAGAAAAACTGCTTTGTTTGCCTGCTACGTGACCTTATTCCTCCCATTGTTTACACAGTGTTGCTATAACTATGGACCTGAAGGACAAGTAAATGTCACTAACTGCTCTTGCCGCCAGGACAATTGTTCAACTAATTGCAGTTAAATAAATACATTAATTAAATAAAGCCTGGCCTGTTGTCTCTCTATGTAAACATACAGATAACACAGGGTCCTTTCTGTACAAGCATCTACATATTATCTGACCTGCATAAATATTGTGTGTCCTGCTCGACAGAAGGGAGGGGCGGGGGGAGAAATACAGGAGGGAAGAAGAGGAGACTGCAGGCAAAGATGATGAAACACGGAGATAGGAAACCCCTTTAATATTGTGTAGGCCCCCTTGTACTACTAAAACAACTTTGACCATCAAGGTATGAAGTCTTGTGGTATCAGACAATGAGAATTTAACCAGATTCCTTAACTCCTGTAAGTTGGGACCCCTACGGGAAAGATTGAGATCTGGTTAATTTGGAGGCCAAGCATACCTTTTACTTTTTATCATGTTCTTCTAAAAAAAAAAAATCCTGAGCAATATTTAATGCATGGCAAGGTCCACTATCCTGCCCATTCTCATACAGAAGAGTGCTTAATCTGTTCCCAGTTTACATGTACAGTGGGGCAAAAAAGTATTTAGTCAGTCACCAATAGTGCAAGTTCCACCACTTAAAAAGATGAGAGGCGTCTGTAATTTACATCATAGGTAGACCTCAACTATGAGAGACAAAATGAGAAAACAAATCCAGAAAATCACATTGTCAGATTTTATAAGAATTTATTTGCAAATTATGGTGGAAAATAAGTATTTGGTCAGTAACAAAATTTCATCTCAATACTTTGTTATATATCCTTTGTTGGCAATGACAGAGGTCAAACGTTTTCTGTAAGTCTTCACAAGGTTGGTACACACTGTTGTTGGTATGTTGGCCCATTCCTCCATGCAGATCTCCTCTAGAGCAGTGATGTTTTGGGGCTGTCGCTTGGCAACACGGACTTTCAACTCCCTCCAAAGGTTTTCTATAGGGTTGAGATCTGGAGACTGGCTAGGCCACTCCAGGACCTTGAAATGCTTCTTACAAAGCCACTCCTTCGTTGCCCTGGCGGTGTGCTTTGGATCATTGTCATGTTGAAAGACCCAGCCACGTTTCATCTTCAATGCCCTTGCTGATGGAAGGAGGTTTGCACTCAAAATCTCACGATACATGGCCCCATTCATTCTTTCATGTACCCGGATCAGTCATCCTGGCCCCTTTGCAGAGAAACAGCCCCAAAGCATGATGTTTCCACCCCCATGCTTTACAGTAGGTATGGTGTTTGATGGATGCAACTCAGTATTCTTTTTCCTCCAAACACGAAAAGTTGTGTTTCTACCAAACAGTTCCAGTTTGGTTTCATCAGACCATAGGACATTCTCCCAATACTCTTCTGGATCATCCAAATGCTCTCTAGCAAACTTCAGACGGGCCCGGACATGTACTGGCTTAAGCAGTGGGACACGTCTGGCACTGCAGGATCTGAGTCCCTGGCGGCGTAGTGTGTTACTGATGGTAGGCCTTGTTACATTGGTCCCAGCTCTCTGCAGTTCATTCACTAGGTCCCCCCGCGTTGTTCTGGGATTTTTGCTCACCGTTCTTGCGATCATTTTGACCCCACGGGGTGAGATTTTGCGTGGAGCCCCAGAGTGAGGGAGATTATCAGTGGTCTTGTATGTCTTCCATTTTCTAATTATTTCTCCCACAGTTGATTTCTTCAATCCAAGCTGGTTGCCTATTGCAGATTCAGTCTTCCCAGCCTGGTGCAGGGCTACAATTTTGTTTCTGGTGTCCTTTGACAGCTCTTTGGTCTTCACCATAGTGGAGTTTGGAGTCTGACTGTTTGAGGGTGTGCACAGGTGTCTTTTTATACTGATAACAAGTTTAAACAGGTGCCATTACTACAGGTAATGAGTGGAGGAAAGAGGAGACTCTTAAAGAAGAAGTTACAGGTCTGTGAGAGCCAGAAATCTTGATTGCTTGTAGGTGACCAAATACTTATTTTCCACCATAATTTGCAAATAAATTCTTACAAAATCAGACAATGTGATTTTCTGGATTTGTTTTCTCATTTTGTCTCTCATAGTTGAGGTCTACCTATGATGTAAATTACAGACGCCTCTCATCTTTTTAAGTGGTGGAACTTGCACTATTGGTGACTGACTAAATACTTTTTTGCCCCACTGTATGTAGGCAGAACATATCAAAGTAACATCCACAATAATGCCCAACCAAAGCACATTAGCCACACCATCACACTGCCCCACTGGCTTGCCTTCTTCCCACACTGCATCCTGGTGCCATCCCTTCTCCAGGTAACAAATCTACCTGGCTGTTCACATAAAAGAAAGTGTTATTCATCAGACCAGACCAATTGTTTTCATTGTCTTATGGTCCAGTTCTGATTCTCATGTGTTCTCTGTAAGCACTTTTGGCGGTAGGCATAATATGGGCACTCTGGTCTATTGCTACTACCTGTTCTATCATAGCCAGCATTATTGTTTCTTTTTTTATAAGATGGGCTTCCAATGTGTATCAGTAACCTTGGGGGCACACGACCATGCAGGCCTATGGATGGACCACTTTCAATACTAACTAGAGATGAGCGAGTACTATTCGAAATTCCGTTTCGTATAGCACGCACCCATAGGAATGAATGGACGCAGCCGGCACGCAGGGGGTTAAGCGGCTGGCCATCGGCAAAGTCGGCCGCTTCTATTCATTCCTATGGGTGCGTGCTATTCAAAACGTGCATGCGTGGTATTCGAATAGTACTCTCTCATCTTTAGTACTAACCACTGGGAACACCCCACAAGACCTACTGTTTGATCACACTCACTCATCTAGACATCACAATTTGGACCTTGTGAAAGTCGCTTGCTAATTTTTGCCGCTTCCAGCACGCCAGCTTCATGATAGACTGTTCACTAGTCCAGTGGTCCCCAACTTTTTTTCCACCAAGGACCATTTTCAGCAAGACAATTTTTCTATGGCCCGGTGGGGGCGGGAAGGGGTGTGAATAGGGGAAGGGAAGGGGTGTTGGGCGCAGGGTTAAGCATGGGGGTGTAGATTAGAATCATGTACATATGAAAACACAAGAGAAAGTGCAAACTGACGGACACTGCAGGTTATGAAGATGGCTACTGATGACGGATATTACTTCTAATGCTGCCATTAACTTCACTACAGCCTCACTGCAGCTACATTACACGTCACAGGGACAAGTGACGTGTAATGTAGTTGCCCAAAGTTTGGTAGGCGAGTGCGGGGTGGAGCCAAGACCCGCTGCATGTCCTGCATAGTACTAGAATCCCGGACATACAGCGGGTCCCGGCTCAACCCCGCACTTTGCTCACCTTATCCCAATGAGCAACAACCAAGCACTCGCCGGCTCCACAGCAGCTGCTGACTCCTCGCCGCCAGTGCGCGGACTGCTGCAACATGCCCCGCGGCCCGGTACTGGTTCGGGACCCCTGCACTAGTCAATTCATTACAGGGAGTCTATCATTGGAAAAAGTCCTTTTTAAGTAAAGGCACATTGGAATAGCCTTTAAAATGGCTATTCTAGTCCTACCTTTACTCTTTTTCACTTTTCTTGCCACTTCTTCATTAATTTGGTTTCTTCTCCCAAGGTAATGAGTACACGGAGCTCTGGGGGGGGGGGGGGGGTGCGCCGGGCAGAGCCAACTGCACTTGTATGGTCAGTTAGGCCACTACAAAATGGTCTCATGGACATTCAGAGACGACTATGCTTGTCCAAGTGGCCATTTTGCAGTGGTCTAACTGAGCATACGATCGGAGTACCCATGCTCAAAATAGGTACTGCATGGCGTCAGAAGACATGTATGATGCGGGGAGGGTGGATCGGAAAGATGCTCGGAGTGCTGGGTGGAGGAATAGTGCTCGGAATGCTGGGGGGAAGGCGACGCTTCCAGTGCTCCGTGATGCTCATTACCATAGGAGAGGAAACCAAATTAATAAAGAAATGGTGGGGAGAATCAAAAAGGTAAAGGCCTTTAGTTAAAAATGACCTTTTCCAATGATAGACTCCCTTTAAGCCAACCTCTTGACAGGTGCCATTGCCACAAGAAAACCAATGTTATTCATTTAACTAGTCAATGGTTTTATGTTTTGGATAATCAATATATATTAAAGTTGCAAGAAGGGGAAAACATTTTTTTTTGTTTTGCAAATACTCCCATTTCTGGAAAAAAAAACCAAAAAAACCCTTACAATACACATTTCATTATACCTTGAACACTTAAGCTCACATTTTCCATGTTCAGCAATACAAATTCTCGAAACGATGTTGGATACATTATTTTTAGCCCAGTGCCTGCTAGCACAGTCCACTCACAACATTCTGGCCATAGATTTTTGTAAATAGCCCACACAAAAGCTGTAGACAGTACCGACCTCGGCAAACTGGCCAACTTACCAACGTCACATTCTGGGAACTCTGCCAGTGTGAACATTGATATATTTTATTATTAAAACTTGTGTAGGATTATATGTCAAACAGAGAGGAAAAAAATAAAGTCTGGAAGAAAAAAAAAATAATACGGCAAGATATAACAGCCTGAACTTTATAGAAAACACAAATCTCAGCAAAACCACCAAGCAAATTCCCCAGTTGCGATTGATGTTTTGTTGTTCCAATAACATAACCCAATGAGTAAATTACTTTCTAAATGTGAATGGATTAGGCCCTGCACTTACATGTCAGGAGCTTTCATACATAATATATACCCTTAGATGTAATCACATTGATGGCTGATGTTGCCAAGTCCGTGTGTAGTGGATCAGCTCTAAACATGCTGAGCTAATGCACATTCAATGTGATATTTTATCGCCACCAGTACTGCTCATTCGTTTAAAGTCTCATAAAACCTATCGTCCTGTGTTCCTGTCTCATCTAGATATGCACACATGATTAAGTCTTGTTTCAGGCTTTGTACAGCACCTAGAAGATATCAGATTGCCTACTTTGTCCACTAAATTAATTTTGGCTGTTAGTACACGATGGCGGTTTTTTTTTTTTTCCCTACATGCGCAAATGATGTGTAACCTGTTAATTTTTAATATGCATAATAAATCAGTTTGTTATTATTATGAAAAATGACTGCCGTAGAACGAACTCCGGCGCTGGAAAAACCCAACACTTAGGAATAAGAGCTGCGGTAGCTGAAAAGTTAAAAAAAAATAAAACCTACCGATATACAGTATACTTTACCAGGATACCTTCTCTTTTTTCTGCTTGATTTTAGAATGCAAGTCATAGGGGAATAATGGTCTTCTATAATC
The DNA here is from genome assembly GCF_031893055.1 of Leptodactylus fuscus. Classification (NCBI taxonomy): domain Eukaryota; kingdom Metazoa; phylum Chordata; class Amphibia; order Anura; family Leptodactylidae; genus Leptodactylus; species Leptodactylus fuscus. Next base: position 33,049,537 of record NC_134267.1, on the reverse strand, counting down.
TTCTGTATCTTGTGGTCTTCTATTCTTATCTTCTATTCTATTCTATGGTCTCCCATTCTGTAACCAATGGTCTTCTATAATCTTCTGTATCTTATGGTCTTCTATTCTTTTGCACTTCTATTCTATTCTTTTGCACTTCTATTCTATTCCATTCTATTCTATTCTATTCTATTCTATTCTATTCTATTCTATGGTCTTCCAATCTGTATCGAATGACCTTCTATGTTCTACTGTATCTTATGGTCTTCTATTCTTATGTTCTTCTATTCAGGGGTGAACCTACCTTTGTTGCCACCCGAGGCGGACGAGAGAAAGCCACCCCCCCACCCCAGGAGGAGGGGGTGGAGCGAAGGGAGCAGGGCAGAGCGAAGGGGGCGGGGCAGAGCGGCGTTATCAGGCAGGGAGAGGACCTGCTCTCTGCCTGAGCGTGAGGGGAGGCCGCTGGAGCAGCGCTGCTCCAGCAGCCTCCCCAATCCACCGCTCGGTGACGGGGAGGCTAAGCCAGCTTGTCCTGGACTGGCTTAGGTAAGCAAAAATACCGCCCTCCCCGGGGCCCTGGCATAGCGCCACCTGAAGCAGTAGCTTCAGGTCGCCTCATGGGAGGTGCGGCGCTGCTTCTATTCTATTCTATTCTATTCTATGGTCTTCCAATCTGTATCGAATGGTCTTCTATAGTCTTCTGTATTTTATTTCCCCCTTATAACCATCTACTATATGAACTGTGGCTTTGGGGCAAGGATTTGCTTTGGGTTGGTACAAACCTTCCACTATTGACAAGAAGATCATAGCCGTGAAAATTCTGTTCAAGGGATTCACAAAGAATTTTTTTTTTTTTATTCCTGTCCTACCTTTAGGACAAGCCATAAATATTTGATCAGTGGGGGGGCTGACAGCCAGCCCTATACAGATCAGCTTTTTGGGACCACTCAACTGTTGTTCCCCTACTGATCGGACATTTATGGTCTATCCTTAGGGAAAAATTCCTGACCAACATCTTTAAGCCCTACCCAATTTGAAACAGAAGCTGAAATTTGTCGACACTTAAGTTTTTGAAGGTTTCGGCCTCTCTGCTAAATTTCTACAAGTAAAAGTACTACAAGTTTCGGGATCTTACAGACATCCCCTATAGCCAAACATGTTTTATTCTATTGTTTTTCGTTGTGTAATTCTAGTATTCATGATCGTTTTATACTCCAACTGGAACATCCAGTTTTTACATGATGTTGAATTTAAATTTTCTCAGTTTTTGTAATTTTCCCCGTCTGAGTTTGTGAAGACCAGTTGGAAAACACTGTTCACAGGACTTAGAGGAGAATCTGCTCTATAACTGACTTTGTGTCACCACAAAACAGTCCCAGCATCATGCAGGACATATATAAGGAAGTACTGATACAGTACCTGAACGGATATGAATAAAGCACTTTAGTTGTGATATCAAGTTCCTACTTATCTCCAGCACCAAACTAAGTCAGTCTTTCTTGTCTTGTCCCTTGCATTTCACAATCAATTCTCCCCCTCCCCTCTACATAGTCTTCCATAGTGAAAGAAAAGTTTGAAGCAGAACAGATTCTCTCTCACTGGTAATGGGTGCAAATTCCCAAGTAAAAGATGATCATCCGGAAAATCTATTCAAAAATAGGCAGCACTCCCAAATACATACAAAAAGTGTATAGTTAGTCCACAGGCTATGTTTCGGTCCTCACAAGAACCTTTCTTATACTCTTCAATAGAGATGATTCATCTGAATCACGTGATCTGCAGTCCGTCTTAGGACAAATATAGCAGGGATTTCACATTGAAAGCCATTATAGCTGTAGCAGGGACAGCATGGAAACAGTCTGATACAATATAGTACACCATTGTCCTGAATATATATTTACAGATAATTAATACATAATAATCGACTGAAGTCATTTACAGATACAAGGGGTGTTATATGGACTTCTAAGATATTTTACTTTGTATCCAAGAATCCTTAAATATGTGGCAGGTTGTCATAATATTATGGATTATGTAAATTACTTTTTGTTATTTGTCATGAGGTCATTAGCAAATCAATGAGTAAAAAAGAAAGAAAGAAAGAAAGAAAGAAAGAAAGAAAGAAAGAAAGAAAGAAAGAAAGAAAGAAAGAAAGAAAGAAAGAAAGAAAGAAAACCGAGTCTTACCGTAAATTCCTGTAGAAATGCAGGGAAAAGCCTAAAAAGCAAACAAAAGAGATGTGTTAAGATTTTAACATCGGGAACCTGAACGACAACAATGTGAACAATCCACTTAATGTTGAAATATTGGCAAATACTGAAAATTCCGACTTTGGACAGACTTTTGGAAGCTCTTATAGGTTTTTATATCGCTAAAGGGGACTGGTTTGGATATTACATTGTCTTCAAGTAGATGGCAAGTAAATCCTAAACTGGTTACTGAGCAACATTTTCACAAACCACTTAAGCTAGTATAGGATAGGCTACAAAGGTAACACTTCTATTTATCCTTTTTGCCCAATTCATTCCTGGATTTGTCTAAAAAAAAAAACTTATATAAAAATCTGCAACAAAAATGCAGCTTTTCCATAACATGGGGCTTTACGCTTTTAGAGTCAACATCAAACAGCCTAAGTCAGTATAGGACAGTTGGTAAAGTATCAACCAAGAGCTCCAATTTTAGTTTTCAAAAACTCTGCTTAAATGTAGTATTTTGACCATGGCATTTTGTTCACAACTTTAGCCGTAAGTCAGACTGCAATTCTTTCAATACTATATACAACATACAGCACTAGTTTGTTTTTGTACATTTTGAGGTTCCAACCTAGATAACATATTGATGACATGTAATGATTGGTACTAAGCTGATATTTCACTTCTTGGCTGACCACATGGTGCCATTTCCATATACTGTCTAACAAATGGTCTTTTGTATAGGATCATAAGGCACCATGTCCTTACTAGAAACTAGTCGGTCTCAGATCTCTTAGGTCATAGCTAAACTTGAGGCTCGGTTAAGTGTGATGAAGATTGGTGGATCTTAAAAGTGTCTGCCAGTAGTTACAAGTTACAAGGAATAGAACAAGGAATAACTGGTGACAATCCAACTGATGGGACCCCTACCAGAACATTCACAGTTCCATTCAATGGGACACACAGAGTGGTCTCTTTGGAGATGAATAGAGAGGCAGCGTACACGCACAACCTGCCAAGCCATTCATATGGGGCACACAAAACTCCCATTCTCATAGTGGGAGTCCTAGTGTTCAGTTCACACTGATCAGAAATATTATTACTATTATCCTATGGACTCACTTTGGGGAATGTATGAAAAGATTTCCACTAGAAAGTGGCGCAAAAAAAGTTGTGCTTTTTGGCACACACCCAATTTTGCTCCAAAAATTTAAATTTTTTGATTTGTGCTCTGCACATCAATTTTCTTGAACGAGGACATGTTGGGGGGTTTGAGGCTTGGAGAATTTTAGCAGAAGTGGTGTAGTTCAGCAGCCTGCCAGGATCATTATAATTATAGGTGAAATGTATGCTAGCCCCTGTTCACTATTGGAAGACCAGTCCTCTCACTTGTGGAAATAGTGGTTAGGGGGGGAAAAAAGAACTTTCCAATTGGTGGAAGTCAGCCATGCTGGTCAACCATTTAAAGCCTAATAAAACATACCTTTTGGAGAGCCTTGCTAACAAATATATATATCCCGTCAAGCGAATGGTCTGCCAACTGTCCTTTGGCTTGCAATTTGTATAATGGGATATTATTTCTTAGTATGTATATGACCCTACATGGTCTCAAACATAATTACTGTCTTGACTCTGAGTTCTGTCTTTTGAGTAATTACCATTAGTGAACATGATTGGAAATTTGCAGGAAGATTTGAGCTATGTATCTTTGGAAAGTAGGCACTATTAATAATATATGAGACATTTCATGCATGCATTTAGGAATACTAACTAGACCATAAAAGTGTGGACAAATTGCTAAGTGTGTTTCATTAGACTGTTTTACAAGTTGTCACAATTCTTGGGTGCTGGAACGATCTGAAGTTGTCACATCTGATAGTTAACCTCAAAACACTACTGAATTCTGAGATGGGTTTAACACTGTATATTTAAAATCATGAAGACTTCTTTGGCTCAGACACACTGTTTAAGTAATGTTGCAAAGTTGCCTGTATAACTATATGTATTGCAAATGGGACCCAAGCAAATTTAATTATAGTCCTAAAATTGCAGTATGTGGAGAAGAAATTACAGCTAATTTCTTCTTGCCTGAAGTCCTGTAAACAGTTCATTTGGACTTTGCACATTACTTTACAAACACATGTGCAATAAAAATGTAGTTTCTACCATTGCTCTCAGGACCATAGTAGTACTCAGGTATACCATGTTATTTGTGAATAAGCCATTAAGAAATTGTCCCGGTCAACGTCAATTGTGGCAAACTGGGCAATTGCCAATGACTACCTTTATTCTAGGGGACCTCAAGGAAAGGAATTTCAACAGCAACCTGATTATTATTATTATTATTATTGTTTATAATGGATCATGGATATTGTTGATAATGGATCACGTAAACCTTCACTGCCATGGAACACCAAGGACTTAAGGATAAAATAAAATAATCCTTTACTATTCCCACCATGGGGAAATTCAGTATGTTACAGCAGCATGGATAATATAGTAATATATTACAAGAAAGAACACATACAAGCTCATAGCAGATAGAAACAGATACTAGGAGTCATAGGAACTAAAAAGAAAAGAATGACTTCAGGGTCATTTAGTTCTCTGTGTGAAGTGATCTTTGCTTAGCTTGATGTAGATTATAGAACCTGACCGCGGTTGGGAGGAAGGACCTCTGATAGCGCTCCTTCTCACACTTGGGGTGAAGCAGTCGGTCACTGACAGTACTGCCCAGTGCTGTCATGGTCTCATGGATGGGATGGGGAGAGTTCTCCAGTATGAAGCTCACCAAGGACAGTGTCTTTCTGTCACCGATCACCTGCACTAGGTGAAGGTGGCTCCCCAGGACAGAGCTGGCCCTTCTAATCAGCCTGTCAAGTCTATTTCTATCCCTGGGTGTTAAACCAAGTTTTGAAGTTATCCCCTACTTATAGGATAGGGGATTGCTCGACAATCAGTGTAGGTATAACCACTGGTCCCTCACCAATTCTGAGAACAGGGATCCTAGTCTCCTGTCCTAATGGAGGGGAGGTTGAGCATGCACCCTGCTGCACTACTCATTTTCTTTGGGAGCCCTGGAGACAGCAGCTCTATATTCAGTTTTATTCCATACTCCCATAGAGAATAAATAGAGTAACAAGGTGGATGCTCAGCCTACCAATCCATCAGGAAAAGAGAACTAGACCCCCATCTCCGCATCCATCGGGAATCTTGCAGTAAGATCTATGTCGATCATAAAGTTCGATCATATCCCCTACCCTATCAATACTGAATAACTTCAATACTTGGTACGACCCCTTTAATCCCCTATTAATGTTCTAGAATGCCTGGGACTTTAGTATTAATTGATTAACCTCTTTACTGCTATATTTAGGCAATACAATTTGGACACAAAAAGACAATCTTATTTGGGCGCTGAGTAAGAAATATATGTCAGGGCTATGTGGCATGATATTGTTGTTTTAGTTTGATACTATATAGATGTTTTCAGCAGACATTGTATTGAGGCAATAACTGGACAATATTGGCCACATTGTATGTACATTTTATGACAATATTATTTGAAAATTTTCAGGCATAAATTTTTGGATAAAGGGACCCCAATTTTCTATAAAACCAGACCTACTCTAGCAGAAAGGGATTGGTTCCCGAGTCATTTCCAAATAAGTTGTCATAGCCTTTACACAAGACTAGAGCGTTTTTCAGTATTGTAGGTGAAAAGTTGTGCAATCGCTTGAAAATAAATGATCAGATTTACAAAGTTCTCTTTATTTCTGATGATTCATTTACATCTCTACGACACAGGATTTCTGCATCTTACTCTTCATAGTTGTACTCGACAGAGCCAATCACCTTTCTTTGTGAGACAGTTCAGCAAGATGCTGCAAAACAGGCTAATTTCTATATTCATGGATTATTTTTAGCAAAAACACACAGTTCACAATTCTGAATACCAGTAAAATGATTTAGCATCCCATATAATTTGCTAGAAGTGTAAAAGCAGTGACAAGTTTAAACTGTTGTGAACTTCAGGCATTGTAGAAGTCACATATGCCTTAGCTGTACAATATTAAAAAGTAAACTTTTGCATTGCCTAAAACTAGACCCAACATTAGATTTATGTATTACATTAGAAATCTACCATTTTGACCAACCATCGCCCATGAACATACTGCGAGTGTTTGCCATGTTCTTCCTCTTTTGGCTGATCATTAGATAATTTGTGCGAACTCACTGAGCTGTGTTTTTTAATAAATAAATTGTCTTCCAGATTAAGCACTTTAGTTGTGAATGTTGAAGGTGGGATCATTCAAACAAAACCCTATCATTTATTGGGAATATCCCAGCTGTCCAAAATGCAATGTATAAGCCCAGCTTTGGTTCAGACAGTAGACTATGAATCTGAACATCTTTTTGACTTGGTGTAGGATTAGGTCATCAGATACATTCAATGGCCCACATCTCAGCCCCTTTCTAAAAAAAAATGGGGAATGGGACAGTAACATAGGTGGGCTAGGAACATCCCAGTCCACCAGATTTATTATAATTCATGCCAGTTTCCTGACTGGTATAGATCTGCAACCAGGAATACCTACATACACTAGAATTACTAAGAAGCCAGAGCCTTAGAGTTATTCTGGCAAATTTTTCGCCTGATGGGGGAATTAATTAAGAATGGCATATGAATCACCAGTCTTAACAAATTCCCACCATTGTTGATGGTTATCTACTGCTCCTCCCTTCCTGTAGTATGGGATATCACACATGCCTCTTATTTCCACTGTTACTTGCTGTCCAACCTCTCTAAGCAAAGATTGTGTTACTCATGCTGGGCAGCAGTGCAGTATTCAATGAGTAGAAGAACTGCAGAGCAATGTGGCAGTAGGAGGTTGTGTTCTGTGTAAAGACAGTGAGTAATTACTGCATAACTTTACATCAAATTTGTAATATAGGGGCACTCAGATAGCTATTAAAAGAGGCAATGTCTGTGAGAGGGAAAAGGAATTGGGATATCTATAGCCCTTACCTTTACATTAGTAACCTCACTCACAGAGTGAGTGAGCCACAAAACAAAAGTGCTGTACAGAACTGGGCAATGAAATATAAAAAATTCTGAGCTTTGGTTATATCAGTTGGTAAGCGTTCTAAAGTATTAAGGAGATTTTCTCTATCTTTATAAGATGATAAACTTCTTTAGATTAATATTCAAGACTATTGTTACGTATATAAAACCATCTCTGTAAATAACTTTTATTGACAAGAAACACTTAAAATTGAGGAATTTTGATTTTATAGCAGGTAATTCTGTGTCTTTGTCGATCTTCTATTATGTACTCTTGACTTTCATTACAATACAGAATTTCCCACAGACTCACAAGAAGTTTACAGGTCTCAAAAGAGAAAATAAATGGCGCTAATAAACAGGTAAATGTTTCCCTTAAGAGATGGCATTTCTTAAATAATACTTCGATCCAGAACACAGGGTCACCAGTTGAGGTTACCACAACATCTGCAAAATGAAAGTCTTACGACTTCCAGGAAGCCTGAGATTCGCAATCTGTTTAATGCAAAGTTACTAAATCATGAAAAGTCGTAATATTTTACCCAGAGGTCTTAGGATGAGTTCCTAGATATCAAATATGTATCTGTAATATTCCACTGTAAAAATTGTACAAGACATAATCTCAATTTCCATGGATAATGTCTAAAGTGTTTATATCACGAACTGCCCCCTTTGTAGATTTAAAAATTCATCAGCCATAAAAATATTCTATGGAGAGGAAAGTTAAAGGGATCATCTCAGGACAGCCCTTGTCAGCGGGCCTTCTTAGTACATACAGACATCATAGAGATGGTTGTTTTGGTCAGTAGCTTTATCTGTTAACCAAGTACTGTATATACATTAGAGTCCGCTGTTAAATAAGGCCTGGTTCATATCTGTGTTCAGTATTCCGTTCGAGGAGTTTGCATGGGGACCCCCCGAACGGAATATCGAACGCATTGACAAGTGATGAGCTTATGAAAGCACACGGACCCCTTAGACTATGATCAGGGCTGGCTCCAGGCAGGCCCTTGGGCGACAGAGCCTCAGTGGGTCCCCTTGTGAAGGAGGCGGGAGTCGGGACACTGTGCGCCGCTGCGGGCAGACGAAGCGAGTGACGTCACGCAGGAGTGACGTCACCTACACCATACCTCCCAACTTTTGAAGAGCATAAACAAGGACAAATTTAGCTCCGCCCACATTTATGTAGACTCCGCCCATTCCCATTCATTTTTCATGTGCTCCCACACAGTATAATCCTCCTAGTCACCTGTAAATTATATGCCCCCCTCCATCTCTCCCCCAGTTTCATATACACCCTTCCTCTGCCCCCAGTTTCATGTCCCCCCCTCCATCTCTGTCCCCAGTTTCATGCCATTCTACCCCCTTCATCTGCCCCAGTCTCATGCCGTTCTCCCCCCTTCATCTTCCTTAGTGTCATGCCGTTCTCCCCCCGTTCATCTGCCCCAGTGTCATGCCGTTCTCCCCCCCTTCATCTGCCCCAGTGTCATGCCGTTCTCCCCCCTTCATATGCTGCAGTTTCATGCCGTTCTCCCCCCCTTCATCTGCCCCAGTGTCATGCCGTTCTCCCCCCCTTCATTTGCCCCCAGTTTCATGGGCCCCCTTCATTTGCCCCCAATTTCATGGGCCCCCTTCATTATGTTCCACCTTAATGTTTAACACAAAACAAACACACTTTTCACCTTCCAATGCTCCCCCGCCACTCTCTCCGCTCTCACTCCACTCACATACAGTCCTATGAAAAAGTTTGGGCACCCCTATTAATCTTAATCATTTTTTGTTCTAAATATTTTGGTGTTTGCAACAGCCATTTCAGTTTGATATATCTAATAACTGATGGACACAGTAATATTTCAGGATTGAAATGAGGTTTATTGTACTAACAGAAAATGTGCAATATGCATTAAACCAAAATTTGACCGGTGCAAAAGTATGGGCACCCTTATCATTTTATTGATTTGAATTCCCCTAACTACTTTTTACTGACTTACTGAAGCACAAAATTGGTTTTGTAACCTCAGTGAGCTTTGACCTTCATAACCAGATGTATCCAATCATAAGAAAAGGTATTTAAGGTGGCCAATTGCAAGTTGATCTCCTATTTGAATCTCCTCTGAAGAGTGGCATCATGGGCTACTCAAAACAACTCTCAAATGATCTGAAAACAAAGATTGTTCAACATAGTTGTTCAGGGGAAGGATACAAAAAGTTGTCTCAGAGATTTAACCTGTCAGTTTCCACTGTGAGGAACATAGTAAGGAAATGGAAGACCACAGGGACAGTTCTTGTTAAGCCCAGAAGTGGCAGGCCAAGAAAAATATCAGAAAGGCAGAGAAGAAGAATGGTGAGAACAGTCAAGGACAATCCACAGACCACCTCCAAAGAGCTGCAGCATCATCTTGCTGCAGATGGTGTCACTGTGCATCGGTCAACTATACAGCACACTTTGCACAAATAGAAGCTGTATGGGAGAGTGATGAGAAAGAAGCCGTTTCTGCACGTACGCCACAAATAGAGTTGCCTGAGGTATGAAAAAGCACATTTGGACAAGGCAGCTTCATTTTGGAAACAAAAATTGAGTTGTTTGGTTATAAAAAAAGGCGTTATGCATGGCATCCAAAAAGAAACAGCATTCCAAGAAAAACACATGCTACCCACTGTAAAATTTGGTGGAGGTTCCATCATGCTTTGCCGGCATCGGGAATCTTGTTAAAGTTGAGGGTCGCATGGATTCCACTCAGTATCAGCAGATTCTTGAGAATAATGTTCAAGAATCAGTGACGAAGTTGAAGTTATGCCGGGGATGGATATTTCAGCAAGACAATGATCCAAAACACTGCTCCAAATCCTCAGGCATTCATGCAGAGGAACAATTACAATGTTCTGGAATGGCCATCCCAGTCCCCAGACCTGAATATCATTGAACATCTGTGGGATGATTTGAAGCGGGCTGTCCATGCTCGGCGACCATCTAACTTAACTGAACTTGAATTGTTTGTCCAAAATACCTTTATCCAGGATCCAGGAACTGATTAAAATCTACAGGAAGCGACTAGAGGCTGTTATCTTTGCAAAAGGAGGATCTACTAAATATTAATGTCACTTTTCTGTTGAGGTGCCCATACTTTTGCACCGGTCAAATTTTGGTTTAATGCATATTGCACATTTTCTGTTAGTACAATAAATCTCATTTTAATCCTGAAATATTACTGTGTCCATCAGTTATTAGATATATCAAACTGAAATGGCTGTTGCAAATACCAAAATATTTAGAACTAAAAATGATTAAGATTAATAGGGGTGCCCAAACTTTTTCATAGGACTGTAGTTGTAGGCCCGATGTGACATCATCACATCGCGCCTACAAATGCAGAAGCCGGACCGCAGCGTTAAAGCAGGAGCTGAGCTGTGACAGCTCCTTCTTTAATCGCCTATGTATTCAGCTCATCGGCGTCCGATGGACGTCGATGAGCTGAAATTGGGACAGGCAAGTGCTGGGGGGTGCCCAGAGGCTCTGTGGGCCCCGGCACTTGCCCGACTATGCCGTGTGCTGATGCCGGCCCTGACTATAATGGTGTCCATGTGTTTTCCATGTGGTGTCCACACGAGTCATGTGGAGAGGAAAGTAGTTCACAAAGTACTTTCGTCTCCACATAACTCGTGTGGACACCATGAGGTAAACACATAGACCCCATAGACCCTGGGGTCCCCATACAGACACTCCAAACGGAATACCAAATGCAGATGCAAACTAGGCCTTAGCTAACCACTTTTTAATGCGTTTGGTATTCCATTCGGGGGGTCCCCAAGCGGACTTCCCAAACGGAATACCGAATGCAAATGTGAACTGGGCCTTAGATGAGGCCACACTTTGAGGTTTTACTGTTTTTTTTTTTTTTTTTTTTAAGAAAATAATGGCAAAACGGTAATAGAATTCCAACGTATAAAACCAAACTCATGTAGTCTTTTATCCAAAACAGCTGAGATATTTGCTCTTTCACAAGTAAAGTCACATTATAAGCTGATACTTTGGGCTTCTTTGAAAAATAAAGCATATGCATATATTACTACAGATTTTTAATTTAATTTAAAAAAAATTGACGAAAAGTTATGAATGTTAAATTGAAAAGCATATGCTCGGTTGCAATAAAAAATACCAACTAGAACAATCTATGTCCATGCCATTTATAATGGAGACAAATTTGATCTATGGGGATTGAGTACTTTTGTAAGGTATCTATATATACAAATAGAAAATAGAAGTGTTATAAAGAGTTAAACTTGGTTCCCCGGGTATGAGCACGCTGGTCTTTATAGGTATGCCATCTTAACTCATGACCTTTAAAACTAAATGTTCTGTATTTGCCTAAGCTTAAAACACTAAGAATTTTTTTCGTTTCTCAACACTAGGCCTTCCTATCTACTAACTTCTATACAGTCGCAACGTTTTATTGCACTTATCTTAAGTAACAGCTTCAGGTTCCAAAGACAAAACATTGGAATTTCCTGTCCTCAATAAGAGTCATAGACAATGAGGATCAGATATATATGTCACGCTCACTCATGGGACTTGGGAATGTTTCACACTGCCAATAAGTAGAACAGATTTATATATCCCCTGATAGTCCTCACTGAAAATTAGACACAGATCCCTTGGGCTCGGTATACATCATTATTAGGGTCAACACGTAAATCCCCTGTTAAGAAATGCTAGTGTCTCTTTGTGCTTTGCAGAGACCATTTTCTATAGCAACAATTCCCCATGTCTTTATAGTATATGGCTAAATAATTTCTATATACTAAGCACTGGAGCAAAAGCTTGGCTCAATATTTTCTACATTTTGAGCTAATAATTAAAGGGGTTATCTGAGATTTTACAAAAATTGCCTAAGAACAAAAAAAACTATATAACATTTAAAAAAAATACCAAAAATTGTTCAAAACATTGTACTAGGTGATGGGGCATACCAAGATTTGCATTGGTGGCTACCTATGAAATTCCATAAGAAATTTACCTCCATATTAAATCTACAGTATACAAAGGTTCAATAGAGGTTCGCGGGTACAAAACAGAGCTCGAATACGGCCTAAAGGTGATTCTACCGATACAGGGTGTATTGTGGTCATCAGTTTATCCCCTTTGTGATGAATCAGACCCCAGTCATGATTCTCAGCTATATTTATAACTACCTATGTATTGTGTTGACTGACCCTCAACTGTATATCTTGGTATCTGATCTGTAATTGCCCTTTGCCTCAGATGGACTCCCTCTAACTGATTAGCAGGATGTGAGAGATAGTGTCCACATGCCGGAGCCTAATTACTCCCTGGAAGTGGCTTTGATCATCCCTTATCCCTAGCAGGGGGCCATCTTGGCTCAGTGCACTGAAAGTTCTCCTAACACCTTGTAGTAGACTGCCTGACTCCACAAAAACTTCAATAAGTTATGGGATTTATGAAGTTATTGTCACAGGAAAATATTATACAGTGCTGACAATAACTTCCTCCTGTGCGCAGGACCAGGCCGCACGTTTCGAGCCCAAGCACTACCCAATCAGAGACCCAGGAGGAGTTCCAGCACTGAACTTGTTACCCATAGGGAATTGGGGAACCGTCCTTGGTCTCTACCTGATGGGGACTTCGTGAGGAATCCCATCATGCCCCTAGCCAAACAGTGGGTTCACCTGGCAAAGAGTTATGGCCGTTTATAGTTATTCTGGTATAAGGTGAGGGGGCTGAGTTGCCCACCTTGCTGACCTCATTGTGGGAGGGGGCTGAGGGGAGATATATTGTCACCCATGCCAAGACCCTGGTGTTCTTTGTTCTTGTTCTTACTGGTCTGCTGGCATGTGTCACTAGGTGCTGTGATGCTGTGGAAACTGCTCCCTTGGACTATTGACTAATACCTAGGGAAATACCATGCACCATGGACTATTCTGTTAATGGGGTCGTCAACCCCTTTCCATCTGTGGACTACTTAAAAGGACTCTAAAGCTATGTGCCCTGGATTTCATGAGTGGAATTCCGGAGACCGAATCTGGTATTATATCCCTGTTTCTAATCTTTTTATCTTACTGCACTGTAACATACATTCTGTAACCATATAAGCTTGTAACCACCAGGGTACATCTATATATATATATATATATATATATATATATATATATATATATATATATATATATATATATATATTCTGGCTGACTGGTATTGACCATCTTGGGTTAATAAAACTTTAAAACTTTAGAAGGCTCTTCTCGTATTATCCTATAAGGCCCGGTCCTCTCTCTGGCTGTGAGATTGGATGGTATAGATAAGAAGGTGATCACGTTTTTTGCGCCAAAGTGGTTTTGGCGAGGCGTGATCCATCAAACCCTTACTAATACGTGTGGGTAAATAGGATTTTATAAAGACTCTTTTTGTTGTTGTTTTTACACTTGGAGATAAAAAAAAGTTAATTAAAATTTCCAGAAATGTAATATTGAGGACAGATTCTCAGGATAGTGTACACTATAATTTACTAGTACGTACCATAGCATGATAATGTAACAGTAGAGGGTAGAGAGGGATATTCTGTATTTTATACCATTACACTATGTGTATTCTAGGGGATTGTGATATGTAATGCAGTCCTTGCGATTGATGGGTTAGGTTTCAAAACCTATGAACATCTACTGCACATGGACAAATGACACACTAACCACTTACCCAGAAGTGTCAGGTTATATTTTATTTGATAAATATAGGACTGTGTATACTTCAGTAAATGCATAGTACCAGTGGCGTAACTAGGAATGGCGGGGCCCCGTGGCGAACTTTTGACATGCCCCCCCCCATCCCAACTGACGCCGAAGACCTCGACCGACCCCCTCCTCCGCACTCTATTATGTCCCTTACTGGCCCCTGCACACAGTATTAACCCCAATAGTGTCCCCTGAACACAGTATTAACCCCAATAGTGTCTCCTGCACACAGTATTAACCCCAATAGTGTCCCCTGCACACAGTATTAACCCCAATAGTGGCCCCTGCACACAGTATTAACCCCAATAGTGGCCCCTGCACACAGTATTAACCCCAATAGTGGCCCCTGCACACAGTATTAACCCCAATAGTGGCCCCTGCACACAGTATTAACCCCAATAGTGGCCCCTGCACAGAGTATAATGTCCCACTGTGGACACCCATAAACAAGTATTATACTCTGGGGTCTTTTCAGACCCCAGAGTATAATAATCGGAGACCCGGGGAATAAAAACATAAAAAAAAAAAAAAAACCACTGTTGCTTCTTACCTGTTCCCCGGCTCCTGTGCTGTGCTGTCCTCCTGTGCTGACCACCGCTCGCGTCCTTCGTTAATGACGTCGGACATCACATGACCCGGGAAGCATGCCGGGTTCATGTGACGTCAGAGACGTCAGACAACAGTAGGACGGAGGCCTGGCAGGATCGGGGAGAGGTAAGTAACAGTTTTTTATGTTTATTACCTCTCCCGATCCGCCGGTCATTATACTCGGGGGTCTGCAAAGACCCCCGAGTATAATGATAGCCCCTGTGGGGCCCGCGGTGTCACTTGCCGAACCCGGCCCAGCCAGGATCGGCAAGTGAATAGGGCCCGTAACAGCCTATTTAAAAAAAAACCGCAGCGGTAGCGGCTGTCACCGGGCCCCCTAATGGCCCGGGCCCTGTGGCAGCTTCTACTGCTGCTACCACGGTAGTTACGCCACTGCATAGTACTGTGAAACCTCTCCAGATGACCACCCACTCCTCTATACTATATTTCCTGCTACAGATTTTCAGTTTTACTCCATATTATGTGTACTGGCCATCTCTGCTTTGAGAGGACAAGCCTTGTGGAAGACCACCTTTACATGCAGTTTACCACAAAGTGTCACCATTTTTAGAATAAGTGAGTGTGCATGTGTTCTGAATGCGGAGAAGAGAACAACGGGCTGCTAGACACCTTTGGTGGTGGTTTAAAGAGAACCTCTCATGTCCTCAGGCACATGCGGTTTTATATACCACTAGAAGGCTGAATTGAGTGCACTGTCAGCTTCCCTGTTTTGTGCCCGGGGCTGCAGATATCAGTGCCATAATAACGGCGCTCCTGACAGTCAACTGGGCTATGTGGAAGGCCCCCTCCACCAGTACTCATCCATAGCCCTGTACTTTCAGACTGTTCCTTACCACCCAGCCATGACGCTAAGCTGTGAAGGAAGCCGCCCCCCCCCCCCAGTACTAATCTATGGATGAGTACTGTTGGGGGCGGCATTCCACACAGCTCAGCTTTACTGTCAGGAACTCCTTTCTGAAAGTGGGCAGACATCGGTGCCGTTATAATGGGGCACATCCAGCCCCGAGGCACATAACAGGAGACAGTGTGGCTTTCTAGTGGTATATAAAATCGTATGTGCCTGAGGACATGAAAAGTCCTCTAACGTCCTTGAGAGGAAAAGGATTGAGAGTAAAATTCAACATGTCTGATCCTTCCTTTCCTGAAATCATCCATTAGGGAAAGTCAGGACACCCCCAAATATATCAAATAGTCACATGATCTTAATATTGGAGGGTTAATCTAAGGGCCCGTTGACACGGGCACCGAGGGGGCGGATTATGGCGCGGAATCCATGTCATAATCCACCCCCTCACAATGGTGGTCTATGGAGACCACTAGTGTTCTTTCTTCCACTAGTGGCATGTTGCCACTAGCGGAAAAAAGAAGTGAGCTGCCCTTTCTTCAGGCGGATTCCGTGGCTCGTTGAGCTGTGGCATCCGCCTCGCGGTAGCAATCTCCGGAGTCGGCCCATTCATTTGAGCCTACTCCAGGGGGAAAAGCCACGACTGCTGGAAGCCGCGGCAGTCGTGGCAGGAGGATTTTGGCCCGAGAGTGACGTGGCTCCCCGCATCACTCTCGATGCTGAAATCCGCCCTTCTGCCCCCCCTTGTGAATGGGGTCTAATGTACAGTATATGACCATCTTAACCAAAGAAGAACCACAACCTGCAAGCCTATGCTGTAATATCATAGCTATGCTTTGCCAATGTCCCTGTGCATCTACTTTACTCAAAATCATATAAGTACCTTCAGCAATATTTTAGCTTCAACACATAAAAAGAATTCCAACTTGTTTAATCTTCAATATACAGTGTAAATGAAGAATTTGTTGGGAACATTTTACAAATGATAGAAATGACATGGCGATGGTTTCCTGCCGAGAACGCCTGGAGGGTCAGTACTGATTGCACGAGGCTTTGACTAAACATCTACACGTGTGAGAAGTACGTTTCGAAGGTAAGGTCATTTCAAGACTGGAAGAGAAGTTTTATATCAGACAACTATTTCTTTATCCACGGTAATATCTGGCCTCAATTCTTCTGAACGTTAAAGAGAAATATTCCATTTTATTCCAATGCTGTGGAGATTAAATGAAATGCAGTAATAGGACTGCACACCTAGAGGAGGCTCGAAATAAAATCACCACTTTAGTATTGAGCCGTAACAACACGGAATGTTCTACCGGGGAGAATATTGATGTTTGCTATGATAATCTTTCCAGTAGAACAAACTCTGAATAGGAAGGCAATATATTATTGTACAAGACTTAATGAGATATTTAAAGTCATCAAACCCTAAAGATCTGATTCCATATACTCTCTATATATTAGAGACTAGACACCATTGTGTCCATTTATTACTATATACAGGACCTATCACATACAAATGCAAGCTGAACCCTGAATTTTTATCAGTACTGAAAATTATATTATCCAGAAGTATATAACTACCATTATATGGGTTTTTGGACATGCAAGGATACTAAAGCAATAGAAATACTGCAAACAATGCCATAGCAACTAAATATAGGTGTCAAATACACATTTTGCCTTGTAACCAATTCTACTATATGGTAAATTTACCATAAAACCACAAGTTGTCCGGTAATCGAGGGGTTGTCTCATAAACCCCTTATTTTGAAATAAAAGTCCTCCTCTTCAGGAGCCCCATATTGTGCGTCCACCACAGCACAGAGTGGCAACAAAGAGTATTTCTTCCTCTGTAGGTTGGACATGCCCATGCAATACAAGACCAGCCCATTGGTTTTCTATGGCCGCTGTGCAATATTTTGTTCCCCCTGTGGTGGTGCTTCAGGGGAACTAAAACTGGCTATGAGTGTCCCCTTTACATTACTGGGTGTCGTGACAGGGTGATATGCAGTTATAGCTTATCATCAGGGATCCTTTTAACAAATTGTAATTGTTCAACCCAAGGCTATGGCCCCACATTGCAGAAAATCTGCTTTTTTTTGTTGCAGATTTTGCTTCTGTTTTTTGAGCTAAAGTTAGGATTGGATTAAGCCAAGTGAAGAAGTATGAGAGATTCCTAGTTTTCTCCTTTTGTAGCCATTACTATATTAGGCTAAAAAACTAAAATCTGGAAAAAAAGGCCTTAATTCCACAATGTGGGGCCTAAATCTAAAAGATAAGTGATTTTTCATCAAAAGCTGATCTGCAGGGTCTTGCAGGTTAGTCTGTTCTATGGTTGTAGAAGCCTTCATACATAGTTTCCTATCATGTTTTTCTGCAAATCCAGGGTATACTGCAGCTAAAAAGACCTCTTACTATGAGAAGAGAAATCTGCATACAATTCTTGTTTTCTATGACTAAGATCCCATCAGCATTAACACTAGAAGCTAGTTGGAAGTAGATATGAGTACATAGGCCCACCTTACACTCTATGTAACCTGTGAGAAGCTGCAGACTCATCTCTGAGTAGTGCACAGGCAGGGAGGCTGTGAACAGAGACCTGCCACTACCCCTCCACTTTGTATGTTACCATCTGGATCTGCCTGCTTGTTTCTAAAGATGGACTTCCCTGGTAACAAGGAGTGAATAGCAAATTAGAAAGAAGGGAGACAACTACTAGAAGGGAATTTAGGGAGGTTTATTAGGCAGAAAACAGCAACATTAAAAAATAAAATAAAGTGCCTTACAATTTGGTGCAAAATCGCATGCTCATTAAAAGACAGCAAGTAGTCTAAAAAGTTAGTAACCATTTAAACAAAAACCATTTGTCACATGATCACAGAATTCCTGTAGTTCATCCAGACTTTCTCCTGGTTCTATAGGCCCATTGGTTAGCAAGCTGAATATGTATATAACCTTATTAATGGTTGAGGATATGGTACAGCTGTACAGTCAGGTATGACCTATAAATGACTAAAAAATACTAAAATATATAATATATAAAACAAACTAAATAGCGGATGACTGTTCCGTCCTAGTATTGCTTATATGGCCAAACGTTTAATCTGTGGAACATATATATTTTATACACCAATAGTGCTACAATGCTGTACAGTATATATGAAGTAATGGAAATGTTACTATAGTGAACAGTTTACATTTCTTTAAAACTTGATTAGGATTTATAGGAGAGAATGGAATTTGGAAACTTTTAGAGTGCTCTGAATGTAGTAAAAGTGATTCATACACCTATTTATAGTTATATGGTGAGTATGACATTGATATTAGAGATCAGCGAGTAGTGTTCGATCGAGTAGGTGTTCGATCGAATACTACGGTATTCGAAATACTCGTACTCGATTGAACACTACTAGCTGTTCGAAGTTTAAGGTTCGATGCAGAACCAGCGTTGATTGGCCGAATGCTATACATTCTGCCAATCAACGCTGGTTCTTCTCTTACCTTTAGAAGTCTTCTCCGTGCAGCGTCCCTGCGGCGTCTTCCGGCTGGAATTCACTCTGCCTAGGCATCCGTCCTAGGCAGAGCCGACTGCGCATGCGTGGGCATGCCCTCGCATGCACAGTCGGCTCTGCCTAGGCCCCGATGCCTAGGCAGAGTGAATTCCAGCCGGAAGACGCCGCGGGGGCGCTGCGCCGGGAGAAGACTTCAAGGAGAATCCAGCCCGACCGTCACTCGTGGACTTGGTAAGTATAATTTTATCGAATTTTGCGTAACCCTGAAACGAGCATTTCCCCCCATAGACTATAATGGGGTTCGAAATCCGTTCAAACAGTCGAACAGTGTGCAGCTGTTCGAATCGGATTTCGAACCTTGGACATTTTAGTGTTCGCTCATCTCTAATTGATATTCATCATCTAGCTAAGCTAATAGGGTCAACGAAAATAACATAGATATCTTATTATCATCCTTATTATATTATTAGTCTACGTGAATTCACCATTGTTGGGTTTGCAGCGATGTGCAGTCAAAATATTTTTGTAAAGCTATCCGCAGCATCATTGAAAAAAAAACAAACTTTTATACTTACCTAGCACCTGTACTCCCAGCGCCTGCGCAGTGGTTCAATGAAGTCCGGTTCACTGCACCTGCACGTGCACCAAACCTCAGCTGCATGTCCATCGAAGCTGAAATGTACTTCCCTAAATTTCACTGAACCAGCACCAGAGAGAAGTGCAATGCGACTCTTCTGACTCATCTCTTGGCAAGTATAAAGATATTCCAATGTGAGTACAAGCAGCTTTACAAAGGGGCTATTCTAGATAATAAACCCTTGGTCCTTATGAACCTGTGGATGGTTTAGTGTCCCAAATCTCCTAACGTGCTCCTTTCAAGGGAACCTTATTTATATCAGACGGACTGTATGATCTTCAGCCTCTCATCTATGACTCATTCCGCCTCATCGTGAACTTCTCGAAAAAGTGCATTTATATCAAGAATAGAGATATCCTTAATTGATGAGTAAGGAAATATTGCCCTTACAAAGATGAAACCTGACAACAGAAGTGCTGTTGAGCGAACGTACTCAGCCGTACATGATGTTCTGAGTTACAAAAATATATAGAAATATCGACATGTGCATACTGTAGCGGGTTCTTATTTTTGGAGATATTGATCAGGTGCTTAAAATAAAATTTACCGAGATCACTTAATTACATATTTCTGCTGTAAAACTGTTGAAATTCGCAAAAATGGAATTATAATGGTTTCTGTGTTAACCCCTTCCTACAGCAGGGATTTTTTGATTTTCGTTTTTTTTACTCTCCACCTTCGAAACTTTTTTTTTGCTT
This sequence comes from Leptodactylus fuscus, assembly GCF_031893055.1. Taxonomy (NCBI): domain Eukaryota; kingdom Metazoa; phylum Chordata; class Amphibia; order Anura; family Leptodactylidae; genus Leptodactylus; species Leptodactylus fuscus. Next base: position 33,029,251 of record NC_134267.1, on the reverse strand, counting down.
TTCTTTCACAGAGTTATATGAAGGCTAAATGTTTGGGGATTAAAGAGGAACTTTCACCACATCAACCAATTCCAGTTCTTAGCATCTTTTAATCGGCCCACGGATCCACTGATTCCAGCACAGTTGGATTTTTTTCTGTAACCCCCACCATTCCTGAGCAGTTAGTTCTGATGCCTGATGTGCTATGTAAGCTCTGTAATGTCAGGAGGGCGGTATCAGGCAGGGGGTGTGATTCAGAGATCCAAGCAGAGGCAGCCAGTGTCAGAGCTCAGAATCTGACCCCTTGTCTGCTCCTGCCTGACACCACCCTCCTGACATTTCAAATAGCATATCAGGCGCCAAAACTAACAGCAATGATTGCTCAGCAATGGTGGGGATAGTCATCCCTTTCTAAATCCATAGACATTATTGTGGAGTGGCACACCTTGCAGTCAAAATAGCTTTTGCTTCTACTAGGATGGTTTTCTGCAATATTTTGGAGTATCTCCATAAAATTTTTGACCAGTCATCCAGAAGAGCATTTTTGAGGTCAGACACTGATGTTGGGGGAGAAGGCCTGACTCAGTCTCCATACTAGCTCATCACAAAGGCTTTGGATGGGGTTGAGGTCAGAGCTCTGCGCAGGTTAATCAAATTCTTCCACACCAAACTCACCCAACCATGCCATTATGGACCTCACTAGACCTCACTATATAAGTACATTATATATTTCTATGCGTATGTCTGAAAGTATTTTAATATAGGATGAAGTTGAGGATAGGTGAAGTCTATTTACACGTATCTTCCATTTCTCTAGGGCATCTTGTCTTATGCACATATCCCATAACAGCAAACACTAGGACTGCTTTGTATGTGTTACAATGACCATGCTTTTGTGACCTGTATAGGAAATCTACATGGAGACAGCTATACTGTACAAATTTACAGGGCTGAATATGAGATTTATGCATTGTATTTACAAATACAGATTTAATAGCAGTGACAGAGGTGTCATATCCATTTTTGCTTGCTCCATTTAGTTTATGGATCTAAAGGCTAGACTAGAATTTATTTACTACCAAGCTGAAGCTTTATGGGAAGAAGCTAATTTCTGCAAACATAATGCATTAATTTCAGGATCATAAAGAAAGACTTTGTTATTATACAACCTGGCCATAAAACTGATGGAAGAAATGGTTGGAATTATTCAAATGACTCAATGAGCTGTGTCCTCGCTCTCTGCAGGATAAGACGACACTACCTGGCCACATTTAATTTAGAAGCAGGTTATAAAGAAGGTAAAATGAGTATTCCAGACGCTGTTGGACTGGAGCTTACAATTCATTAGTCCTATTAAACTCAGTACCCAGATGTAAGAGGTATCGTGTTAAGGCGCCATTCACTTTTTTGTTCCCTTTTTTGGTTAAAATATAAACATTAGAAGGAATACCATAGACTATGCTAAAGTGGCAAGTGACCTTCAATGGAGAACTGTTATGGGGTGCCACCTTACAAAAAGGTCTTCACCAAAAGGCTTAACTTGAACGTCCTGGGCTTAAAGGGGTTTTCCCATCTCAGTGTCTTAGCACTCTGACTGCAGTCTCTTCTGATGATTTCCTGTACTTCTTCCCCATCCTCGCCTTGCTCTTGCAGACACTGATACTTATACAGATCAGATAATATGCAGATGCTTATAGAGAAGGACTCAGTGTTATCCGTGTGTTTACATAAAGAGACTCCCAGCAAACTGCAATTAGCTGAATCGATTGTCCTGTGGGCACTGAGTAAGTGATGTCACTTACTCTATCTCACAGGTCTGTGGTGATAGCGATGTTGTGTAAACAATAGGAGGAATAAGTTCACATAGCAGGCAAACAAAGCAGCATTTCTAAAGCAATATATTTAGGAAGTTTTTAATTTACATAAGCTACCAGTATAGATAAAATCCTTGAGATGGGACACCCCTTTAAATGCAAAATTATAGAAGGGGCCCCTATTGATCTTGTGCCATTTAAAACCATGATATATTTTATGTGGAGGAGAAACAGTTGAGGCCTCCTCAGGGTCGAGGGCCAGATAGTCACTGCTACCATTACACCCCTTTCAGCTACACCCCTGTCTACACACATTGAAATCAATTCAGAAATTAACATTAATTCATGTCTATAGGTTTGGATATTATGGAAATTTCCACCAGCAAAAAAGGGGGTTTGCTGAAAAAGTTAAGCCCTCTAGTGAGGGCTTAAAGTACTCTAGCACTCTATATTTGACTCTACATACTGCCAGGGATTCGGCAGAGAGTCTCCCGGATCTTCCTGATATTTGGCTTGCACAGAAGCTCAGCCAATCAGATTCCCTTACCGATAGTTGTTTTCCTCGATCGCAACATTCTTGTTATACTCAACACCATTACACAAAAAACCTCACAAGGTAGCCAGTCTTTACAATAGTGAACCTGGTTAGTCCACCATCGATGACCAGGTCCCAATGAAAGTCTCTCGATTTTTACTATTCTAATGAAGATTCACACGGAAACCAATCAGAAAAAAATTTAATTTTAAGCTGCACTGCAGGGTCATGTGAAAGGACATGTGTCTCTAATAAAGTGGCCATTCAGTTTAGTTAGATTATAGACAGATAGGCAGTATAAGAAACATTACAGATAACCACGGCGTATTCCAGTTTTACACAGCAGACATGCCTTTATCCCTTCCTAGATCTTTTAAGTAAATAGATTCTAGGCTCTGGCTTCTTTGTATGTTTGGGATTTAAAGTCTGCGCTCCTCTACACCTTTACAGAATATAAATAATTCAGTATAATATTTCCCAAAGTTTAATAAAAAAATATAATTTGCACAAAGAACAAATCTCACAAATGCCATACATCACATGGATTATATTATTACCAGCTGTAATATACAAACCTTTTACATTATGATTTCTCAGCAAACAATATTTTATAAGCAATACAAGCCATGTTCTTATACCGTAGTTTATTATTTACAGACTTTCAAGGACCCTCATTCTACTTCATGCTGACTATTCCAAGGCTTAAGAGCCATTTCTCCTTCCAGATTGGAGGTCATTCAAGTGTAGAATAATATAAGGTAAGCATAGATAGATACAACAATACATTGCCATGCAGATTATGCAAAGAAGTAACTAGAGGCTCCTGGGCCCCAATGCAAAATATGGGGGCCCCTTATCTACCTTGTACCATTTACAATAGTGGTATGTGTTAAGTGAGAGACCTTTGGGGTTCCAGCATTCCACTTTTCTTTCCGAGCCATCTGCTTCCAGGCCCAGGTCACCACTAAGGCTTGTGACTGGGTCTCAGTGATCACATGGGGGGTATCGACATATTCATATACACTGTAGCGTCAAGATGTTTTGACGATGATGCTCCCATGTGACTGCTGAAACCCAATCACAGGTATCTGTGGAGATCTGGGGACAAAAGCCACCTGCCTTGTTTTTGGGAATATGTTAGAGAAGGGGTTAATTCTGAGAGAGGCTATTGTCACCGTAGCCTTGCCGGTGGGGGGTCCTCAAGGTTGCTGGATTGGTAATGGATTTTGGTAATGGATTTGGTGGATTTTGGTGGTGAGGTCCCCATGGTAGGGGCTGGACACCCCAACCATTGCCAGCGTTTGGTTGGAATTGGGTTCTGGTTTAAAGTGGCTTTCAGGGTTTTGGGAAGGTTTTGCCAAGGAGAAAGAATGAGCACCGAGGCACTTTAATAAATTGGTGCCCCTGAGCTGGTGTGGAACGGCTGGGGATAAGATAGCAGCTGGTGCTACAAGGGGACGTTAGTTGTAATTGGGTTTTGGGCCTAAAGGACCTCCGTCGTTGATCAGGTGGTTTACAGATAAGGGCTGGAGTAGACACGATGGGAATTTACAGTATATATTGTTGGGAATGTTTGGTTTCTATTTTGTACTTGGCTATTTATTTTATTTAATAACATGGCTGCTGTGGCCAATTTAATCCAAAGATAGGTGTCAAGTCTTTATTTCAGGTAATACGAGTATAAAGAGTTAAGAAGAATCGAATTGGCAGTATCCAGGTCAAGTAACGAATCTATGTTTGGCGGCCGTCGTATCTTTAGGTTACATGTAACGGTGGCCAGATAGATGATCTATACCCTGGCTCCACTAATGACATGATACATTTTTCATTTTGCCACATGTCCGTAGAGTAATACAAGTCTAGGACTCTTGGAAAATTTTGTAATTAAAATGAAAAGATGTCATTTAGTTCTACACAGAATATGGTGTTTAATCCATTAGGCGAAACACCAGAGATCTCATCAGTGGTCCTTCTGCTGACTTATTTAGTTTTCTTGCTTCTGTCAACTATAATGAATGTAATCAGAAGAGCGGCTCAGAGCTGTTCGATTTCCGTGATTACAGAAGATTTTTCAGCCTTCCATGGTACGACGTAAATTATCACTGTACCTGTGTATTATATATTCATGTTTGTGCCATATCATCTAATCAAAGCGTACACCGGAGAGGAAATATTGAATAATAATGCTTGTAGGCTGCAAGCAAAAACAGAGGTCAGATACTTCAGAATTAATTTGCATGTCATTAAACAGGGCGCACAGGTGCAGGAATTAAAAGGTTCCTTTCTTGCTATATAATGTTCATTAAAAATTCCAATCCAAATTGCCTTCTTATAGAGATGACATCCTACACTTAATTCTGGTCGGGGAAAATAGCCTACTGGGATCTAATTACCAGAATCTAATCACAATCTTAGAAATAGTTATACTTTATGTTTTCTCCTGCCTTGGAATAGGTATCTCCGGAACGGGGTAATGCAAAGCCATTCTGACCAAATACTGTACGTTCGCTATAGTTACTTAGTTGTGTAAACCTTTACAGGAATTCGGTCTAATATTTGCCTATAAAGAATGTTTTTAGGCTAAATATAATTCCATAGATCAGCCTACCGTGTAGCAGATATTGTAAGCTTAGAATTAAGTCATTTTCTTTACAGGGCTGCTCTCCTCACAGACAACCACGAGAGCAGTTTTGGACAAAATTAAAAATGGGGCTCCAAATGGCGATATAGATTGTCCACTACTGTCCTAACACAATAATGCCCACTTTTGTGCCAAAAAACAGAGTAAAGATGTCACCTCTTTAAAAATAATAAAAGTGGGCATGTTCTATATACAACCAGGGGTGAACCTAGGGTTTGTGCCGCCTGAGGCGGACGTCAGAAAGCCGCCCCCCCTGGAGGAGGGGGCGGAGTGGAGGGGGCAGGGCGGAGTGGAGGGGGTGGGGCCAAGCGGAGCTAGCGTCGTTAGCAGGCAGAGAGCAGGCAGGGAGAGGACCTGCTCTCTGCGAAGCGTGCGGGGCGGCCGCTGGAGCAGTGCTGCGTCCACAGGGCGGCCCCAATCCACCGCTCGCTTCCCGTGCCGGGCTGCCGAGATGGTGACGCTAAGCCAGTCATAGCGCCGCCTGAAGCGGTCGCTTCAGGTAGCCTCATGGGATGTGCGTCGCTGTATACAACCACCTTTCTGTCTCTAAACAGAAAATTATGCCACCTATCAATAATAATTCCCAATTTTTATAGCAATTTTTTTTTTTCTTTTAATGTAGATTGTGAGCCCACATAGAGATCATAATGTACATTTTTCCCTATCAGTATGTCTTTGGAATATGGGATAGAAATCCATGCAAACACGGGGAGAGCATACAAACTCCTTGCAGATGGTTTGAACACCAGGACTCCAGCGCTGCAAGGCTGCAGTGCTAACCACTGAGCCACCGTGTGGCCCCTTTTTATAGCAAAATTATGCTGCCAAATACCCAGATAGTGGTCCCCAATAGGATTGTTGTTAGTGATGAGCGAGTAGTATTCGATCGAATACCTCGCCGGCATAGGTATGCGTGTAATCGGCCGAACACCAAGGGGTTAAACGCTTCGAATATTCGATGCGTTTAACCCCTTGGTGTTCGGCCAATTACATGCATACCTATGCTGGCGAGGTATTCGATTGAATACTACTCGCTCATCACTAATTGTTGTCCATTTACAGCCAGATAGTGCCTCATTTTTGGATTAAGAAAATAATAAACATGCAGTTCAACTAACCCCGATCCCCTAACACGTGGAGCTGCTGGAGCTCCAACATCATCCTCCCAGGATGGCAGGATAATGCAGTGAGGACTTCCTGCTATACTATTGGTGTCAACTGAACCACATTTAGAGGTTATGGATTCTGTTCAATCTATTCCACAGCCCCAGACCACTGGATCTCCAGTGGGTTCTCTTGGAGATAGGACCCCTGAGTTTTTGTCCAGTTTGGCCTCCATAATGCCAGATCTATTCCTCTCAATTGACTTCACTGTGGCAACATTCAGAAAGAGGGAACAGCAGACACCAGCTTTTTACCAGCTATAGACACCAGAGGTAAGACAGAAAAGAACAGTGGTACGGGGAAAGGTCAACATTGCTTTTTTTCCTTCTTCTTTGCTTGGTAAAATGGGGCAACCTAAAGGCAACATGAAACTGTAGGGACAACCTAGAGGAAGATATTATACTGTGAGGGCAACCTGGAGGTGGGCATTATACTGTAGGTACAACTGGAGGGGGATATTATACTGTAGGTACAACTGGAGGGGGGCAATGTACTGTGGGCACTCCAGGAGAAGCACATTATACAGGCAGAGGAAGTGGAAAGGGACATTATAATATAATGTCTAAGGGGCCATTGGGAGGGACAGGTTAATGTGTGATGCCACTGCAGGTGCACTTGATTGTGTGATGGGTCATTAAGGGGCATTATATTGTATGGGGCCACTAAGGAGGCATTATACCATGGGAGGACCACTAAGGGGCATTATATTGTATAGGGCCACTAAGGAGGCATTATACCATGGGAGGACCACTAAGGGGCATTATAATTTATGCAGGTCTTGCATTTCTGATGGGGGCATTTCTGAAACCTTTGCATTGGGCCCACCAATGTGTTAAAAAGGCCCTGTTGCTAGGCCATCAGAATGCAGAACCTGGAATCCCCTTTAAATTAAGTTTTTCAACACAACAATGGTGGTCATTTATAGTACAAAAAAAATGTTTGTTCCAACTGAGGCAGATGTTTTTATTTTATTCCATAGTTAGAGCATAAGATAGAAGAATGTAAGACACAGCAATGCTAGTATAGCATTAAAAATAGGCACACCAAGTGGAGGAGCGACAGATATACAGGTGCTATTTAATTATGCAGAGAAAAGTTTGGAGAAGCTTTTGATTTCCACAAGTAATAGGCGCTGATCATACTCTCTAATGTAATAATTACTAATGTTCAGCTGCATACATTCCAGCTATTCCCAGCTGCAAGCGATACGCGCACCTAGCAAAAGCCAGTGGGTGAAGCTGGCATAATACATTTTTTCATTTGATAAAATCTCCCATTAAATAAAGTTAGAGTTCATAGACTGATAATTTCCTAACTTTCTAAATAGATCACGGCATGGCTTTCTGTGCTCCTGCCAAATCCGTAACACATCTGACATCCTCTTAGACATGGCAGCATGGACACAGCAGAACCAGATGCGACTCGAAGGGGGTTACTTATAAAAGCACAGCAGTAATAACTTAGCACCACTGGCCGATTGGCTAAAGAACCATAAAAGCTACTCATGTTTTCTGAAGTGTCTCTGAAGTGCTATTACATCTTAAAAGATGTCCTTTGTAGTAGCCACAAACAAAGGCAAGTGTCTTAGGAGAGCATTATTCATCATGGTTATTTAATACATGCATGGCATAAACAAAAAACCAAGCAAGTATGAAGAATATTAACAAGTTGGGATCATGAAGTTTGTCTCTAATCTATCATATCGGGTTTTATTCACACTCAGAATACGGATTTTATTTGAACTCTATAAATAATAGATAACCTTCCGAGGGCAATATCTTTTTGAATAGATAGATGGATTTAAAAGAAATGAAAGGCCAAATTGGCCAGGGGCACAGCGGAGTCAGATAAGGTTTGTCATTTACGATGCTTTCAATTAATGGCGGGTCCTAGTTAAGGCTGAGGCTCCACATTTGAGCCAAAGCTCAAAAGGGATGGAAAATATATAGAAGTTCTTATACTTCTACCTTCTGATCAATCCACTCCTGGCTTTGGCTCAAAAAATGCTGCAAAATTTGCAACAAAAAAGCTGAATTTCTGTAATGAGGGGCCTCGGCCTAAAGGGGTCTTCTAAGACTCAACACCTCCTGCCACCTCCAACTCAAGAATATCCATCAAATCCACTCCTTTCTCACAACAGAAACTGCAAAGATGCTAGTCCATGCCCTCATAATCTCCCGCTTAGATTACTGTAACACTCTTCTCCATGGCCTCCCAGTGAATAATCCCACCCCCCCTCCAGTCCACCTTAAACTTTGCTGCTTCTATCATTAGAATACCCTTTTTACAATAAATACACGAAGGAATAGACTTAAGAAAGGCTATTCTTCTCTTACCATTATTATTCTGATCCGCGCCGGTCTTCCTGAGGAATTTCTTCTTTCTTCCTTATGCAAATGGGTTTTCTCGCAGTACTGGGGCGTTTCCCAGTGCTCAAGCAACATTAGGAACACCCCGAGTGCTGCAAGAGAACTCATTTGCATAAGGAAGAAAGAAGAAATTCCTCGGAGATGCTGGTGCAGATCAGAATAATAAAGGTAAGAGAAGAATAGCCGTTCTTAAGTCTATTCCTTCGTGTATTTATTGTAAAAAGGGTATTCTAATGATAGAATCCATGTAATATACCTCTTCCCCTGTTCTTTATCAGCTACTCTCCTTTACCAAACCCTTCACTAGCTACCCGTTGCCCAGCGAATAGAGTTCAAGTTACTAACACTAATATACAAACCCATCCACAACCTGGCCCCTCCATATATCTCTGACCTAATCTCTCACTACCGGCCTACACATAACCTCAGATCCTCCAACGACCTCCTACTCCGCTCTGCTCTCATCCGCTCCTCACACAACCGCCTCCAAGATTTCTCCCGTGCATCCCCCATACTCTGCAGCTCCTTACCAAGACACATAAGACTGACCCCCACAATCACAGGCTTCAAGAAGGCTCTGAAGACTCCCCTATTCAGGAAGGCCTACAACCTCCAATAACACTATCACCGCACCGCCATCTGTACAGTCTCTCCCCTCACCTTCTGTCTCTATCCCTGTACCCTCATAGACTGTAAGCCCTTGCGGGCTTTCTACCCCACTGTGCCAGTCAGTCATTGTTAGTATTATATTTGTCTGTGTATTTTGTGTACTGTATGTAAACCCTCAAATGTACAGCACCATGGAATTAATATAATAATGTACAGCACAATGGAACTAATATAATAATTTACAGCACCATGGAATTAATGTATTAATGTACAGCACCGTGGAATTAATATAATAATGTACAGTAACATGGAATTAATATAATAATATACAGCACAATGGAATTAATATAATAATGTACAGCACCATGGAATTAATGATTCTATATAAATAAACAATAACAAGACTTAAATATTAATGATCTATAGGATAAGTCATGAATAACACATAATAGCTGTTCATAGATCATGAAACACAAAGGTTTCGGATTCAGCCCAGAACTTTTGTAAAATTCAGGTTAAATTTGGTTCGATCTGACACACATGGCATTTCGCTCTGTGACAAAATACCACAAAACTGTATTGTTTTGAAAAGCCTATGTAGAAATATCCAGAAATGAGGCACTGTAAGGGAGGACACATCTGTACCAAGCCTAAACACATAAACATATAGTAACAACCATAGTAAATCTCTCAGAACGGCTGCCAATATCTCATCAGTTCCCGGGACGTCTCATGGCATATTCCAATTTACAGAAAACGAAGCCATAATTTTAACCTGAGAGTTTTGAGTGACTCAGAAATAGTCTGTTTATGATGAAGAAATGAGATTACTGGTTATACACAACTCCTGCAGGGTCCGCTCTATCAATGTGCAAGTGAGACAGATAGCAAAACAGTCAGATCTTCCATCTCTTGTTCAGCAGGCGAGGAGCCAGGTTACTTAAGGAACTGAAGACTAGGGGGAATAAGGTTTACTAGCCAATGAGTAATCTATCTGGCTGTTTTCTGTTTCATAGATTGATTCTTAAGCTGAAGATAAGTAGGAGCGCACCTGCCAAAGACGAAGAGTTGCCAAAAAACACGAAGTCAAAAGGAGGCTAAACAACAATACAAAAATAAACCAAGATAACCTGGGGTAGCCGGGACTCATGACATTGCTTCAGACTGAGATTTTGGAACCTAAATCTATAGTATACAGTCAGCTTTTATAATAATGTGACTTTGATTTCTGCCAGAATGCTGCTATATACTGCTCCAGACAAAGAAATATCCTTCTGCCGAAGCCTAAATATCTTAGAAAAGGAAGACAATAGTGTCTAAAAAGTGTATGAAATAACACAGAGAACAATTATAATAGAAATCATAGAAAATACTTGAGTTAAGCATATCAAGTACAGACTCATTGTTGTATGACAACTGAAAATTATTCTTATTATGTACAATTGCACCCATCTCCCACCAAGTGCACTTCAAGGTTTCCCTAACTTTTTACTTTTTTGAGTCCCAAACTATCGGTCATTTAGTCTGCAGAATCAGTACAATGAACTGCAATGGAGATACAAAAACACTACATCACATCTCACAACACTTCAGCTCACTGAAAGAGGACACTTATGAAAGAGGACACTTACAAGAGACGTACAATTTAGTTCACATTCATATATTCTTGTGTACAGTGCTATCCGAAACATATGCCTGGAACCATGGCTTGTTAGCAGTGGCATAATGAGGAAGGGCGGGGCCCCTTAGCGAACCTTTGACATGGGGCCCCCCCGACCGACACCCCGACCAACCCCCCCTCCGCATTCCTGCGCGCACTATTATGCCCCATAGTTGCCCTTGCACACAGCATTATACCCCATAGTGGCCCCATCACTCAGTATTATGCCCCATACTGGCCCCATCACCCAGTATTATGCCCCATAGTGGCCCCATCACCCAGTATTATGCCCCATAGTGGCCCCATCACCCAGTATTATACCCCATAGTGGCCCCATCACCCAGTATTATGCCCCATAGTGGCCCCATCACCCATTATTATGCCCCATAGTGGCCCCATCACCCAGTATTATGCCCCATAGTGGCCCCATCACCCAGTATTATGCCCCATAGTGGCCCCATCACTCAGTATTATGCCCCATAGTGGCCCCATCACCCAGTATTATGCTCCACTGTGGACATCCATTATCAATTATTATACTCTGGGGTCTTTTCAGACCCCAGAGTATAATAATCGGAGACCAAGAGGGGGATACAAACATAAACACTGTTACTTACCTATCCCTGCGCTCCCCGCTGTCGGCTATCTTCAATGACGTCAGGGACGTCATGTGACCAGGGGCCTGCGTCGCAACGCATAAAGACTCAGGCCCCGGTCATGTGATGTCTGAGATGTCACACAAGTAGGCCCCGAAGCCTTCGTGGAGCGTGGAGAGGTAAGTAACACTGTTTGTTATGTTTGATTACCTCTCCCGGGCCTCCGATCATTATACTCAGGGGTCTGAAAAGACCCCTGAATATAATAATGATGTTTTCGAGGCCCGCGGTGTCACTTACCAATCCCGGCCCATGCCAGGATCGGTAAGTAAGTAGCGCCCGTTACCGGCTGGAGTAACTCCAGCCAGTAATGGCCTATTAAAAAAAAAAAAAAAAAACACGCAGCAGAAGTCGCCAGGCCCCCTAATGTCCCGGGCCCTGTGGCAGCTGCCTCCGCTGCTTTCCCAGTAGTTAAGCCACAGCTTGTTAGGTTTCAAACTATCCTTAATACCTTTCACCAACTCCTACTCTTTGTATCCCTCAATAGGGGAAGCTCCACTGATTACGGGCAAAGTTGGAATTTTTTCTCTAGCCCCCACCATCTTAGAGCAATCAGTGCTGTTAGATTCAGCACAATTATGCTCTCTACTGTCAGGTGGGCGGTCCTTGTCTTTCTTCTCCAGCCTAGAACCGCCTACCTGACACTAGAGAGCATGCCTGTGTTGTTTCTAACAACAAAGGTTATTCAAGAATGGTGGGAATTAGAGAATATTGAGAGAGGAGAAGCTTGAGAAAAATGGACGTTCCCATAAAGTATTTGTTGAGTTATTTAGGTTTTTATGCAGATTTACATTCTGAAATATTAAGAGTTGCGCACATGACGGCAAAACAACTCGGCCCAGGAGAAGACTGTTAGTGCCAAGGATGGGATTAGATCCTGTCTTATGAGATCACCGAAGTATTTATATTTTCATAGGACGGGATCTAGGATTGCTACTCCATGCATAAAGCCTTAAAAAGGAAACCTTGTTATTAATAGAGATGAGCGAGTAGTGCTCGATCGAGTAGGTATTCGATCGAATACTACGGTATTCAAAATACTCGTACTCGATTGAGTACCACTCGCTGTTCAAATGTAAAAGTTTGATGCAGAACCAGCATTGATTGGCTGAATGCTATACAGTCGGCCAATCAATGCTGGTTCTTCTCCTACCTTTAGAAGTCTTCTCCGTGCAGCTTCCCCGCGGCGTCTTCCGGCTCTTCATTCACTCTGCCGGGCATCGGGCCTGGGCAGAGCCGACTGTGCATGTCCGCTTATAGTGCGGGCATGTGCAGTCGGCTCTGCCCTGCCCCGATGCCTGGCAGAGTAAATTCAGAGCCGGAAGATGCCGCGGGGACGCTGCAAGGAGAAGACTTCTCGGAGGATCCAGCCCGACCCTCACTCGTGAACTTGGTAAGTATAATTTGATCGAACGTTGCCTACCCCTGAAACGAGCATTTTCCCCCCCATAGACTATAATAGGGTTCGATATTCAATTCGAGTAGTCGAATATTGAGGGGCTACTCGAAACGAATATCGAACATTTTACTGTTCGCTCATCTCTAGTTATTAAGTGATGGTATATCACTATCATGTGCTATTACTTTGTGGTTCGTGGGGGTCCGACCTCTGGGACTCCCACTTCCTGCATTGCACAGGCCGAACTTAAAAGAGAACTACAAAAAATGGATTTGCTTGCAATCTCCGGGATCACCTTTTATCTGACTATACATACAAATCAATACATAGCCAATGTTTTTTCTAGAGCCTTGACAGCCTTTAGAACAGAAAGTTACAAATCGAGAATCACAATAAATGTAATAAATGGCCATTCCTCTATAAAGATCATTATCAAGAAATAAGACATAACATAGAAGTCCTTGACTCACAACGTGATGTTACCTTTATAGGAGAAATCTAATGAAATCCATTATCTATAATGTTAATAGAGGAAACACAACGCTAACCACGATGGATCAAGATGTACAAGATCATCTTAATCCTGCGCTTTGTTACATAAACTATCCAGTGACGGCAGAGAGGAGACATATCAAGTAATAAATCCATTTAACAAGCTTTTGTGTTTACATAGGCAGGACCATTCATCAAACCACATTCACCGCTCCTACCGTCTTATAACAGAGACACCATAAAACACCGTGCAACAGGCTGCACCAAACATCTAGGACAACTTTGGGAGTCTAACAATGAAATCTACCATTCTGATTTAATAATCGTCTATAAATTATAACCGGCTTCCGTTTTTGGAAAGAAGATTAAAAGTTCTGTAACAGATTGTTTTGCGAATGATGGTGGGCAAGTGTAAAACACGTCTGTATATTCCTCTACGCACAAACGTATCCTATAGAGACCAGTGCAAGTTCAATTGTGGGGGTTAAAGTGAGCAACCTAAATATTCACTGACTTCCATTACCATGAAGAGCTTAAAGTACCACCGTCATAATGGAATGGCCAGGGGCGTAATCTGTAGCTCGCGGGCCCTGGTGTAAACTCTATAAAAGCGATGTGTGACTTAAGTGAAAGTGTTCCAGGATAGAATATGCTGAAGGTAAAAATCCATTTTATGTAAAAAAAAAAAACAAAAAACAAAACACGAGTGCACCATCTATAACTACTCCACTGATAGTGGTACATGTATATTAAATACAAGCATCTTGCAGACACCTACTGGAGGTTAAAAGGGTTATCCGGGATTAGAAAACATGGCTGCTTTCTTCTTTTCAGGAGGAAGTGGAAGCTAAACTGCAATACACTCCTAGGTGGCCACACACATAAAGGAATAGATAGCATATTGTTTTGTGACAGCACATATATCTTGCCATGTCTAATGAAGCCAAAAGGTAAGGATTAGAGATGAGCGAACACTGTTCGATCGAATATCAGGCCGTTCGGGGTATTCGATTGGAATCGAATACCACGAGGCAAACGCAGTAAAGATTCGTATCCCCTCCCACTTTCCCTGGCGCTTTTTTCCACCAATAACCCAATAACTGTGCAGGGGAGTTGGGACAGGAACTATGACAACGGAGGCATCGAATACAAATTGGAAAAAGTAATTGGCTGGCTAAATCAGGTGACCTCCAATTTATACGAATGGTGGATTTAACATTTGATTAATTTGAGACTCTGAACTATGTGACAGGGATAGATGTACTGGCAGGGTTAGCTAGGGATTACCTTTATTGAGGTGGGAATGTCATTCACCCAGCTCTTTGGGGCTCTATCTGGTCGGGATCCCTGTCAGCTTGCGATATGCACAAGCTGACTTTTTCCCATAGGAATACATTGACCAGCGTTGATTGGCCGAATGCCATATAGAGTACAGCATTCGGCCAATCAACACTGGTTCTGCCGGAGGAGGTGGAGTCAAAGATCGGTCCACAGCAGTTTCCATTGTGGTCCAATCTCAGATGTAGCAGTGCTGACACAAGTCTGCTACACGGAGAAGCAGCAGAGCTGAGCACACACAGAGATGCAGCAGAACTGAGTGTGCAGCAGGGTTCAGCGCACACTCAGCACTGGTACATCTGAGATTCAGCAGAGCTGAGTGTGCAGCAGAGTTCAACGCACACTCAGCTTTGCTGCATCTGAGATGTAGCAGTGCTGAGTATGCGCTCAGCTCGACTGCATCTCCGGAGTAACTGAACTGAGCGCAGGGCCAGCTCTGCTTCATCTCCGATGTAGCAGTGATGGCCGTGAGCTCAGCTCGACTGCATCTTCGGAGTAACCAAGCTGAGTGCACGGCCAGCTCTGCTACATCTCGGCATAGGAATGCATATACCAGGATTGATTGGCCAAATGCCATACAGAGTATAGCATTCAGCCAATCAACGCTGGTTCTGCCGGTGGAGGCGGAGTCTAAGATCGGTCCACAGCAGTCTCCATTCTGGTCCGATATTAGACTCTGCCTCCTCATAAACGAGCCTCTGTCAGAACCAGCGTTGATTGGCTGAATGCTGTACTCTGTATGGCATTCGGCCAATCAACGCTGGTCAATGCATTCCTATGGGAAAAAGTCAGCTCCCGCATATCACAAGCTGACAGGGATCCCGACGTAATACAGTGACTTGGGCATGTTAGATGCCCCCAGGCATGCTTCCCCTGCTGTCCCAGTTGCACTCCAGGGTGTTGGCATCATTTCCTGGGGTGTGATAGTGGACTTGGTGACTCTCCTGAGTCGAATGGTGGGATCCCCTGAAACGAAGCATTTTTCCCTATAGACTATAATGGGGTTTGATCTTCGTTTGAATAATCGAATATTGAGCGGCTATTCGAAACAAATATCGAATATTTTACTGTTCGCTCATCTCTAGTAAGGATCATGCCTGTAGTCTTAACAATTCAGAGATAGTAGGTTACAAAGGAAAATATAAGGTCATATCTTAAAAACATGTCACAATTATCTATTTTTGCCAAAAATGCACAGTATGTACCTCCTGGTACCAAATAAAAGGTAAGGGTGAGCAACACAAGATGGCACCAAACCACCACCACAATAAGATCCCTTTTTTTCCTACAAATCATAGAAAGCAGATATGACAACAAGAATATGACTCTCGTGCCACTGTGAGTAGATAAGTAGGGTGAAGCAGGCCTACGTTGGGTCTGACTATAGCAAAAATCAATAAAATATACACGACATCAACAATGATAAAACTATCCATCCCGCAATATATAGCATAATATAATATAAAACCACAGAATTAGAGAAATTGGAATTGGGAAATATTTAGTTTCATAAAAAAAATACCTGCAGAATTCTAAAATATCATTATAAGATTTTGTTAATTCTCCTTGACAAGTGTTAAGAAAAGGACTGTTTATGAGATTTCAGTAATTCATTCCTTTACAGGGTCAAGAAAACCAATTACACCATTGACCACAGCACAGTGGGGGCACAACTAAGGAGGTGCTTAGTCACATATCTGGAGCTGGATACGTACTTCAGTCATTTTAATCAACTCTGCGGTAATGTGCTGCTGTCAGGGTCACGACAGTAATCACGGCACTGGCATAAGCATCATAACAGTCTCATCCCAACAAGCGGGGATAAAAGCACAAGAAGGCCACGCAGCATTTAATATCCTGGATATACGGCCTATGTGTGGTATATTAGATTTAAGGAATAGAATACTTACCATGTGCAGAATTTTATTATATCGTTCATTCATTTTTTTTTTTTCCCTCTTACCATCATAATGTTATAAGAGTCTTCAGAATTTAAAAAAAAAAAAGAAAAGAAAACAGCATTTTTATTACATGAAATTGCAAAAATTCCACGTTAAAAGGTGCCACGCAACACCTCAGGGATAAACACTGCCCCCTAAGCTTCATACATTAGAACGGCAGCAGGGATAGGCAATGGTCCCTGCTGCCTGTAGTAATAGTTGCCAGTCCCTACTGTCACTATTGTGATGTAACAAGATTAGTGAGAGTGAGATCTGAGTGGGGGCAATTAGGAGTATTATTGTTACCCACATTTTATAATGCTCCATTAGTGCCCCTCACACTGTATAATGCTCCATTAGTGCCCCTCACACTGTATAATGCTCCATTAGTGCCCCTCAAACTGTATAATGCTCCATTAGTGCCCCTCACACTGTATAATGCTCCATTAGTGCCCCTCAAACTGTATAATGCTCCATTAGTGCCCCTCACACTGTATAATGCTCCATTAGTGCCCCTCACACTGTATAATGCTCCATTAGTGCCCCTCACACTGTATAATGCTCCATTAGTGCCCCTCACACTGTATAATGCTCCATTAGTGCCCCTCACACTGTAAAATGCTCCATTAGTGCCCTTCACATTGTACAATACTCCATTAGTGCACATAACATTGTAGAATGCCCCATTAGTGCCCCTCACACAGTATAATGCCCAATTAGTGCCCCTCACACTGTATAATGCCCAGTTAGTGCCCCTCTCACTGTTTAATGCCCCATTAGTGCCGCTCACACTGTATAATGCTCCAATAGCTCCATCACGCTGTATAATGCCCCATTAGTGTTCCCCACACAGTATAATGTTCCATTAGTGTCCCACACAGTATAATTCTCTATTAGGGTCTGTCACACTGTATAATGCCCCATTAGTGCAGCTCACATTGTATAAAGTTCCATTAGTGCACATCACACTGTATAATGCCCCATTCGTGTTCCCCACACTGTATAATGCTCCATTAGTGTCCATTACACTATATAATGCCCTGTTAGTGCCCGTCACACTGTATAATGCCCCATTAGTGCTCCCCACATAGTATTATGCTACATTAGTGCCCCACACAGTATAATGCCCCATTAGTGTTCTCCACACAGTATAATGCCCCATTAGTGTTCTCCACACAGTATAATGCTCCATTAGAGTCTGTCATACTTTATAATTCTCCATTAGTGCTCCCTACATAATATTATGCTCCATTTGTGCCCACCTCACAGTATAATGGCAGATTAGTGCTCTCCACACAATATTAAGCCCCATTAGTGCCCATGACACATTATAATGCCTGATTATACTGACTGTGGCACCAATAGGACATTACACCATGTGCACCTTGTCTAGAACACTGGTTAGTTCATCTCTATCCTTCTTTTTGTCCACCAAGGACGGTAAAATTAATATTCAATATTTTTTTCCTAATTTCGCTTGCCTACCCCTGGGGTGCGTCATCTATACGGTATATAAGTACACATTTCATAAAATAAAAACATAACTATAAAAAAGGCACAAACTGAGAAGTGAGAACATCTAATATTGACACTTCTTCCAGATCTCACCGGAGAAATGCGCCTGAGATGTTTTGCCGAATGGAATATTTCTTTTTAAGCAGCTCATTTATTTTACTTTTGTCTGAGAGAAGTCTGAAAATCTGTCAGAAAATCTTATTTTTTATGCATCATTTAATTTTCAAGTAAAATTGTTTAGCTGCGGTAGGCGGCCTATACCTGCTGAAAAGAATTACCCAAGGACCGTATCTTAATACCTTGCCAAGATAGAGTGACTTGTTGGTGCCCTGCCAAGTACTCAGCACTGAGGGCAAATACTCTGCTTGCCCCCCTATAACGGTACCCAACACGGGGATATAGTAAGATACAGAGTTATATTGTGAAGACCATGCTACGGTAATTTTTATTGCTACACTTATTGTTATAATAAGTAATGATGTGTTTTCGGTCAGACTATGCAATGACTTTATCTTTTGCCGCCACTTCTCAGAGTTTTTTGGGCTTGTTGAGGGTCATCGCTATGTTGTTTTATCTGTTTCCTTTTAGACACTTTTTTTTGCCTAGTCCAAATAGTGGGTCGTAGCTTACATTAAAAGAGCATGGCTTAAAGGGGTTGTCTGGGGAATTAAGATCATCTTAATGGCAAACACTGGAGACTAGACCAGGGGTTTGGCCCACCAGGTGACATGATCTAAACAAGCACTCTGACCACTCAGTCATTCTACCCCTTCCATCCTCCTATGTTATAGGGGCTGACTGACTATAGTAAAGACTACTCCCATAATATCCTCCTCCCTTGAAAGATATGGGGAGGAAGGAGGGGGCAGAGCAACCTGAGACTCTGGACTGGTACTGATCACGTGACCTAGGTGTCAGAACCAGTGTTCTTTAAGACGGATCGATGCATATCAGCAGTGGCATAACTAGGAACGGCAGGGCCCCATGGCGCACTTCCTGCATGTACTATTGTGCCCTATAGTGGCTCCATGGCGGACTTAGAGCTGCCTCCCCCCTACCAAAGAGCCTGACCAACCCCTCCCCCGCACACATTCCTGCACGTACTATTGTGCCCTATAGTGGCCCCTGCACAAAGTATTATGCCCCATTGTGCACTCACAACAATTATTATTCTCTGGTGTCTTTTCAGACCGCAGAGTATAATAATCGGAGATCCAGGAGAGGATACAAACATAAACACTGTCACTTACCTCTCCCTGGCTCCGGCGCACTCCCGCTGATGTTGGCCATCTTCAATGATGGACCAAACATCACTTTAGCTGGGGCTTGTGTTGTGACCCATAAGGACACAAGCCCCAGACCACATGACGGCTGGGATGTCACACAAGAAGGCCAGAAGCCTTCCGGAGAAAGGCGAGGTAAGTAACAGTGTTTTTTATGTTCCCTCACCTCCCCTGAGCCTCCAATCACCATACTTGTGGGTCTGAAAAGAACCTCTGAGTATATATATATTTTTTTTTTCTTTTTTTAAATGTAGATTGTGAGCCCCACATAGAGCTCATAATGTACATTTTTCCCTATCAGTATGTCTTTTTGAAATATGGGATGGAAATCCACGCAAACACGGGGAGAACATACAAACTCCTTGCAGATGGTTTTATGTCCTTGGCGGGATTTGAACACCAGGACTCCAACGCTGCAAGGCTGCAGTGCTAACCACTGAGCCACCGTGTGGCCCCCATCTCTGAGTATATTGATAGTGTTTGTGAGGATCAAGGTGGCCTCACTTACCGATCCCCGTCCTGCTCACAGCCGCCTCCGCAGAAATCAGTAGGTAATGGCCTATTAAAAAACAAACACCGAGCCACCGGGCTCCCTAATGTCCTTGTCCCTGTGGCAGAAGCTACCCCGAAAGTTACGCCCCTGCATGTCAGAATTGCACCAAAATTCTGGCGAAAAGTAAACCTACTAATAGGTGGTATAATACTTAGACTACACAGTACAACTTTTAGACTGTATTTTGATATGGTATAATTGCCCTATGTTATGTGTAAGCATATATATATACCTTAGATTGTAGGATTTCAGACCCATTAGCATCAATACTAGTTAATATGAAGAACGCCGTCTTGTTGCGTCTTGTTGAGGAGTTGACTGACTAATCCATGCAGCAGCTTTCATACCGCGCACTGAGTGACATCACAAAGCACGCTTATAATATCAGCTGTCACCTGGGCAGGCGAACCAAGGCTGTTGTTTTGTCAATCTGTCTGCATTTTGCAATAGGAAATGCGGTAATTATATATTACTTCTATTATTTCTATAACCAATAATGATATGCCTTCAAAATTTACCAGATAATACCATATTAAAGCCTGGAAAAAACAGACATAAAGGAAGAATGACAGGGGTTTTGTCCGTAACTATTATGTCATAATCATAAATATTATAATAGAAATATATTTAACTATGCAAACTGCAGGCCGAATGACTTTCCAATAACAACACATAAAAAGAAAAACATACCAAGGTTATATATGTCACGTGTGGAGATTTGAAGAAAAACAAGTTTGAGGTCTTATACAAATGAAGCAGTTGGTGTACTGGGGGCGGGCCTTCAGTCCTGGGAGCACTGCACAAACAAGATGGGTGATGTCAGGATCAACTGGGGGGAGTGGCAAGAGCAGTGCTCCAGCGAGCTGAAGGTGCAACCCCAATGCAACCCCTTTAAGGCTAGATTGATACAATTTGCAAATTTTGCATCAAATCACTGCATGTTCCCTGAATCTAAGGCCCAGTTTACATCTGCGTTTGGTTTTCTGTTCGAGGAGGGCGGGAGCCCCCGAACGGAAACTTATAAACATTAAAAAGCGGTTACCTAAAGGAAACCTTTCGGACCCCATAGACTATAATTGGGTCCATGTGGTTGCCAAATGAAACATGCACAAGATAAGTGCTACTTTCAGGACTTTTCTCTCCGCATGTTTCGTGCAAAAACCGAGCAGAAACCACACGGACCCCATTATAATCTATAGGGTCCGCGGGATCCCAGGTAACCACTTTTTAATGCGTGTAGAGGTTTCCGTTCAGGGGGTTCCCAAGTGGACTCCCTAACCGGAAACCCAAACGCAGATGTGAGGGCCTTAGAGAAACAGCCCGAGAATCTCTAGTGCAAAAGCAACTAAAATTTTGAGTCACAGGAGGTACTTTTCAAGGATCATTTTGACAAATAGTGTAAGCACCTTTTATAGCTGCCCCAGTTCTTAATAATATTAATCACTAACCCCAGTTACAGTAGGTATTACAGTAGGTACATAGCGGTGTTGTTCCTGCTCTTTTTTAAAGAGTGTTTAAGCCTTCACGGAGTGTATGAGATCTTTTCCACTGGCCACCAACACTTTGCTAAGACGCGCAACTTGAGGAACTGCAGAGGGTACAGTCACATCAGAGCCCAGGAGCCTTAGGGGGGCCCGTAAGCACTGGCATCAGTATTGAGACTGCAGCTTCCATCTGGCCCATAAGCCACGGAGACCCACAGATTACCCCTAACCACACTAAGGTGGATTAAACTCCTTAGCACCTGTAACCATCGCTATGAAGAATTCGCTGTAGGGGTGAGGTAGGGGGCCCTGGACAAAAGATTGCATCGGGGCCCACAATCTTTAGTTACTCCACTGTAAGATATTTCACTATAAAAGGGGGTCAGAATTTGATCTTGAAAATTTCATCTGTATGACCAAAAGACTAGTAAATGCAAAAGTATAATGTAGACCATTAGACACGTCTAGAAATAATAGACCTCTATTTTACAGTATCACTCGAAAACAAATCACATCTGTAGATATCTAGTTTTATAAAGTTTACTTCCATTAGTATATTGTACCATCTAAAGTTTGGATAACTAATAAAACATTTGCAGGTACAAAGTCAACTTTACCATCGGAAATAAAGTACAAATAACCCGAAATCTATTAGCACTTGTATCACTCATGACGTAAGTTCCTAATGTTCCAAAAGCCTAGATAGTGAATTATGCTTATTAAAAGCTAATGTCTGAAAGCACTGGTATATAATGTAGAATAAATTGAACAAACATACATATAAAACAAGTGCTAATATCTAATATTTGGGTAAAAGGAATAAACCATTCATTTAATGCCGAGCTGTTGGTTTAATTTGTTAATCCTTTTACTAATATACATTCAATCAGCTTGTCTTTTGATCATCCAGTATAATGTATCCATCTGGTGTGTAGTGATGTCATGTACTTTATCTGGATACAGACACATTACTGTAGAATAAATGGAACAGCTTTAAAATCAAGCCTAGAAAACCAGAAGCCTTAATGGGAGCTGCCCATCAATTCAAATGAGTTGCCAGTCAGTGCCCGACTCCTCCTCCTACCCCCTCTGCTGATGCCTATGATGAAACAAAACCACATTAGCACAGTGGAGAAAAATGTATCACTGTTAATGTTCTGATATGGTATAATCCTGTACTGTGATACAGGGATGTCAGAGAGCAGGAATAATAATGGCATTGGAAGTGCAGTTACATACTTACATAGTAGATGAGGTTGGATGAAGACATCAGTCCATTGAGTCCAACCTATAACCCTATAATCCCCTACAATGTTGATCCAGAGAAAGGCAACTAACCCCATGAGGCTCATGGCAATTGCTCCATTTTAGGGGAAAAAATTCCTTCCCGATCCAATCTGGCAGCCAGTATAAAAACCCTGGATCAACGTGTCCTTAAAATCTAGAGTCCATAACCTGTAATATTTTTATTTTCAAGAAAGGCATCCAGGCCCTCTTTGAACTTGTTTAATGAATCCACCATCACCACTTCCTGGGGCAGAGCGTTCCAGAGCCTCGCTGTTCTTACTGTGAAGAATCCCTTTATATGTTGCTGGTGAAACTTTCTCTCCTCCAGTGGTACAAAAGGAAAAGAAAAAGAACAGAGTTGTGGCGCATAGGTGCCGCCAACTTGCTATGATGCCTACTATTGGCGAATTGAATGTAGTTCCAAAGCAAATGGCCAATTACCGATTCACCAATGTCAATATTAAAAGTTTCACTATCTACTTTGGCAACAAACTAAAATGGTCAAGGATTCCAAATTATAGCAGAGCTGCAGGGGTTAATATCTTTGGGACTACAGTTATGGCTTTGTTTGGGTGCCCGAAACAAAATAAATGGATTTGTCCAGTGTTTTTACAGCATTGTGGATTATTTTGGTGCAATAAGTCACAAGAAAAAAAAAATACTAAGTTTTTTAATAGCCAGAACTTTTGCTAGAATGTTATTCTCTTCACCAGGGAAAAGGTTTAGAGGACTGTCCTTACTTTGTATCTAAATATATAAGAATAACTTGTTGGCGTCTCTCACCCGTTCCCATCGACAAACACATGTCCCAGTTAGCTCCCCAACACCCAAGCCATGCCCCTGGTAATAATAAATCCAAATACCTTAGTCCAACATTCAGCAGTGAGAACTGTGCTGATCGAGACTGTAGACTAAAGGATCTATCGGAAATCTACTAACAAATATAAATCTAGAGTTTGCCTTGCCCAAGATGAACCAGTATCATCGCATTTATGTGAATTTGCTCATCCAATGGTCCTGAGAAGCCATCATTATGGTCTAACAACATATTCCTAATAAAACTTTATAGACGTGATCTCACAACTCCTGCATTCCTCATTTACTTTTGACATCCTATATAAGTCCAGAAGCTTTTATACTAGTTACTATTATATTACCATTGGACATTGTCCATTATTCCTCTAAAGTAGTAATATACATATAGTCAGGGTCTGGGGTTGCTAGGTGGGGTGGCATAGACACAAAAGTCCAGATTCTTTAGTCCAAAACAAAGGTAGAGTTTATTTTCACTCAAAAAGGTAGTGCAGCAACAAAAGGAAACAATACAAAAATAAATCCCTGCCCGGCTAGGCTCTAACTAAACATAGAATAGGTTACCTCACCTAGAATAACAGAAATCAAAAGCCAGAAGAATCATTCAGGACACAGCTCCAAAAATATGACCTCTCTGTTGGCACTCCAGCCAAGCTCTGCCAAAGGTCTGCTGCTGGAGCTGGCTTCTTAAGCCTCCTTGACGAGGAGACTCTCAACAGCTGAGTCGCTGCTGGAACATCCCTAAAGTGTGGACTGGAGGGGGGCGGAATGACAGGTCCCACTACCAACCTACCTGCCATTCCTAAAAATCCAGCCCAGTAACCGGAACTTTGAAATAACCCTCAGCAGACAAAATTATCTGCTGAGAAACATTTTTACTGAAGCTTTCTCATCTCACCCACCTTAGTAGTCTGGGTGAGATGTACACCCCCATATATATTATATTATATATATATATATATATATATATATATATATATATATATGATATATATATATATATATATATATACATATATATATATATATATATATACATATATATATATATATATATAAATATATATACACATGTACAATTGTGAGTATCACCATTTTTTAATGTTCACCGTTTACCCATAATCATGTGAAAGTCCTTCATGCTCTATTATGCATATCCCTGGATACCATAGCAACCCGAATATAATCATCTATTGTTTACATGGAGAACAAGTCAAAGGACTGACGAAATTATGCACAAAGGAATAAAGAGAGCTTCGATTGTGCAAAAAAGAACTTATTTTTCAGCTTTATTTGCATTAGAAAAAAAACAAAACTTTGGGAATCTTTTATTAGCTGTAATAGTAGAGGTAGAGTAATAATAGTAACTATAGTAACATTTGCTATACTGTAATATAAAAAGGCGTTTCAATAGAATACCGGTGTCATTCATTGTTCCATTTTACTTAGTTTTTTTTAATATCTGGATTAACTCAATCTTATAACACACGTCCGTTCTCGTGAACCCATGAAACATTTCAACACAGAGTTGACTTGTCGTCTACGACGGTGACATTTCAAGCTCATTTTTCGCATTCCCTGAAACGGCGCCTTCAGAACGATCTCCATAGCGTTGTATCCGTAATGCAGCCATAAAGTTCTAGAAAGGCAGCCGCCATTATGTGCCAGACTTGATGACCTTGTGTTAATACCCGGCCACTTGAAATTCAGACCTTTGCTCCGTACGAAGTCAAACTTTTGAAATGGTAAAGTAAGAGGAACTCAAGATATACTTAATTACAAAAAGTTCCTGGATTATTTCAATAGATTTATTCAGTGTTATTGAATAATGCATCGCTTTAGCAATGCGTGACATTTCATCTATTTTGCATACAAAAAGATATTAAAACTGCTCTCCTTAAGCAGACTAAATGGCTTACTGACAGTGCTTTACGCTGCAAATGTTCCAGCTAACTCTTAATTTACTGTGCCATTACAATATATTTTGGTTGCTTGTTGTTACAGCTTCAACTAGAGGTTGATTAAATTCCTGTCGAAACTAGTATAAACACCCGTACGAAAGGCAATAATTAAGATAACCAAATCAGGTTACGTAGGCCAAGGGAATTAAGTACAAACTCGTATCAATAATAAATAACTTCGAATTAGGGCAAGATTGATAATTAAGACATATGTCTTCTAAAAGTCCTCAATTGGATAATTGGCAATGCGAATGTCCGCCACAGCCACAGCACAAACTTGTCCGACTGATCTGAAAGAGGAAGACTAAACTGGTCTTTAACTACTGCTCTTCCACTTTTATAACAAAAAGTCTAATGCACATGAGACACAAGCAAGTAATACAGGACTAAAGTCAGGGATGGAATATTGGAAGCACAACAACTGCCCAGGGTCTGCAACGTCTGGTACCGTCCATTCCGCTCCCCAAAAATATCTACAAATGCAAAACACTACTAACTAGAGATGGTTGAGTGTGCAACCAAGGCAGATACCTTTAGCAACACTTATCTCCGTAACTAGGAATGGCGGGGCCCCGTGGCGAACTTTTGACATGGGGCCCCCCGACCGACATTGACGCCGAAGACCTCAACCGACTCCCTCCTACGCATTTCTGCGCGTTCTATTATGCCCCATAGTGGCCCCTTAACACAATATTATCCCCTATAGTGGCCTCTGCACACAGTATTATGTCCCTTAGTGGCCCCTACACACAGTATTATGTCCCATAGTGGCCCCTGCACACAGTATTATGTCCCTTAGTGGCCCCTGCACACAGTATTATCCCCCATAGTGGCCCCTGTACACAGTATTATCCCCCATAGTGGCCCCTGCACACAGTATTATGTCCCACTGTGGACACCCATAAACAATTATTATACTCTGGGGTCTTTTCAGACCCCAGAGTATAATAATTGGAGACCCGGGGGAATAAAAACATAAAAAACTACTGTTA
The DNA here is from genome assembly GCF_031893055.1 of Leptodactylus fuscus. Lineage (NCBI taxonomy): Eukaryota > Metazoa > Chordata > Amphibia > Anura > Leptodactylidae > Leptodactylus > Leptodactylus fuscus. Next base: position 33,002,767 of record NC_134267.1, on the reverse strand, counting down.
CTTACCTGTCCCCCGGCTCCTATGCTGTCTTCTCCACTGCCTTCTGCGCTGCTGTCCTTCTTCAATGACGTCGGACGTCACATGACCCGGGACGCAGGCCGGGTTCATAAGACGTCAGAGACGTCAGGAAGGAGGCCTGGCAGGATCGTGGAGAGGTAAGTAACATGTTTTTTATGTTTCTTACCTCTCCCGGTCCACGATCATTATACTCGGGGGTCCAAAAAAGACCCCCAAATATAATGATAGCAGCAGTAGCGGCTGTCACCAGGCCCCCAATGTCCCGGGCCCTGTGGCAGCTGCCCCACAGCTATGGCGGTAGTTACGCCACTGTCTCCACAGTATCAAACATGTCGAGAACCACTAAAACGAGCATTGCTTCCCCCAACAGCAGTCAACGAAGGACTGTATTAGACTGTTGTCAGGGCCTGTTGTGTTCGGACCCAATAGTCCCTGAGGTCCACAGGCTTTGCATCTTAGGTCTTGACTTCTGACTCTGGCCAGCATTCAAAACACCATGAGCAACTGGGCACACAAGTTCCTCATGGTAAGCACTTAGGGTGGGGATAGCATTCAAAAGTTTGGCATGGAGATTAGAACTTTCTAGTTACCTTCCTGGTAATATCAAATCCCATATACTGTCTGTCAAAAGCTTGCCTTCACAATCTACAATAAAAGAAGTCTGTCTGACTCAGTGGTGCTACATAGGACCTCTTATTAACGAAATCCATACCCACAAAACAGCACCCAATAAGAGATGGGACACTCATTTTTATTGGTTCATACTCTGGGTTCAGATCCCACTGTGTGTGAAACTGAAGGCATTAGTAAACCACAGACGTCTGTGAGAACTGCTCTATAGCTCAGTATGACTCGGTGGTTGTATCTAACTGTAGTGCACTATGTGGATAGTGGGGGTAAATTCAGTACCCAAAAACTGTATCCATAAGAGTGTAAATATTCACAATAGTTATTTCAGAATGCACATTCTACAAGTGATATTTATAACACATTAAATTCTAAATGAATGAAAATTTTAAGGGCGAGAAGAAGTCGCCATGACTGGAGAATACTGATTGGGCATTTATGTCTGAGTTGTTGTGTAATTCCTCATTTATAAATATCTAGTTTATGTGCGATTTGACCTTCAAATTCTCTGGAAACTAAGGATGGCCGGGCTTAGTAATCAGTTGTATAAAAAGGGAGAATATAAATGAGTTAATTTGTGATGAGCTGTTTATTTATATCAGTTCTATCGTAATTTCATAAATCTCTTTAAAATTCTGTGTTATGGATTCTAATCTGAAAAGAAACAAAATGTATTCTCAAGACTAAAGGAAAGTGCTCATACAGGGCAAACAAACTCTTGTTCTAAGCACTGTTCACTTATAGACTAGAATATCTAACTGCAACTGATGAAAGGGGTGAAAACCTGTGGAGCTAAAGCCTAGATCCATATGGCTGAGTTTCACCCATGAAACTCGGTCACCGTTAGTGCCAGATTTCTCAGTCTGAAAAGTATGTAGGGAGAGGGATTCCTATATTATATTCCTATATTATCTACAGAAGTCTCCTAGCAACAAACTGTCCTATACTAATCAGTACCAGACAGTATGTCACTAGGAGGTAGGGACACCTAGCATCATAGATACATATTTTGCTACGAGTCCCTCTTCCTGCATACTGTTACACAGATGGAACTAGAATGTGTGAATCTAGGCTTGCCCTCATCTGAAGGTATCTCCAGGGATAATGTTAAACGGGTTGTCCCATCTCAAGTGTAAATGGAACACTTTCCCTAAATACATTGCTTTAGAAATGATGCTTTGTTTGCCTGCTATGTGAACTTATTCCTCCCATTGTATACACAATGTTTCCATAACCAGGATCTGTGTGATAGGACAATTGATGTCGCTCACTAGCTTTGCCAGCAGGACAATCAGTTCAGCTAACTATCAAGATAAGGACCAGACGTGGACTCACTGGGAGGACCAAGCCTCAGGAATTGCATTTCCACCACAGGATCAATGAAAGCGGCTTTATTTAGTAAGAGAACATACACTACGCATTTCGGGCTTGACACAGCCCTTTATCAAGTGTAACAAGTTCAGGATACAAAGAAGATAAGTCTCCAAGATTTTTCTCACCAATGCTTAAGGTGAATTTTTGTATTTCTCCTCCAGACACACAGGGCAGTGTGTACACAGTTTTCTCACACAAGAGACAACCACATCTGTCTCTCTATGTAAACACACATATAACACTCAGTTCATTATCTACAAGCATCTGCATATTATCTGATCTGCATAAGTACTGTGACACTGCATTCAGCAAGCTGGGGGGGGGGGCGGTAATACAGGAAGTGAGAAGAAGAGACAGCAGGCAAAGCTGCTGAAACAGTGAGATGGGAAAACCCTTTAACAAAATTTCTAATGGATAAGGAAAGAAGTACAGGCATGAAGAGAACCCAGAGTATAACAATTTGTGGGAGGCAAACACACTTCCTGAACAGTAGATCTGCATTTCTATCTCTTCCACAGTCTTTACTGCTTTATTCTTATTATACCATGTAACACTCATATCTACGCATGGCTCTCCACCACAGTGGTGTCCTTGCTATATCAGCTGTTGACATGCAATGCTTGTATTTTTTGAAAAACAAAAATTCTATAATTGGTTACATCACCCCTGGCATAACTAATGACACAGTTTCCTAATACATGTGCTCGGTGCTGGAATGTTACTACAGTAAGTATCTTTTTTTCCATACTTCTATAACATTGTTTTTCTTTCACCTTACATTAAACATGTGATATTTTCCTCTATTAATATTGCATGACGACATTCAATAAAAATTCACATAATAAAAAAATGCACCCATACAAAATAAACCCCTAATTGTTATGGGATGACTTGGCTGACCCGCCTGTTATACCTGGCCAGTGTCTGTTGTGACCCCGCTGTGTTAATTAATCACAGGTGCACATATAAAAATAATGATTTGCACGTGTATGTGCAGAAATATATTGCATATAAAATGAATGAAACGGCAATGTGGCGCTGACTGCGGCCAATATAAATAAGAATCGTAAAAAAATAAAGAATTGTATCGTAAACGCTCCTAACCACACAATGAGTACTGAAGTATGGTCACCTGCGCTTCACTGTAGTCAGGAGGCTCTAGTATTATACACATATAAAAGAGAATTGAATTAAGGCATGAGATATTTAAAGGGAAATTAAATGTTTTATTTATTTTTATATGATATCTTATTTGATGCAGCAAGAAGCGAGTTACAACAGCCTAACCATATCAACCTGCACCTGCTGACGGAGACTACACCGATGTATCCCCTAATGTTCATCATCTTAACTCATTGATTTACATTTTACAATTTATAAGTATTAAAAGGTAAAAAATAGAGTATTATAAATAAAATGCTACTTTGTGCCCCTTCCCCAATTGCTCCTAGATGAACAGAAAATTAATTTAAAGATAATACCCCGGAATTCTCTGTGCAAATAAATCAGGGGCAGTTTAAGGGTAAGTTCACACAGAGTTTCTTGGTCTGGAACCTGAGGCGGAGACTGCCTCAGTTTCCGGACCAAAAAACGGGTAGCCGCGACAATGCCAGTGCACTACACCGGCATCCAGTTGTGCGCTCCACTCCGGATTAGACCCCATGAATGGGCCTAGTCGGTAGAAGGGACTGACTTAAAGGGGTATTCCCACGTCGCATACTTACTAGAGATGAGCGAACAGTGTTCTATCGAACACATGTTCGATCGGATATCAGGGTGTTCGCCATGTTCGAATCGAATCGAACACCACGTGGTAAAGTGCGCCAAAATTCGATTCCCCTCCCACCTTCCCTGGCGCCTTTTTTGCACCAATAACAGCGCAGGGGAGGTGGGACAGGAACTACGACACTGGGGGCATTGAAAAAAATTGGAAAAAGTCATTGGCTGCCGAAATCAGGTGACCTCCATTTTAGACGAATAGTGGATTTCAAATCCGGGTCATATGAGAATGTGAACTTTGTGACTATGAGACAGGGATAGCTGTACAGGCAGGGATAGCTAGGGATAACCTTTATTTAGGGGGGAATGTTATTAAAAATAACTTTTTGGGGCTCTATCGGGTGTGTAATTGTGATTTTTGTGAGATAAACTTTTTCCCATAGGGATGCATTGGCCAGCGCTGATTGGCCGAATTCCGTACTCTGGCCAATCAGTGCTGGCCAATGCATTCTATTAGCTTGATGAAGCAGAGTGTGCACAAGGGTTCAAGCGCACCCTCGGCTCTGATGTAGCAGAGCCGAGGCTGCACAAGGGTTCAAGCGCACCCTCGGCTCTGATGTAGGAGAGCCGAGGGTGCACTTGAACCCTTGTGCACCCTCAGCTCTGCTACATCAGAGCCGAGGGTGCGCTTGAACCCTTGTGCACACTCTGCTTCATCAAGCTAATAGAATGCATTGGCCAGCGCTGATTGGCCAATGTATTCTATTAGCCTGATGAAGTAGAGCTGAATGTGTGTGCTAAGCACACACATTCAGCTCTACTTCATCGGGCTAATAGAATGCATTGGCCAGCGCTGATTGGCCAGAGTACGGAACTCGACCAATCAGCGCTGGCTCTGCTGGAGGAGGCGGAGTCTAAGATCGCTCCACACCAGTCTCCATTCAGGTCCGACCTTAGACTCCGCCTCCTCCGGCAGAGCCAGCGCTGATTGGCCGAAGGCTGGCCAATGCATTCCTATGCGAATGCAGAGACTTAGCAGTGCTGAGTCAGTTTTGCTCAACTACACATCTGATGCACACTCGGCACTGCTACATCAGATGTAGCAATCTGATGTAGCAGAGCCGAGGGTGCACTAGAACCCCTGTGCAAACTCAGTTCACGCTAATAGAATGCATTGGCCAGCGCTGATTGACCAATGCATTCTATTAGCCCGATGAAGTAGAGCTGAATGTGTGTGCTAAGCACACACATTCAGCACTGCTTCATCAAGCCAATACAATGCATTAGCCAGTGCTGATTGGCCAGAGTACGGAATTCGGCCAATCAGCGCTGGCTCTGCTGGAGGAGGCGGAGTCTAAGGTCGCTCCACACCAGTCTCCATTCAGGTCCGACCTTAGACTCCGCCTCCTCCGGCAGAGCCAGCGCTGATTGGCCGAAGGCTGGCCAATGCATTCCTATGCGAATGCATACTTAGCAGTGCTGAGTCAGTTTTGCTCAACTACACATCTGATGCACACTCGGCACTGCTACATCAGATGTAGCAATCTGATGTAGCAGAGCCGAGGGTGCACTAGAACCCCTGTGCAAACTCAGTTCACGCTAATAGAATGCATTGGCCAGCGCTGATTGGCCAATGCATTCTATTAGCCCGATGAAGTAGAGCTGAATGTGTGTGCTAAGCACACACATTCAGCACTGCTTCATCAAGCCAATACAATGCATTAGCCAGTGCTGATTGGCCAGAGTACGGAATTCGGCCAATCAGCGCTGGCTCTGCTGGAGGAGGCGGAGTCTAAGGTCGGACCTGAATGGAGACTGGTGTGGAGCGATCTTAGACTCCGCCTCCTCCAGCAGAGCCAGCGCTGATTGGTCGAGTTCCGTACTCTGGCCAATCAGCGCTGGCCAATGCATTCTATTAGCCCGATGAAGTAGAGCTGAATGTGTGTGCTTAGCACACACATTCAGCTCTACTTCATCAGGCTAATAGAATACATTGGCCAATCAGCGCTGGCCAATGCATTCTATTAGCTTGATGAAGCAGAGTGTGCACAAGGGTTCAAGCGCACCCTCGGCTCTGATGTAGCAGAGCTGAGGGTGCACAAGGGTTCAAGTGCACCCTCGGCTCTCCTACATCAGAGCCGAGGGTGCGCTTGAACCCTTGTGCACACTCTGCTTCATCAAGCTAATAGAATGCATTGGCCAGCACTGATTGGCCAGAGTACGGAATTCGGCCAATCAGCGCTGGCCAATGCATTCTATTAGCCCGATGAAGTAGAGCTGAATGTGTGTGCTAAGCACACACATTCAGCACTGCTTCATCACGCCAATACAATGCATTAGCCAGTGCTGATTGGCCAGAGTACGGAATTCGGCCAATCAGCGCTGGCTCTGCTGGAGGAGGCGGAGTCTAAGATCGCTCCACACCAGTCTCCATTCAGGTCCGACCTTAGACTCCGCCTCCTCCAGCAGAGCCAGCGCTGATTGGTCGAGTTCCGTACTCTGGCCAATCAGCGCTGGCCAATGCATTCTATTAGCCCGATGAAGTAGAGCTGAATGTGTGTGCTTAGCACACACATTCAGCTCTACTTCATCGGGCTAATAGAATGCATTGGCCAGCGCTGATTGGCCGAATTCCGTACTCTGGCCAATCAGCACTGGCTAATGCATTGTATTGGCTTGATGAAGCAGTGCTGAATGTGTGTGCTTAGCACACACATTCAGCTCTACTTCATCGGGCTAATAGAATGCATTGGCCAGCGCTGATTGGCCGAATTCCGTACTCTGGCCAATCAGCACTGGCTAATGCATTGTATTGGCTTGATGAAGCAGTGCTGAATGTGTGTGCTTAGCACACACATTCAGCTCTACTTCATCGGGCTAATAGAATGCATTGGCCAATCAGCGCTGGCCAATGCATTCTATTAGCGTGAACTGAGTTTGCACAGGGGTTCTAGTGCACCCTCGGCTCTGCTACATCAGATTGCTACATCTGATGTAGCAGTGCCGAGTGTGCATCAGATGTGTAGTTGAGCAAAACTGACTCAGCACTGCTAAGTCTGCATTCGCATAGGAATGCATTGGCCAGCCTTCGGCCAATCAGCGCTGGCTCTGCCGGAGGAGGCGGAGTCTAAGGTCGGACCTGAATGGAGACTGGTGTGGAGCGACCTTAGACTCCGCCTCCTCCAGCAGAGCCAGCGCTGATTGGCCGAATTCCGTACTCTGGCCAATCAGCACTGGCTAATGCATTGTATTGGCTTGATGAAGCAGTGCTGAATGTGTGTGCTTAGCACACACATTCAGCTCTACTTCATCGGGCTAATAGAATGCATTGGCCAGCGCTGATTGGCCGAATTCCGTACTCTGGCCAATCAGCACTGGCTAATGCATTGTATTGGCTTGATGAAGCAGTGCTGAATGTGTGTGCTTAGCACACACATTCAGCTCTACTTCATCGGGCTAATAGAATGCATTGGCCAATCAGCGCTGGCCAATGCATTCTATTAGCGTGAACTGAGTTTGCACAGGGGTTCTAGTGCACCCTCGGCTCTGCTACATCAGATTGCTACATCTGATGTAGCAGTGCCGAGTGTGCATCAGATGTGTAGTTGAGCAAAACTGACTCAGCACTGCTAAGTCTGCATTCGCATAGGAATGCATTGGCCAGCCTTCGGCCAATCAGCGCTGGCTCTGCCGGAGGAGGCGGAGTCTAAGGTCGGACCTGAATGGAGACTGGTGTGGAGCTATCTTAGACTCCGCCTCCTCCAGCAGAGCCAGCGCTGATTGGTCGAGTTCCGTACTCTGGCCAATCAGCACTGGCCAATGCATTTCTATGGGGAAAAGTTAGCTTGCGAAAATCGCAAACTGACAGGGATTTCCATGAAATAAAGTGACTTTTATGCCCCCAGACATGCTTCCCCTGCTGTCCCAGTGTCATTCCAGGGTGTTGGTATCATTTCCTGGGGTGTCATAGTGGACTTGGTGACCCTCCAGACACGAATTTGGGTTTCCCCCTTAACGAGTTTATGTTCCCCATAGACTATAATGGGGTTCGAAACCCATTCGAACACTCGAACAGTGAGCGGCTGTTCGAATCGAATTTCGAACCTCGAACATTTTAGTGTTCGCTCATCTCTAATACTTACCAGTCTTCACTGCTATAAAATCTTCTTTCTTCCTGGTTTTTTGCATCATTTGGTGGGTGGGGTTTCACATGTGACCTGCCGTTTAGCTCCGCCCCAAAATTAGTGTAGTGTCCCAGTACACTCCTTCTTGCCATTATAATAGTTGCATGCTATGTAATGTCATGTCTCTCACAATGTACTAATACTGAGTATCACTATCTATCGGTATTTCCTGTGTGCTTACATTGTGTTTCTTGCCATGTACTATTCTGCTGCCACCTATGTTTCACTCTATGTAGGTGCATGTGATATAGGATCCCAATCACTTCATATACAGCACGAGCAGAACTTTCTAGCAAGCTGTGGGTGGAGACTTTAGCCCCGCCTTCTTGTTAGAAGGGGAAAGGAAAGCAGAGCAGCCATGTTGTGGAGAGTGTAGTGTGTGAGGTAACAGCTCCTGCTGCTACTCCAACTCCAGGGAGGATTTTCAGATTCCTCCTGCCAAACCTAGGAGCTACATGGTGAATCTCACAGGCCATGTAAGATACAGAGTCTCCTAGGACCCTTCACCAGTCCATACAGAGGGGATAATACCGTCATACTTCTACTGTCTCCAAGAAGGAGAGAACCTGACAAAAAGGAGCAGCTAGAAAAGAGCCTTTCTGCATTCCTGGACCTAAAGAAGGCCTCCGGTCATGTCCAGCGCTCCGTGGTTTCCAGGCCACGTGTATTAGGTCTGCGTCCGGCTATCGGATACCACAGCCCAGTAACCATGAGTAACTACATATACCCCAAATTAGTCACCCGCCGGGAGCCAACCGGTGAAGATCCCTCTTCTGTAGCTATAACCTGGACTGTGTCTCCTCAATACTCTAAATACCAAATCTGAGGAAAGTTGTGTCAGCATCAGCCATTACCTGTCAGTGTACAAGGGAATCCTGCATCACATGCACCCGCTGTATTGTACATGAGACTGTATCACTGTGAGGTATGGCAGCACTATATGGGAATCCTGCATCACATGCACCCGCTGTACTGTACATGAGACTATCACTGTGAGGTATGGCGGCACTATATGGTAGTCCTCCTCACATGCACCCGCTGTACTGTACATGAGACTATCACTGTGAGGTATTGCGGCACTTCATCAGAGTCCTCAGTAAAGAAACTTTTGATTAACAAAGGACTGTGTCTTTTGCTATCCTTTTGAAAATTGACTTGCTGTGTGTCCTATGAGAGGTGCCCCACAGTCAGAACCACCACTACAGCTACCGTGACCATTACAACAGCTCAGCTATCAGAGGGACTACTACCCCCATTAGGTCCTACTATAATACCTGCATCCCTTGGGATACCACATTAGCATGTAGCTCTGCCCACCACATAGCGTGATCCTATGGGCGGCTGAAGGGCCTGTGATGTCATCATAGGTCCTCAAACAACACTATATGCACAATATTGGACTATGAAGTACTGGCAGGAGCAACTCCATTCTGTGTTACATACAGAGACTGCCTGGAGGAGAGGCTGAATACACACGTCAACGGTCACCTTTAAAAACCCATTCAAATCAAAGGGATTTAAAGTTAACCGCCGGCAACTGTCTGCTGTCCGATTTCTCTGAGGTTTAGGATGGACATCCCAGGGCGGACAGCAGTGCTTAGTGTAAACCCAGCCTAAGGCTAAGGCCCCACAGGACAACCCGCAGCTATAAAGCGGTTCTTCTTGCAGCACTTTAAACAGAAAGTTCACAGAGTTTTCCTCTGTGGACTTTCTGTTACAATTACATCTATGGGGAAACCGCTGGTGATAGATATAATTGACATGCTGCAATTTCCAAAACCGCACTGGTTTTGGAAATCACAGCATGTCCGCACAGGGGTTTTTATCGGAAAGTGGGCATGGAATTCACAAGAATCTCATCCACTTTGCAGTAACTGTAAAATCCCACAATTTTTCCAGTGGAGTTTCCGCCACAGGCAAATCACGACATTTCTGACTCGTGGAGCCCGGCCTAAGGCTATCAAGTTTTCAGTAAATCTGCCCCAATGTGTTTTTAGATAGATTTTAAGGCTAAGGCCCAATGTTGCGGAAACTCAGAATTTTTTTTTTTAATGTAGATTTGAGCCAAAGTCAGGAGTCAGGAATGGCTTGAAAATAAATGGAAAATATAAAGCAAGCTCTTTGATGTTTCCCTTCTGTTAAATACACTCCTGACTTTGGCTCAAAAAAACTGTAAAATCTGCGACAAAAAATGTTGAGTTTCTGAAATGTGGGGCCTTTGCCTAAAATAATTTTCCCATGTTCCCAGAATTTCTGTTGCCCTCCTGTATCCTCTCTCCTCCACTTGCTGATTTTCAGCTCAGTCCAGCTTTGTACTCCGTGCTTATTGTAAATTGCAGTTATCTCAGGATTTATAAAGAGATAACTGATCAAGAAATGTTTCTAGTACTTATTGGGGCTCCGCAACTTAAGGTAATATGGGGAGAGAGAATAGAATATAGATGACCATCAACAGGAACTGAGTCATCATTCTGACTTGAGAAGTGGTCTGTAACCTAGGCAATCGGCTGTACACACTATGAAGGAAATTTTAGCTGTATCTGGGTAAATAGAGCAAGCTAGAAAAATCTATATATTGGATAATATGCTTTCATTAGCTTAAGAAACAAGTCTGGACATGATTCTTGAGATGGGAATAACACTTTCAATTATTTTCACTTAGTTAATAGAGATGAGCGAACACTGTTCGGATCAGCCGTTCCGAACAGCACGCTCCCATAGAAATGAATGGAAGCACCTGGCATGTACACTTTGCCGGCGGCCGTTCGCCGTGCCAGGTGCTTCCATTCATTTCTATGGGAGCGTGCTGTTCGGAACGGCTGATCCGAACAGTGTTCGCTCATCTCTAGTAGGAATCTATTTTTTTTCTACAGATATGAAGGAAAAGATAGTTTTTGCATCGATTAAACTCAAAGCTTTCTGGCCAAATGTTTTTGAAATCAAAAACTTTCTAGATATTTCTTAAAGATAAACATTGTATACCGGAATTTGTGGTTCTTTGGCAGCCGTGCTTCATATACTTACTGCACAAGTATCACGTATCATATACTTACTGCACACTAAGCCATGGATAGTCTTGGAATGACCTCATTTTAGGCCTACTCTTATTAGTTTTTAGCCTATCTCCGCTTCTGAAATGTAATTTTAGCAGCATGTCAATAAATTATAGCTACAATCCAATCTTTACATTTTTCATCACATAAATGAAGAATATATAAGGGCTGAGAACGTACATTTATCCCTACACTATTTCACTAACTGCATTCAGCATAGAAGAATAGAGTGGAAAGAATGTGAAATGGACTCTCTAAGGAGACAAAATAATTTGGATTTATAACAGCACACATTACATTCTTCTCCTGAGCAAATACTGGTCAATTCAACTCAATTAAATGAGCTGCCTGGCAATATAGACTGTAAAACATTTGGGATTACTGAATACGCCATATGTACGGTATTTTATACCGAGCTTTAAATTGCTACTCGCACAGTTGATGGAGACACATGGCTTAGACCTAGAAGGTCTGGATATTGCCGCCTCATACTAAATTATTATTTATATTTAAAAAAAATAAAAAAAATTCATATCTACACCCCCAATTGTTACATTTTAGACCCCTCTAGAATGTCCAGGATGTAAAGTCAATTTAATATATCAATAATCATAAATAAAGATTGAGTTAGAAGTCCAGTCCAGTAAATTTAATTACAGATCTATTACAGTTTCAGCAAATAAAATTTATTGATTTTGGATGGAAAAATGTTAACATTTTCCAGACAATTTTCTGGACCAGTTTGTAAGACATTTGCTTGTTATTCAGTAATAGACGTCATAGTTTACTTCCATTGCATACGATTTTGTTCCAATTATGTGAATACAATTTTTTTTTCCAAGTAGCATCCAAACCTTTAGGCCAGGTTCACATGGGTTTGTTTTTCTTCAAATCAATGGGAGCTGGTCATTTCTTTTTTCCGCTAGTGGAAAAAAGAAGCAACATGCTCTTTCTTCAGACGGATTCCGCGGCTCATTCAGCTGCGGACATCCGCCTGAAAACACTCCCTCCCGACTATGCCCATTCATTTGGTCCTAATCCGGAGCGGAATGCCGCAACTGGATGCCAGTGTACTGCATCGGCATTCCAGTCGCAGATACCCATTTTTTGGTCCGAAATCTGAGACGGCCTCCGCGTCAAATTCCGGATCAAAAAACCCTGTTTGAACTCAGCCTACCTCTCATTTTGAGAATTCATTGTGGTCCCGTCGGTCACATCTTTTCACTGATTGCCAAACAAAAGCAATAAAAAAAAATTACCAAAAAGTTGAACATCCTGGAAAATCGTATCAATAAAAAAAAACTTGCCTACAAAAAAAGCCCTCACATCACTAAAAGGGTAAAAAAAATAAATGTTATGAATGTCAGAATATGGTGCTTCGTTCCAAGTTATTTTTTGCCAAATAGCACTTGATGGAGTAATAAATAGTAAAACCTATATAAATATATTATCAATGTAACCGTACTGACTAGAGATGAGCGAGTATATTCGATCGAATACCTCCCCTGCATAGTTTTTGGTGTAAAAAACAAAGGGCTAGGTAAGGTGGGAGGGGAATCGAATCTTTACCGCGTGGTATTCAACCGAGTACACCAATAACTATGCAAAGAGAGATATTCGATCAAATACTACTCGCTCATTTCTAGTAATGACCTGCGTCCGCGTCATTTTTAATTAAGAATGACTACGATAAAAACAAAATGCAAAAAATAATTGTAGATTTATTTATTGTCCCTACAAAAATTAATTCAAAAAAATCAAAACATTATATTTGTAACCGTTGCTGTGTAACATTGGCTTGTTCATACAGGTAATTGCAGTCATACGACTCATAAGCTCCCAACATTGTGCATTTGTGCTGCAAAGGGTTGAAAGATATGATCGATTTTCAGAGATGATTTTGCCTGGAGATAGAAGAGGCGGCTTGTATGTGTATGAGAATATACCCTAGGGGCCCTGTTTCTCATGCGAATTTCTGCCCAGAGCAAGCAGAGTTTTGTAATAGAACATGTTGATTGGCACTCATTTAGGCTGAGGCCCCCAGTGCTGCAAGAAAACTAATTAGCATATGGACGCAAACCAGGATATCTGGGAATGGCGGCGCGGAGAAGACATCTAAAGTTAAGTGAAGAATAGCCTTTCTTAAGGCTATTCCAACGTGGGTTTAGCTTATAACGAGGATTCTAATGATAGAATCTAGAGATGAGCAAGTAGTATTCGATCGAGTAGGTATTCGATCGAATATTACGGTATTTGAAATACTCATACTCGATCGAGTACCACTCGCTATTCGAATGGAAAATTTCGATGCAGAACCAGCATTGATTGGCCGAATGCTATACAGTCGGACAATCAACGCTGGTTCTTCTCCTACCTTTAGAAGTCTTCTCTGTGCAGCTTCCCTGCGGCGTCTTTCGGCTCTGAATTCACTCTGCCAGGCATCGGGCCTGGGCAGAGCCGACTGCGCATGCTCGCACTACAAGCGGGCATGCGCAGTCGGCTCTGCCCAGGCCCGATGCCTGGCAGAGTGAATTCAGAGCCGGAGGATGCCGTGGGGAAGCTGCACGGAGAAGACTTCTCGGAGGATCCAGCCTGACCCTCACTCGTGGACTTGGTAAGTATAATTTGATAGAACGTTGCCTACCCCTGAAACGAGCATTTTCCCCCCATAGACTATAATAGGATTCGATATTCGATTCGAGTAGTCGAATATTGAGGGGCTACTCGAAACGAATATTAATCTCAGACATTTTACTGTTCACTCATCTCTAATAGAATCCCTTTAACCCAGCCAGTTATTTTGTCTAAACATTTGCAGGAAGGAACATAATTTTTTATATATATTTATTTTATTATTATCTGAATGTGCTAAAATTTGGAAATGGAAATAATTAATCCTTTAACCAGTGAGAAAATTAAATTTCAGAACACATTGACAAACAAGGTTCGGTAGGAGACTGATTCTGCTCATTGTCCCCTCCATTGTGACGCTGGTGACATTTTTTCTTTGACACAAACTGACCGCAAATTGCCAATTCCTTTAATGTTCAACTCCAAATGGGGCAACCCACAGCTCATACATCTGAACATTAGGAAGCCTCTAAACCCTGCTCTTATGGCATACATGTTATTACACAGTATGAGACAGGTTTAGGAAATCACAGCAATTGATTTTGTAAAATCTATGCTTTTGTGTAGCTGGATTTGCTCAGCATACAAGTCAACAAACACATGCATATCCCTCAAGGGAAAAAGGAAGTATACAAATATATAAATTAATCTAGCATGAAAGAGAATTGTGCACAGAATGTAGTCAGAGAATTGAGCTTTCTCCGTGTGGAACGTAGATTAAAGAACTGAAAGCATAAGAACTCTAAAGACACCCATTATTATTCGCAATCCACCAAACCCCAAGAGCCCAAGGCCCGAAAGCAATAATCTGTCTCATGTTCCTTCTTTTAGAAAAGGTAAAACATGCCAATTTATTTTGCCTGCAGTCTTCATTTTTTCTAAGTTTAAGAAAAAAATATTACCATGATTTGTCCTGTTTTCCTCTTTCTACATAATGCTCTGGCGCTAGTAACTGGGGTTGGTTGATTGCCAAAATGTAGGGAATGAACTGCGTGAATGTATGCAATGAATAAGCACCAACACGCCAGTAATATACTGTAGACCGTGTCTAGGCTTTCTCAATAAGTGTATAATAATTCACAATGTTTCCTTCTGTTCACCTTTTCGCAAGCTCCAGTAGTTTACCATCTTAAATGGGTTGTTTGCTTTGGTCTCTAAAATTACTACTGGGATCCGCAGAAGTGAAATGTAAACTTTGCAAAAGACTGGGATTAAGTGTTCAGTTTCCTCCAGCAACACCACATAGGAACTTAAAGGAGTTATTTTGAGTTATCCCCTATCCAGAGGTCTCAACAATCAAACTCCTAGCGATCATGCCAACACTTCACCTGTTTGGATGGTCAAGCACATATCCAGATACTTCATTCATTTGCAATGAAGCTGCCAGATTTAGGGTATGTTGACACGGTGGCTGTTTGGCTAGCTGCGATGAGATGCTAATATAATGCATCAGCATCTTGCATGCCCGCTTGTAGTGCGGGCATGCGCAGTCGGCTCTGCCCAGGCCCGATGCCTGGCAGAGTGAATTCAGAGCCGGAAGATGCCGCGGGGACGCTGCACAGAGAAGACTTCTCGGAGGATCCAGCCCAACCCTCACTCGTGGACTTGGTAAGTATAAATTCCCAATCAACACTGGTTCATCTCCTACCTTTAGAAGTCTTCTCCGTGCAGCTTCCCCGCGGCGTCTTCCGGCTCTGAATTCACTCTGCCAGGCATCGGGCCTGGGCAGAGCCGACTGCGCCAGACTGCCCCCATCGAATGTTACCTACCCCTGAAACGAGTATTTTCCAGCCATAGACTATAATAGGGTTCGATATTTGATTTGAGTAGTCGAATATTGAGGGGCTACTCGAATCGAATATCGAACCTCGAACATTTTACTGTTCGCTCATCTCTAGCAATGAGGGCAATGCTGCTTATCTGGGTGGAACAACAGCAATGCTCTTATTTCTCCAAAGAGCTAATTTGCATATTGAAAAAAGGCAATATCATCTACAACACAGGCACCGATTCACATTGGGAAACCACCATCTGAATCAGGTGACCCTAACCTATCCATCAGCGGGGCTGGGTGATATATTGGGCTCTTGTAATAAAATCCCTTTAAGGTCAGGTGCCTTAGTGGTTATTACGGTTACCTTGCTGCATTGGCGTCCAGGTTTCTACTCTCGCTAGATCAATAATAAGCATAAAGTTTGGAATTTTTCCTCATACATACGTTTCCCTAAGGTAACCTGGTTATGCCAAAAATACAGATAGGCTAACTGTCTTCTTGTAATCTTACAGAGATATTATGTCGATCCCATTAACTTCCCACCATATTGTTTTATTTAAAGCCCCAGCTGCTGCTGACATATTTTGGACTGAATCAAACATTATCCGTCTCCATCCAGATTTCAAATTTATTTTTTGAGAAATTTCATTGACCTGCAAATTCTCTACACAGGACGGAAAGAGCTCGCCAGCAAATTATACTCACATTTCCAAAGGCTTTCAAACTTATCCGAGTGGCTCGCAGCAAAAGTTGGGATCGTAAAAGCCTTGAACGGGTAAAAACTGATCTATGTTTTGTAAAAATAAAGACATGCATACAATTACGTTTTATAGGCTGCTTATTGCGATGGACTTGAATGGACGGCTACATTTTCTTTGACACTGCAGTTTTAAAGTACAATAGTAAAAGCTTTCTAAAAAGTGGGGAAAAAAAATAAGTATAAAAATAAAAAGCAGCGGTTAGGAAGACATAAAGATAAACACGAGCCGCTGCCATGATCACAATAAAACTGGCACTGCTGAAATAACTGTTTCTCGCAGCCGCAAACAGCAATTACAGGCCATGCCAAATCAATAAAGGAAGGTTCACAGAGATAGCACTGCTTTTCTGCTTGTTACATAACTCATCACTTCTTGCCTTTGAATGATAATTGTTTCCTAGCAAGAACCTCGTTGGAAAATTGCAAAAATTAAAGATGATGTTGAGCAAATTTTTTATTTTTTTTTCAAGGGACGTAATTAACCAGGTGAATATGTTCTGATTTACATCCAACTTGTTTCCTCCAACTTGTTTCCTGAGAGAGCAGGAAACATTGAGGGAAGGAATTGGCACTTGTATGGCAATCAAAATCTGCAACAAACATTGTGTAGTGTTCAATGAGTCAAGATTGCTAATATATAGCGGGATAAAATGTCATCAGGCTGATCGATGTTGTTACTGCTAAGGGTTGGTTCACATCTGCTTTGGTATTCCGTTCAGGAAGTCTGCATGGGGACCCCCCCAAACGGAATTCCAAACGCAATTTCAAGCACCGTGCAGTGAAAGCACACAGATCCCTATAGACTATAATGGGGTCCGTGTGCTTGCCGACAGATCTCTGCACAGAACATGCGGACAGGAAAGTAGTTCACAATCTACTTTCTTGGCCACATGATAGATCGAGCAGCGCGTGGCAAGCACACGGGCCCCATTATAGTCTATGGGGTCCGTGTGCTTTCACTCCACAGTGCTTGCAAATGCGTTTGGTATTCTGTTCGGGGGTCCCCATGCCCCATGCGAACTCCCCCAAACAGAATATGTGAATGAGGGGTAAGACTGATGAGGTAATCGCATAGTTCAATGGTTTGCTGCCCATGTGTTATATGCAGGAGGCCATTAAAAATTTACTTGTGCTAGAGGTGCAAAAATCTTTACATTGCTGCAGTTTTTTGAGCCAAGGTCAAGCATGACTACAAAAGGAATGGGAAATACATAGTAGGCGCTTATACTTCTACCTGCTGCTCAATCCTCTCCTGGCTTTAGCTAAGAAAAAAAACGCAGCAAAAACTGCAACTAAAAAAGGTAGACCTCAGCCTTACTCGCGCTACTACATATCGAACAGTTAAAGAGGACCTTTCACCATATGCGGGCACAGGCAGTGTTATATACTGCCGGAAAGCTGACAGTGCACTGAATTCAGCGCACTGTCGGCTTTCCTGATCTGTGCCCGGTGTGAAGAGCTTACGGTCCGGTACCGTAGCTCTTCTATGGTCAGAAGGGCGTTTCTGACCATTAGCCAGAGACGTCCTTCTGCCTCACGGCGCCAATCGCGCTGTACTGTGTGAGTCGGGAGGAACGCCCCCTCCCTCTGCTCACACAGCTCGTCCATAGACTAGCATTATCAGGAGAGGGAGGGGGGAGTTCCTCCCGGCTCTCACAGCACAGCGCGATAGGCGCCGCGAGGCAGAAGGACGTCTCTGGCTAATGGTCAGAAACGCCCTTCTGACCATAGAGCACTACGGTACCGGCACCGTAAGCTCTGTACACCGGGCACAGATCGGGAAAGCCGACAGTGCGCTGAACTCAGTGCACTGTCAGCTTTCCGGCAGTATATAACTCTGCATGTGCCCGGATATGGTGAAAGGTCCTCTTTAACTTGACCCAACTACAGACTGCTGTTGAGATCTCAGAAATAGTGGCCACATACAGAGCCCAATGGACCATATTGACTATAATTGGTGTCCGTTGTTTGTAAACTGAAAGTGGCGGATGGAAAAGCCGGGCACGCAGGAATTTTTCATTAACTAATTCCATTAGTTAGTAATAGCGGTGCTTATCCACCCTTTGTACAGGTCTGAACAGTTACCTAGCCAGCTGCCCCCTAACCTCTTGGTTGGTTTGGCGTTAGGCCAGTGACCTCCCAGTGGTGTGGGATAAGCAGGTGAGCTTGCTAACAAGGTTCTGCTGCAGGCCTTTTTTGGGTTGTGAAAACCGCATCCTTATTAGGGAGTGAGCTGTTGGCAGGTACAAGCACAGTCACCAGCAGCCATCCCCCCCCCCCCCCCCTTTAGTTCTCACCTTAAGAAGAAAAATAATTTTGGTGAAGCTTGTTTTTAATAGCTTTTTCAAGGTTTTAAAGGCAAAAATAAAAGTTGTTTTATGTTCCTATGGGTGGCTGGGTCAATCCCCCTTCAGTGAATTATTAATAATAGGAATATTGGATAACATACTAAATTTAAGACAACCCAGAATTCCCCAGAGAATTTATTTGCTATCGATCACATTAGTGTAAAGCACGTTGGATATCTATTTTATAGAACACAAGTAGAACAAGAAATTTACCGAGCAGCTTAAGGAAAGAAAAATTGCTAATACAGGTAGTCCTCGACTTACGATGTTGATCCGTTCTTACGTAGCGTCGTAAACCGAATTTTGATGTAAGTAGTTACGGATCAACGTGATTTAGTGTGCAGCGGCTCGTACTGTACCATATACAGTACAGTACAGTCTTCCTCGGTTCTGAGCCGCTGCACACTAAATCACGCACTGTACAGGGAGAGCTGGCAGCTTGCGTTTATGCGGGAGTTTACTTTTTCTCATAGGAATGCATTGGCCAGTGTTGATTGGCCAGTGTACAGCATTCGGCCAATCAACGCTGCCCAGGAGGCAGAGTCTAATATCAGACCACAATGGAGACTGCTGTGGTCCGATCTTAGACTCCGCCTCCTCACAGACGAGCTTCCGGCAGAACCAGTGTTGATTGGCCAAATGCTGTACAACGGCCAATCAACGCTGGTCAATTCATTCCTATGAGAAAAAGTAAGCTCCCTTGTAACAGCAAGCTGCCAGCTCTCTTCCGATGAGCAAGGACGAGCCTACTGCAGAACCAGCGTTGATTTGCCGCAGTCTACCCTTGCTAGTCGGGAGTTCTGGCAGCTTGATGTTATGAGGGAGCTTTACTTTTTAGCTCATCTCTAGTCGTAACCACGAAACGTTGTAACCCGAGACCGTCGTAACCTGAGGACTACTTGTAGGCTGTGTGTCATGTAGCCCCTGATAAGATGTAATAAGACATGTGTCTTATCAAGATCTATGTTTGTCAGCGATAGGAATGTCTGTTCTGGCTGTTTATTAGCAGGTACTGACAGGTGGATGACCTGGATGGATGATAAATATGAGCTAGTGACCGCATGTGCATACGTTGTCTCAGCAGCTGACAATTTTACATAGCTGTTCTAATAATGGACATGTTAATGACCATATGTAATGTCAATGTGTTATAAGGGAACATTTCTGCTTAATCCATCAAAACTGTAAATAGACATAAAAGATGTCAAGTAATAGGGTCACCATGCCATAGAACCACTTACACACAAGTCTGCACAACCAATGTATCTCAAGTATAAGAATCCATAAAACATCTAAAGCCACATCCTCTCAAAATGAAATAAAAATGGTAGTGGGTGCCCCAGATAAATATGGTATCAACAACATTAACAATAAATGGCAAATGCTTAGTAACATATATTACACGTAATGCTAGCAAAAGACATCCTGTATAAGAAAAGTAATACCTGAAAACAAATCAAAAAGGGAATAATATAATAAGATAGGACTACGGACTAAGGCAAGGTTCACACCTGTACCTGCACACCATTCGGGGATTCCGTCCCTGAATCTGCTTGAAAAACACGGAGAAAAAACTCGTTGGACCACATTATAGTCAATGAGGTCTGTGGGATTTTGGTGATCTTTGGTTGAACAGTGGGATTGACTAGCCTAAAGGAGTCCACCAGTGACCTGAGATGCTTATGCTGTCTATACATAAGGCACAGAAGACAACTTTTTTTTTTTTTTTTTTAATAAATGTAGATTGTGAGCCCCACATAGAGCTCACAATGTACATTTTTCCCTATCAGTATGTCTTTGGAATATGGGATGGAAATCCATGCAAACACGGGGAGAACATACAAACTCCTTGCAGATGGTTTTTGCCCTTGGCAGGATTCGAACCAAGGACTCCAGCGCTGCAAGGCTGCAGTGCTAACCACTGAGCCACCGTGTGGCCCATCACAGAAGACAACTTCTGTCCACTAATCTGCCTTGACTACTCTGAACAGCTTGTTGGAAGCATTCTTTTGGCTGGCCATAACTGGGAATTATAGGCGTCTGTAAAGACCAATTTAGAACGCTCTTCAACTTTGTTCGCAACATTACGCACGTAATACGTTGAAAGCATAGGGAAAAAACCCTCCCATTGATTTCAATGGGGAGTGCTTGTATGCCGGCTCCCATTCAAGTCAATGGGAGCTGCTTTTTACGCGCTCATTCTGAACGTGTTTTTACGATCAGAATGAGCGCAGCGTTACATTGTGTGAAGGCTCCCTAATAGATGTGCCCAAATGTAAATATCATTTTGGACATTGTCAGTTTGGTCAGGTACAGACATTGACAATATTCAATAACTGTACTTGTATTTGAGACAAAAAATAAAAAAAAGTCCACCACAAAGCATGGTCAAATATAGGAAAGAATTATTCTACGGGTGAGCAAAGTTTGCAGCTGCATCTGTGTCCTAACTTTTAGTCCTAACTAAAGACTCCTAGACCCTCCTCGGAACCATAAGCCACATCCCATCCTTACACATTTCCCTTTCCTTCTTTATCCGAGACCAGATCATCATGAACATTTATCACGTCTGTGCAGACATACTTTCCATCTTTCCCATACCCTATGGTTCCCCACACTGTAAACATGACCAAGTTTTCCTATGAGGCTCTATGATAACATGTTACAATCCTGTATTAGAGCATTATTATTAAGAAATTAACAAATTCCCACTGTATGTCGAAAAATACTACGGTAAAAAGGCATGACCGCTCTTGACAATAAGAGGTTTTTTCCTGGAATGCGAGTACACTCAAGCAGTCATGTTATGTTGTACTTCAAATTAAACAAGAAAATATTTTTGCATGCAGGACCAAATGTGAAAGAGCAAAAGTCAAGGTGCTGCTTGTTCATTTTAGTATAGCTTTCTGGGAATTCAATCCCTTGGATACCAATTACTTACCAACAAACATGCATTGGTTAGACAGCAATTAATTACAATGCCATGGGCAATCAGATTTAGGACAAAGTTAAAGAAAAAAATCTCAAGATTGCCAGCAGATCTAAATGTTAATTAGTAATGCCACCTCTGGATCAAGATGTTTCTATAGTCACAAGTACTGTATAGAAGCCAGCCAGAATGGGAAATAGGTATACCTATATAGCATATCTGATATATATATTCACATTTAAGAAACAATCTGCATTATTACTTCATAACCCCAACCCATAAACATAGAAATTAAAAGTATTACTTTGCCACTTAATGTTATTATTCAGTTTTAATTCATTCTATATGGACCAATTTCCTTCAAATAGTCACTATCCTTTCACACAACTTAATACCATTTAATAGAGCATATGATTCTGGAAAAAAAACGTAGAAATTTTTTTTTTTTTTAAATGTTGCTGTTCGCTGCAGAAATCTAGGTGTCTTTCTTCTAGCTAATTTGCTGTTTACTCCCTGTTGCTAGGGTTGGTCCATCCATAGATACTATTTAAAAAAAAAAGCAAGATGGCTTAAACTTGAGTGGAAGGGAGGGTTTGTTCTCTCTTCACACAGTGAATGAAGAGGAGAGGGGCTGACTTTCCTCACAGCTTCCACACTATGTACTGGACTATACAATTTTCATATCTCACAGTTTAGCAAAGGGATGACAGTACAACCAATAGATGCAAAACACAACTGCTGACTATTAGAGATGAGCGAGTAGTATTCGATCAAGTAGGTATTTGATCGAATATAACGGTATTCAAAATACTCATACTCGATCGAGTACCACTCGCTATTCGAATGGAAAAGTTCGATGCAGAACCAGCATTGATTGGCCGAATGCTATACAGTCGGCCAATCAACGCTGGTTCTTCTCCTACCTTTAGAAGTCTTCTCCATGCAGCTTCCGGCTCTGAATTCACTCTGCCAGGCATTGGGCCTGGGCAGAGCCGACTGTGCATGCCTGCTTGTAGTGCGGGCATGCGCAGTCGGCTCTGCCCAGGCCCGATGCCTGACAGAGTGAATTCAGAGCCGGAAGATGCCACGGGGACGCTGCACGGAAAAGACTTCTCGGAGGATCCAGCCCGACCCTCACTCATGGACTTGGTAAGTATAATTTGATCGAATGTTGCCTACCCCTGAAACGAGCATTTTCCGCCCATAGAGTATAATAACGTTAGATATTCGATTCGAATAGTCGAATATAGAGGGGCTACTCAAAATGAATATCGAATATCGAACATTTTACTGTTTGCTCATCTCTATTGACAATCAATAGGCATAGAGGCCATAGTCAATAGCACTGGATATCCATAATATGTGGCCAATGCTATTGAAGAGTTGTCTCACAAAGAACTGTCAGATAGATAGTGACTACACACCATACAAAGTGTAGCCTCTAGAATTTTCCAAGACTTTGTTTGCTGTGTATAATAGGCTACATGAGTGTTCTTTCTACCTGTACAGTGTACATCCAAGATGCAGTAAGTATTTCCAAATTGTGAAACATATACACTGTACAGTATATATAAGAAGAGGTTATCTTAGTAGCCTCAATGGCTATACCCTAAGTCATCTTTGGTAGATACAAGCCTGTTATTGAGACAAGGAAACATTTGGTGGCCTGACTTTGAAAGAAATAGATGTGGATGAAATGCTGATAGTATCAAGTGGTCAATTTATACTGTACTACAATGTAACCTTTACAAAATACTTAACAGCAGTTAAATATCACATCTGTTGTATAAGCCAAATTAATTGGATTAGAAATACACGTAGATAGAATTCTATCATAATACGCTTATTAATTAGTAGCCCGATTTTAGTGGAAATGACCTCAAATCATTGTAATTTTGTCTAATTAATTACTTTGATATTTGCGCTAGGGGCAATGAGCAAGATTCCTAATAAATAATTGAATTTACCTTGTATTAAATGGACATTATAGCCAATGACTAGCTTAAAGCTTTCTTCTTGAATGTCAAGGGCAGGTTCTCCTATGTATCATCATACGCTGTAATTACATCTGTTCATGTTGTGAAGATGTAACTTCTATTAACAAAAGCTTATCAAACCTTTTACTGCTGGAATCCTGCCAGACGGTCAGGAATCTCGCACCCATTGTAGCCTAGAAATTGAATTTGAACATTCTTCCATTATAGTTACAAGGCTTTCAACAAGGTGGTGGACTGTCTTGGCTTGTGATCAACCAGTACGAGATGATGCATTAGAATTATATGTTTATTGTACGGTGGCTAAAAACGTAAATGTTCATTTTTAGATTATGTTTTGCAATATATTTTAGGTTACTCTGACTTTTACCTCTCCAGGATGACCATTATAATATTCACAACTAGGATCATATGGGCTTTCAGTTTCATTGACTGAAAAGTCAACAAATGCCAGATCAATGCTAATATGAGCATTGGGTACATATCTTGGCTTCTTCTTGCAGTAATACTTCTCCAGTTCACTACTGAGAATGTTTTTTTTAACATAGGACTGAATAAAGATGATGTGATTAGAGATGAGCGAGTAGTACTCGATCGAGTAGGTATTCAAAATACTCGTGCTCGATTGAGTACCACTTGCTGTTCGAATGTAAAAGTTCGATGCAGAACCAGCATTGATTGGCCGAATGCCATACAGTCGGCCAATCAATGCTGGTTCTTCTCCTACCTTTAGAAGTCTTCTCCGTGCAGCTTCCCCGCGGCGTCTTTCGGCTCTTCATTCACTCTGCCAGGCATCGGGCCTGGGCAGAGCCGACAGCACATGTCTGCTTGGAGTGCGGGCATGCGCAGTCGGCTCTGCCCAGGCCCGATGCCTGACAGAGTGAATTCAGAGCCGGAAGATGCCGCGGGGACGCTGCACGGAGAAGACTTCTCGGAGGATCCAGCCCGACCCTCACTCGTGGACTTGGTAAGTATAATTTGATTGAATGTTGCCTACCCCTGAAACGAGCATTTTCCCCCCATAGTGTATAATAGGGTTCGATATTCGATTCGAGTAGTCGAATATTGAGGGGCTACTCGAAACGAATATTGAACCTCGAACATTTTACTGTTCGCTCATCTCTAGATGTGATTTAATTCTGAGGTTGCCATTCTTAACAAAAAAAGGAATTGTTGTCTTTTAAAGTGAGTAGAACTAGAGGTAGATGGAAGTCATTTATCACCTCTCCCTAGGTGGTAAAACCAAAGCCTTTGCTAGTGAATTTCTTCCTCAGAACAGGCAGATTATAGGGAAGCTTTGGAAAGTAGCTTCAGATTCAATCATTACATAGAAAATGGCTAGGGTCTCTTTCTGAACCTGACTACAAAGAACAAGGTTTGTAGTCAGAATTTACTATTTAACCAAAGAATTCAATAAACAGTAGTGTATGTGTAACCCCCTCACAGGAGATACTAATGGTTATTTGGCCATACAAATGCCTTACATGTTATGATTATTTGTATATGTTGTCATGTTCATACTGTATTTACGTGTAAAAGGTTTTCAAGCTATTGTTCTCTGTTATCACTTGTCCTGGTGAGTTGTGGTCCCCATAAGGTTAAATATAGCACCACACAGGTAAGAAGGAGGATCTGTAGCTGGAACAGGAAATAATCATAGCAGAGAGAGGAAGTAGCTTACTTTAAGCAACCAGGGAAGAACAAGCAAGTAGTAGTGTGGCATTAGCCATTTTGTGTGTCAGACACTGTGTGCTGTGATGAAGTGCTACAGCGGCAGCAGGGGAGAGAAGCTGTGACAGCGCCCTGCATCACTATCAGTAAGAGGACAGGACATCCGTCTGAGCAGAACTACAACCCTGGCAGCCTGTACCTACCTCTACAAGCTAGCTGAACTTCTACAGTGGACCAGAAGCTGGACCTGCAGATATCTTAGACTCTCTGCTAATACATGGGGAGGTTTCAGCCAGCTACAAGTCACTGTGCCACAGCTCACTGCTACAGGACCAGTAAACCAGCAGATGCTTGTTCTAATAAAGCACTGATCCTGGTCTGGTCATTGCCTTCCTTGCAGCTAAGCCCTGGGCACAAGCTCCTAGTTGGAGAGGAGTACTGACACCCACTCACCATCTCAGCCCAGGTTCCTGCGGGTGTTTCCTTACTCCAACTGGCATCACATCTAACTGACTCTACTTATTACCCTGTGCACCTCTCCTGGGAGCTCTGGTATCTATAAGGTCACAGTGACAGTCCAGCTTCTTGCACATTCCTCCCAGGGTGGTCATATATACACCCAGGAGTTAAGTATGATTCAGGAGACAAAATTATATAAGATAAGATATATTGCAAATTGGCATATATTTTTATGTCACATATACACACTTTTACCACTACAAAAACTTGGATAAAAAAGTATTTCTTTTTTTTGCAATTCTTGGGAATAGAAGTGGAAGTGAAAAAATATTGCTCTTCATAGCTAATAAGAAACCCATTTTAATCAAATGTTTGCCTAATTGTAGAAAAAAAGTAATGACGTAGATTCATCCCTATGGCCACAATATTGCAGGAATTATTTAATACATTGTATACATTGTATGACAGAATCTAAGGAGTGACTAATGTAAGAGTGAAACATTTCAATGGCCTCATCATAAAGGTAAAGTGGTATTTAGAACTATGAAGAGTGGCCTGACGTTCCAGTATTTTAAGATACCATCAAAGCAGAACCTAACAAACAAGTAAAGAAGGTGTTTATATGGTATGTGGAACAATGTGTTTCATTTTAAATCTATGGTTTTCCAGTGTATTCAAAACATGAAATAAGACACCAATGCAAGAAACATGAGGAAGGATCAAAAATTCTAAAAATAAGTTTGTTTTCTAGCCCGGAATACTGATTGGATTGGTTAAGTATGATTGATCATAAACATTTAACATACTAAATTTACTATAATTAAACCATTCACCATTCATTTTAGTGATTCTCAAAGTAATTTCCAGATAAACTTTGGGTTTCCCTTAGGGGCCTCAGAATTAAAAATGAATAGTGTCAAAGAAAGAGAATACATAGCACTAGCTTAAATTTGTCCATCATGCATGGAGGAGGAACACTACTGTGTAACCCTAACACGTGCTCAGACATATCGGAGGACTGTATCATTTGAAGCCTTTTTCTCTTATATAGTTAGAGAGTGTGTAATAAATATTGAGCAAATTCACATTGCGAGTCCACTGCCCACATAGTATGTCGGAGTTGCACGTTTTAAAAAAATCCTCCCATTGGATCTAGATGAGCTGCCATGGGGTTTGATAACTTTGGGGGACCAGGAGCTAAACAGCCGAATCTAATGGGTAGTTCACTCTGCACACAACACTTCTACCGTCTCCGGTAAGAGGTTGCCAACTAAAAGAAAAGAAAATCCACCTCTCCACTCCTCCGCCATCACTGCTCTGACTCTTCATAGCTCCTCCCCCAATCTCCACTTCCCGGTCTCTCTCAATGCACAGGAAATGCTGTTCAGACAATCATTAGAAGAGGCTGGTCAGAGATTGGTTGCATGGTCATCTCCAGTGTGTTGAGGAGGACTAAGGAGCAAAGGTTGGTGAAGAATCTTGACAGAGTTGTAAAAGGAGTCGCAGAGGATTAGTGAGGTGATTTATTGCTGCTTTTTTATCATCTTTATTTTGTTCCTTGTTATGCTTTGATCTAGGTTTCTGGAAAATGGACCTCTAACTGCTGTAAAGGTATGCTAAGAAAGGAATGGGCACAAAATTATGGATCTATTTTGATTATGGAAAAAAATGGGAGGAGTCAATCACTAAGTGTCAGAGTCCTGGTGTGTTTAGCTAATCTACCACCAGTGGCCGCTGTTTCTTTCACTCTGAACTATTGTGTTGCACTTCCACTCCGCACCACTGGAGGTTGTTGTGTTTATTCTAGGGATTACCTTTAACAAAGATGACCGATCTGTGCCAATGTGAAGCCATCTTGTTTACTGTTTGGGTCTATTTATACTCATGAAGAAGTTCAGCTATTGTTTGAGTATTGTGACTTGTTCCTGTCTCCTGCTTCTCAGAACTGTCTTTCCCAGACTTCATTTACCTATCACCTTGCGATCTACACTTCAAGCTGCGCCCCGGACTACAACTTCACTATTCCTAACTGTGCTAACTAACTATTCCAACCATGTATACTAAAATCGTAACTTTAAGGCTGAGGCTCCCGTTTCAGAAATGCGGGGTTTTTTTGTTGCAGAAGCTTAGCTTTTTTGAGCCAAAGCCAAGAATGGCTACAAAAGGGATGAGAATTATATAGGGAGTTCTTATACTTCTCCCTTCTGCTCAATCCTCTCCGGGCTATGGTTCAAAAAACCACAGCAAAATCTGCAACAAAAAAAGCTGCATTTCCATAACGTGGGGCCTTAGCCTGAAGAGGCATTTAATGCCTCTCTCTACATGGTTCTACTCAGTAACCTTTCTTATGGTGCTCTAATAGTTAATGGCCGAACTAAAACTGCATCACAACATCACATTAATATTAGTATTATTATTCATTATGGTTGATGTCTCTTAGATTGAGATATATGAGCGGGATTAGTCTTTAGCAATCGCAGTGAGAGCAGAACGGGTCATTGTCCAATTTCACTATCCATCCTACAAATATCATCAAGATTATTACAAAGGTTTATTGTCTTTTTTGATGATGTAAAAGATGAATCTCTCTCAAGATCAAATAAAACTAGAGAATTACTCATAATGACCTGAGAATTTATGTAGTTATCATGAAAGTGTCCTTCTAGTGAAATAACGTATACTCTAAATCCCGGACTCCCACGCTACTTCCTGTCTGTACGCACTAAAACATCAGTCTGTTTTATCGGAGTAGTTGTAAAGTTCTTCAATTCTAACCGATTTCATTCAGACTCAAATATATCATTTCATCCTTGTGAAATGCTCAATGTCATCAATGGGCAGATTCCATAGGGTTGGTCACAGCAGATTAATGTATACAAGTACGGTGGAGGATTTTAGGTTATGAGATAAACACTCTATTACCACAGTCTATAGGCGTGCTTACTTGTATACGGTCACCTTCGTGTTCTGTTATTTGTTCTATCACTACCTTCTATTTTTTACAATGTAGTCAGTTATTTCTATTACATCCCATTTTTTTAGGCCAAGAAATAGGAAAATATACTAATATTTCACTTTTTTTTTTTTTTTTTTAAGCAATTTCAAAATCATTCTCTATACTTAAACTGACACATAAAGTCCATCAACAGGTTGGAAACATCACAAGTTCTCGGCTTTAAACCATTGCAGAATTTTTACCGAATAAAATAGTAGTTATATTTATCACCCAATTGCTACTAAAACGGTTGACTTCCCACTGAACTAGATGACTGCAAAGTTCAGGTTTGAAAAGATAAAAAGATAAGTAAATAAAATAAAAGAAATAAATAAACTAAAAAAAGATAAATAAAAAAAGATAAATAATAGAAATATCTTTTATTGCAATTACTTCTAATTAATTTGATTATTAAATTGTCTATTGCAAGCTTTTTGCTGGCGGCAGCCAAACTACTCATCCCTCGATTTTGGCGTCAACAGATTGCCCCACTGATCTCACTATGGGAATCGAAAGTTCAAGAGCTTGCACGCTTCGAAGAGCTGGTCGCCTGGTCTGACAGTCGGATCGAAAAGTTCTACAAAACTTGGGCCCCATGGCTGAAGTCATGAACCGCCACGGCGTCCGACTTGTTGCCTCTTGGGTCTTGCCCTATCTCGCTTAGAAGAACCTTCAGGCGCAATGCCTAATGGCTACACTGCGAAGACACAGTAGAGAGCTGGATGCTGGCTGTACCCTGTGTTCCACCTGATCCCCTCCCCCGCCCCCCTTCTTACGTCCCTCACCTATTCTCCTCTTACCTCTCCTACCCCCAACCTAGCGAAATCCACAATTCTACGGCAGTTGACGAACTAGAGGATTCATCAAACTGTCTGCTCAGGTTGCTATTATGCTTCTCTCTGCTTCTGGCTTACAGTTGATTTGACTTTTGTGCCCCTATCCCTTTCTTTTTTCTGTATCCCCATAAACTTTTTTGAAAATCAATAAAACTCATTGAATTAAAAAAAAAAAAAATTGTCTATTCCAAGCTTTGTAAATAAATTACATTTTGCATCATTAATTGTATGAAAAAGTAAATTCTAGAATACACATTAATACTAAAGTAAATAATATCAAAATATAAGAAAATGTATAGAAACAAAGAAATTAAGATAGGCCCCATCTAAAAAAAACAGACTGTGCCCCCTGCTTAGGTTTTTTTTTTCTTTTAATTAAAAATACTTTCCTCCTGAACCTTATCTATACATTTACTATATTAAAAGGTTTCAGTCATGTCTTACCTTTCCATTATTTCCTTAAGGTTATACAGATTAGGTTCTTTAAACCTCTTCTGATATGTTTCATGAGTCACACCCTCTACCGTTTTTCACCCGTTACTCAACTACTCCCCTGGTGATGACCCCCAACTCCAATCTAGACGACATCTCTGCTCTGCATTGCAAATCCCATTTCAGACTGAACACCATATCCTTGTCCTAAATCCAAAATCCAGCATGGCCTGTGTCTACGTTCTACATACATGTCCTAATTCTAGTCGTTATCCGGTCTTTGAGCTGTTCTAGAGACCATGATCTGTAAATACACATTTAGGGTGCATGCACACTACGTAACGCCGGCGTGTATCAGAGCCGTACACGCCGGCATTACAGCAGGGCTGTCGGACACTTCCCATTCATTTCTATGGGAGCCGGCATGCGAGCGCTCCCCATAGAAATGAATGGACTGCTTTTTCCATTCAGCCCTCTTATACTTCTACCTCCAGCTCAATACATTCCTGGCTTTGGTTCAAGAAACTGAAATAAAATCTGCAACAAAAAAGCTGCCTGTGGGGCCTTAGCCTTAGAACAGTTCACATTTTCATTAGACACTACACACCATTCTTGCCAGCACAAATGCCACTAGAAGTATCTCCAATTGTCATGGGAAGGTAACAGTCTTGACTCAATATTCTTGCCGTACCTACGTCTTTAGTGTACACCTCCATGAATTTACAGCATTTCTGAACAGACAGTACTTATTTTGTGCGGTATTACTAAGAGAAGGGCATGTTCCATTACAACCATTTGTGGCAAAGGCCCTTTTGTTCTTATGTCAAAAGTTCATTCCAAGAGCCAAGCAGGGACATGAGAATAGTAAGGCCGGAGCCATCCAAAATAATTATAGAGACGTAGATGGCAGAGGTGGTGTCAGGGACGTGCCAATTACAGGTCCGCTCACCATTAACACATTATAAGGATAATGGCGTGAGTATCTAAGCAGCAGGCGAATCCTGAAGTCCTCTTTTGTTCCAGCGGCTAATGTCTGCTCCAATAAGCTAATGATTATCAGTTATTATCAGTTATTATATACTTGCAATCCTCTTTAGAATTCACGGTTTTAATTTTGAGCTATGAAGAGCAGCAGAACTAAACCTCAATGTTCAATTTCAAATATTTTTTTATTTTTTTTTATTTAAGAAAATTGCTAATAATCCCATTTCCATCATCAGCAATTAGAAAAGAAAATAATGAAGCTTTCACCGCTTGCAATGTCTTTTCACGTTTCCTTAATTCTGCTGGTGAGATTTCCATTTTTCATTAAAAGGAAGATCCAGTCAAATTGGTGTTCTGATAAGTCTTATACTGTAAGTCTGATGACTCTATTGATGGAACTCACAAACTGAGGCCTGCACTAATTTTTAAGGCTAAGGCCCCACATAGTGGGTCAGGGCGGGTTCATACCTGTGCCAGGTCTCCGCTTTCAGGTTTACGTCTTCTGCCGAGGGAAACTGGACAGGAGACGATAACTGGCGGTCAGTTTTCAAAGTGACCGCCCATAAGCGACTTCCACCTCTCCGCAGCGGAACGTTTTTTGTTTTGTTTTCTTTTAAACTGGACACAAAGTCCTGCAAGTCCAACTGTGTCCGGTTAAAAAAACCTGTTTTGCCGCGGAGAGGCACAAGACCTACACAGGCAGCCACTTCTACAAACCTATTCAAGTGAATGGGTTTGAAAACTGACCACCGGGTTTCCGTCTCCTGTCCAGTCTCTCTCAGTAGAAGATGGAAACCCAAAAGCGGAGACCGGGCGCAGGTGTGAACCTGCCTTCACAGCAACGCATTGTGTTTTTTTCCACAGTGCTGATCACAGAGGTTTCTGCTTCAATTAAACCTGTAGGGAAACTGCCGGCGTTTCTGTAGGTATAATCGACATGTTGCAATTTCCAAGACCACGATGGTTTTAGAAATCACAGTGTGTCCACTCTGCATATTTTCCCACAACATGCACTAAAATCCCATCCATTTTGCAGGGAATGTAAGACCCCATGGTTTTTGTGTTTACATCACGTGTCCCCGGGTTTTGAAGCAAAGAGTGAACTATAAAGTATGGGCTTAAAAAAAACAAAAACAAAACAGGTTTACTGTGAGCAAGATGAGTGAATCAATTTGGAACAAAACAAGACAAAATCTTAAATTGGTGCTATTCCACTAACTCTGACAAAGTTGGAATTTTTTTCTAGCCTCTAATATCCCTGAGTAGTCATTTTGAGCAGCATGTTCATTTTGGTACCAATACACTATTTAGACTCTCTACAGTTAGGTGGGTGGTCCTGGACTAGAGAAGACAGACAGGAACTGGCCACCAGACAGTAGAGTGCCTATTTAACTTATTGGATTCGGAAACTGCTGAGAAGTGGTGGGGGCTAGAGAAAATTCCAACTGTACCAGTATGAGTGGAGACATACCTATTGATGGATGGAGTTGGTGGAGGAGCCTTAAACTTTTTATTGCAGAAAAGATTATAAATCAGGGAACATAAAAACTATTGTGGATCTACAAACGCAGATTGACTCAGCACACAGACACCTGCTTCAGGGAGCCATGCACCATTCTGATGCAATTGACGGAGAAAATGAATTGTGTTGGAATACAACCTATGCGAGATTGACATAGAACATATATACATTGGTCATTACAGATACTGTACACTGGGTTAGGTGTGGTTAAACACACAGTATTTTTTAAAAAGAAAATAGCC
The DNA here is from genome assembly GCF_031893055.1 of Leptodactylus fuscus. Lineage (NCBI taxonomy): Eukaryota > Metazoa > Chordata > Amphibia > Anura > Leptodactylidae > Leptodactylus > Leptodactylus fuscus. The sequence goes on along the minus strand of NC_134267.1, from coordinate 32,970,215 downwards.
AAAAATTCTGAGTATGAAACCACCTTAAAAACAACTTTTTATCCACCTGGACAGCCCTTTAACCGTGACCTAAAATTCACTTTACATTTCTAGAACAACAGAAGGGTCATGTTCCTCAAACTTGGTTTCAATAAGAGATTGACTCTTCTATAGTATATTTTCCCAATTTTTCTCTTGAGGGCCTTAGGCCTCCATATCTATCACGCCTTATATCTTACCTCCCTAACCCAGTTACCAACGAGACGGCCTCAGGTTATGGAACGTATGTAGCTCAGAAGCTCGCTGTCAGAATTACATGCAAGGAACAATGTTGCCTTGACAGTTATCTAAGGTCTCACCGTCTTTCAGTTTATATCATTTCACTCGTTAAGTAGATTTCATAACTTTTTAGGTATTTCTGAGCTTAATTGTTAAGTGGTTGCTAAAACTATTTTTCTTTCAATTAACATTTTACCATAAAACATTACGGCTTTCTAAATTAAGACAGCGCATAGTCTCAGAGCCAGCAGTTCCCACAGTTTTTTTTTTTTTGCCACCAAAAAAAAGCACTCAGAGAAAAGATACTCGATAATTGAGTGTCAGAAGAAAAAAGAAAACCTAGCAGTTATTAAATGACATGTTATATATTCAGAATCTGGCTGAAATGGGAAATAATTGAAAATAATTGAAAATGTTCTACTTTCTTCCCGGCCCGGTATTTTTTATTAAATTAGTTTGTTTAAACATAATCTGAAGGTTTTATTAAAAGCCCTGAATTTTTTATTTTTTATTTTTTGGAAAAGCCCACAGTTATGTTTAAGTTTTTTTTTCTCATCATTTTGTCCACAGTTTCCTAAATACAATTCTGTATTAGTTATTCGTGCGGGCAGTGCACGGCAAGCACACAGAGACCATTATAGTCTATGGGGTCCTTGTGCTTTGACAGCACATAGCTTGCAATTGCGATTGTATTCCGTCCAGGGGGGTGTCCATGCGGACTCCTTCCGGATGGAATACAAATGCTAGTGTGAACCAACCCTTAGCCTTCAGTCCCTGAATCCTCTTGAAATTACAGAAAAGTCCCGCAAGCAGCAGTCTCTCTACATTTTTTATTTTTTTTTTAAATGTAGATTGTGAGCCCCACATAGAGCTCACAATGTACATTTTTCCCTATCATTATGTCTTTTTTGGAATATGGGATGGAAATCCATGCAAACACGGGGAGAACATACAAACTCCTTGCAGATGTTTTTTTGCCCTTGGTGGGATTTGAACACCAGGACTCCAGCGCTGCAAGGCTGCAGTGCTAACCACTGAGCCACCGTGTGGCCCCTCTCTCTGCATTTTTGGGTGGAAATCAGATACATTCCATTATAACTTTTGGGATCGAGGCGTTGAAGAACGAAAACCCAAGCAAAGGTGTGAACCTAGAGTCAAATGGGTGTACTGTATCCATGTTTAACTGTTTGCATTGTCAATGTAACAATGTAACAGTCGAGCCCCCTCATTCTACTGAATAGCCCCTATTTAACAAGCTAGATAGTTTATTATCATATTGAGACATAGACTGGCTACAATGTATGACTGTTGAGTATCATCCACCATTGGGTGCCACCTTTTTGACATTACTTTAGGATCCTTCTACCTATTATTTTGCAGCATCTTTCTGCTGTTTTGAGTCTGCTCCTGTCCTGTCTCACTTCCATCACAGTGCAAGCATGCTGAAACCTGACACACAACCTGACTGCAAACTAATTGTCAATAGTTTCATGGTTAAAACTATATGACAACACAGTGTCATTTACATGTGATCTCACTATTCAGATAATCTCTCTATCTTATAAAAATGAATTTCTGTCTGTCTTTCTGTCTGTTCTTTATGCGCGACCAAACGACTGGACCGATCTTCACCAAATTTGGCACACAGATACTTCAGGTGTCCGGGAAGGATTAAGATGAGAATCCAACTCACTCGGACGTACCGTTCTGGAGATACAGCTTTCCCAAGACCCTGATATCCCATTAGCTAAAACAAATCTGCAAATCTTTCACTCATATTCCAACTGCAATACACACAGTCACTGCACATGTACAATCCAACACTGATAACCAACCTGATATACATGCATCAGAGGATTAGATACACAGGTCAGCACACAATATCATATGTCAGAGGATTAGATACGCGCGTCTGCACACAGTTCCACCAGCTGAAGGATTAGATATGCGAGTCTGCACACAGTTCCACACGCCAGAGAATTAGCTACGCACCCCAACACATTGTACCACATGCCAGAGGATTAGATACGCACATCTTCAAACAGTTTTACACGCCGGAGGATTAGATATGTACGTCTATACACAGTTATACATGCTACAGGATTAGACGCGCACGTCTTTACACAATACCACATGCTGCAGGATTTGATACACATATCTGCACACAGTTCCACATGCCGCAGGATTAGATACGTCCATCTGCGCACAGTTCCACACACTGGAGGATTAGATATGCACATCTTTACACAATGCCACACAATGGAGGATTAGATACGCGCCATTGTAAACAATACCACACGGTCAAGGATTAGATACGCACTACTGCACACAATACAACACGGGGAGGGTTAGATACACGTGTCTGCACACAGTACCACATGCCAGATGATTAGATCCGCATGTCTGTGCACACTTCCACACGTTGGAGGATTAGATACGTACGTCTTTACACAATACCACACGATGGAAGATAAGATATGCGCCACTGCACACAATACCACACGCCAAAGGATTAGATACACACTATTGCGCAAAATACCACACAGGGAAGGTTAGATACAAGTCTGCACACAGTTCAACATGCCAAAGGATTAGATATGCATGTCTGCACACAGTACTACTCACTGGAGGATTAGATACGCACGTCTGCACACAATAACACACACTGGAGGATTAGATACACAAGTCAGCAAACAGTACCACATGCCAGAGGATTAGATACATGCGTATGCACACAATACCTCATGCTGGAGGATTAGATACACATGTCAGCAAACAGTACCACACGCCAGAGGATTAAATACATATGTCTGCACACAGTACCACAAGCCAGAGGATTAGATATGAGCATATGCACAAAGTACCAAGCACCAGAGGATTAGATACACACGTCTTCACACAATTCCACATGCCAGAGGATTAGATACGCACCACTGCACACAATACCACACGCCAGAAGATTAGATACATGGCTCTGCACAGAGTACCACATATTAGAGTTTTACTCCAGGTTTTCATAGCAACCCAGCCATTCTTCTTCACTGCTTTATGTCAGAATTAAAGGGGCAGGGTGCTGTGGATGACACAGTTACTCAAGGTCACATACACACAGCTTTACTCCAGGTCTCCATAACAACAGATCGCAGATTTTTCACTGATATCTGAAATAAGATGCTTATGGACACACACACAAATGATATGCAAAATACACCAGTGCAAAACTGGACAATTCTTATGGGGCCACTACACAAACAAAAAATGAAATATACCCATGCGAAGCCAAGTCCTCCACTATTTCGGAAAAAAGCATCAGGATAGATTATGTTATAAGATAATCCTTTAATAGTCCCACAGTGGGGAAATTTCAGTATGTTACAGCAGCATAGTAATACAGATACAGGATAATACACAGTAATATATTACAGACGTAGACACACATATGCTGAGAAGAGAAGATATACTAGAAGTCCATAGCAGCTAAGGAACGGAAGAAGAAAGAAGGAAGACTTCATAGTCATAATCATTTAGTTCTCTGTGCGGAGTGATCTTCGCTTGGTCTGATGTAGATTATACAGCCTGATCGCAGTTGGAAGGAAGGACATATATATATGGATATGTATATGGAGATATATATATATATATATATATATATATATATATATATATATATATGGATATATTATAGATAGTCACATCACTTTAATAAATTATTTTTTGATCAGTGTATAATCTTCTCTGAGGCAGGTTTTTTTCTCTGTTTTATTTTTTTACAACAGAATCAGCAGTAGCTATATTCATTCCAACATCCATTTATTTTAATACCGCAAACTAAAATGAAAAATTATGCATCATTCCAGTTTCATTAAAAATTTCCTAATGTTTTGTGCCAACTGCTATAATGATCTGCAGTATGTGTCTCCATGGTAACAGACAACAAACATTCCATTTCTAGTCTAATTCTACAGTCAGATTCTCATCTGTCCCATACAGTAGTAGGAAGAAGTATAGGTTAAATAGAAGGGAGAATCAATGTGGGACTACACAGGGTTTGTTCATAGTCTGTTACCATGAAGCTGCAACTGTAGAAATATAAGAAAGTTAACACAATTTTATTTTATTTTTTTTTCATGTAGATTGTGAGCCCCATATAGGGCTCCATATAGGGCTCACAATGTACATTTTTTTCCCTATCAGTATGTCTTTGGAGTAAGGGAGAAAATCCATGCAAACACAGGGAGAACATACATACTCCTTACAGATGTTGTCCTTGGCAGGATTCGAATCCAGGACTCCAGCACTGCAAGACTGCAGTGCTAACCACTGAGCCACCGTGTTGCCCACAATATTTTTTCATTTTGGGGAGCACCGGCTCTCCGTCAGTTTGGGTCCGCGGAGGAACCCAAACTGCTGTTTTAGTGGTTACACACAGACGCCTGTGGATCCCATTGGCTATAATGGGGTCTGCCTTATTGTATGGGTTTTGTCGATACATATTTGCTACATGTGATGTATAGTATATAAACATAAATGTGCAGAATTAAAGGATTAAGGTGGTGATGGATTATGGGTCCATAAATAGGTGTATGCATTTCTAACATACTGAAATGAAAACTGAAGATGGTGTTAAATTTTGTCCATATATTATCAGTAGTGGAACATTTTTTGGTGTAGTTGGCTGGGTACAAACAATCAGTGCCCTATTGTGGTTCCTTAGGCCCACCATATAAAACTAGTCAGTGGTCAGTCCAACCTTGTATCTGTTTACGAACACCATTTTCTGATAAGGGAGCCTATATGGCCTTACACGTTTTTGGAAAAATTGCATAGAAGAGTGATGCATTGTAAAAAAGATGGGTTCCTTGCTATCTTCCTGCATATGTATATGACCTGCTTTACCAACACCACCACTCAGAAATTTCAATGACCTATTCTTTCTACAAAAATATGTATTTTTCTTCTTAACCCACAGTAAACTGTGATAGAAAATAGCATGTAACAGAGAGAATAACAGCTTGTAGGCAAAATACGAGTGTTTCATGATGGATTCCATTTGATTTCACTTAGCATTAATATTTAAGACACAATATGAATGTGTATAAGGAAGCGTTCCCCAGGTCATTCTTGTTGTTACCTCTACTGGGGGTTCACAAACACTAAAAGAATTGCCAACACGTATATGGAGTGTGGTTGGATAACAATAAAATATTACAAATCGAGATGTACAGGTAAAAATACCTTAAGATATCTATTCATTTCTATATTGTGCATTTTATATTATTATTCTTTGCAATTTTCAAAACTAAACGTAGTATTATTCATTGTGTAACCCTGTTCTCACTTATTCTAGTCCAAACCAAATAGCTCATGGTAAAAAGACTATTTGTCAAACAACATGGGGTGTAGAAATAACATGATTCCTGTAGAAGTACAACAAGCCCATAAATAGGGTTGAGCAATTGTGTTCGGAAAAGATCGGATTCCGATCGGCGATCGAGAAAATTTCACGATTGTGATCGGAATTCCGAACACGATCTTTTTAGGTGGGATCGAGATTGGTACTATTTCCCACAATGCTTTGCTTAGCCTTCACACTGAGTATATAGTGTTTAATTGTTAGATTCCATGCTGTATAGTGAATAGGATTGCTTTTAAAATCTGATCTCCGATTAATAAAAAAATCCCATTGACTTGCATTGGGATCGGAATTGGGATCGAGATCGGGTTCGAATGAAAAATGATCGGAAATCGGATTTTAAAGATCGATCCTGAAAAGTCAAGATCGGCTCAACCCTAGCCATAAAATAAAACTAAATGTATTAATATATAAATGCCGATATATTAATAATAAATTAATAGAATACTACTAGAGATGAGCGAACACTAAAATGTTCGAGGTTCGAAATTCGATTCGAACAGCCGCTCAATGTTCGTGTGTTCGAATGGGTTTCGAACCCCATTATAGTCTATGGGGAACAGATACTCGTTAAGGGGGAAACCCAAATCCGTGTCTGGAGGGTCACCAAGTCCACTATGACACCCCAGGAAATGATGCCAACACCTCTGGAATGACACTGGGACAGCAGGGGAAGCATGTCTGGGGGCATCTAACACACCAAAGACCCTCTATTACCCCAACATCACAGCCTAACAACTACACACTTTACACACTCAATACCACCTCTCTGACAGTAGGAAAACACCTTGAAACATGTGTATTTGGCACTTGCAGTGAGGAGAGCTTGTCACCAGCAGTGAATTTGGCCCTTGTAGTAAGTTGAGGTTGGCACCAACATTTGTTTTGAAAATCAGGGTGGATTGAGCCTCTAACCAGCAGAGTTTGGGCAAATTCATGGTGGAGGGAGCCTCTAAACACCCCAGTTTGGGCAAATTCATGGTGGAGGGAGCCTCTAAAAACCCCAGTTTGGACCAATTCATGGTGGAGGGAGCCTCTAACCAGCCCAGTGTGGGCAAATTCATGGTGGAGGGAGCCTCTAAAAAACCCAGTTTGGACCAATTCATGGTGGAGGGAGCCTCTAACCAGCCCAGTTTGGGCAAATTCATGGTGGAGGGAGCCTCTAAAAAACCCAGTTTGGACCAATTCATGGTGGAGGGAGCCTCTAACCAGCCCAGTTTGGGCAAATTCATGGTGGAGGGAGCCTCTAAAAAACCCAGTTTGGACCAATTCATGGTGGAGAGAGCCTCTAACCAGCCCAGTTTGGGCAAATTCATGGTGGAGGGAGCCTCTAAACAGCCCAGTTTGGGCAAATTCATGGTGGAGGGAGCCTCTAAACAGCCCAGTTTGGGCAAATTCATGGTGGAGGGAGCCTCTAACCAGCCCAGTTTGGACCAATTAATGGTGGAGGGAGCCTCTAACCAGCCCAGTTTGGGCAAATTCATGGTGGAGGGAGCCTCTAAACAGCCCAGTTTGGACCAATTCATGGTGGAGGGAGCCTCTAAAAAACCCAGTTTGGACCAATTCATGGTGGAGGGAGCCTCTAAACAGCCCAGTTTGGGCAAATTCATGGTGGAGGGAGCCTCTAAACAGCCCAGTTTGGATCAATTCATGGTGGAGGGAGCCTCTAAAAAACCCAGTTTGGACCAATTCATGGTGGAGGGAGCCTCTAAACAGCCCAGTTTGGGCAAATTCATGGTGGAGGGAGCCTCTAACCAGCCCAGTTTGGACCAATTCATGGTGGAGGGAGCCTCTAACCAGCCCAGTTTGGGCAAATTCATGGTGGAGGGAGCCTCTAAACAGCCCAGTTTGGACCAATTCATGGTGGAGGGAGCCTCTAAAAAACCCAGTTTGGACCAATTCATGGTGGAGGGAGCCTCTAAACAGCCCAGTTTGGGCAAATTCATGGTGGAGGGAGCCTCTAACCAGCCCAGTTTGGACCAATTAATGGTGGAGGGAGCCTCTAAACAGCCAAGTTTTGGGAAATTCATGGTGGAGGGAGCCTCTAACCAGCCCAGTTTGGACCAATTCATGGTGGAGGGAGCCTCTAAACAGCCCAGTTTGGGCAAATTCATGGTGGAGGGAGCCTCTAAAAAACCCAGTTTGGACCAATTCATGGTGGAGGGAGCCTCTAACCAGCCCAGTTTGGACCAATTAATGGTGGAGGGAGCCTCTAAACAGCCAAGTTTGGACCAATTCATGGTGGAGGGAGCCTCTAAAAACCCCAGTTTGGACCAATTCATGGTGGAGGGAGCCTCTAACCAGCCCAGTTTGGGCAAATTCATGGTGGAGGGAGCCTCTAAACAGCCCAGTTTGGGCAAATTCATGGTGGAGGGAGCCTCTAACCAGCCCAGTTTGGACCAATTAATGGTGGAGGGAGCTGCTAAACAGCCCAGTTTGGACCAATTCATGGTGGAGGGAGCCTCTAAACAGCCCAGTTTGGGCAAATTCATGGTGGAGGGAGCCTCTAACCAGCCCAGTTTGGACCAATTAATGGTGGAGGGAGCCACTAAACAGCCCAGTTTGGACCAATTCATGGTGGAGGGAGCCTCTAAAAACCCCAGTTTGGACCAATTCATGGTGGAGGAGCCTCTAAAAAACCCAGTTTGGACCAATTCATGGTGGAGGGAGCCTCTAACCAGCCCAGTTTGGACCAATTAATGGTGGAGGGAGCCTCTAAACAGCCAAGTTTGGACCAATTCATGGTGGAGGGAGCCTCTAAAAACCCCAGTTTGGACCAATTCATGGTGGAGGGAGCCTCTAACCAGCCCAGTTTGGGCAAATTCATGGTGGAGGGAGCCTCTAAACAGCCCAGTTTGGGCAAATTCATGGTGGAGGGAGCCTCTAACCAGCCCAGTTTGGACCAATTAATGGTGGAGGGAGCCGCTAAACAGCCCAGTTTGGACCAATTCATGGTGGAGGGAGCCTCTAAAAACCCCAGTTTGGACCAATTCATGGTGGAGGGAGCTTCTAAAAAACCCAGTTTGGACCAATTCATGGTGGAGGGAGCCTCTAACCAGCCCAGTTTGGACCAATTAATGGTGGAGGGAGCCTCTAAACAGCCAAGTTTGGACCAATTCATGGTGGAGGGAGCCTCTAAAAACCCCAGTTTGGACCAATTCATGGTGGAGGGAGCCTCTAACCAGCCCAGTTTGGACCAATTAATGGTGGAGGGAGCCGCTAAACAGCCCAGTTTGGACCAATTCATGGTGGAGGGAGCCTCTAAAAACCCCAGTTTGGACCAATTCATGGTGGAGGGAGCCTCTAAACAGCCCAGTTTGGGCAAATTCATGGTGGAGGGAGCCTCTAACCAGCAGAGTTGGTGGAAATCAGGGTGGAGGGAGCCTCTAACCAGCAGAGTTGGGGGAAATCAGGGTGGAGGGAGCCTAGTATTAGCAGAATTGTGCAACGCTTATGGTGGATGAGTATGAGGATGCGGAGGAATTGGAGAGGTTGAGTACAGACATGGAGTTTCATGTTGGGGTGCTTTACACAGGTGGGCACAAAAATGACGGCTCTACCCAGTGGTGGTTCATTTTTATCAAAGTGAGCCGGTCGGCACTCTCAGCTGACAGACGGGTGCGCTTGTCAGTGATGATGCCACCGCCTGCACTGAACACCCTCTCAGATAGGACGCTGGCGGCAGGACAGGACAGCACCTCCAAGGCATATAGGGCAAGTTCAAGCCACAGGTCCAACTTCGACACCCAATACGTGTAGGGCGCAGAGGGGTCGGAGAGGACAGGGCTGTGGTCGGAAAGGTATTCCCGCAACATGCGCCTATACTTCTCACGCCTGGTGACACTAGGACCCTCCGTGGCGGCACTTTGGCGAGGGGGTGCCATCAAGGTGTCCCAGACCTTAGACAGTGTGCCCCTCGTTTGTGTGGACCGGTGAGAACTTGGTTGCCTACTGGAGGAACTGCCCTCCCTGCCGCCAACGTCACATGCTGGAAACATCTCCATCATATTCTGCACCAATTGCCTGTGGCAAGCATTGATGCGATTGGCCCTCCCCTCTACCGGAATAAAAGACGAGATGTTGTTTTTATACCGGGGGTCAAGGATAGCAAAGATCCAGTACTGGTTGTCCTCCATGATTTTGACAATACGCTTGTCGGTTGTAAAGCACCCCAACATGAACTCAGCCATGTCTGCCACAGTGTTAGTTGGCATGACTCCTCTGGCCCCACCGGAAAGTTCAATCTCCATTTCCTCCACATCCTCCATGTCTACCCATCCGCGCTGCAACAATGGGACGATTCGAAGTTGCCCGGAAGCCTCCTGTATCACCATCACATCATCGGACAACTCTTCTTCCTCCTCCTCCTCCTCCTCCTCCTCCTCCATTAAACGCAGTGAAGCGGACAGATGTGTGGACCTACTCTCCAGCTGTGACGGATCGGATGCTATCCCTAACTCCTCTGTGTGATCTGAGTTATCCCTGATGTCAATCAGGGATTCTCTCAGAACACACAAGAGCGGGATTGTAAGGCTCACCATCGCATCCTCAGAGCTCACCCTCCTTGTGGACTCCTCAAAGACCCGTAGGATGTCACAAAGGTCTCTCATCCATGGCCACTCATGGATGTGAAACTGAGGCAGCTGACTTTGTGGCACCCTAGGGTTTTGTAGCTGGTATTCCATCAAAGGTCTCTGCTGCTCAACCACTCTATTCAACGTCTGAAACATTGAGTTCCAGCGTGTGGGGACGTCGCACAAAAGCCGGTGTTGTGGCACATGCAGGCGTTGCTGGAGAGATTTTAAGCTAGCAGCGGCTACTGTCGACTTGCGAAAGTGGGCGCACATGCGCCGCACTTTCACCAGTAGCTCTGGAACATTGGGGTAGCTCTTTAGGAAACGTTGCACCACTAGGTTGAAGACGTGGGCCAGGCATGGAACATGTTGGAGTCCGGCAAGCTCCAGAGCTGCTACCAGGTTCCGGCCGTTATCACAAACGACCATGCCTGGGCCCAGGTGCAGCGGCTCAAACCATATTGCCGTCTCATCGAGGAGGGCATCCCTCACCTCGGAGGCAGTGTGCTGTCTGTCCCCCAAGCTGATCAGCTTCAGCACAGCCTGCTGACGTCTACCAACGCCAGTGCTGCAACATTTCCAACTCGTAACTGGGGTCAATCTAACAGCGGAGGAGGAGGCGGTGGCGGAGGAGGAGGCGGTGGCGGAGGAGGAGGCGGTAGAGGAGGAGGAGGAGGGGGGTGTTCTTCTCGTGTCCCTGCCAGGAATGTTAGGCGGGGAGACGAGGTACACCGGGCCAGTTTGGGAAGCAGTCCCAGCCTCAACTACATTCACCCAGTGTGCCGTCAGTGAAATGTAGCGTCCCTGTCCGCATGCACTTGTCCACGCGTCGGTGGTCAAGTGGACCTTTGTGCAAAGCGCGGAACTAAGGGCCCGCCTGATGTTGAGTGACACGTGCTGGTGCAAGGCGGGGACGGCACACCGGGAGAAGTAGTGACGGCTAGGGACGGCATAGCGAGGTGCCGCAGTTGCCATCAGGTCCAGGAAGGCGGGAGTTTCAACAAGCCGGAACGCCAACATCTCCTGGGCCAGCAGTTTAGCGATGTTGGCGTTCAAGGCTTGCGCGTGTGGGTGGTTAGCAGTGTATTTCTGCCGCCGCTCCAATGTCTGAGAGATGGTGGGTTGTTGTAAAGAAACGCCTGATGGTGCCTTTGATGGTGCAGGAGAAGGAGATAAGACAGGACCAGGGGAGGATGAGGTAGAAGTCAACAAAGTGGCGGAGGCAGATGAAGTGGTGTCCTGGCTCGTCCTCTGGAGTGCATCGCCAGCACAGTCAGCAGTGGCAGTGGCAGAGGCAGAGGCAGTGGCAGAGGCAGTGGCAGTGGCGTGAACGGCAGGCGGCCTTTGTCCTGCCGTTGCTGCCTGCCACTGATTCCAGTGCTTGGATTCCAAATGACGGCGCATTGAAGTGGTGGACAGGTTGCTCTTCTCAGAGCCCCTAATCAATTTCGAGAGGCAAATTGTGCAGACAACACTATATCTGTCCTCGGCGCATTCCTTGAAAAAACTCCACACCTTCGAGAAACGTGCCCTCGAGGTGGGAGTTTTTCGGGGCTGGGTACGAACTGGAACATCTTGGGAGATTCCGGGTGTGGCCTGGCTTCGCCTAAGCTGCTGACCTCTGCCTCTGCCTCTAGCTACCCTTTTTGGTGCTGCACCTGCCTCAACATCCACACTACTTTCCCCGCTTGACATCCCCCCTGTCCAGGTCGGGTCAGTGTCCTCATCATCCACCACTTCCTCTTCCAACTCCTGTCTCATCTCCTCCTCCCGCACAATGCGCCGGTCAACTGGATGCCCTGACGGCAACTGCGTCACATCATCGTCGATGAGGGTGGGTTGCTGGTCATCCACCACCAAATCGAACGGAGATGGAGGAGACTCTAGTGTTTGAGCATCTGGACACAGATGCTCCTCTGTTAGGTTCGTGGAATCGTGACGAGGAGAGGCAGGTTGAGGGACAATGAAAGGAGCGGAGAACAGCTCTGGGGAGCAGGGACAGTTTGGGTTATTGTTCTGTAAAGCTTCGGAATTTTGGGAGGAAGGAAGACAAGACTGTTGGGTAATAGGAGGAGAGGAGGCAGAGTCTGACTGGCTGCTGGACAATGTGCTGTAAGCGTTCTCTGACAGCCATTGCAAGACCTGTTCCTGGTTCTCGGGCCTACTAAGGTTTGTACCCTGCAGTTTAGTTAATGTGGCAAGCAACCCTGGCACTGTGGAGTGGCGCAATGCTTGCTGCCCCACAGGAGTAGGCACGGGACGCCCTGTGGCTTCACTGCTACCTTGCTCCCCAGAACCATTCCCCCGACCTCGCCCACGGCCTCGTCCACGTCCCTTTCCGGGAGCCTTGCGCATTTTGAATTCCTAGTTAGAAATTGGCACTGTATACCAGTAGTAAAAATTGTGGGTGCACGTAACCCCAATATATTCTTTGAATTACCAGTCAGAAACTGGCACTATATGGCAGTAGCAAGAAATGAGGGTATTTGTATTCCCAATATATTCTTTGAATTCCCAGTCAGACAATGGCACTGTATACCAGTAGTAAAAATTGTGGGTGCACGTAACCACAATATATTCTTTGAATTACCAGTCAGAAACTGGCACTATATGGCAGTAGCAAGAAATGAGGGTATTTATAACCCCGATATATTCTTTGAATTCCCAGTCAGACAATGGCACTGTATACCAGTAGTAAAAATTGTGGGTGCACGTAACCCCAATATATTCTTTGAATTCCCAGTCAGACACTGGCACTATATGGCAGTAGCAAGAAATGAGGGTATTTGTATTCCCAATATATTCTTTGAATTCCCAGTCAGACAATGGCACTGTATACCAGTAGTAAAAATTGTGGGTGCACGTAACCACAATATATTCTTTGAATTACCAGTCAGAAACTGGCACTATATGGCAGTAGCAAGAAATGAGGGTATTTATAACCCCAATATATTCTTTGAATTCCCAGTCAGACAATGGCACTGTATACCAGTAGTAAAAATTGTGGGTGCACGTAACCCCAATATATTCTTTGAATTACCAGTCAGAAACTGGCACTATATGGCAGTAGCAAGAAATGAGGGTATTTGTATTCCCAATATATTCTTTGAATTCCCAGTCAGACAATGGCACTGTATACCAGTAGTAAAAATTGTGGGTGCACGTAACCCCAATATATTCTTTGAATTACCAGTCAGAAACTGGCACTATATGGCAGTAGCAAGAAATGAGGGTATTTGTATTCCCAATATATTCTTTGAATTCCCAGTCAGACAATGGCACTGTATACCAGTAGTAAAAATTGTGGGTGCACGTAACCCCAATATATTCTTTGAATTCCCAGTCAGACACTGGCACTATATGGCAGTAGCAAGAAATGAGGGTATTTGTATTCCCAATATATTCTTTGAATTCCCAGTCAGACAATGGCACTGTATACCAGTAGTAAAAATTGTGGGTGCACGTAACCCCAATATATTCTTTGAATTACCAGTCAGAAACTGGCACTATATGGCAGTAGCAAGAAATGAGGGTATTTGTATTCCCAATATATTCTTTGAATTCCCAGTCAGACAATGGCACTGTATACCAGTAGTAAAAATTGTGGGTGCACGTAACCCCAATATATTCTTTGAATTACCAGTCAGAAACTGGCACTATATGGCAGTAGCAAGAAATGAGGGTATTTGTATTCCCAATATATTCTTTGAATTCCCAGTCAGACAATGGCACTGTATACCAGTAGTAAAAATTGTGGGTGCACGTAACCCCAATATATTCTTTGAATTACCAGTCAGAAACTGGCACTATATGGCAGTAGCAAGAAATGAGGGTATTTGTATTCCCAATATATTCTTTGAATTCCCAGTCAGACAATGGCACTGTATACCAGTAGTAAAAATTGTGGGTGCACGTAACCCCAATATATTCTTTGAATTACCAGTCAGAAACTGGCACTATATGGCAGTAGCAAGAAATGAGGGTATTTATAACCCCAATATATTCTTTGAATTCCCAGTCAGACAATGGCACTGTATACCAGTAGTAAAAATTGTGTGTGTATATAGCCCCAATTCTATTGCTAGGGGACTTGCAGGGTATTTCTGGGGTGAAGGTGGGGGGGCACACCGTTGGAACGGGTATCGGGGTATATATCGGGTATACGGGAATACACTGACAGTGTATTCCATTCAGGATCCTGGGAAAGCTGGGTTGCGGCGATTGAGCCCGTCAGTGCCACGTTACACTGACAAGCTTCTCCCTGGAATTTAGCTCTTATAAGAGCTGTTGGTTGTCTTCTCCTTCCTATCCTAGCCTGTCCCTGCCTACCCAGAATCTAAGCCCTAGCTAGCTGGACGGAAACCTCCGTCCTCGGTGAATTGCAAGCTCAGAATGACGCGAACCTGGGCGGCGCTGTTCTTTTAAATTAGAGGTCACATGTTTTCGGCAGCCAATGGGTTTTGCCTACTTTTCTCAACGTCACCGGTGTCGTAGTTCCTGTCCCACCTACCCTGCACTGTTATTGGAGCAAAAAAGGCGCCAGGGAAGGTGGGAGGGGAATCGAGTAATGGCGCACTTTACCACGCGGTGTTCGATTCGATTCGAACATGCCGAACAGCCTAATATCCGATCGAACATGAGTTCGATAGAACACTGTTCGCTCATCTCTAAATACTACATAGAGTCACATATGTAATAAAGAGTGATACAGTGGCCTGCACAAAAATGGATATTTATCAGTCTTTGACCTACTCACACCTTTGTAGAAATGAGGGTCCTGTATAGATATAGTCCTTAAACATTTGGAAACAAAGAAGACAATGAATCCAGTTAAATAAAGCTAGGTGCAGAAGATCCATTTTACAAGTTCACTAGTCAGACTCCCTCCCCTTACTCCCATATCCCCCTCCATAGGGAAGATCCACATTACTAACCAAAATAATTTGCTTCCAGTGATGTAACATACATGGTATAAGATACTGATTGGATGAGCAATCTACTGTGGATGCTACAAGGCAGTCAATAGAGTGCACATCCCACACATTCCTCTTTGCAGAGTCCCACGTGTGTGTGTATACCGTATATACTCGAGTATAAGCAGAGTTTTTCAGCACAGTTCTAAATCCCTCCTTTCCCTAGATTACATATAAAAGTAGAAAATGACTGTGAAACACAAACACATTAGGTATCCCTGTGTCTGAAAGTGCCTGGTCTACTGAATATAGGGGATCTGCAGTGCTCCTGTTCCGTCAGGAAGGGGTTAATAGGAGCACTGCAGATACCCTATATACAGCCAGGCTGAATTCCAAGTGGGGGAAAAAAAAACAAAACAGTCCTCAAGGGGCAGACAGACAACCAAAACACCACCTCCCCTTCCCCACCACCCAGCAACTAGTGCACCCAAAAACTTTCCAGTAGCTGCTGCCTTTCCCCCCCTCGGCTTATACTCAAGTCAATAAGTTTTCCCAGTTTTTTTGTGGTAAAATTAGGGGCCTCGGCTTATATTCGGGTCGGCTTATACTCGAATATATACGGTATATTGTGAGAAGGTGACAGGCAAGGTGCTAGAGTCCCGCTGTATCAGCCCCAGATTCCTGACTTATGTGTGGTCCGGGACAGGTCTGGAATAGGTTTCAGCCCCAGCTGTGGGTCATGAGGCATGTTACTGGGCCATGAAAGGCTGCAGGGCAGATCTAGGGAGTGAGAGGAGGTGACTGGGTCTGGCCTGTAACCCTGAGTCCAGTGAGACAAATGTTGTGTTTGTTTTTCGTGAGGCTGTTAGTAAGCCACATGTCTATTTAGGTTACAACTTCTGTTTAGTCGCTTGTTTTTCTTTTCTTTTTGCCTGAAGTTAAGGCTGTATCTTGTTTTCGCTCATTTGTCCCTGAAGTTAAGTGAAGGCTTATTTATTTTCCTATTTTTCTAAATAAACCAGTTTTCTGCTTCTTTTGAGCCCGTCTTGACTGTTTGGGTCCGCACCACTGCATCTATCGAGCTACATTCTCCACAATATGTATATATATATATATATATATATATATATATATAGTTAGTTCTATATTAACTAAACAGATCAATTAATGGTTTTATCATATTTTATGAGCTTAATGTACTTATCTGTAGAGATGAGCGAACACTAAAATGTTCGAGGTTCGAAATTCGATTCGAACAGCCGCTCACTGTTCGAGTGTTCGAATGGGTTTCGAACCCCATTATAGTCTATGGGGAACATAAACTCGTTAAGGGGGAAACCCAAATTCGTGTCTGGAGGGTCACCAAGTCCACTATGACACCCCAGGAAATGATACCAACACCCTGGAATGACACTGGGACAGCAGGGGAAGCATGTCTGGGGGCATAAAAGTCACTTTATTTCATGGAAATCCCTGTCAGTTTGCGATTTTCGCAAGCTAACTTTTCCCCATAGAAATGCATTGGCCAGTGCTGATTGGCCAGAGTACGGAACTCGACCAATCAGCGCTGGCTCTGCTGGAGGAGGCGGAGTCTAAGATAGCTCCACACCAGTCTCCATTCAGGTCCGACCTTAGACTCCGCCTCCTCCGGCAGAGCCAGCGCTGATTGGCCGAAGGCTGGCCAATGCATTCCTATGCGAATGCAGACTTAGCAGTGCTGAGTCAGTTTTGCTCAACTACACATCTGATGCACACTCGGCACTGCTACATCAGATGTAGCAATCTGATGTAGCAGAGCCGAGGGTGCACTAGAACCCCTGTGCAAACTCAGTTCACGCTAATAGAATGCATTGGCCAGCGCTGATTGGCCAATGCATTCTATTAGCCCGATGAAGTAGAGCTGAATGTGTGTGCTAAGCACACTCATTCAGCACTGCTTCATCACGCCAATACAATGCATTAGCCAGTGCTGATTGGCCAGAGTACGGAATTCGGCCAATCAGCGCTGGCCAATGCATTCTATTAGCCCGATGAAGTAGAGCTGAATGTGTGTGCTAAGCACACACATTCAGCACTGCTTCATCACGCCAATACAATGCATTAGCCAGTGCTGATTGGCCAGAGTACGGAATTCGGCCAATCAGCGCTGGCTCTGCTGGAGGAGGCGGAGTCTAAGATCGCTCCACACCAGTCTCCATTCAGGTCCGACCTTAGACTCCGCCTCCTCCGGCAGAGCCAGCGCTGATTGGCCGAAGGCTGGCCAATGCATTCCTATGCGAATGCAGACTTAGCAGTGCTGAGTCAGTTTTGCTCAACTACACATCTGATGTACACTCGGCACTGCTACATCAGATGTAGCAATCTGATGTAGCAGAGCCGAGGGTGCACTAGAACCCCTGTGCAAACTCAGTTCACGCTAATAGAATGCATTGGCCAGCGCTGATTGGCCAATGCATTCTATTAGCCCGATGAAGTAGAGCTGAATGTGTGTGCTAAGCACACACATTCAGCACTGCTTCATCAAGCCAATACAATGCATTAGCCAGTGCTGATTGGCCAGAGTACGGAATTCGGCCAATCAGCGCTGGCTCTGCTGGAGGAGGCGGAGTCTAAGGTCGGACCTGAATGGAGACTGGTGTGGAGCGATCTTAGACTCCGCCTCCTCCAGCAGAGCCAGCGCTGATTGGCCGAATTCCGTACTCTGGCCAATCAGCACTGGCTAATGCATTGTATTGGCGTGATGAAGCAGTGCTGAATGTGTGTGCTTAGCACACACATTCAGCTCTACTTCATCGGGCTAATAGAATGCATTGGCCAATCAGCGCTGGCCAATGCATTCTATTAGCTTGATGAAGCAGAGTGTGCACAAGGGTTCAAGCGCACCCTCGGCTCTGATGTAGCAGAGCCGAGGCTGCACAAGGGTTCAAGCGCACCCTCGGCTCTGATGTAGGAGAGCCGAGGGTGCACTTGAACCCTTGTGCACCCTCAGCTCTGCTACATCAGAGCCGAGGGTGCGCTTGAACCCTTGTGCACACTCTGCTTCATCAAGCTAATAGAATGCATTGGCCAGCGCTGATTGGCCAATGTATTCTATTAGCCTGATGAAGTAGAGCTGAATGTGTGTGCTAAGCACACACATTCAGCTCTACTTCATCGGGCTAATAGAATGCATTGGCCAATCAGCGCTGGCCAATGCATTCTATTAGCGTGAACTGAGTTTGCACAGGGGTTCTAGTGCACCCTCGGCTCTGCTACATCAGATTGCTACATCTGATGTAGCAGTGCCGAGTGTGCATCAGATGTGTAGTTGAGCAAAACTGACTCAGCACTGCTAAGTCTCTGCATTCGCATAGGAATGCATTGGCCAGCCTTCGGCCAATCAGCGCTGGCTCTGCCGGAGGAGGCGGAGTCTAAGGTCGGACCTGAATGGAGACTGGTGTGGAGCGATCTTAGACTCCGCCTCCTCCAGCAGAGCCAGCGCTGATTGGTCGAGTTCCGTACTCTGGCCAATCAGCGCTGGCCAATGCATTCTATTAGCCCGATGAAGTAGAGCTGAATGTGTGTGCTTAGCACACACATTCAGCTCTACTTCATCAGGCTAATAGAATACATTGGCCAATCAGCGCTGGCCAATGCATTCTATTAGCTTGATGAAGCAGAGTGTGCACAAGGGTTCAAGCGCACCCTCGGCTCTGATGTAGCAGAGCTGAGGGTGCACAAGGGTTCAAGTGCACCCTCGGCTCTCCTACATCAGAGCCGAGGGTGCGCTTGAACCCTTGTGCAGCCTCGGCTCTGCTACATCAGAGCCGAGGGTGCGCTTGAACCCTTGTGCACACTCTGCTTCATCAAGCTAATAGAATGCATTGGCCAGCACTGATTGGCCAGAGTACGGAATTCGGCCAATCAGCGCTGGCCAATGCATCCCTATGGGAAAAAGTTTATCTCACAAAAATCACAATTACACACCCGATAGAGCCCCAAAAAGTTATTTTTAATAACATTCCCCCCTAAATAAAGGTTATCCCTAGCTATCCCTGCCTGTACAGCTATCCCTGTCTCATAGTCACAAAGTTCACATTCTCATATGACCCGGATTTGAAATCCACTATTCGTCTAAAATGGAGGTCACCTGATTTCGGCAGCCAATGACTTTTTCCAATTTTTTTCAATGCCCCCAGTGTCGTAGTTCCTGTCCCACCTCCCCTGCGCTGTTATTGGTGCAAAAAAGGCGCCAGGGAAGGTGGGAGGGGAATCGAATTTTGGCGCACTTTACCACGTGGTGTTCGATTCGATTCGAACATGGCGAACACCCTGATATCCGATCGAACATGTGTTCGATAGAACACTGTTCGCTCATCTCTACTTATCTGTACTTATCTAGTAACGCCCCAAAACAAATACATACAAATAAGAAGCAACTTGGTAAGCTGTAAGCTATATGGCGGTGCGTGGACTGAATGGGGTATATTGAAGCTTAGTGCCTAAGGCAGCATGAGCTGAAGACATGCCCCTGGTTTTATAGAATAACACAATGTAAGCAATGGGAAATTAATAAAAACAGAATCCTAAATGTCTTCAAGTTTCATCTCTCTGCCATGAGAGATTTATCACAGTTGCCATCAATGAAGGGTAGGATAGCCAGTTTCGACCCTTCCCTGGCTTCTACATAAACCATTGCCAACTGTTTTTGGAGATAAATCTTAAAATAATCAGCTATGTGTAATCCGATTAGTGAACAGAAGAGGTCTCTACTTTATTCTTTGCTTGTGTAAAGGATTTTGCCGTGTCTTGCTGTTCTCCTCAAGGTAAGCCCTCTGGCACTTTCATGTTGCTCTTCCTTAGTTAAGTCTAATGTTTATTTCTTGGCTTATAAACATTTTATAGAAGAATCTGGCCATGTTTCACATTTTTACATAAAAACAAAATTCCATATTTATTTGACAAAAATGACTTTAAATGTTCCACTCGGCAATGTTTGTATTTCACATTTACATTGGCACCATGTGTATTGGATTTTATTCATCTCATCTTTTGGCTAAATTCAATACACACAGATATAAAATGATCACTAATGTGTCATTCGGGAGACAATGATTCTCTACCTGTATGTAAAAGTGAGTGGGATACGTGGCTTTCTGAAAGTATAGCGTAACAGCTTTATTCACATTGGGAAGATAGATGAATTTCATATTACTACCGAGAAAGGCTTAGAGGCAGAAACAATCTTTGTCAATAGAGGAGGCATAAAAACTATTAACATAGAAACAATAGAAACAGTACAGAAAAAAGTTGTTTTAAGAATAAAGCTTGAAACGAAGACTATTTTCTACCATACCCTGCTGTATTGTCTTGCTATATGCATTTTATTTATCTTCCTGTTGTTACTGAATGTGTCATGTACTGGATCTTGAAGATGGTAGACTAGAACCTACAGTTGTTTTCACCCTTCAACGTCCACCAGGAGATCCACCAGGAGATGTTGACTTAACCTAAGGAAGATCCAAGGTTGTGATCTTAGTGCAATGTGCAGGTGATAAACACAGTGACGGCAACTGGGTTGGAAATTATTTGTGCAAACCAGTTCATCGTGACAAGTTTTCCAAAAACTTTTGAGTTTGCCATCCACGATCCACTATTATAGTCAGGGTTCTCATCAGATCTCAGTACAACAAATAAGCGGAGGTCTAGAGGTGGTGCATATACTTAAACAGTCTTACTCATCTCTAATGTCCACCATCACAAAGTCCAGCATGCAAGCTTCATGAGTCCGCCGACGTCATTTAGGAGGATGGAGAAGGCTCAAAGATGATGTGGTCCGCGATGGAGCTCAGGCGAGGTGAATAAGATGATTTTTTTTACCTTTACACACCTCCCCTTGGTCTCTGCTTATTAGTCAGCTCAGTTCTGAGACTTCGTGGGTCCCCTGCCAGTCTCTACTTCCCTCCTCTTGGCACAAACATGTCAGGATATCATTTCAAGTACAGACCCTTAATGTTTCTGCACAGCGAGGTATTCGCAAGTAAGACTTCCTTTGTTATTTCAGAACATGATAAGCTGCATTCTAAATAATTGTTGTAGCTAGACATCCCCTTTAAATATTAGGTTTTAATATCAGTTTATGTGACATACTGCCTCTTTCCCTTAAATATAGATTTAGCTATCAATAAAGACACCAGTTTTACTATAATACAGACGTGCAGGCTGGTAACATCATAATCATTTGGCACGATGAAGAAATACCGTCCATCAAGACCAAGATAAGTGACCTAAACAGCGCCGGACTGCAGAGAATGCTCATTATAGTGTTTGGCATCCGCTACATTTTCTATTCCTTATGGAAAAAAGATGTTTCATAAAAAAACATCAGTCTCGTCTGTATCTGGCCATTAACACCAGGCATGTAAAGTTGAAAGAGGGCACCTCCATTTAGAAACAATTACTCAGTCGTATCACTTCTAAACAAGCAGTGACATTATATAGATGGTTCCATTACATCAAAAACCCATTAATGGAGCTTCAGTCTAGAAAATATCCACAGGACATCGTCTTCTGTAGGACATCAATGGTAATCTTATTCATATACAATATAATTACTAAGCTGGAATCATTGTATTTTCATGAGAATTTAAGCTTGGGTGTTATGCTTAACCTTGGATTGACGTAGCTTTGAGATGTCGTAAAATCTGCTGCTATCATTGTAACAAAACATCTTGTTTAAAATACTGTATTTAAGAATATCCTGAAGCAGACCGTTTAGAGTATCCTAGTGTAAGTGGGCAACAAATCCCTGCTGGCCAGAGTTCCAGACTGTAGCCTCCTTCCTCTCCTCCCGCTTTCTCAAACTCAACATGGAATAAACAGAGTTCATCATCTTCACCCCACCCCGTATGGCCCCTCCACCTGACCCATCTATCAAAGTTAACGAAACCACAATTACCCCTGTCCCACAGCCTCGATGCCTTGGGGTAACCCTGGACTCCAACCTATCCTTCAAGTCACACTTTCAAACCCTCAACACCTCCTAGCGCCTCCAACTCAAGAACATCTGCCGAATCCGCTCCTTCCTCACCCCTGAAACCACTAAGATGCTCGTCCAGGCCCTCATAATCTCCCGCTTAGATTACTGCAACACCCTTCTCCATGGACTCCCAGCTAACACCCTCGCCCCCCTCCAGTCCACCTTAAACTGTGCTGCTCGTTTAATTCACCTCACTCCCCCGATCTTCATCTGCTGCTCCCCTCTGCCAGTCCCTCCACTGGCTACCTATAGCCCAGCGAATAGAATTCAAGCTACTAACGTTAACATACAAAGCCATCCACAACCTGTGCCCTCCATATATCTCTGAACTAATCTCCCACTACCTGCCCACACGTAACCTCAGATCCTCCAATGACCTCCTACTCCGTTCTGCTCTCATCCGCTCCAAAGTCGTGGATTTTTCATGGAGGGAAAGAAGACTACTATGAGAGACGCTAGCCAGAACCGAAGTAAGAGGATCATTTGAGCTTAGTAAATTTAATCCATGGAGACCAAATCTTAAGGTGGGTAGAGTGCTTGCCTGGGCCCAACTGGAAAGCTCCTCAAACCGACAAACCTGGTTCACTCTAGCAACCAGGGGGCACCATCACAAAATCAAAGATGACCGGGTTGGGTTGTTTGTTTTTTGGGGGGTTTTATGGGGGGGTGCCTTATTACAGGTTGCAGAAGGGATTAGGTTTACCCCTGATCAAAGTCTTAGGCATATGTCTAGCTAACTTTTCCTCTCTCTTTATAGAACATGGCCTACTTACTAAATTGTATTGAGCATACAGTACAATGTTACATGCCATTACATAAGCTGCTTTCTCACAGTATTAATGCAGTTCACAGTGGGATAGAATAGCTGATTGTTAGTAAATTTACAGGCTAAATTCTCATGATTATTGAATTGCGCACAAATGGCTATGTCCATTAGCTTGTAAGAAAAATATGTAATCCATTTTAACTAACATGGAAATATACAGTAATGGGATCACATACTATGGCTGTACTCAGCCTTGATAACTAACAACAATTACTTTAGCGGTATTTTAAAGAAAATTACAATTTTACCTTTTATTACCAGTTATGACTAAACTAGTGATGAATCTAAGCATAATAAAGAAAGATTCCTAAATGATAGAAAATATAATGTATCAAACACTCAGTTATCAGGTACAAGTATACGGAGGTGGAAGCGCCGAGATGACCAGAACCCACTGTAATTGTGGTTGGACATACTGTAGGAATGTATAGAGATATAACACATTCTTATAGGGTATTAAGTGACCATATCACCTAAATATGTCTTAATTCATAAAAAGAGATTGTAAAACATTTTACTTTTTTTGCAATTTGTTTCAATTTTTTTTTAAATTATATTTTAGGTAAATGATTATGGAAGCAACCATCTGTGAACAGTGTACAAGGATATACTTTACAGCAGCCACATGGACAACAGAAACGCGTAGTCTAGAGATGGTTCATTGACTTCTATAGGAGACTGTTTTGGGTATGTCCTGTGACCCCTACAGAGGTCATTGTATATGACGGGGAAGGTGAGCTATTTTGAACAGTGGAGCCTGTGTTGTCCATGTATAGGTGTTATCTGTCATTGTAATCCTACTTCTGATAATAATGAGACTACAGTTGAGAAATGATCTCTACAGAACAGGAAATGTTAGCTTACCATTATGTTCGGTCGTCAGAATTAAAACTAAAATAATTTTTATTATATACATACACTTAATATAAAATTAGGGCCAGGGAAAAATTTTAAAAAGTCACCAAAAATTCTTTAAAAAAAATTAGAAATTTATCATTTTCCTTTTCCTTACTAGGGGCAGCCACAACCATATATATGATGCTGTGTTGTCCTAGGTTTAAAAGCCAATGCAAAAGTCCTAAAAATTCCCTTTAATCACTTGCTGACCGCCTGATGACTATCTACCTATGGGCGGTGATAATTTACCTCTGTAAGATTGTACCTGTATGTCCTGGCTGCACAATGTCAAAAGTGGGGTGCCAGCTGAAAGGTTTATTACTGTCTCGGTCTTCCCAATTGCTGTCCCCAGTGATATAAACTTATGTGTCACCTTTCATAGAGGGATAACGGTTTAGAAAAAATTGTAATACTTTTTGGTATTAAAGAAAACCACACAAAAATGTTAAAAGCACTTAAACTTAAAAAAAAAAAAAAAAAAATATATATATATATATATATATATATATATATATATGTAATTTAAAAATTAAAAAAAAAAAATCTATATCGATATATCTATATCTATATCTATCTATATATATATATATATATATATATATATACATACACACACACACGGACAAAATTGTTGTTCCTCCTCGTCTAATTGCCATAGTTAAAACCCCACAATGGTCACAGAAATAACTTAAATGCGACAACAGTAATAATAACCAAACTACATGTGGACAAGCCACAAAACTTCTTGGAGAAAGTCCTATGGACAGATGAGACAAAAATCAAACTTTTTGACAAGGCACATCAGCTCTATGTTCACAGATGGAAAAATGAAGCATATCTTGAAAAGAACACTGTCCCTACTGTGAAACATGGAGGGGGCTCTGTTATGTTCTGTGGCTGCTTTTCTGCATCTGGTACAGGGTGTCTTGAATCTGTGCAGGGTACAATGAAAGACTATCAAGGGATTCTAGAGAGAAATGTGCTGCCCGGTGTCAGAAAGCTTGGTCTCAGTCGCAACTCATGGGTCTTGCAACAGGATAATGACCCAAAACACACAGCTAAAAACACCCAAGAATGGCTAAGAGGAAAAGACTGGACTATTCTGAAGTGGCCTTCTATGAGCCCTGACCTAAATCCTATTGAGCTTCTTTGGAAGGAGCTGAAACATGGAGTCTGGAAAAGGCCCCTTCACACCCGAGACAACTGGAGCAGTTTGCTCATGAGGAGTGGCCACGATACCTGTAGAGAGGTGCAGAAGTCTCATTGACAGTTACAGGAATCGTCTGATTGCATCAAAAGGTTGTGCAACATAATATTAAGTTAAGGGAACCATCAGATCTTTCCAGATCTTATATATATATTTTTACACACACACACACACGGTGATTGTGGCCGGAAACCAGTGTGGTCCTAATGAGTTAATTGATAAATTCTGCCGTGTTTCACTTTTTCTCAAGCGTAACCTGCAGCCGCAGGAGGTAGAATATTTATATAAATAAGGACTGGTGAAGCTTTATATATATATATATATATATATATATATATATATATATATATATATCTGATTTGTGTGTCTTAGATTACTTCAATGTCACACTTTGATCAATGACCAAGTCTCAATGTCACTAGCCCTGTATGTGGTAAATGTCACTTCAATGGGGGCAGTGAGCCTGAAACCAAATTAAACCCCCATGTGAGCAATCCTACATGTGATGCCGCTCTTAGGAAAGACTCAGAATGTATCTTTTCCATTGACTGTTGATGTGATCATCCTAGAAGTGAATCCATTTATGAGGCCTCCTGCATGTTAAATATGCAGCTTTCTGCACGTTCCCTGGACACAATAGAGCGGTCTGAATTTTTAACACTATAATTTCCAGGGTTTATAATTTAGTTGAAATAAGGCCAAAAATCCAGAATAAAAACTCAGTAAAGGAAATTCATAGAAATATGATTTTATTGCAAAAAAGGAATTCATTATTGACTTTGTAGTCATGACTCTATGCCAGAATGGGAGTTATAAAGTCACCCCTCAATTGCTGCTGATCTGCACTACAGTCTGTGTGTAGGATTCTGCCCCTAGTGGCAGCTGTGGGAATGCACAAATTTGATCATGCATGGTTAGACAAGGGGAAGAGACCCAGTTTAGTGTAGAACAGGTAGGACTCATAACTTTTGAAAAATGGAGGTCAAATCCTGTTATAACTAAATCTGTTTTTTCATCCCTATTCCTGTGCTGTTAGACTACCTGCATTCGACCCTGCCTTGTTTTCTAATGTTTCGTCTGTCTCTTGATTCCAATCCTGATGTTTAGCAGTGTCTGTCCACCATTTATTCCTGTATCCTGACCTCTATGCTGCCTGCACTATTTCCGGTTTCTCAGACTCTGCACAAACTCTACCAGTCATGACCACTTCCTTGCCTATACCTGTGGTATAGTATACTTTGCCCTAGTTTAACTATTATCAACACTGGAACAACTCAAAGAGGTAGTGACATGGTCATCTCCCTGCAACAAGGTAGTTTACTGAGGAAGCCTAACATAGCACTATTATGTGTTTAGGAGGCATTTCGCATCCTATAGACTAAAGTCATCCAAGGTCAAACTGATTTGGACACACTGGATCCAGAATCTGCTGAGTATCACAGAAGGTTAAGATCTAATTAGTGATCCACTGGATTAATTGGTTGACCCTTTTACTATTGACAAATATCTTAAAATGTATTTCCAACATGGCAGTTTCCAGATATTTGCCATAAAGTGTTTTTTTCACCAATAATAAAGTGAAGGAGATTTAATATCAGTCAATGACACTATTATTCTGCAGAACTACACTAAAAGACAGATATTAAGAAACTGACTACTGTTGGCAACATCTATCAGAAGACAAATATAATGGCACATTAAAGGGGTTATCCAGTTTTGCAAATAAAAGTTGTTTGTATATGTAAAAGTTCTACAATTTTCCAATACACATTCTATATCAAACACATGGGCCTAATTCCTGTGACTGTGTACCTATGTGTCTATCACATGACCATGGACTGTCCATCACATGACTGTAGACTGTCAGTCAAAAGACCACGGACTGTCCATCACAAGACCACGGACTGTCCATCACAAGACCACGGACTGTCCATCACAAGACCACAGACTGTCCATCACAAGACCACGGACTGTCCATCACAAGACCACGGACTGTCCATCACAAGACCATGGACTGTCCATCCCAAGACCACGGACTGTCCATCCCATGACCACAGACTGTCCATCACAAGACCACGGACTGTCCATCACAAGACTACAGACTGTCCATCACATAACCACGGATTGTCCATCCCATGACTGTGGACTGTCCATCAAAAGACCAAGGACTGTCCATCAAAAGACCAAGGACTGTCCATCAAAAGACCAAGGACTGTCTATCACATGGCCATGGACTGATTTTTATCCACTGGAAATAAAGACAGCAAGCAGAGATCTAGGAAACCATATGGAAATGGTACAGAGAACTGTAAAACTTTTATTATACAAACAACAGCAGCATCTGATATTGGACAACCCGTTTGTATCACAGACTACAATATAAAAATGTGAACACAAAGCAGAATTTACATTACAGTTAAGGTATTCCTATTAAAAGTCTTCTATTTTGGGATTTTCACAGATAAGTAGCCAGGGCTTGCTCACAAAGCTATGTGCAATGAAAGTCCTTGAAAAGCCTCTCGCCAGAGGCAGAATCTGCCCTGACAGACTGTAAAAATGAAAATACCTGCTCCAGCACTTACAATTTCTTTACGCCTTCAATGTCAAATCTTCATCTTAATGCTTCATTTAAAAAAAAAAAAAAAACAAACCTTTATTTATTGCATCTGAAGACATATATGGAGATCTACTTAAGTGAATGTATTTAAGTTTTACACTATGGGAAGAATACTTCAGAGTTTTCAACAGATTCTCATCGCCAAAAATAAAACCAATTTGTAACTTTTTCTTCAAGAAAATAAGTACCAAATTATGTGATCTTACATATATTGCTTGATATACTGTACATAGGTGAACATACGTAAAATTATAGGCCACTGACCATAAGGTCGAATTACTTTAATGCGTCTTGAGTACCTTTGCAGAGACCACCATTAACTGAGACTCAAAACTCCAATTTCTCATGAAACCAATCCAATCTAATATCCCAACATACATTAAAAAAACAACCTTAACAAGCTGCAGTTCATCAGAATACTGCGAAATAATTTTGATTAGAAAAGCTGGTCATCCCACAGGACACATACTTGGACATGTCCAGCCAAGAGGAAAGGTATAGAAGGACCCACCTATACAATGCTAGCAAAGAACAAAGTTTGGTATTAACCCAAGGAACATAGAAAACTGATAAAACTGAAGAATTTCATGTTACATGTTGCTGGGGGGTTTAATAGTGTGTAAGCCGATGGCTGGTCAGGTAATGGAGGGGGTGTACATCTCACCCAGACTACTAAGGTGGGTGAGATAAGAAAACTCCAGAAGGAATGTTTGTTCTCATCAGACAACTTTCGTCTGTTGAGCATTTTGGTAAATGCTCAGTATTGGGCTGGATTTTTAGGAATGACAGGTAGGTTGGTAGTGGGACCTGTCATTCCACCCCCCTCCAGTCCACACTTTGGGGATGTTCCGGCAGCGACTCAGCTGCAGAGAGTCTGCTCATCAAGGAGGCTTAAGAAGTCAGCTCCAGCAGCAGACTGTGGGCAGAGCTTGGCTGGAGAGCCAACAGAGAGGTCATATTTTTGGAGCTGTGTCCTGAATGATTCTTCTGGCTTTTGGATTTCTGTTATTCTAGGTGAGGTAAACTATTCTATGTTTAGTTAGAGCCTAGCTGGGCAGGGATTTATTTTTGTATTGTTTCCTTTTGTTGCTTCACTATATATTTGAGTTAAAATAAACTCTACCTTTGTTTTGGACTAAAGAAACTGGACTTGTGTGTCTATGCCACCTCACCTAGCAGCCCCAGACCCTGTTAACCAGCAGGAGGGGAAGCGACCAATTTTAATCCTTGATACGTGTGATTTTCCCTTGCCCAAATCCACCCTATAGTCATCGACCTCTGAAACTCATTCACATCCAATTAAATTCTCCTGTTCAACAGACGGAAAAAAAGAGACATTTCATAGAATATTCTCATTATTATATTCATTGATGATAAAAAAAAAAATAAAATAATGACAGGTGCAGGCAAGCAAGGAAATATATATATATATATATATATATATATATATATTTAGAAATTTTTTGCTATGGGGAAAATGTACTCGCTTAGAGGCTCCGGTTATTCTATAAGCCTGTAATTACTATTTGCTATTCTAAACCCTCAGAACAGGAAGGGATTTCAATTTATCGCATGAAAGATATTTATAAAAAAATAAAACAAAAAAAGTATTGGAAAAATACTGAAAGGATAAAGAACATGTTTAAGAACACCACGTAGGTGAAATAACTAATGTCTCCCCTCCGCAATATCCTGTAAGACGGCTCAGCAGGAAGAGATTTCTTATTCTGCACTTTGCGGAAAGTGGAAATATTTTATGGGTTTAAAAACAATAATCTTAGACAAATATCACAAAAAAATTCTACAGTATTAAAATTTACTTTTTGTGTATTATAAGTTATTCCTTATAACACTGCTTTTCTACAATACTAGTATATCCTGGCTAAACAGATGATGAGGTGGTAGACAGGGGCGTAACTACCGTGGTAGCAGCAGTAGCAGCTGCCACAGGGCCCGGGCCATTAGGGGGCCCGGTGACAGTCGCTACCGCTGCGGGGTTTTTTTTGTTTTTTTTTTAAATAGTCCGTTACGGGCCCCATTCACTTGCTGATCCTGGCTGGGCCGGGATCGGCAAGTGACACCGCGGGCCCCACAAACACTATCATTATACTCGGGGGTCTTTGCAGACCCCCGAGTATAATGATCAGCGGACCGGGAGACGTAAGGAACATAACAAACAGTGTTACTTACCTCTCCACGATCCTGCCTCCGGCCTCCCTCATTCGTGTCTGACGTCTCTGACGTCACATGACCCGGGTCTGCTTCCCGGGTCATGTGACGTCTGATGTCATTAATGCAGGACAAGAGCGGCAGCCGACAGCGTAGGAGCCGAGAACAGGTAAGCAACTGTTTTTTTTTTTTTAATGTTTTTATTCCCCCGGGTCACCGATTATTATACTCTGGGGTCTGAAAAGACCCCAGAGTATAATAATTGTTTATGGATGTCCACAGTGGGACATAATACTGTGTGCAGGGGTCACTATTGGGGATAATACTGTGTGCAGGGGCCACTATTGGGGTTAATTCTGTGTGTAGGGGGCACTATTGGGGTTAATTCTGTGTGCAGGGGCCACTATTGGGGTTAATACTGTGTGCAGGGGCCACTATTGGGGTTAATACTGTGTGTAGGGGCCACTATGGGGGTTAATACTGTGTGCAGGGGACACTATTGGGGTTAATACTGTGTGCAGGGGACACTATTGGGGTTAATACTGTGTGCAGGGAACACTATTGGGGTTAATACTGTGTGCAGGGGACACTATTGGGGTTAATACTGTGTGCAGGGAACACTATTGGGGTTAATACTGTGTGCAGGGCTTACTAAGGGACATAATAGAGTTCTGAGGAGGGGGTCGGTTGAGGTCTTTGGCGTCGGTTTGGCGGGGGGGCCCATGTCAAAAGTTCGTCACGGGGCCCCGCCATTCCTAGTTACGCCACTGGTGGTAGACAACATTGGGTGGTTGGAGACCACCAGATGCTCCTTGGCTTGTCCAAAGGTCTTAAGTGACCATGTCACACATGGTCACTCTTTGATGGTTATTTCTAATATGGTTTGTCTACCATGATGACAATATAGTAGAGGTCAGCAACCTTCGGCACCCCAGTTGCTGTGAAACTACAACTCCCAACATGTTCAACTCACTTCAAAGGGAGATCCAAGAACAGCGGAGCAAGTATGCATGTCGGGAGTAGTAGTTTTACAACAGCTGGAGTGCAAATTACCCATGCAAAATAATAAAGTTGAAGGAAGACATGGACTCGTATACATGGCCAATGGCCCCACCAAATTGTTCTCTGGCCTAATTCATTGTCTAGAAGAAAATAATTTCATTCAGTTGTGCATAAAAAAAATATAAAAACTCTATTTTATTGACAATATGTTAAAAATAATGTTGCCACAGACGCAGACGTGTTTTGAGCCAGATTTTGTGAAATTGTATGAGTCTATGAGCGGCCATCCATGGATGTGTTGCGAGCAGCAGCCTGCCAAAGATTTTTGTTAGCATATACTGTAATATTGTATTGAATTATTTTTTTGAGAAACTGAAATCCTTCCCTAATTCAAGCTAAGTAAAAGGTGGACACATCAGTATATCCCATGGATCCCTGTGGTTTACCCTACAGGGGCCAATATTTCAGTGCGGCCTCAGTACCATTAAAGGCTAAATGCACCATTAAACATCTTCTAAAATATTGACAGGGCTTATTAACCAGAAATGAACCTACAAAAATAGAATTTCTAGACTTTATTAAATTAAACTGTAGTTGCTTGCTAGAGATGAGCGAACAGTGAAATGTTCGAAGTTCGATTCAAGTAGCTGCTCAATACTCGACTGTTCGATCGAACATTGAATCCCATTATAGTCTATGGGGAATAAATACTCGTTTAGGGGGAAACCAATATTAGACTCAGGAGGGTCACCAAGTCCACTATGACACCCCAGGAAATGATGCCAACACCCTGGAATGCAACTGGGACAGCAGGGGAAGCATGTCTGGGGGCATCTAACATGCCCAAGTCACTGTATTACGTCAGGATCCCTGTTAGGGGGCATTCACACTACGTTTCCTGAAGCTTATTCTGAACATAAAACACGTTCAGAATAAGCGGCGTATAAAGCAGCTCCATTTATTTCTATGGGAGCCGGCATACGAGCGCTCCCCATAGAAATGAATGGGCTGCTTCTTTCACTGCGAGCAGTCCCATTGAAGTGAATGAGAAGTGCCGGTGTATACAGCAAGCTCTGCACATGCCGAGCCCTACACGCCGGCACTTCCCATTCACTTCAATGGGACTGCTCGCAGTGAAAGAAGCAGCCCATTCATTTCTATGGGGAGCGCTCGTATGCCGGCTCCCATAGAAATAAATGGAGCTGCCCCCTTAGGTTGTGATATGCGGGAGCTGACTTTTTCCCATAGGAATGCATTGACCAGCGTTGATTGGCCGAATGCCATACAGAGTACAGCATTCGGCCAATCAACGCTGGTTCTGCCAGAGGCTCGTCTGTGAGGAGGCGGAGTCTAAGATCGGACCAGAATGGAGACTGCTGTGGACCGATCTTAGACTCCGCCTCCTCCGGCAGAACGGCATTCGGCCAATCAACGCTGGTCAATGCATTCCTATGGGAAAAAGTCAGCTCGCGCATATCGCAAGCTGACAGGGATCCCGACCAGATAGAGCCCCAAAGAGCTGTGTGAGTAACATTCCCACCTAAATAAAGGTAATCCCTAGCTAACCCTGCCTATACATCTATCCCTGTCTCACAGTCACATAGTTCACAGATATTAAATCCACTGTTCGTATAAATTGGAGGTCACCTGAATTACCCAGCCAATTATTTTTTCCCATTATTTTTCTATGCCTCTGTTGTTGTAGTTCCTGTCCCACCTCCCCTGCGCTGTTATTGGAGCAAAAAAAAGCTCCAGGTGGGAGGAAATCGAATTTTTTAGCAAGTTTGCCACCTGGTGTTCGACTGGAATCAAATACCTCGAACGGCCTGATATCCGATCGAACATGTACTCAATCGAACGCTGTTCGGTTATCAATGCCATTAGTTTTTGCACCACATATGCTAATTAGACTCTATGTCAAGTAGGCAGTGCCTGTCTGTCTGCTCCAGGCTTGGAACGCCCACCTGACAGTAGAGAGCTAAATCAGCAAATCTGGAGGTGGTGAAGGGACCCTTTTACATGACCATAGTTGGGTCATGAGAAATGGTCCTTGTGTCAACCTTCTTTTCTGGTCAGCCATGGAAACTCTTTGACGAACTATAAGGCAACTGGTTAAATCAAGAGATTCCTTGCTGTAAACTGGTCACACTACGACAAAAATATCACTAATCATTATTTTTTTTTATTTATTTTTTTTACTTAGACCACCCTTCTTGGTCTCCAGCCACACAAGTAGATCAACAGGTGGTCAAAGCCTTTGCATTTTGCAGGGTTCCTACAAGACTTTTTGTTTTGTTGCAGATTTTGCAGCAATTTTTTGAGCCAAAACCAAAAATGGCTCCAAAAGGAAAGGGAGACATATAGGAAGTTCTTATACTTCTCCCTTCTGCTCAATCCACTCCTGGCTTTGGGTGAAAAACAAAAAAAGCATCAAAATCTGCAACAAAAAAACTGCGTTTCCACAACGTGGGGCCTCAGCCTTAAAGGCATCATTATGTTCTTCTTCCGAGCGGAGAGTCATCTTGACTTTGTAAGTTCAGCGTTTATCATTATTTATGGAGATAATGGAACTGAATTTTGCAAATCAGAATTTCTTTTTCTTATTCCAAGCACATTTTTTATGCCTTATAGACAATTCTGAGCAGAGTTTAGCATATCCTACTGAATAATTCTCGGCTGAATGTAAATATTACATTGGAATAGATTATTCTGAAAATATATCGAGCCTCTAGGCATTATAAATCTATAGAATAAATCTGTTTGATGCAGAGTTGCTGGTAAGCCTATCAAAGCATAGTGTGGTACTGGCGTGCAGAGCATATGCTGGGTATGTCTTGTGAGCGACTACAACTGTTCCTTACCACTGCAATATTCAACAGGGAGAGATTACAGGGAAAGGTGCCATTTCACTGAATTCATGTTCACAAGAGGAAGAAAATGGTATAGCTGAATGTTATCAACTGAACATATTAGTACTGTGTGTACAACAGCGTAATGGCCTTGTAACTACATTTTCATGGAAGAAGACAACTTGTACATATACACATGTGGCTATCCCAAACTGGTAATGATTTCCTATTCTGATGTAAGTGGTAATATCATACACAGTCCAGTTATATTAATGTGACCACCGCCTACTTTTGGCATCAACGTTGAATAACCAATCGCAGAAGGCGCGTGTCATCAGCCATCTGGGTGCACTCATCACTGTGGAAGGCACAATGGATCAACACAAGTATGCATCTATCCTTGTGGGCCATGTTCACCCCTACATGCGAATTGTTTTTCCTCAGGATGATGGCATCTACCAGCAGGACAATGCGACGTGTCATAAAGCTCGCAGTGTACGTGCCTGGTTTGAGGAGCACCAGGATAAGTTTACCGTACTCCCTTGGCCAGCAAACTCCCTGGCCTTGAACCCACTCAAGAATCTCTGTGACCACCTCGATCGGGTTGCTCGCGCCATGGATGCTCAACCGCATAACCTAGCGCAGCTGGCCACGGCACTGGAGTCGGCATGGCTCAACATCCCAGTGAACGTCATCACAACATCCCCTCTCTTCTTGCACGTCTCGCAGCGGTCCGCTCTGCCAAAGGTGGTTATTCTGGATTTTGACAGGTGGTCACATTAATGTGACTGGACTGTGTATCTGGAAAGTATGCTTTGATGTTGTAAGTTACATTGATCATGTCCAACCATTTCATTTAGCACCAAGCAATCTGTATTCTATTGCCACAGAGGCTTACAATTGGTATTCTATGTAAGTTCTATAGCAATACAATTAGATTTGCCATAAAATGTAGCCCATCGGGGTTCCTGGCTTAGAACGGACTGCCAAAATGCACATTTATGGTTGTGCATGGATATGTGTTACCACTCCAGCAGACATACTGGTGAGGGACTGTGCCTCCGGAAATTGCACGTCTGGTTTCTAGTCAACCAGAATCTTCTTTCTCTGCTATCCTGGCATCTGTGTTTTCCTGCAGTCCTTCTGAATCAAGCAATGGCTCTCCTGATCTGGCTGTATGGTGGTGTTAGCAGATTCTGAGGCAGCCGGCACCTAAAGATGGTGACCTGGTGGTATATTTATAGAAAAATCATCCTGCTATGCCTAGTCTGCTGGCTCTCAATTTTTTTTTCTGACATGTGATGGTTCCTGATCTTAGCCTTGTCCCTGGTATCTTCTCTGTCTCTCTCTTGGGATTGTTCATCTGATACTTGTTGTTCCTGACTATCTGTATTCATCTATCTCTCTCTAGCCTGTTACATCCTGAAGATTTTCCTCGAGGCAACCTTTGACACAGGAGATTCCACAAATTGCAGATCCAAAGTCCATATCTCTTTAAGGGTGCTAAAGGTAAAGATCAGATGATCCATTACCCTTATACGTGGGTTATTCTACCCTTCCAGATTCTAGACCAGTCTAAGAAAAATAGTAATGAAATCAAAGGAAGGAAGAAGAAACAACTAGTGAGACTATCTCTGAGTCTTCACAAATCTACTAGCACACTGGCTGAGCTCCAGTACGGTAACTCTCTGGCAAAGCTTTGTGCAGGTTCCCTGCTGCTCCGCAAATGGAGTCTGAGCATTTACTACAATAACTTAAGTAGCCATTCTGCATCGTTCATCACATGCTATTCCAAAAGACCCCCCGAGGTGGTTTTAATTCCTGGGTTACTGTGACCCAACCTAGAAAAGTTGTGTTTTCTCATATTCTTTCAAATGGCAATTTTATCTAAAATTTCAAAACCTTTTGCTTTTTACTGTATAGGCTGTATATAGTATAGAACATATAAAAACACTCATTACTATAGTGATCTGTATACTATAATGGCTGTACTTCACTGGATGATATGTATTTCTCGTATCTATTCTTGTATTATGAGTCATTGGTTGTGCTACCGCATCCCCACCCCCGTGGCTAAGATATGAAGTCATTATGAAAATGGCTCCAAAGCAGATATTGGGTTGCCAAGTCAGCCACTATTTGATCAATGAAGAAGCAGTAGCTGGGTTCTCTTCACCTGATACACAGGTTTGTTTTCTTTCCTAGCATTGTATCCAATTTATATGCCTAGGGGTGTACACAGGGGGCATATTCATGTTTAAAAATTCCCCTTCTCTGACCTTGGCTGCCACCGGATCGGCATTTGTGGTGGTATCAATCACATACAGCTGAGATTGGCAGCGCATGGGAAAATAACTAACATGTCTACTCACCCTCCACCGATCCCCCGCCACTCTGCTCAGACACCATTCTAACACACAGGAAGTGCACCAATTGCCAAACATTAGCTAATTTAGGACACCGATGTGGCCAATCATTGGTCGATAACATATTTTCTGTATGTTCATGCTTTGCCAACACCAGTGTATATTGTATGATCAATATTACCCCTGCAAGTACTGCCGCTATCCGGCATCTATACTTTATTACACAGGAATGTGGTGGTTGGGGGATACGTTGGAGTTAGGGTGTAGTTATCTTCATGAAGGGACCCCTCCTAAAATCCCAGGTATGCCCCTGAACATGGCCAAGGCAGAGTGGCCCGGTGGTGTACAGTGACAACTTGGGTGCACATCCTGCCCATCCCCCAGCTAAACCCCAGCAACAGGGACTAATTTGTAGTTACCAATTTGCCCAATTTTACATCTCCAACTATGATCAGCACACGTCATACATATTTTTAGGACATATTCAGACTCCCTTTATATTAACCTTCAATGGAATATCAAGGTCTTTATCTGGTAAAAAGCCTGTGTTATTGGATTATGTTGTAAAATTAAATATGGCTGACAGCTAAATTTGCTATTAGCATTTATTTAGATATGGTAGATATACAGATCAGTCAGTATTCTGAGCAAAGCCATTATACTGTGTACGTGTGTGCTCATGGAGAATATAAATGTCACGCCTGGCCAGGGAAAAATTCTTATCTCTATATGTCATGTTTCAATACAATACACTGCTGGGAATTAATTCTCCTCTGTAAATGTACAGTCAGTGACAGCTTATTATACACATTAGATTATAACAAGGTGTCGCTCGAAGACAAAAAATTAAGTCAAAAGTAAAATGGTCACTACAATGGAAGTATAAAACTGTCCCATAAATGTGTAAGGACAGGAAGAGTCTCAGAACGGTTGATAACAAGGACAGACTATCTAGCAAGAAAGTCACCAATAGGAATTCACTTGGGGAAATTTACTAACTAGAGATGAGTGAGTAGTACTCGATCGAGTAGGTATTCGATCAAATACTACGGTATTCGAAATACTCGTACTCGATCGACTACCACTCGCTATTCGAATGGAAAAGTTCGATGCAGAACCAGCATTGATTGGCCGAATGCTATACAGTTGGCCAAGCAAGGCTGGTTCTTCTCCTACCTTTAGAAGTCTTCTCCGTGCAGCTTCCCCACGGCGTCTTCTGGCTCTGAATTCACTCTGCCAGGCATCGGTCCTGGGCAGAGTCGACTGTGCATGCCCGCACTACAAGCGGCAGAGTGAATTCAGAGCCGGAAGACGCCGCGGGGACGCTGCACGGAGAAGACTTCTTGGAGGATCCAGCCCGACCCTCACTCGTGGACTTGGTAAGTATAATTTGATCGAACGTTGCCTACCCCTGAAACGAGCATTTTCCCCCCATAGACTATAATAGGGTTCGATATTCGATTCGAGAAGTCGAATATTGAGGGGCTACTTGAAACGAATATCGAATATCAAACATTTTACTGTTCGCTCATCTCTATTACTAACCCATCAAAACCAGTTTTCTGTAAATTTAGCACATATTTCGTACCAGAAAGGACTGTGTGCCAGAGTTGTGCCACTTTGTTCTTTCAGTTCCCCTCTTGCCAATTTTTACAAAAGTGGGAAGAGATGGCAAAGACTAAGGTGGCCTGGACAGAATTGACCCCACCACTCTCGCTGTCCCTGAAGTTAAGCATGAGCTTTTTCTAACGGACAATCATTCATTTTATAACCCTGTTCTCCACCAATGCCTAATGTTCTTACTTATTTACATATATGCAAATTAGCTTTCATCCAGTAGCAAGAACACAGCTTGTCGTATGGCACCTATGGGAAACTACTCCGCAAGTCTATGTCAACTCTCTTATAGAATCTTGAAACATAGATTGGGATACTAGCCCAACCCAAGTCTATTCCAAAAAGAAAGGCACCCATCAATAGGCATCTATTTTGGAATTGTTGCCTCTGATGTGTACAGAGCAGGGTATGGATTGGCTGAAGGTGATGTCGTTTTTAGGGTGTATTAGTTTCACCTTGAACATTCTCCACTCAAAAGTTGTCGCGGTATGAGAGAAGACACCACTTATGGGGCAATGTATTCTACTTTATTTATTAACACAATACTCCCTGGAGAAAGTTATGCAAGCTAGCAATCCTGCAAAAGAAAGGAAGCTGTATCGCCAATGCCATGTATAGCTAGCTACTTTATAGATGGAGTGATCGTCCTTTTGGATAACCACGAATTTGGAAACATTTGATCAAGAAACAATGCGTGTAAGAATCCCCATGCCAAAAGCCATGTCCCCGAGAAGTTACCAAATAAGAATAATATTAATTATAGTGGAAACAGTGATTAGCAAAACATTTAGGAGAACAAGGATTTTTTTTCCCGCCATAATGTGCCTCTTCCTTACCAACTCCCACTGACTCAGCTTACTATTCCATCCCTCCAGAAAGCTATTCCCATCAGTCATTGTCTTCATTCATCAGATCCAGTGTATATCTTACCATGTGATCAGTAGATAACTGAATACATAAAATATTCATCTTTAAGGTGAACATGAAAAATTCTTGTCTGTGCAAGGAATCAATGTAGCAATCAATCAGAGACCACAAGTCATTGGGGCCGCACCTCACATGATCTACATTACGCTGAACATAGAATAATGAATAATGATGGCGGTCGTGACTATGTGACAGCATCAACAATAATCATTCTACCTGGTGAAAAATCCAATACCAACATCATAAATACATCATACGTCAAACACGGCAATGATTTTCTCCCTAAATAATACAGAGAATGCATTACTTAATTCCAAGAAACTAAATGTGAATACCTAGGGGGAAATGTATATATTATATGAGAAAGTTTAATATGTGAAATTCTGTCTTTTCATAGACACCTATAGGGAGAGATTAGACCTTACAGAAAACAAGGTATTCACGGGGCAAAAGTGGAGGTTGCTGGACCCCAATACTTAACATATAATAGCCCCATTCCCCACCACTTAACATGTTTCAAACCTTCTACAAAATGTCTTTAGGTGAGCAACTGAGGTTTTGTATATTTATTTTTGCTTACACAAGAAGTGAAGGTTTGGGATTCCTGTTCTTGCGTACGTCGGAGTCTGGCCTGTTTTAGACTTGCAAAGCACAATGCAAATGCACAATGAAATTTATAGGTTCCTGAAGGGATAAGGGCTGGTGTGACTGCTTCAGGAACCCATAGCCACATCTAATGTATTGCACTCAATAGCTTTTGTATAGATCTGTGCTCCGCAATCTTGTAAGCTCCACCAAGGGATGGCTGAGGCAGCTAGAATTATGCTGTGTATTCTACAGGGGTCTATTATTTTTTGCTAGTCTACCAGATACCTTGGATACAGGATAGTCTTAAGGATACCCTGTTATGAAATAAATAGCTCTTCACTGTAATTGTAATTTCCAGGTCATAACCATCTGTCTGGACCGGGATCGTAGACCAGGACCAAAGCCGTTGTTAGGATTCAGAGTCAATACCAACTAGTCATTTCTTTCTCTCTACAAAATACTCATCTGTATTTTGATGGACGGTAGAGATTGACATCAAGTATCATATATAAAGTCATAACTTAATGTTCTTGGTCTCCAATGTAAAATCTGTATTAAGGATAGAGATGAGCGAACAGTAAAATGTTCGAGGTTCGATATATATTCGTTTCGAGTAGCCTCTCAATATTCAACTACTCGAATATCGAACCCTATTATAGTCTATGGAGGGAAAATGCTCGTTTCAGGGGTAGGCAACATTCGATCAAATTATACTTACCAAGTCCACGAGTGAGGGTCGGGCTGGATCCTCCGAGCAGTCTTCTCCGTGCAGCGTCTC
The DNA here is from genome assembly GCF_031893055.1 of Leptodactylus fuscus. NCBI lineage: Eukaryota > Metazoa > Chordata > Amphibia > Anura > Leptodactylidae > Leptodactylus > Leptodactylus fuscus. Next base: position 32,930,196 of record NC_134267.1, on the reverse strand, counting down.
TGTGGCATCTTCCGGCTCTGAATTCACTCTGCCGCACTACAAGCGGACATGCGCAGTCGGCTCTGCCCAGGCCCGATGCCTGGCAGAGTGAATGAAGAGCCAGAAGACGCCGCGGGGAAGCTGCATGGAGAAGACTTCTAAAGGTAGGAGAAGAACCAGCGTTGATTGGCCGACTGTATAGCATTCGGCCAATCAATGCTGGTTCTGCAGCGAACTTTTACATTCGAAAAGCGAGTGGTACTTGATCGAGTATGAGTATTTCGAATACTGTAGTATTCGACTGAATACCTACTCGATCGAGTACTACTCACTCATCTCTAATTAAGGACATTTATAGTGTGTTTTCTTAGGTGTACCCTTTTTAGCCATATGTACAGTAATTATGGACATGGTTGACTTGTAAAAATAAAGTGACATTTTTATAATGGATTTTTCAGCTTAATATGCATCATGTCTCAGCTATAGGTGCATACTACGAGTAGCCAAAACTACATAACAAATACGGTACTACTTGGAAGAATATACCAGGCACATAGCTTATGAGTCCAGTGTATTCATGATACGTATGCTCCCCTTTGCATTTCCCCACCTTTTTCTGCCCCTCTGGGCAGTCAATGGTAGGCTGCTGTGTATGCAAAAATACACATCTATCTGTCAGACATGGGGAGACGTGCGGGGTGATCATTTAGTGAAATATACGACGACAGAAACATATTACAAGTATGATATATTTATATATATATATGTTCTACATACAATTAACCTGCGGTAATTATATATATATATATATATATATATATATATATATATATATATATATATATAACCATATATGATTTCTGACATGCAGTACTTACAGAATGCAGTTACTTTACAATACGGCATAATGCCCTTCGTATATCACTGTATATGTTATTTTCGGCGTCTGAGATCTAGGATTCACCTATAGCATCTGCACTCTCTCAGTGTAGCTGTGACTCATAGCTCTTAGGAAAGAGAATAAGCAGCGCGGGCTCCAGTTCTGTTACTTATGACTCAATCTCCAACTACAGCGCAACCAAAATTAATTTAGAAATAAAATCTGTCCCGACTCCATAAATGGAGAACGCCGTGGATCTCAATTCATAAGGTCTAAAATGAGGCAGAGAAGTCACCGGCTCTTGTTGTACATGTCACTGACAGGAGATTTATACTGTAACTAGTGTTCCCTGAAAATACCATGGCCATAAGGCTGTCATTACCCCTATTAGGGGGCTAATATACAAGTCACATTTTGTTATCTCAATATTGAGACACATGTTCCTCTAATAAGGATTTCACAGGTTAAAATCCATCCTGGTTTCTTCCAACAAGTGCCTGGCATCCTTCATAGAAGTACAGTAAGACATGTAATATGTAAGGTCAGCTTACCTGGGAAAACCAAGTTTTTATGGAAATACACTCACAATCGTATGCGGACTCATCTCTTACTATATCTTTATAGTGTTCTCCTGCATACTGTACATATAGATTTGTAGAATAGTATGCTAGCTTCCCGAAGTCAACGCTAGATGGAGTGTTTGAGCTTCCGATATACTGAATCTGGTCTCTAATAATAGGATTACTGTCCCTCACGATCCCCAAGTCCTGCTCATTGTCAGTCTTACCCAGTAATTTACTATTAAGTACATAATCATACATTTTATTTCGTCAACCAAAATACATAAACTTACAGTTGTCTATATTAAACTTCAATCGCCAAGTCTTTGCCCATGCTTTCCTAAATTCTGTAATATTCTACTGTCCTACTCTATTTTTATTAGTTACAGAGATTAGTATAATCTGCAAATATGGACACCCGGCTCTGTAAACCAATACCAGATACCAGGTCATCAATAAACATATTATAATGAGGACCGAATACAGACCCCTGTGGCACCCCATTGGTGACTGTGACCCCACTTGAGTGCTCCCCACTAACCAGCACCCTCTCTTTCCTATCACTCTGCCAAATGCATATATTTTTTTTCCCCGAAGCCCCAACTCAAGTCGTGGGGGATCTCATTTTGTATACCAATCTTTTGTGTGCTTCAGTACTGAATGACTTCCCAAGTCCAATCCAGTCTTCCGAATCACCCATGTCCAGTCTACTCCTGACCTCTTCATAGATTCTGATTATATTAGTCTGATGGGACCAATTCATCATAAAACTATGTAGATTGGGTATTATAAGATTACCAGAATATCATGTCTTAGAAAATCTTCAAATATTTTACCCACCAGACTTGCCGGCCTATACATCCGGGTTCACTTATTTGTTTTGTGAGTCAGAGTCTGTGGAGTCCTTAAATATTAGATACAGTCCTATGAAAAGTTTGGGCACCCCTATTAATCTTAATCATTTTTAGTTCTAAAAATTTTGGTGTTTGCAACAGCCATTTCAGTTTGATATATCTAATAACTGATGGACACAGTAATATTTCAGGATTGAAATGAGGTTTATTGTACTAACAGAAAATGTGTAATATGCATTAAACCAAAATTTGACCAGTGCAAAAGTATGGGCACCCTTATCATTTTATTGATTTGAATACTCCTAACTACTTTTTACTGACTTACTGAAGCACAAAATTGGTTTTGTAAGCTCACTGAGCTTTGAACTTCATAACCAGGTGTATCCAATCATGAGAAAAGATATTTAAGGTGGCCAATTGAAAGTTGTTCTCCTATTTGAATCTCCTCTGAAGAGTGGCATCATGGGCTACTCAAAACAACTCTCAAATGATCTGAAAACAAAGATTGTTCAACATAGTTGTTCAGGGGAAGGATACAAAAAGTTGTCTCAGAGATTTAATCTGTCAGTTTCCACTGTGAGGAACATAGTAAGGAAATGGAAGAGCACAGGGACAGTTCTTGTTAAGCCCAGAAGTGGCAGGCCTAGAAAATATCAGAAAGGCAGAGAAGAAGAATGGTGAGAAGAGTCAAGGACAATCCACAGACCACCTCCAAAGAGCTGCAGCATCATCTTGCTGCAGATGGTGTCACTGTGCATCAGTCAACAATAGAGCGCACTTTGCACAAATAGAAGCTGTATGGGAGAGTGATGAGAAAGAAGCAGTTTCTGCAAGCACGCCACAAATAGAGTCGCCTGAGGTATGCAAATGCACATTTTGACAAGCCAGCTTCATTTTGGAAGAAGGTCCTGTGGACTGATGAAACAAGGATTGAGTTTTTTGGTCATACAAAAAGGCGTTATGCATGGCATCCAAAAAAAAACAGCATTACACGAAAAACACTTGCTACCCACTGTAAAATTTGGTGGGGGTTCCATCATGCTTTGGGGCTGTGTGGCCAATGCCGGCACCAGGAATCTTGTTAAAGTTGAGGGTCGCATGGATTCCACTCAGTATCAGCAGATTCTTGAGAATAATGTTCAAGAATCAGTGACGAAGTTGAAGTTACGCCGGGGATGGATACTTCAGCAAGACAATGGTCCAAAACACCGCTCCAAATCGACTCAGGCATTCATGCAGAGGAACAATTACAATGTTCTGGAATAGCCATCCCAGTCGCCAGACCTGAATATCATTGAACATCTGTGGGATGATTTGAAGCGGGCTGTCCATGCTCGGCGACTATCAAACTTAACTGAACTTGAATTGTTTTGTAAAGAGAAATGGTCCAAAATACCTTCATCCAGGATCCAGGAACTGATTAAGAGCTACAGGAAGCGACTAGAGGCTGGTATGTTTGCAAAAGGAGGATCTACTAAATATTAATGTCACTTTTCTGTTGAGGTGCCCATACTTTTGCACCAGTCAAATTATGGTTTGATGCATATTGCACATTTTCTGTTAGTACAATAAACCTCATTTCAATCCTGAAATATTACTGTGTCCATCAGTTATTAGATATATCAGACTGAAATGGCTGTTGCAAACACCAAAATTTTTAGAACTAAAAATGATTAAGATTAATAGGGGTGCCCAAACTTTTTCATAGGACTGTATAGGGGGGTATCTATTACTACGTTAATTCCTTCAATTTTCAGCGGTGACTACCATCAAGATCTAGTCATCTGTATATTTTATTGTTTTTAAGATATTTTTAGGGTGCATTCACTTGGAGGAAAACGGCGCTGAATTTGGTGTGGAATCCACGTCAGATTCAGTGCTGAAAAAAAGCCTCCCATTGACTTCAATGGGTTTCTTTTTCTGCTGAAGTCAATGGGAGGCTTTTTTTTCAGCCCTGAATTTGACACGGATTGCACACCAAATTCAGCGCCATTTTCCTCCATGTGAAAGAACCCTTACACTTCCGTTTGGGTTAAGCAGGTGACATTTAATGGATAATTTTCATTATCTCCAGCCATGTCATTGGATCTTATAGGTATTTAATAGAGATGAGCGAATAGTACTCGATCGAGTAGGTATTCGATCGAATACTACGGTATTCGAAATACTCGTACTCAATTGAGTACCACTCGCTGTTCGAATGTAAAAGTTCGATGCAGAACCAGCATTGATTGGCCGAATGCTATACAGTCGGCCAATCAATGCTGGTTCTTCTCCTACCTTTAGAAGTCTTCTCCGTGCAGCTTCCCCGCGGCGCCTTCTGGCTCTTCATTCACTCTGCCAGGCATCGGGCCAGGGCAGAGCCGACTGCACATGTGCGCTTGTAGTGCGGGCATGCGCAGTCTGCTCTGCCCAGGCCCGATGCCTGGCAGAGTGAATTCAGAGCCGGAAGACGCCGCGGGGACGCTGCACGGAGAAGACTGCTCGGAGGATCCAAGTAAGTATAATTTGATTGAATGTTGCCTACCCCTGAAACGAGCATTTTCCCCCCATAGACTATAATAGGGTTCGATATTCGTTTCGAGTAGTCGAATATTGAGGGGCTACTCGAAACGAATATCGAACCTCGAACATTTTACTGTTCGCTCATCTCTAATATTTAAAGGTATTTCCTAGGTTAGGCTTTCCTCATCTAACTGTACAATTACTATCAGAATTTTATTTTATTTTTTTGGTGGGGCACAGTTTCGTTTTACCACTCATGTATATGTGATATTGGATTATTTTCATTTTATAAATAAATGACCACGTCTAATATTTTTGGCTTTTTTTTTTTTTAACTTGGTTTTCTTTTCAGAAAATCTGGTTTAGTTTTAAGTCACAAGGGTTCAAAAATTTCCAAGCAATATTTTTTGGAGATGATCCTATAATACTGGATTGTTGGCATTAGGAGGGTTTGCTGCTCTTTGTCATCAAATTGTTATTGTCCATGTTTTATCTTTGGGGTTTTGTACTTGGTATTAGCTTAAAAAAAATCCCTTAAAAATAAAATTAAGCCATTTTTTTATATATAAACTTGTGCAAGATCAGCCATATAATGGTAGCAACATCTGGCTGAAGAGAATATTAACAGATCAGACGTCTCCAAGAGGAAAACTCCAACTTTTGTTGCCAACAATTTCCTTTTTCTTTCTATATCATAGACTGAATGGCCTTGTACAATGGTTTAGTTACCAGTATAGAATCACATTATATAGAAGAGCAGAACTACAGATAGATCTTCCAGACTAACAAGTCAGGCTCATTCAATGACATGGAAAACTACTAAAAGTTAGAGAAGTCAGATGTAACCTCACAGTGCTCAGGGTCAGCTGCCACGTTTCATTGATCTAGAGTCTCTACTTGACTTTTTGGGAACAAAAAGATCATTAGATCATTAGGGTAGCGTCTTGTCAGGTTTGTACATTCTTACCATTTTCTAGTGAAATTTTATATCCTGGTGTTGGTATTTTACCTTAAAATGACCCCAATAAATGATAATAAACCTACGGATGTGAATAGGGTCCTAGGCATGGCTAAGAGTTACTATCATGTTCACATTTAAGCTTAGAGTTCATAGCTGGGAATAAAGGTCAGGTAACAGTAATAAAGTCCAGTTCGGCCATATACATGGCCAGTTTGGATGAGATCTAACTATTTGACCTCAAATAGAACACAAATCTGATACCCTACATTGATTCTCTTATTGGATGGAGTTAAGGTTGGTTTGATTTCACGCAATATTGAGTTTAATGGGCATCAGGGAAAGTCATCTTCAAGTTGTGACCATCCAACCAGGTCACTGATGTGGCTCAATTGGGTAGTTGCCCGATGTATGAACTGTACTGCTCAGTACGACCTAGCGTTTCAGTGCTTACTTCCTGATACTTCTAGTTATTAAATGTCCTGCTCATATACAGACTTTATAGACAACCATTTCCATGTACGTGCACCACTTACCCTACATGCACAGGAATGGGTAAATGTACAGGCCCATGATTATCTCCTCCACTGAACCATTCATTTCATAAATGAGTCCGGAACATGAAACATGAAACCGATAGTAACAGGATATGTCCTGACTCCTGAGTTTTGCCCCCAGGCTCATGGCTCCCTAGGTGGAGCAGTGATAATACATGGGCTTGTGTTTGAGGCCATAAGTAATAATGGGTCAGCGTGCCTGCTGTTCTGTACACTTTCACACTACCGTTATTATAGTCCATTGATTTCATCCTTCAAAGGATCAGAGCAATGGACTTAAATGGCAAACGAATGGTTGATGAAGACAGAGCCCCATCCATTCCCGTTCATTGTAATACATGGGTGTCCAAACTTTTTGCCAACAGGGCCAGATTTGGTTACATGAAAATGTGTGGGGCTGACATTCTTTTAACCATTAAAGAGGACCTTTCACGTCCTTACAGATGTGCGGTCCTGCTATATACCTGACAGTGCACTGAATTTTTATGAAATTTTTTTATTGAGATTTTTATTGCAAATGGCATCATTTTTTCACACATAGCTCAAAAATTAGCCTGATACAATATAATGGCCCCATCACTGGATGGAAGAAGTGGTAGATAAGATAAGTATTGGTACTTGAACCTCTGGCCTACAAGCTCTCCCAGTAACAAAGCCAGTTTGGGGATGCCACTTCTCCCCAGTTCTGTCGATCTGGTTTTAACAACTGAATCAGCAGAAGCGGAGAGAGCTCCACGGTCCTGTATGTGTCCTCCCAATGGGCTCTGTGCGCCACACATCAGGACGCGATAGCGTAATGTGCGACATATGGGGGGTCCCCTGGTGGCTGATAAGAGAAGAGGCAGAAGCAGGAGTGCGGATAACTTAATAGCAGCTGTTACCGTACCCTGACTGCCTATTAAAAAAGCAGTGGGGATCCGGAACGGGGACCCAAAAAGGTCCCAGGTGGAAATTTGAACACGTAACGGATTTGTCCTGACTTTGGACATGCCTGTTCTAATGCATTTAACAAAGTACAAGAAGGAAGGTTTCTTCCACCATGTTTTTCTACTACTCTAATGTAAAAAAGATCCTGCATGTAAACTGCCATCATGTTTTTTTTTTACATTAGAGTGAATGCAGACGGACAGTGCTCTGTCCGCACGAATTGCTGTTTAAGTCCATTGCTCTCATCCTTGAATGAAAGCAATGGACTATAATATTGGTAGTGTGAACCCAGCCTTATTGAGTTCCGTACGGTAAACATATTTTGACGTGCACGGTTTAAGCAGTAAAGGATAACACATTATTATTTTTCATGTTTCATCTCAGGTTGAATGAGAATATTGGATCCAGATGAAGGCGGTGGATATTGTACGGAACACAAAGAAAATACAAATTTACTAGCACAAAGTAACACACCAAGTACAGCTTATTCCAGATATTACGAGCGGGAATATTTCATTATGTGGCATAAATAAGGTTATAAAGCAGTTCTCTTTGTCATTCTGCCATAAGAACCTATAGTTTTCTCTCCGGTAAAAAGCTTCCTGCTTCTACACTGCAAATGTGCAATTGTGTACACGATCCTAATGGCATAAGAAAAAAAAAAAAGAAAGGAAAAACAGGTAGGGAAATAAGCAGGAAATTGTGGTTTCTTTCTTTCTGCATTGAATGGAATATCGAGTTAGTGCTGTTCCTCGCAGAAAGGATCCTTTTAAAACAGAACCTATTGATTGTTGTGAACTGCAGACAAAAAGCAAGTCATTAAAGGCAACCAGCATTTAAGAATTTTCAGGTTGGGAATCATTACTATGGCAACAGTGTGAACGGTGTCAGAACAGAATAATCACTTAACTGTTTCACAGGGAACACCCACATTATGATCTGACGCCCCAGCCAGACGCACCACTGGAGACGGTAAAGAAGTGCTCAGGACCCTCCGTCTCTAGTCTTAAGTGCAATACTTAACTGGATCAATCATTTCATTACAGCTTAGATTTTCTTATTTTCGCCCAGAAAACTACAAAGCCTATCACAAATTGAAAAATGTAATGTAACGGTAGTGCGGAGAGGCTGGCGCGATGGGCCAGATGACTGGTATTGGGGCATGAACTTATTCTGCGAGCTGGATCACAATTGTCTATTTTTGTTTTTTGCTACTGTCCTCCTAGAGATGGGCGAAGCTCACGAGATTCGTTTAGTTGAATATTCAAGGGTTTGTCCAACTTTTTTGTTTGGAACCAAAATGGATCTGCTATTATACTTGTTGACTGAAGGGGGGCAGACTACAGAGAATAATAAGTAGAAGACCAGGGGAAGTGTGTAAGAATAAACAGTCTTACTCTCGATCTCCTGGTCGCTATTGCAGCTTCTGGTATTTCCTCGAAATTTTCTTCAGGGCTCTTTTGACCATTTGAATGAGATCAGTGGCTGCCAGAGACATGTGATTGGGCCTCGGTGGTCACATGTGGCGCACCAATGTCATGACACTTGAGTCCAAGTCATAACTAGGGTCGAGCCGATGTTGAGATTTCAGGTTCGTTTTTATAAACCGATTTTCGATAATTTTCCAGCCGATCCCGATTGTGAAATTTGCTCGATCACCAATCGGAATCTAAACTTTCTCGATCGCTCAACCGTAGCCAAGCATTGAGGGAAATAACCTCCAGACTTGATCCCGCTGGAAAAGATCGGGATCGGAATTCCGATCATGATCGTGAAATTTACTCGATCGCCAATCGGAATCCGATCTTTTCCAATCTCGATCGCTCAACCCTCGTCATAACATCGGTGCCCTCCACATGTTAATGGCAGCACAAATCCTCATTGCTTCTGACTGTGAGTATGGGGAGTACGGGTGTAATACAGGGAAGCTGAGGCTGAAGGGGAAGATATTTCAAACATTTCAGGCATTATAAACCAGAGAACTATAAAAGATTCTCATCTCTCATATGACACCAAACCAAAATTCCATTAATAGATTCTGACAGACTATATTATACAGACTACTGGTCATCTGGGGTTGGTGCCTGACACAGACACTGCCCCCATATCAGTTTTTCTAAAAAATTTTCTTTAAACTCTCCAAATCTGAAGCGTTAAAAATTGTTCTTATTGACAAATCTGTAATATTTCCCATTGATAAACTGTTATCTCCCGTCTGCTTTGATTTCCAACTAGAATAAACTGTACAGAAAATATGCCGCAAAAACGTCATGTGTGAACACAGCCTAAGAGCATTTGCAATGAACAGAGTACAAATTGAACAAATCTGTCAACACGAGGTTACAAACAAATAAAATAGGGTTTCGACTTACTATTGATTTGATGTTTTTCTCTTTTACCAGTGCGAGAGAAGACTTGTAGCAGTTTGCAAGGTCCTCTTTGTGGCTGTCACTTAATTGACCTCTTGCTATAGGACCAACAGTGTGAATAACATCTGGGGGGAAAAAACACAGTACTTTAATAACTCACATTCAGGGTCTTCAAGGTCCATAAAGTAGCATTTCAGATTGTTACAATATGTCGTCTTTGAATGGAACCGCGCACCAGCTGACAATTGTTGGGTTTGTAACAATGGATTGGCCTACATAATCCTATTTGAGTTAAGCACAAGTACACATTTACATTTACATTGCCTTGAACCATGGTATTTCCTTATTCATTGCAACAAACTGCAATTGTCTGAACATGGGACTATGCCTGGATTGAATTTCAGCATCTGAATGAAGACAATAACATTCCCAGATAGTCAGCACAGAAATGATGAACAAATGAAAACCATGGTTTAGTAGAAGGTTGCCATATCATATATAACTTAATATACTATACATAATATTGCATATACATATCATATGGAGGTAAAAGAGGGGTCCCATGCTTATAACCCCCTCTATGACCAAGAGTGGAGAGTCACTAAGTAGCAGCTGCCTATAATGTGACAGGTCAGGAGGGAGTAGACGTAAGCAAAGTTCTCAAAATTTGTTCCTAGACATGGGTACAGGTGCTAGACTTGGGTGACAGCATCAACAATACCAGATTTTGAATCTACTTCTATGACTACCTTGTATGGCTTAAAAAAACAAAAATAACCAATCACTGGAGTGTCTGTAAAGAAGACAAATTCATCCCGAAGTTGGAGCAGATCCTAGTTGAAGTAAATGGCACTATGAGCTTCTCTACCATTTCGTCCAATTCACAAATGGACACTTGCTTGTGCCTTAATTTAACCACCCTCCTTGCCCAGCAGAAGACTTCACCAATGGTGGCATGTAGACTCCACCTGGGTATCTCAGAAAGGTAGTCCCTATGGTTAATTCACCTTATATGTATTTGGGCTTTGATCTTGTGACTGTCCCAACTCCTCACGGGATGACCTGAGCCTACCCATAATACTACTGTGTTATCACCTTACGTTAGAGTTGCCTGGGTTGGTTTCTCGATCAGTTAGTCCCCATATGCCCCAACAATCCCTATACACTCAGCGCCGCACCTCCCATGAGGCGACCTATGCCAGGGCCCCAGGGAGCGCGGCATTTTTAGTTACCTAAGCCAGTCCAGTACAAGCTGTCCTGGACTGGCTTAGCACCGAGCGGTGGTTTGGGGAGGCCACTGGAGCTCCAGCAGCCTCCCCTCACGCTCAGGCAGAGAGCAGGTTCTCTCCGTGCCTGCTATCTGCCTGCGACCGTGCTAAGCCCCGCCCCCTTTGCTTCATCACGCCCCCTTCACTTCACCACGCCCCCTATGCTCCGCCCCTCCTCTCGGGGGGGGGGGGGGCGGCTTTCTGTAGTTTGCCTCGGGCGGCGAAAGGGGTAAGTTCACCCCTGTATACACTGTATATGTATACCCATTTATGGTTATTTGTCTCTCTACCTGTATTGACATATCTGGCAGATTGCGCCATCTTTAATATTATACACTACTAAAATCATATTGAAACAAAAACAATCTAATGAAATCTTATATTTTATGAAAGAAATGCATTTCCATTTATAGCAATGAAAGTGGAGAAGTGGTAATATAGCATTACACGGCTCCAATATATAATTTGGTTGTGTATATAAAATGTAAAAGGTGAGAGGCTGCCATGGTTATTTCTAGCTTGCTGGTAAGAAACACGTTCAAGAAGCCAAAGCACAGCTTTATAAGATTACAGCTCTTGAAATATCTCTTACACATTTTGCTGTTAATTTGTTGCTTGTACTTCTACAGACAAAGAACTTGAAATGAGCAGCACATAAACACATTATTAGTTCCAGGCCATAGAGCAAACCAAACCCTGATATAAAGTGTGTACAGCATATGTTTGGTTGTTAATGTTGGGGAGGGAAATGTGGCTAAAAGAGGAGGAAGTTCTCTAAGCACAATAGGCTTCTGGACAAACTGGGTGTGGCCTAAGTCAGCGGATCTGCAGGGGTGGTCCTTGGTTTACTTGGGATTAGTATCATCCCATGCAGAACATGAGCATAGTTGTTAAAATTTTACTTGGCAAAATTAGGTTATGTCCCTTTCTGTGACTATCCAAACAAGATGGGTATATCTTTTGGGGGCAGGTTTTGCATAAATCTCTCAAATTTGATTGACTTTTTCTGAAAATTTGGGACAACATTAGCCAATCTGGGAAAGATGGCAACTATGATATAGTAGGACTGCATGGAAAAGGTGGTGTGAAGGGGAAAAATGCTATTCTGATAGTAACTTTCCTCAACTATAGAAAGAATATATTACAGTTCATTCAGTTCAAAACTGATATAAAAATAGTACTATGGCCTAGATTTGGTAAAAGGCATAAGAATAGTAGATTAAGAGAGCAAAACCTTACCAGTGATAATGCTCTCATTGCTGACGTTAGGAAAATGGCTATCAATGTCAATTTTTTATCCATTATAAAATAATAACTCTTTGTCCTAGAATGTCTGTCATTGGCCATTATGATTAAAATCAAATTCGACCATTAAATCCACAAAAATACTGGATAAATAATAGGAAATACACTTTTCCATATTTGAAGCCTTCGCATACAAAACTCTAGATAGATTATGTAGTTTCTACATGTTGTGCCCATGTGAATCAGAACAAATATATTACGAAGCTGTCTAAGGCCTAGTTCACATCTGCATTCGGTTTTCCATTTCGGGAGTCCGCTAGGGGACCCCCTTACAGAATACTGAATGCATTAAAAAGTGGTTAGCAGAGAAAACACAGGGACCCCATATAAATGGGGTTCATGTGGTGTCCGCATGAATCATGTGAAGACAAAAAGTGCTACTTGAAGAACTTTTGTCTCTGCATGACTCATGCAGATACCGCGCAGAAAACACATGGACCCCATTAAAGTTAACACGTCGGAATAGCCTTTAGAAAGGCTATTCGTCTCCTACCTTTAGAAGTGCTCTCCGCCGCGCCGTTCGTTCAAAATACCGGTTTGTACCGGTATGCTAATGAGTTCTCTCGCAGCGATGGGGGCGTCCCCCATCGCAGGAGCAGTGATGGGGGCGTCCCCATTGCAGCTCGAAAACCGACCGCAGCGCCGCCTCTATGGTCTTGCGTATCCTCCCCTTGCTTCTTCAGCGTCCTGTCGCACGCCTGCGCAGTACGCTCTGTTCGGCGAAGATTGCCGAACGTACTGCGCATGCGCGAAATTGCAGTGCCCGCACTATGGCTGGGACCGCAATTTCGCGCATGCGCAGTACGTTCGGCAATCTTTGCCGGACAGAGCGTACTGCGCAGGCGTGCGACAGGATGCTGAAGAAGCAAGGGGAGGATACGCAAGACCATAGAGGCGGCGCTGCGGTCGGTTTTCGAGCTGCAATGGGGACGCCCCCATCACTGCTCCTGCGATGGGGGACGCCCCCATCGCTGCGAGAGAACTCATTAGCATACCGGTACAAACCGGTATTTTGAACGAACGGCGCGGCGGAGAGCACTTCTAAAGGTAGGAGACGAATAGCCTTTCTAAAGGCTATTCCGACGTGTTAACTAGAAAAAAATGTGTTTTAGTGGTAGAATCCCTTTGAGTCAGATGTAGAATTCTAAGCAATTCATAAGTTTTTATACTTTTATTGACAAATCAAGTTTATACAAAGACTCAATATTTATAGTGTTGACCTCAAGACTTCTGTAAATCCTCCTGACATGCTGGATATCAGATTCTAGGCCAAATCCTGACTGATGGCAATCCATTCTTGCCTAACCAGTGATTGGAGTTTACCATCGTTTCTGTGATTTTGTATCTGCTTTTGATGATTGACCACAGGTTCTCAATTCGAGAGATTCCTGGCCATTCACTTAAAATTTCAGTGTTTTATTCCCTGAGTCACTTAGTTATCACTTTTGCCTTGGGACCATCATATTGGAAAAAGCATTGACCATCACCAAATTGCTCCTGGATGGTTGGAAGAGGTTGCTCTTGGAGGATGTTTAGTAACTCTTACTCTTTATTCATGGTAGTGTTCTTAGGGACAATTATGAGTGAAGCCCATTCCCCAGGATGAAAAGTAGCCCCACACATGAATGGCCTCAGGATGCTTTACTCTTGGCATGACACAGGACTCACGGTTTTTCTCTTCAATCATTCTTTAAGACGTTCCATACAGTCTTAAGGGGGCTTTATCAGAGAAATAACTTTACCCCAGGACCTACAGCTTCCCACAGAATATTAGTCTGCCCTTGATGTTTTTCTTGGAAAGTATATACTCGAGTATAAGCCGAATTTTCCCCCCTCAGCTTATACTCGAGTCAGACAAAAAAAAAAAAAAAAAAAAAAATTATATATATATATATATATATATATATATATATATATATATATATATGTATTTTAGGAGGGGGGGAGGGGGTCTATGACTAGCCACAATATCAATGTATAGAATCTCCCATAAAATGGTGCAAAAAATAAAAGGGGATTTAAAAAAAAATAAAAAAATAAAATTTCTAAATCCCTCCTTTCCCTAGAATACATACAAAAGTAGAAAATGACTGTGAAACACATACACATTAGGTATCCTGTGTCTGACAGTGCCCGGTCTACTGAATATAGGGGATCTGCAGTGCTCCTGTTCCGTCAGGAAGGGGTTAATAGGAGCACTGCAGATCCCCTATATTCAGCCAGACTGAAATCCAAATGGGGGGAAAAAACTCAGTCCTCAAGCTCAGGGAAGGGGCAGACAGACAACCAAAACACCCCCTCCCCTTTCCCAGCACCAGCAACTACTGCACCCAAAAACTCTGACCATTTTAATTGTTGAAATTTTCCAGTAGCTGCTGCATTTCCCCCCTAGTCTTATACTCGAGTCATAAGTTTTCCCAGTTTTTTGTGGTAAAATTAGCGGCCCCGGCTTATATTCGGGTCGGCTTATACTCGAGTATATACGGTAGTCTCTTCTGGAAGAATGATTGACTACTTGGAGAAGAAAAGATGAGCAGCTGTTCAGTGTTCAGTAGTTGGCAGGCAACGTAAATAGAGACCATGTGACATCAAAGTCCAATCTATTGGTAAGGTTATGAAGGTGCAAAATGGTAGTCAATGTGAGATACACAATCCAAAAATAGTCTCTAGGTATTGTATTTAAGGTATGGTTACTACATATACAGGAAATATTGCTCTAGTCTTAGTAATAAGTGCCTCTGGGCTCAGGGATGGGAATGTGGGAAATAAAAATCAAATTTATGAGCAAATATAAATGGTTTATTGTCTACAGTAAACTTCTCATTGACTTTGCTAATAAGCCGACAGTCAAAGTCGAAACGTGTTTACCAAGTTCTCTTCACGCATTCATAGCCACAATCTTTACATTCAGACAGCTCCAATATAACTCTTGATGCTGTCAGTCATTGCTCACCAAGTTGCTTCATTCGGAGACAGTCATCTATTGACTTACAATAAGATAAAACAACACAAAACGCTCAAAAGTTAATTTGGAGTCTATGGGAAGATGTATACGGCAGTAACCCCCATATTATCTGGAGAAATGGATATGCTGGAGGTCAAGTAACACAAAATGAGAATTGCCATTGCGCCTTATAATGAACCTTTATTCCTTTAGCTTAGGACCTTCATTTACCTGAATTGCAGAACTCCATTGAAGGAGCTAATAATCACATTAAATCAGGAATGGGCTCACTGATATATAATAATGCTGAGAACTAAAGCGTTGGACTACAATAATAGCATTTAGAAAGGATCCAAAGCTCTTACTTCACAAGGGTCACTTCATACCCATTAGAGTAAGTGGCATTCCTTTACATTGTGGCCAACACCTTTGATTTCCCTGATTTTAGCCTCATTATACCTTATAACTTAGGGATAGGAAAGTTCTCTGAAATTATAGCAAAATGTAATGTATAAAAAATAAATAAATAAAAATGTACAACTAATGACCCATTCTCCACACACTTTCCAGCCAAGGTTTACGATTTCTATGGAACAGCTATGACTACCATTAAAATTTTACTATGAGTTGGATTAAGTAATGTAGGTCAAAAGAGTCGTTTCCCAGTCGTTTTGCTTCTGAGGGACACTCATTTTCACAGATCCCTCACAGGTTTGAGTCTACTGAAAGAGCCATGAAAATGGGTAAAATAGGACAAGTCCTATTTTTTGACAGTCCACTACAAAAAAAAAAGTCAATAATTGGTTATGTGAATAGCGGAATCCAAATTTAATGTAATGTGTAATGTAATGTGTAATGTGTAGCTGTGTAATGCTGCCCCCCCCCCCCCGAACGGACTACTGAACAAATTGGCATGCAGTGTAAACACATGGACCCCATAGACTATAATGGGGTCTGTGTTTTCTGCACGGTGTCTGCACAGAACATGTGGACAGAAAAGTAGTTCACGATCTACTATCCTGTCCACATGACTCATAAGGAGATCGTGCGTAAAGCAAACAGACCCCATTATAGTCTATGGCAGGGGTGCTCACACTTTGTCAGCATGTGAGCTACTTTGTAATATGACCAAGTCGAAAGATCTACTACCCACTTCTTGTGGACGGGGCCAGTCATGAGAGCAGGAGACAGCGGCGTTTTGTGGCCACCCAGGGATCCCCGCTGTCTGCTTGTTCACAGGGCAGGCTGAGAGTTATCTCTGGACACTGGGAGGCTGGGGCTGCGGCAGCTCCGTCTGCCAGTGTCCGTAGATGACTCTTAGCCTGCACTGTGAAAAAGCAGCACCCCGGCCCCCTCCATCCCTAAGAGCGGCCTACAAGTGTCCGGGGTGCTTGTTCACAGCGCAGGCTGAGAATTGACTCTCAGCCTGCACTGTGAACAAGAAGACACCGGGGATCCCTGGCTGCATCCCACGATTGACCCATACGTCCATTGAAATCGACCGGTAGATCGCGATCGACATATTGGGCACCCCTGATCTATGGGGTCTGTGTATTTTCACTGCACACCGCTTGCCAATGCGTTCGGTAGTCCGTTCAGGGGAATCCCCATGTGGACTCCTCCAAATGGATTAACGATTCAGATGTGAACGAGGCCTTAGCCGAGAGTCTTCTGAAGATTCTCTATCCTACCGGTGTTACGATACTGCATAGTCTTGAATATTAACAGATTTTATATATTTAGTATAGTATATTAGTCACCTTATTTACATTACAGACAATATAACAATAGAAGATAACACCCATAGTAACTCATTATTGCAACTCTTACTGACAATAGAGGAGTTCACATCTTATTTATTCTCATTCCCTGCAGAAAGCATATATAGAGAACTCTACCATATATCTTTAACTGTCCGCTCCAGACTCCATAGTCATGGCTATTAGAGCAAAGGAGTAGGTTAGGCGTCCATAACCATGGACAAAAAAAATTGAATAAAAAAAAAATCTAAAAATCACAACACAAATGAGAAAAATAAGTGATATATTTCACATCAGGTTTTAATAAATAAACTATATTTCCCTCTGTACTCAGTCCCTCTTAATAGTACGCTAACATTTTTCTCGTCAAGTGACCAGGCATCCCATTCTACCCAAATAATAACCTTAAAATACTGAAAAAAAACTGCTTACTAATAATAAACATAACCTACAGAAAAAATTACGAATACGGGAAAATGTTCTTTTCTACTGGCGAGTGGTTTTCTAACTGGCACAAAAATAAGTACCTGGATCCGCGATATTTTTTCCCCTGCAAGAAATATTCGCTGCAGTGCTTAACAAAAAAAAAAAAACAACAACACTAACACACACACACTTTGGCTCTTGGCAACGAATGAGCAAAAAAAAAAAATCGAATGCATTGTCATCACGCAAGTGTCATTAAATTCCTAACTTTTAACTGAGCTGTGCTAATTAATATAAGCCTAGAAAACCCATGCTGAGTCTTGTTTTATTAGTTGCAAACAGTATACATACTAATCACACAAATCTAATTAAAGCTTTCTCAACACCCCAAAGGTGAAGGAAAAAAACACCGTAATAATAAATCCTATGCAAACGTATTTGTGCGTGTAGAGCTCAATGGACTGTCATGAAAAAAATGTTGATGGAAGATATAATTGCTTATGGTTACAGGGTTTTTTCCCATTCTGCATAATTAACTTTATTTTATTTTTATTTTATTTTTTAGATTTTTATATGAGCTGAAAAAGTACAATAATAGAATCATGAGGTTATTTTTTTTATACAAAAATTGTCCTATGGCGGCTCGAGGGCACCAATTAGACTTGATTAGTGGAAAGGAAGATTTCGGCACCACCTTAAGGAAAAATGAGACCGCGTAACCCTATAAAATAATATTCTGAAAAACTCTCAGTTTAATGAAGTGTTATGTGGGTAGTATTTGTATGTAACATGTTTGTAATGTGTATGCATGTTTGTGTATGTGTGTATACATATAGCTGTGTAATGTGTATACATACACTAAGTGGAAATACATTGCATAGCTAGAGGAATCCAGATTTCTGTTGCACCACTGCAATGAGGGCCAGAATTTGGCACAAGCAACAGAAATCATTGAAGACCTCCATCAGTTCGGGGAGATGGAGGTGGAGTGATGTGGGAAATGTTTTTTGTCATAACCTAGATTTTTTGATCACTGTGTGTGGACATTGGGTCAGAAGGCCTTAGCCAAGCATTGGGGTTAAGTCTGTCCCTTTTATTCATTTTAGTCATGGTTTTCTTCCAGGAACATGACAGTGTCTTTCTTGCTTGTCTGATCTTTACTGTCCCAAAATTTTAGTTCCATAGAGTGTATCTAACAAGATAGAAAAGGCTGTTCATCCTTCAACCTGTCCCCTCCATATATCTCTGACCTAATCTCCCATTACCTGCCCACATGTAACCTCCGATCCTCCAAAGACCTCCTACTCCATTTTGCTCTTATCCGCTCTTCATATAACCATCTCCAAGATTTCTCCCGTGCATCCCCCATACTCTGGAACTTCTTACCAAGACACATAAGACTGACCCGCACAATCACAGGCTTCAAGAAGGCCCTGAAGACTCAGGATGGCCTACAACCTGCAATAAGACCACACCACCATCTCAACAGTCTCTGCCCTCACATTCTGTCTCTATCCCTCTTCCCTCATAGGGGGAATTCACACGGAGTAAAGTGTAGCGCGATCTGGCCCGTATACAGTGTGTCAGAGTTTGCTTGCTCAAAAAGATCCCATTGATTTCAATGGGAGTTACGAGAGTATACGCCGCATAATTTTGCGCTCCACTTTACTCCATGTGAATTCCCCCATAGACTGTAAAGCCCTTGCGGGCAGAGCCCTCTATACCACTGTGCCAGTCGGTCATTGTTAGTATTATATCAGTATATTTTGTGTACTGTATGTAAATAAGATTTACAGCCCCATGGCATTAATATAATAATGTACAGCACCATGGAATTAATATAATAATGTACAGCACCATGGAATATAATAATGTACAGCACCATGGAATATAATAATGTACAGCACCATGGGATTAATATAATAATGTAAAGCACTATAGAATTAATGGTGCAATATAAAAAACTATCCAAGGCATGATATATCAGCCATGAAATTTTATAGCCCCTATATGGTTCAAAAAACTAATTTTCTAAAGCAAGATTTACACATGTGGTTGCGGTATATACACTGTACTGCTCTATACTGCCTTCAGACAGAAATTCTGAAACCATTTCTGATCCAAAAGCACAGAAAGAACACTTTTATACAGACAAAATATGAGAGAAAGAAATCTGTGTCTAATGTGACAATAGTCACACATCGAACAATTAATATTTGCGAACAGACTCTTAATTAGGTTCCTAATGTTTGCACAGACTTTAGAGAACACCTGCTATAATGGCGAAATATTTTTACATCTGTTTTAAATTGGAGATCTATTAAAATGGGAAAATGCACAGACCAGTCATAACGTACATACAGCGATTTGCAAATGTTTTAGACAAGGATGGAAAAAAAATTCCACAAAATCAGAATTTTTTTCAAAACTTGAAGTGCTAATAGTTTATTCTTGTCAGTATGTGAAGCCGTGGTACATGGCCATATGCTGATCAATCCCTTCATATGAGGCTTATCAACGTCTGCAAACCTGCGATGGAAACTACGGCAGAGGGCGCCTCAGGTTTTCTGCCATGTATTGCACAGGTGCTAGGTGCACATCTGTGGACACTTTTGAACAGAAATCTAATCCGCTTAAAGAGGACCTTTCATGTCCTTGGGCACATGTGGTGTAATACACTGCTAGAAAGCCGACAGTGCGCTAAATTCAACACATCGGCTTTCTTGTCATGTGTCCCTGCTGAAGAGCTATCCGTGCCGTTACCATAGCTTTTCAGTAGGGCATCCCTGTCAGTCTCAGTAGAGTCCATAGTGCTGTAGTGTCAGAGGGGGCGTTCCTTACCACTATGCATGATCGTGACAGTACTCGTCCATAGACTAGTACTGGGGTGGCAGTAAGGAATGCCCCCTCTGACAGTACAGCGCTATGGACTCTATCAGTGGGGACATTCATGATAGACGGTCAGAAATGCCCTTCTGACGCTAGGTTCACACTAGCGCCCGGAGTCCGTTCTGAGCTTTCAGACCGGGTCCGGCCATGAGTGCCGGGGAGCGTTTTATGCTCTCCGCCACTAAACCGTTTTTTTTTAACCGGACACAGAGTACTGCATGTCCGACTCTGTGTCCGATTTAAAAAAAAAAACGGTTTCACAGCGGAGAGCATAAAACGCTCACCAGCGCGCACGGCTGGACATCTTTCAAACCCATTCAAATGAATGGGTGAGAAAGAATCCTGCAGGTTTCCGTCTCCTGCTCAGTTTTGTGCAGGAAACGGAAACCTGCATGAACGGAGACCAGGCGCAGATGTGAATGAGCCCTGACACTGAAGAGCTACGGTAACGCTATTCTAGCGGTATATTACACCACATGTGCCCAAAAACATGAAAGGTCCTCTTTGAAAAAACAGTTACCCTTGAAACTTGCAGACCTTATAGACTATAATGGGGCCTGCTGGGTTTCAGTCCAAAGGGGGTGAAAAGATGTGGAGAGAAAAGTTCTGCTTTCATCCCCACATTTTTAAAGCAAAATGAAGAACAGAATCCCGAGTGAAGATCGGTTGCAGGTGTGAACTTAGCCTTACTGGATTTTTCCAATGAGTATTTTCCAAAAAAAGCAGTGTGCATATGCCCTTTCAAGGCTTTTGTTAGCACGCTGTAATATTGCGTTGAATTTATTTATTTCATGGGAAATTGCATTACTTAACTAAACTAGAGATCAGATTAATGTGAACACGTGTATTATGTATTGCTATATCCTAAGGATTGACTGCTATGCAAGGAAGAATTTGGTCCCTTTAAAAGATTTCATTCTCTATAAGAAGAAATCTTACCGTTAAAGCAAATTTAGAATTTTATCCATCTCGTACTAAGTGAAATGGCACAAATAACATTTACACGAAACGTTCAATAACTTTGCTAAGAATTTGCAATTTTCATAAACATGCGGTAGCGTCTTTCAGATTTCTGCCGCTTTCCCTCGTAAACAGACAGCGGTTCATCTTTTGTCTCCTTCGTCAACAATTATCTACATCTGGAAGAGAAACACCTAGTATGAACTTGGCCTTACCCTCTCGAGCAGGTAAAACTAGGACACATTATCCTGTATACGATGTCTTCACATTCTCCGCAAACATAAAAGAAATCTAAACTAAAAACAACATTAACAGAAAAACACCGAAAAAAAATCGAAAGAAAACTCATCTTCTCCATAAACTATCAACCATAACATCTCCACTTGTCCTCCGCTCGCCCCATCTCACCTGTCGTGTTGCTTTGAATTTCTTTTTCATATTAGAAATTTTTATTATTTTTTTTTTATTTATTTTTTTTATTATTCTTGCTTCGGCAAAAATCTCATCCTTCAAGCGTTTCCATTTCATTTACTGTCAGACACTGGCGAAATTGCTACGAGCTAGAAACATCTTCATAATGTAAGGAAGTAAATAAATACATTCATTACACTACTAGAACATTCCGGCCAGGCTCGCCCGTGTCAAAGTACAGTAGGCATCCAAGCCCCGCACGGAAAAACGAGCTCTAGCATTGAGGCCTTGTGCTTGAAAGAAGGCACTTTATTTTTTTTAGCAAATGAGATAAAAATCTGGAAGAAAATAAGTCGTCCGCAGAGTTACTATTAATACGCAGTATCCGGCGCTACCTTTTTAAGTTCATGGCGTGCGATGTTTTTTAAAGAAAAGCCAATTAAAGGAACATCTGCGCTTACCGCCGAGCCTAATCATACTGTTATAAATGGAATAAATTTAACAACCAACCATCATCACAGAATCTCTTTCATTTTCTCCAGTTAGTGGAAGGGAAAAAAGAAAGGGGATGTTAATGGTGATGCGTATCTAAAACAGGCCGATATGCCAGTTCATCCGTAACAGGCGACAACCATGTTTAACTCTACTAGCTCGTAGACATTTTAGACTCAAGATATCTTGGGCAAGGGCAAACATCTTTGTCAAGATCATACTAAAATCCATTTGTGTTCATGGTTTCCCATAACCTGACCCGGTGATGTGTGTGTCAAGGAAAAAATAAGTTATAGTTGAACCACCGATGTAACATCAATCATAGCAAAGGTCTCGTATGCAACTGAGCCTCATAACCTTGTTATCGGTAGTAGATTGCTTGAGATGGGTCATTAATCCTGGGATATATTCTGATTGCCAAAGATGGAGGTACCAAGGAGATTTTCTTCTCGTGCACTTGGATGTATTATGCCACTGTACAAGTTGTATGGAGCCTTATTATAGCACCCGTAGCAGTGTATAAGCCACACTGTATCTCTATATAGTCTGTCTTTGATTTTTTTTTCTGTCGGATTCATATGAAATATGACAGTAATAAGATTGTGGCTTATTTCATCGAAAGCCATATTATTGAGATATTCTCCTCATTACTTCCAGTAGAGGATATCGCTAAAAATACAGCGCTGTGGGATGTAATATGGAGACAGTTTGGAAAGGGCTAGTAGGGTCAACACTGTAGGATGATATAGTGGGCTGATCTAAGGCTGTCTTTTTAGCCTTTATTCATTATGTTGTTATACTTGTAGACTTGGGGCCCCGAAATCTCTCAGGTAACCATCTGTGACCTGAGAGAAGCAAATAACATGCAATGGAAATTTAAAGCGTATCTCTGATTATAAAACAACATTTCATAAATGAATAGCACATGTGAATATAAGAAATTGTGTAATATAGCTTATTAGGGATACAGGTTTACTTTACCTAGGCTCTTATTTTTAATGACTTCTATATTCATATTTAGCCTCACACATAAAACTCTATGGAGAGAAGAAGGGAGAGGCTGCGTCTGGAGAGCTAACTCATGTATTGCCTCTTTCTGGGATGTGGTTGAGCTTTAGCGTAAGACATTGTGCAGTGAAGCAGAATTTAGTGGCTTTTCCAGCAACCTCGTCATCCCCATCCCCTCTCCATAGTCTTCTATGTACAAAGTAATTCACTTGTACTATTTATTCATTAAAAATTGTTTTATAAAATTGTAGGTACACTTTAACACTAACAGTCAGACCTAAGGTGAATTTTGAGCTTGGACAGAAAGCTCTTAAAGAGGACCTTTAGCACCTCTACCAAATCCAGTTATTAGCTACAGTTAATAGGCACCAATCCACTGATTCCAGCATAGATGGAATTTTCTCTCTAGCCCCCACCATTCCTGAGCAACAAGCACAGTTAGTTTTGGTGCCTGATGTGCTATGTAAGCTCTGTAATGTCAGGTGGGCGGTGTCAGGCAGGGAGAGTGATTCAGATCTCCAATCAGAGGCAGCCAGTGTCAGAGCTCAGAATCACACCACTTGTCTGCCCCTGCTGGACACCGCCCTCCTGACGGTACAGAGCAAGTCTAAACAGCATATCAGGCACCAAAACTAACAGCATTGATTGCTCAGGAACAGTGGGGGCTAGAGAGAAAATTTCAACTGTGCCAGAATCTGTGGAGCAGCAGTTATTAAAGAATGCAAAGATCTCAAATTGTTGGAGGTGATGTAAGGTCCTCTTTACCGAGTCCTGGGTCTCTGATTCTAATAAAGAGTTTACTCATCATAATATGTGATGTTATAATACTAAAGTATGCCATTATGTATTGGCCATTAGGGAACTCCTGTCAAGACATTGTCAACTAATAGGCTGCAACACTTACTGTGGCCTCTTCTAAGTGTTTTCACTGCTCCCCAATACGCAATGTTAGTAAAACCTTTGTAACCTTTAGTCACTAACACCTCAGTCCCTCTTTCACAATGGTCTCTGCAGTCAGAAATAATGGCAGAAGCCTCATTTGTGCAAAAGAGACTTTAACCCAACAGACTTACAATAATTTACACCAGAAATTGATGTACACCAGGTTAAAGCTGCCCCTAATAAGAGGTCCTCTTTACACAACAGTCTTTTGGTCAAGAGCAGGTTGAAAACACAGAATAGATGCAAATCTTTCCATTATACCTAATCTCAATGTTGTTTACACTCCTGCTTTTCTGTGACTTCATTTTCAACTTTGCCGTGTAGACTGGGGCAGGGTCTCAGAACAGTTATCTTGTTATAATAAAAGGGCGAGAAATTTAATGACAAATGACAGATCGAAGTACTGAAAGCGCACAGTACTTCATCTTTCATACAGACTGTATTAGCCTCTATATATATATATATATATATATATATATATATATATATATATATCCATCCCGATTTTCATCTGTATGCCAATCAGTTGTCTTGCAGCACTGGGGGCGTCCCCTGTGCGGTGAGAAAATTATCCAGCGTGCCTCTTCTTTCCTGTTTGGCCACAGGAAAATGGCCGACAGCGCATCTCCGTTGGCCATTTTCCTGTGGCCTCTCCCATTCGGCCACAGGAAAATGGTGACGGACATTCACAGTCGGCGCTTTTTGAACTAGACATGACGGGACAAGGAAGAAGAGGCAGAGGAGGCGAACAAGAAAAAGGCAGTGCTGTATAGTTTTCTCGCAGCACTGGAGACGCCCTCAGTGCTGTTTGAGTGCTGGGAACGCCCCCAGTGCTGCAAGAAAACTAATTAGCATGGTGATAAAAACCAGGATATCTAAGGAACAGCAGCGTGGAGAAACATCTACAGTTAGGAGAAGAATAACCTTTTTTAAGGCTATTGCATCGTGGGTTTAGCTTAAAACTGGATTCTAATGATAGAAACCCTTTAACTAATTGCAGAAGTTCCGTATAACTCTGCTACACTTGTATCTATATCAAACACATACAATGCTGGCGGCAACCAGATCATAATTACAATTTTGCAATGATGAGTAAGTGAGTGACCAAATAAAGCCGAGCTTGCACTTTGGCTCTGAATTTTTTATTTTTTAATAGTTTTTACTACTCCTATGTGCAGAGACTAATAACAGACTCCTATCTAGAGGGAAGAAACAACATAACAAAAGTCCAAAGCTTCAGTGAATTACTTGGCTTTTATGCATGCAACCCGGAAGGCAAAATTGAAATGAGTTTCAGGAAAAGGGCACATCATTATAAACTTTTAATTTCTGAAGCTGCATTAGGTAAGGACAGAAAATGACAATAGGCCAGGTGGAATGTCAGCACTGATATACTACAACAAACCTTTATGAGCACATTACAATTCATAAGAGCTAATAATAAAAAAGAAGTGATGCTGAGATGATGAATTGATGCTATGCAATTAGACTTATTAGAATTCACAAGAGTTGACAGGCAATAATCAAACCACTTTCACGCTGCCCACTGCAATTATCTTTGCACTTAAGAATCAACAAAGCACATAATGACTTGCACCCGATTAAAGAATTCACGAGAAATGGAATTTTAAGAGTTTTTTTTTCGGCAGGGAATTTAATTTTTGCCTGTTAACTGTATCCAATGAGACAGAGAAGACTATTTGGCAAAGTCCGACCCTTCACCGAGGGTGCACATTGTACCAGGCTGCGGAATAAATTGCTGACATAAATCCATAAAAATAACCATTCATGCAGAATAATTAGACATTTACAGGAATAGAAGAAATATTTCCTCCTAATAAAAGTCCGGACAGTTTGGTTAACACTTTTACTTTCCTGCCCTTAGACACTCCCGCGCTATTAACTGGTTTAACTTACAAACACATTGTACATTGTGTTACAGGAAATGTCCATCAGATAGAACGTAAAAGAAGTCATGGCTGGAATCCAGTATGCAGGACGCGCTGCAAAGGGGGAATTTTTAAAGGGAACATGCCATTAGGTTTGGGGCCACTAAACCACCAGGATACCACTATGCAGCTGGGATACATTTCAGTACCTGGTAGTAAAAGAATTTATAAGCTACCGGAGATCAGTCTTAAAGGGGTTTTTCAGGCAAAAAATGTTCTTTAAAAAATATCTGTTAGTGCTATTAATGGGTTAATAAATGCACCCCTATACCTTTAGCCATGTTTTCAGTGATTTCTGGGTGTCCCTTGTATCTCCTGCATTTGTTTATTTGGCTTCACCTTCCTGCTATTTAAGTTCCACACTAAGCCCTCTCACCTCACTCCTTCCCTTCCATACACCCCCTCCCTGTCTCTCTAGCTATCACGACCACTACTACTAGCCCTTCTCTACCTACTCAACCCAACCCCTGACCTCATCATATATTTACCTCTTTTCCTGCAGGAAGACCCCTCCTCCTTTACTGATTGTGTAGGCGCACACTCTTCTCCTCTTCAGTGATGATCCACCTTTACTGTGCAGGCGCGGGACCTGCACAGTAGAAGTGGATTATCTGCAGTAATGCACACAGAGCAGCGCTTGGAGAAGAAGCGGTAGTTAAAAAAGAAGGAGGAGCTGGAGGAGTTAAAAAAGAAGCCTGGAAGGTAAGTATGATAGAGTGGATGGGGACGGGGGGAGTAGTAGTAATGATCTGTTTCCGGAAACAGTTCGTCACTGGATAATCCAAAAATGTCCCTGGGTAAATACACATTTTTGATTATATTATTTAGAAAGTAGGAGGGGGGGGGGTTAGATTAGTGTAGGCATTTCCATTTATCCCGGACAACCCCTTTAAGATGAGCCTGTGGGTATCAAACGCATGAAGTCAAGGGCAGTTTACTGCATGCTTAGTCAAGTGACAGTATATTGTTCTCAGTTGCACCTGCGCAATACGCATGCACCCGATGCTGCTGGAGTCATCTCTGCATATTCATAAATTCAAAAGCGGTTTTACACTTCAGAAATCTAAACTCCAGCCTCTAAGCTACTGATCCAGATGACAGTGAGTCTTTAGGGTAATACCTGGGGGGAAAAATACCGTATACACGTCCATACGACATCTCACACAAATCACCGCTACACCACTGCGTACTAACTTCGAGCAACTATAGTTACATCTGACGTGACTGACAACTAAATTTTTTGATAAGCTTTGTTTAATCTCACCTATAAATGGTATTTTTTTCTTACAATCATCCCCTAATATATGGAAAGCTATCATAAAGGAGTACAAACTACCAGATGATCAAAGCGGATGTGTTCTTTCCAAACAGCTGCGGAAAGCGAAGATGGAGGTCATAAGGGATTTGTAGTATGAGAAGCTCTAGAGCCACTGGAGGCCAAGCCTTATTACAGACATGATGCTCCATTTCATGTGTGTCAAACACTGTTACATAATGTATATATTCTTATTTCCAGATTAGATAAAGAGTACCCTTTGGAGCTAAACCTGTCAAGTCCAACCTTTACATGAAAATTTCCTTTTTCTTAATATACCGCCTGAGGTAAAGCATTCCATGAGCACCAAAAGCTTTCTACAATTACATACAACCTGTGAACTATAATATATACTTTCATTGGGGTGTGTACCAGGGACGTAATTTGAGGGGGTGCAGAGGGTGCAGTCACATCGGGGTCCAGGAGCCTTAGGGGGTATATAAGCACTGGCATCAGTAATGAGATTACTGAGGCCCATAGACCAAGGAGACCCACAGATTACCCTAAACACACTAAAGTGGATTAAACTCCTTAGCACCTGTAACCATCACTAGCAAGAATTCGCTGTAGGACTGAGGTAGCGGTCCCCGGGCAAAAGATTGCACTAGGGCCCACATGACTTTAGTTATGCCACTGGTGTGTACCATAGAAATAGACCAGGCAATTGGGAGCTTCGGACCTCCATGAAACAATAATAGTGTAATACCTAAAGCTGCCACTTGGGGAAGCATACAACAAACAGATTAGGGGAAATTTACTATTCTCTCTATACCAGAAAACAGATGTAGATGGGGATAGTTGTTGGCTTATGTTTTGGCACTTTTTTTCCCTCCTTCTGTGCCCTGCTCACCATTTTTAACAGAAGTGGATGGAGTGAGGCAGAGACCAAGGTGGGCGGGGGCACTTCTGCCCAATAAATTTACTATATCTCACACCAGAAAAGTGTTTTAGATTATATAAAAAAAAGTCTATGATGGGTGTAGGTTCCTTTTCTATTGCATGGGGTGCATCAGAATTATTAAAAGACCAGAGCCTCCATTAAAGAGGACCTTTCACCACCTCCACCAAATGAAGTTCTTAGCATCTATTAATAGGTGACACTCCACTGATTCCAGCAGAGCTGAGTAACAAATACTGGTCCTGCCTGACACCGCCCAGTACAGAGCAAGTCTAAATAGCATGTTAGGTACCAAAACTAACAGCATTGATTGCTCAGGAATGGTGGGGGCTAGAGAAAAAATTCCAACTAGGCTATAATCAATGGAGCAGAGATTATTAAATGACATAAAGAACTGGAGTTGGAGATACTGAAAGGTCCTCTTTGACAAGAAAGCTGTACTTTATATAAACCATTTTGACTTGTGGCCAAGGTAGTTTAAGGTTTGGCTCTGATACTACTATGTGGTTAGAAAAAGTGTTTTTCCTTAGACATGTAGTTTTTGGCAGAACTCGACAGGGAGGTTGTTCCTGCCATCTTGGAGAACTGAGCACAGATCTTCTATGGATGTAGGCTTCTTCCATTCGTCCTGTCTCTTCATGTCATCCCGAGACAGACTGGAGGATGATGAGATCAGGGCTCTATGGGGGCTGTATCATCACTTCTAGGACTCCTCTTCGGGTTATCACACCAACTATTGATGGGATTTTTTCAAAATGTGAACTATTAACACTTCTTCAGATCAGACTGCATGTCTGAAAAGTTCCCTTTAAGAAACTAGGGCACACTAGGACAGAGTTTTAACCTACCACGGCTAACTTGCAGTAATGTACAGTAGCAGGTTAGGGGGATGAGATTTCTTCAGATCTCACATGCTGCAAAAAAAACCACTGCGGAAAGTAATCTGCATTGCAGTTTCTCAACCCATAACACGTCAATTATTGCTCTGTGTTACCACAAGCAGCAGAAAATCCAACGAGTTTCCCGCATGTGTACTGGCACCAAAACATCCAATTTCAGATGGTTTTTGCAGCAGCTTTTAGAAAAACAAGGTGCTGAATCCCTGAGACCAGTGGTGTAAATAAAGTATTGTGGGCCCCCAAAATTATCTTCTTGATAGTGATGGTTATGGGGGCTAAGGAGTTTAATCCACCTTAGTATGGTTAGGGTAATCTGTGGGTCTCCTTGACTTGTGGGCCAAATGGAAGCTGCAATCTCAATACTGATACCAGTGCTTATGGGTCCCCTAAGGCTCCTGGGCCAAGGTGTGATTGCACCCCCTCAAGTTACTCCCCTGTCTGAGACAATTTACCTGTCTGCCGTGTATCACCCCAACATAAAGGGTAATAAATCCCCGATAAATACAAGTTCCCGAGCGGTTCCTTTCTATCACTTTGGCAAAATCAGATATAGAACACCTCTTATTTGTATCAGATTCTCCGAAAGCTTTGATAGTGATGTGTAAGTAGGGGAAGTACTACAGAAAAACAAGGTAAATTAGCTTTGCAGAAGTCTGGGAAAGATTTATGAACTGGAATGGTGGAGATATTGGTCATCACCGATTTCCTACAAACAGCTACGATATGTGCAAAATAAGGGAAGTTGGCTGGTCTGTCTTCAAAAACAGATAAAAGGCCAGATTTGTCACCATTTAATCCACACTCGGCATTCTTTCAGAAGAGAGCACCTTTGAGCAGTACACAAAACCTGCCTTGCATTACTAACATGATATAAAACTCTGACACCATTATACAGCTTGTACTTGTAGCCAAGCCAGGGCTCTAGCAATAAAATCATAGCAATAACATTCCTGATAGTCTGAGCAGCTTAAAAACAACAGCACTGTAAAATTCATCCAAAGCTGACTTTGCCAAAGTTCCTACTACACATTTTGTTTCATAGTGGTCAAATAAATCTTCTACCACCGCAAATAATGTTCAGGTTATTTATTTACTGTTTTCCTATGCGGCTTCTTGTATTTTACTAAACTCTGGTAGTTCCAGGATTTTACTTCTAAACTTTTATTTCTATGGTTGACTTTATGGTTTGCATTTATTGCCGCATTTACAACAATTGTAAAAACACTTAGAACCTGATCTACCTGCCAACATACTCGGGGGTGTTATTAATCAGGGGTTATGGGCGAGCAGCAAGACTTCAATGACAAGGAGGAAAACAGTCAATAAAACACCTATAGTATACAGGAGAGACAGGGCAATCTTATTCCACTATTTAAAAAAATCTGAACATATTGTACAGTTCAACATTTAAAGGGATTGTCCTCAACAGGTCTGTCTTTTATGCCTAATGTCCCGTTCACATCTGCGTTTGGATTCCATCTGGGGGAGTCTGTATGGGGACCCCCCGAAGGGAATACCAAACTCAATTGCAAGCGCTGTGCTGTAAATGAACATGGACCCCATAGACTATCCGTGTGCCTGACGCGCGCTGCCCACACGAATCATGCGGACAGTTAAGTAGATTGAGAACTACTTTCCTGTGCGCAAGATCCCTGCAAAGATCTGGTGGCAAGCACACAGACCCCATTATAGTCTATGGGGTTCTGTGAGCTTTTACTGCACCAGCGCTTGCAATTGCATTTGGTATTCCATTCAGGGGGGTCCCCATGCGGACTCCCCTGCAAATGTGAACGAGGGCTTAAGGAGAACCTGTCACCAGGTCTGAAAACCCAATGAGGATTTCAGTGTTTTGTTTATTCAAATAAGTTCATCCATTCCAAAGATATAAGCCCTTTAAGTGTTGCTGGAACTTAGGGTATACCAGTGAAGTGGGCAGTAACACTGGGGCAATTGGCATGAGCCTCATGGAGTTTTTTTTGCCTTCCTCTGGATCAACACTGTAAGGGATTGTAGGGTTATAGGTTGGACTTGATGGACTGATGTCTTTATCCAACCTCATCTACTATGTAACTGCATAATATATAACACATAGAGACCCTGCCTCCAGAGAAACCAACTACAATGTTACTGGGCCACTGTGAGTTTCTAGTCTAACAGTAACTGGGTTGGGGACTCCACTGTCCCCACTTCTGTAATCCAGTTTTATTTTTAAAAACTAGATCGGCGGAATTGAGAAGAACCAGCTGCATCCTTCACTTACTGATCCCAATTCCTGCCTGCGGTCTCCTCCGCTTCCCCCTTCAGCCTCCAATGGGCCCTGTTGCAACACAATGACGTAATTTTCAGTGTACAGGGCTCCTTGGAGGATGTAATAGGCAAAACAGGGATCGTAAGTAAACACAGTGTAATACAGCCAGTAATGGGCTATTAAAAAAAAAATGAGTGTGGACCTGGCAGGGCCCCTAAAGGAACAGGGCCTTACAGGAGATTCACCAGTTTTCGGTGGGCCAGTCTGAACCCAATGTCCATCATAAGAGTAAAACTTTAAACATGGAACCTATCAGGAAATGCCTGAATTTGTTCCCTGAATTGGGGCAATTGGCATGAGCTTCATGGGGTTTGTTGCCTTCCCCTGGATCAACACTTTAGGGTTATAGGTTGGACTTGATGGACTGATGTCTTCATCCAACCTCATCTACTATGTAACGCTGTAGTGGGGGGAAAAAAATGGCCAAACCTATTATTTTTGCCATTTCACCTTAAAAAGGTGAAATGTGCTCCACAAAAAAAAAGACACCTTACACGGCTCCATACACAGAAATAAGAAGCGCTACAGGTGCCAGAAAACTGTAATATTTGGATTTTTCAAAATTTTATATTTTTGCAAAGGTATAAATCTGCATATTATAGTTATGTAATTTGTACCGTACAATGCATTATGTCAACACAAAACTCTTAAGAAAGT
The DNA here is from genome assembly GCF_031893055.1 of Leptodactylus fuscus. NCBI lineage: Eukaryota > Metazoa > Chordata > Amphibia > Anura > Leptodactylidae > Leptodactylus > Leptodactylus fuscus. The sequence continues at coordinate 32,898,176 of NC_134267.1, read as the reverse complement.
AGTGAAATTGCAGTTTGTTTGTTTTCTAATTACACCACTTACAGAATTTTTCCAGCTTCCCACATTGTACAGAATATTAAATGGCACCATTAGGGAAAAAAAAATAATAATAATTTGCTTTGCAAAAAATAAGCCCTCAGATGAGTCCTTGAACGAAAATAAAAATAATTTTATGACGTTTGGACGGCAGGAAGAACAAAACGGAAAATCAAAAAAATGGCACGGTCCAATAGGGTTAAACGGTTTAGTTACAACCGGGTGCGGGATTACAATCTGTGTACAATATGGCGAAATATGTCAGTGCCGCACATAAAATAACTAATAAACAGAGTTTTTAAGATTACCTATTAGTGGCAAAATGTAAACTAGACCAGTAAATAGTAATTTCTCTATTACAATATAACAGTATATAACCCGCTCCGGAACATCTACAAAGAATCAGATTCATTATCTGGAATCAAGGCTGAAGTAAAAGCACCTTACTAAAACCTTAAGAAGAGATGGTTATGGTTTCAGACAAGACATAAAAAACTCTTGATTAGCTGTCAGGTAGGATATTGGGCAATCTTCTCGAGCGGATCTCTTCTCTGCCTGAAGACAATATAGGAAACGTTAGTTGACAATGATAACCGGACAATTTTCTAAGAGTTCTCGAAGCCATGGGAGTATTACATGACGTCTCTCTACTGGATGACCATATTCAAAGCAAAGAAGTGGATTCAATTTCTCATCTTTATTTCTTGATTGTGTACTTTATTGTTCTACTGCTTTATACTCTTGACCTTGAAGGCATGTATATTTCTTATTTCCACTTATGTTAATGCAACAGCTATTAGTTTTAAGGGCATGTCAGAGGTCACAGGCCCAAAAGCAATTACGACTTCTAAAACAGCGACTTAATGGAGAAGTGTCAGTAACACGTCTGGAAGTTCAACACTAAACTAACCATTAAATAGACTCTATATTATAGTATAGGTTAAGAAGACCAAAAGTAGAGTTAGAAGTCTACATTATGTTAACTGATTCAGTGGACCGACTCCTGGAAGGTAATGGAACACTACTATTTACAGCAAGTATATAGAAAGTGTCAGTGTTTGCGGCCATACCAAGGGAAGCACAAGAAACACAATCCATAATAAAAACTATAAGTGCAACAAAGTGATGTAGGAATCTCTTCCCCATCTACTTCCAGAACATAAGGTAAGATAATCCTTTAATAGTCCCACCATGGGGAGATTCAGTGTGTAACAGCAGCCTAGATAATATAGTAATATAGTATAAGAATGAACACATACAAGGTCATAGCAAATAGAAAAGATACTAGGAGTCATAGCAACTAAAAAGAAAAGAAAGACTTCAGGGTCATTTAGTTCTCTGTGCGGAGAGATCTTCACTTAACCTGTTGTTGATTATACAGCCTGACCGCGGTTGGGAGGAAAGACTTTCAATAGCGCTCCTTCTCACACTTGGGGTGAAGCAGTCGGTCACTGACTGTACTGTCCAGTGCTGTCACCGTCTCATACATGGGATGGGAAGAGTTCTCCAGCATGGAGCTCATCACGGACAGTATCCTTCTGTCACCCACCACCTGTACTGGGTCCAGGGGGCTTCCCAGGACAGAGCTGGCCCTTCTTAACCAGTCTGTCAAGTCTATTTCTGTCCCTGGCTGGTATACTACTCCCCCAGCAGGCCACTCCAAAGAAGATGGCTGATGTTACTACAGAACTGAAAAAGGCCCTAAGAAGTGGCCCCTGGACTCCGAAGGCGCTCAGCCTCCTGAGTAGGTAGAACCTGCTGTGAGCCTTTCTGTGCAGCGCCTCCAGGTGATCAGCTCAGTCCAGCTTATTATTGAGGAGCACACCCAGGTACTTATAGGTCCTGACTATCTCAATGCCTGTCCCCTGAATAGAATATGAACATGATAGCATAAGACGCGGCACGGTGATACAGCAGTGGCATTTCAAGTGACAGCAGCACAATATATTAATACACTATTATTGTGCAAATATACATCATATATCACCAGCAAGAGCAGTATAGAACTATAATTATAAATCAGTACTTTATTGTTGCAAATAAACACATGCCATGAGCCTGTTCATATTGGGGACTCATGTATTCCAATGCTTAAAACAGGACCATTCATCACCCCCATCAACTTATTGTGTTCTTCAATAGGCACCTCTTCACTGATTCTGGCACAATTGGGATTTTTTCTCCATCCCTCCTGTTCCCAGGTAATCTTTTTAATACAAATGGGTGGTCTTGTTCTGGAGAAGATAGACAGGGACCACCCACCAAACAGAGGAGACCATAACTGTGCTGAAACTAACAGAAATGACTGGTAAGGAACGGTGAAGGTTAGAGAAAATATTCCAACTACTGATGTATGTGAAGAGTTGGAGTCGGTGGGGGCGGTAAAAGGTCCAATGGAACGACTGTGTAGAAGGGGTTGGCCTACACCTCCTTACACACGCAAAGAACAGACATGGAAGGGAACCATTTGGGACCTGGAGTTTCAGTTGAGGATAAAATAGCATGGCATGGCGAGTCCTGACGATTTCAGACACACTGGGAATAAGTTAGACTCTGGTAGAGTTTACTGTAGTGTAAAATGGAACTAATTTTCCTCATTATTTTTCATTTCACCACCCTACAGCTACAGAATATGAGTCATATTGGAATTTTTAACAGAGATCTGGAGAAATACAGAAATTTGTACGAAAAAAACACTTCTGTACGTAAATGATAAAATCATTACAGTTATTCATTGTGTTTACCGTAGATGAGGAAGGAACGGCAAAATCCTCTGCCAGATAAACAGTATTTTGCCTAATTTATTAGCACTCCCTCTGGCGTGAACATCATTTTCCTTCTGAATTGTTTATATCTCTTCGTGTTATCGGCGAGCGCAGCCTCGGCTAATGAAAGTATAAAGGAAAGGTTGCTTAGGAGAGATTTCCGTCATATACAGCGTGTGATCCTTTAGTTGCTAAAATACAAGTTTTCCTCGCCTTGGAATAAGTGAATATGACAAGGTACATGTCTCATACAGCCTTCATTACTGCAGTAATGTTTGTGCAGCTTAGCGAAAAATCTACCTCAGAATGAGTAATGAATTTCACTATGTAGTAATGAGCAGCCGAAAATGTAAAAATGACTCCGAGAGGCTTAAAGGGGAAACGTTCCTTCTTAGAGGAAGAAAGCATGCTTGTGTATATGGGTTTGCATGTATAAGGCATAGGCGCGTGGTGAGCGGGTCTATTATTTGGTGGGGTGTGTGTGTATGTGAGCTCAGTTACCTGCATTTATGTTTCTTATAAAATATATATATGTATACAGTCTGATGTATTTATATATATGGTGCATTGTTCTGTATCTACAGTGTGTGCTGGTGACCTGACTCGAATACGCATTTGTGCAAAAATAATCATGTTCATATTTCCCACCTAAATATAAAATATGATACCGTATATACTCGAGTATAAGCCGACCCGAATATAAGCTGAGGCCTCTAATTTTACCACAAAAAACTGGGAAAACTTATTGACTCGAGTATAAGCCGAGGGGGGAAATGCAGCAGATACTGGAAAATTTTAAAAATTTAAATGGTCGGAGTTTTTGGGTGCAGTAGTTGCTGGGTGCTGGGGAAGGGGAGGGGGTGTTTTGGTTGTCTGTCTGCCCCTTCCCTGAGCTTGAGGACTGGTTCCCCCCCCCCACACTTGGAATTCAGCCTGGCTGAATATAGGGTATCTGTAGTGCTCCTATTAACCCCTTCCTGACGGAACAGGAACACTGCAGATCCCCTATATTCAGTAGACCGGGCACTGTTAGACACAGGGATACCTAATGTGTATGTGTTTCACAGTCATTTTCTACTTTTGTGTCTATTCTAGAGAAAGGAACGATTCACAACTTTTAATTTTGTTATTTTTTAAAGCTTCCTTTTAATTCCCACTGTTTTATGGGAGATTCTATACATTGATATTGCAGCTGGTCATAGACCCACCCCCCCCTAAAAAAAAAAAAAAAAAAAAAAAATTGTTGCTGACTCGAGTATAAGCCGAGCGGGGCTTTTTCAGCACAAAAACTGTGCTGAAAAATTCGGCTTATACTTGAGTATATACAGTATATATCAGGAGGATCGACAGCTTCTTCTAAAAAACTGAACATTTATTGTAGTCTTCATAAAGGTAGATACAGGAAAAATACTGAATAATCCTGCACGCCCGTGCAAAAGACCCCAAAACGGTTTCTCAGCAGACAAGCTGCATTTGGATATCAGAGGTTTGCTTTAAAAGCCCATTGACATTAATGGGTTTTTAATCTAATCATATGAAAGCCGTGCAATTTTGGCGGAATCATGGGGGGCGGACAGCAGCGCAAGTGTGAACACCCTCCAACAGATTTTTTTTTTCTTGACTTTTCAGGCAGAGTTACTTTATACATATTAGTCTATTAAAAGAGGACTGTAATAGAAAAGACATCTTGCTGCTCCTATGCTCTGATACTTTAAGCACTGCTATATTTGTAGATAAGAGGCTGCTAGTATACAGAATGAGTCTCCTACTTCACCTTGGTGTTGTCCAGGACAGGACACAAATTTGCCCTTTAAAAACTGAGGAAGCACCAGCAAATTTGGGTCTGTTGGTGTATGGTGAACATACAGTATACATCTATGAGTACATGAAGAATGTATGGTACGTATCGGTTTCCATGTTTTTATATTTGCATGCGGTAACTAGACTTTTTACATTAATAAAGGGACGATTAAAGGGAGCCTGTCAAGTGGTTTTTCAACCATAAAATGGTCCCATCGTGTGCAGGTGAAGTAATCCCCTTTCCTATGGTGCCCTCTGTAATCTTTCTGTCGCAGCAAAGTGAAGTTAGAAATGTTTGAAGATATAAAAAGTCAGATGGAAATAAAGTAGTCACATTGGGTGGGAGCAGCTTCAGCCTAGTCATGGTGTCCATATGCTAGTCATGGTGTCCATATGCTAGTCACACCTTCACTTTCATGACGGACATGATGGTCGTCTTGGTTTTGTATTGAGCCATAATAGGGCACCCATGATGTGTATGATGCTTTTATTTTACAGTACATCAGTATGCCTCCGAATTCATGGGAAGACATATTGAGGTCTTCCTGTCAGATTATAAATACAAAGCAAAAAAAATGTTGCATGATTAATTGGAGTCTACTGGAGTGCATTTACTTTACAGACACTACAAATTGACATTACACTACAGGCTTTCTATAAGAAATCGTCACACACAATAGAAGCTGGGTGGATACAGTGTCGTGGGACATGATATATCTGAAAGATCTGAATTGGAAATCGGATCTCCTGTATTTATTTAGACTAAAGAAAAATATGATAAATTGCTTCGGTTATGTTATTATTGAGGGTTTTCTTTGTATGTACAGATATTTATTTAGCATTGAGACATAGGTATAATGACTGGTATGTTGTCTCTATTCCACTATGGATACTCATGAATTATCCATGATATACATTTATATCCACTAGGGATGAGTGAACTGGCTCGTATCAAGAAGAGATTGTTGCAAATTTTCCAAATTTTTGGTACAAATCAATTATACTCAAGGATCTCTTCAGTCCCCAGAATATAAGAAGAAACCCAGGCGAGGTGAGTAAATATAACAGTCAAGCTCAGCTTTCCTGGGTTCCATCGCGGCATCTATAATGGGTTCTAATCCTCTTTCGGCCTCTTGCTGATATCTTGTTAATGACGTCATTCAGAAGCTCAACAGAGGCTGAAGAAGATGGGAAACTGCACCGGATTCTGAAATGGAGCCCAGGAGAATTGGACATGACCACTCCCCGGGGCTTCCACGTACTACACTTTGGGGTCTCAAGAGACACATGAGATGAACAGCAGCAGTTTTGATACACCAAAATTATACATAGTAGATGAGGTTGGATGAAGACATCAGTCCATCAAGCCCAACCTACTGCTGGGTCAACGTCGCGAATATACGAAAGACAAATTTTTTTGAGATTGGCCCAAAACTAGTCTCCCCCCTTTGAGCTATTACAATAGGTTCCAGCCTATTTTTAAGTTTAAGAATTGTGCTGTGAAAAAAAAACATGACTGTTCGCAACACATAGCAGAGTTCACATTGGCATTGAAAACTATTATTTTACGACTGTCTGGAAGATGCCTTAATGGATCAATAAAGTATCAAGATTTTCCTTCAGTATGCAGACATCGATTATGTTTCATGTGGTTTACACTTGCACACCAGCTGAGTTTGCGTTGAGCACCTGACGATAAGAAGGACTTGGAAATAATTTATGCAATTACACATGGTGGGTCTCAAACTTATCTGATTTTTCTCATACAGGATAGATTTTCATATTGTAGGTTTCATGTACTAAGAAGTTAGGGAAGCGGCAAAGGCGAACCAAACATAAACAAGTGACATGTATTTACTCCCCCTGATTACATAAATTAAATGAATTGCAATCCGAGCTTAGATCCGGCGTGATTGTGTAATTAGGTAATTATCTCAGCTGTCCAACAAAGGATTAAGCAAAGATCCATAGTACTGCGCGGCAGCTCATTCTGTACAATATAGCTTCTTATTTATGATGGTTTGCATAGTCAAGTCACTTTAGCTGCAAATTCACAATCTATCATTTATTAAATTGTGTAGGTGTGATAAATCTGAAAATAAATTAAAATTATTATTACAAAACATTTCTTATCCATGTCCCATCACAATGATGGTGGGCAGATCAGTCAGCTGCCTAGTGCAACATTTTAAAGGGGTTGTCCAAGATTATTGTAGAGTTATCCACTTCCTTTACTCAGACCAGTGAAGTAACTACCATTAGTCCACACTGCAGCTCAGTCCCCTTGAAATTATTATTAGTGCTAAGCTGCAATACCAACCACTATATAATGTATGATTCTGTGCTCTGTAAGTAGTGAATAGGTCACAGCCAACCGTATAGTCCCAGACAAAGCCTTTATGTTTGTGGTCTCTCTCACAACAGTTCAATTGTCCATTGCTAGCTACTATGTAGAGCGTTAAGGAAAACTGCTGCCTGGAAGTAGCCCCGCCCATGCTTAATCCACTAAGTCATGACTAAGTTTATGCCCTACTCTTGCCTTCAAAAAGGCTTATCCCTTAGTGATTAAAAAAAAACCTTCAAAATAAACAATTTGCTCACAATGTTTCTTCAAGTATCCTCTGCTTTATTGTCACATGAGAAAGGCCGCTTAGCTAATGACTGGGTGAAGCTAGTCACCACTTTGGCCAGTAATGGGCTGAGCTGTCATTTCCTAGGTGTTTAGGGGAACCAGAAAGCCAACATCGACGGGGGACCAAAAAGATAACACAGGCAGGGGACAAAAAAGCTAACACCAACGGGGGACCAGAAAGCAAACATCAGTGGGGGACCAGAAAGCAAACATCAGTGGGGGACCAGAAAGCTAACACTGGCGGGGGACCAGAAAGCGAACACTGGCGGGGGGCCTAAAAGCAAACACTGGTAGGGGATCAGAAAGCTAACACTGTCGGGGGACCAGAATGCTAACACCGGCAAGGGGCCTAAAAGCAAACACCAGTAGGGGACCAGAAAGCTAACACCGGCAGGGGATCAGAAAGAAAACACCAGTAGGTGACCAATTCTGCAATAAAAAGGAAGCAGTATGGATCAGTAATATTGAATTGCTTCTCTTACTTTTTAGCCCATTAGGACTCTATTGTGAATTTTTTTTCTCTACTGGAAAACCCTTTCAATCTCCCATCAAACAGTTTCATCAGTACTTTGGATAGAGACTAATCCTGACAATAAGCAGAACATTTAGAGTGAACTCTGGACATGACTTGTACTGTGCAATTCTAGATCTGCTATAGAAGAGGACTAATCTTTGTTGTCGTTGGGTAACGTGATCTACTGTGGAACAACATAATTAAGTGTCATGGTTTAGATATATGGTAGAAGCAGCAGCAAGCATAATCCCGCTAGCACGTCCCTGATAATTCACCCCATAGTGACGAGGTAATGGGACTGCAGATTATTAGCTGAAATGTGCAGTGTTTTATCACTTCCAGGATGTGACCAGGCTGCAGGCTTCCTTGTTGTTTTCTACGCTCCCTTTCTGGGGTGACCTATTAAAAGCCTAATGAATCAGTTGCTTTTGATGTATAGCTGTGGTGTGTATCCGAGTGGAAAGCACAATCTGACCTATCTAATTCCTCTTCCTCTTTTCCTGCTTATGGATAAATACATAGCACTGAATTACACCTCTGTGCAGAGTGCCACAGCTCAGCAATAGTCCGGAAAAAACATTACTATTTTTTCAACAAATAAATTTTTTTAATTTTCAGCTTTTTACTTTTAATGAATATGTTCTGATATATATATATATATATATATATATATATATATATATATATATATATATATATGGTCAGGGGATAATAAGACTCCTTGAGGAGTGGGCACCTTTGTAGGCATATGAAGACTTGCAAAGCCATTTTTGCTCCACTAGGGGATTATGGGGAATATGCAAATCTGTTTCCCAGGATGTAATTAGGAAAACAGTGCCTCTGTACAATGCCTCTTCAGACAGCCCGCTAACATCATGCATGACTTTTTCAATAAGCCTAATAACATGATGCAGGGAGTATTGCCAAACCAGTATATCCATTCTAAAAGGAATTTTTTTTTTTTTTTTTTATTAGAATCTATTAGAAAATGAAGATACATTTTAGGTCCAAATCCATACTGAAAATCCATACCACCTGCACATACTCTTATGGTCCTAAAAGTTTTGCAAGTTTCTTATTATTTAGCGATATAAGAGAATTGTAGTGGGAAGACGAACCCTTACTGAGTGTTGCCCATTAATGGACAGGAACACAACCACATTATCACTTTCCTTTCACAGAACTGTAGGAAAAATTGGAACAAAACTGACACTCACTGAATGTATTCACTGGACTAAAAACACTATTCAAAAATAAAAATTAAAAAATTCCCCTTAACTTGATGTCAATGTATCAAAAGGGGTTGCCCAGGTTTTCTTTAGAATAGGTTATACATTCAGGGCACAGACCCAACTGCTTTTGAGACCCTGTTGTGTATAACATGGTCATCAGTTGTTTGAATGGGTCATGGTGGTCAGACAAAAACCTCTCCATTGTTGTGCAGTATATTTTGTAGCGGCTGTGCTGTACTATCACACATTGAAGATACAAATGAATAGGATAGAGCTGTTGTGTAGCAGTAGTTACAGTCATGACACAATTTACAATTCTGTGCCTGGTTATGAGTAGCGCTCAACACTCAGCTGAGTATCCAGGCCTCTTCCAACAGCTGGTCGGTGGGAAAATGGGACTGTTACCGCCATCTAAGGATAGGCCATCAAAATTAAAATCCCAAAAAATGCCTTTAATTATCATTTTCACATTTTTTTTTATATTTTCAAAAACCAAGCACACAGTGTAGAAAGTAGTACATAGAATATCATCAATTTACATTACCTTTAAGCAAAGCTATAAATAACAGTTCGTACATTTATACACGTATTGTTACTTTACATCACTTTTAAGCAATATCCTGCTGCTTTAGTTCCTTTTAAATGTCAAGGGGCTCCAGAACATTCCAATGCTTCTCATTTTTACGCTTTGCTTCTTATCCGTCCCCCACTCACCCAACATCCGTTTAATTGAAAACATTCATTTATACCAAAGCTGTGACCCAGACAAAAACACAGCAAGACGGAGAGTATATCCTTTCATTCCAACCATTACCTGAACCTAGCAGTTTAGTATTCTTGTTAAATAACACATCAGTTCCTTCGCTTCGTAGAATGATTCCCTTGTCTGACTATCAAGATCATATTGCTGATATACAGTACCTGGAAATCCAGCTGCAGCGAAGACCAAGCAATGATCCATAGAGACTAATCTTCCAACCAAAGATGGCAAAGGAAAAGAAGGAAATAGAATGTATCAAAGGACATTAACGGAGTGACTCCGCTATGGCTCGACTATGGGCGATAAACCTTTATTTCAATGTAGAGAGGGAAGATCTTTCTTAAGTTAGAAATAATTTTTCCCTTTTCTCTCTAAGAAATGTTAACAATGCTAAAGAATTTTGGGTGAAAAGGCTCCAAAGAAGAAATAATGGGCCACTAAGATAACCAAAAATTAAGAAAACAAAGATAAATTTTTAAAAAAATCCAAAAACTGACCAAGTCTCGAAATGAGACCATATATAAAAGATTCAAAGTCAGCTCAAGAGATGAGTATACAACCATAGAGGCGAGGCCAGCTCTGATAACCATACTTAGAAGAAACTTATGGCAGACTGGTAAAATATAGGACCCTAAGCGACTGCTGTCTACATATACAATATCATATAAGGCAAATCAAATTTAATAAACCAGTATACAGTCAATTAAAAAAAAGGTAATCTGCCGGAATGTATGAACAGTCAAATACTAATTGAAATCTTGAAGTTCTTGGAGAACTTCATGTCTAGGGATGTGTGAACCAATTCATAAAGAGCAAGGTTCAATTATGAAATCCCAAAAATTTTTGCGTTCAGTCCAACCACGGGTCAACGCGCACCAAAGGGGTCTTTGACATTATTCAGGAGGCCAGAAAAGATAAGAAAAAGACATGGACCCCCAGCAGACACCACAATGGAACTGAGCAACATCTGCCCGAAGCCTCTGCTTATTATAGCCCTTCTGGTTCAGACCAAATAGGATTGGTCCAATATGAAACTACATTGGATCTCATGAGGTTGGCCCAACGCTATTCCTGTGCTTTAAGTCAGAGGACTTCTTGATGATTTGCTTTAGCATACAATGTATTTTACTATTTAGTATTTTACTAGCAGTCTATATGAGCAGTAATGCAGAGAGGGAGCGAGAACCAGTCTACAAGATAATTGGGGCGTTCCTGTCACTACCCAACACATTGTTGGCTTATATACAACAATGCCTACGCTATTCATACACTTACAGTATCTTTCTTAGTTCTCCTTTTCATATAGTACAGCAGTGTTCAGTGTTTGATAGGGGAAGATACATTACTTTGTCACCGGTTTTCATGTCCTTATCTACAGCTGTTTTTATGAACTGGAGCATTTATACCTAGTAGGACAGAGACTTCATATCTTATAGACTTGGAAGTATTTCTTCATGGACTCATCCTCATATAATGCAGAATAAAACAATTGTGTTGTGATCCTGTAAACTTTTATATTACCGTCTATTAACCTCAGCCCCCATTATTTCACTGTAGTATGAGCTATATTGAAGGATGGACTGAGCATTTGGGCATTAGAGCAGCGTTCACTGGCCCATGGCAAGTGGGGGCCCATAGCCCTTTAGTCACCTACTTGTTTTTCTACTAGATAAAACCTAATAGATTGTTGTATTGATATAATCTGATTTTTTTTTTCTAGATGTGGTCATGGGTGCAGCCATAATGCCTGAGCTAGTGATGACAGTATTTATAGATATACTTTACAGCAGCCACATAGACTATAGGAACCTGTAGTCTAGCGTGCCGATAAGCAAACCAATTTACAACAAACTGGGTTCTTTACGATTTTTCCAAAAATTTTGGGTTCAACAAGCTGAAACTATGGGGGATTGGTCAACTTGAATTATTGTTATACAATGGGGTCTCATGACCCCCAATATGACCAATGAGGCCCAATCACAGACGACACAGGTGAAGGCGAGTATGATTGCTTGTTGTTTCCCCACACACACACACATTTTATCTGGTGTCCAATTTTTATACTCACGGGTACAAAACTTCCAGTTTGGTCCGAATCTAAACTCACAGGAAAACCTCAGAAATATTTGTAAAATTAATATTGCAATATTTGTCCACCACAATCCTGGATATGACTCATTGACTGTTTTGGGAGTGTGTGGTTACTAAAGAGAGGGAGTTGTCATCATCAATTATTGTCAGTGGTGCGATCCTGTGTTATGTGCCTTTGGCAATCTTGTCTGTGATGATTATGTGTGGACAACGGAGATCATTACAACTTTTCTACTGTAAGTCTAAGATTTTATGGCTAATTTAACACTTATATGAAAAATGTGTAACATAAATGGGTAATTGTTGGATAATACAATACTACATTCCCTTACAAAAATAATATGTATCATGGTTATAGTCGTTTCAAATAGGTCCATGGCCATTAATGACCAATAGTCATTCATTTTTGACTATTCTTAGACAATATAATTGCTCATCTTCACCATGGGGGTTACCTATAAGACTAGTTCCTCAGACCACAAGTCCATCATCATGACTAAATCTTCCGAAGTTAAAGGAAGCGCCATGGCTCACTATGAAAGTTAAACAAGCAGTAGGGACCCAAATATGTCCATAGGCTGACCTGACCGGATAATTTTCAATACTTCTTCATTTATATTACAGGAAATGGAACTATCACATAGAAACATCTTAAAGATTTCAGTGCTTGTGAAGCAGGAAAGGTCACCCCATTATCTCCACATCTTCACTTTCTCCAGAAGAAACACCTTTGAAAAGCATTTTTTTGTAAGCAGACGACTGAAAAAGGGACATCTGTTGGTAGCTTTATCTCTTTTTTAAGATCAGAAATATTCTTAAAAGTTATTGTCAAACTTTTACTGTCTTGTGAAAAGGCCAAGGCATCCTTTCTTTGGCAGTCTTTTGTGGCAATCTTAAAAGGTACATTATTAACCCCCTTTAAGAAGTACCTAATAAAATATATAAAAAGGAGACTTAAGTCTTGTATTTAATAATAACACCACTAAAAGCAGTGGAATATAATACAATGGAATATCAGAAATATTTCTAGGAAAATAATAATAGAAAAAAACCTCTTGAAAATGAGACTCAGCCACCCTTACTTTTCAAGGTGTAACTTCAAATGTTCCTACTATGCCAACATCACTATGTAAATATGGTCAAATGTGTTGGATCTTCTTTGACTGCCTTTGATTGCCATAGATTTCACAAAAACTCAGTTATATCCTGTATGTCCAATGTCCCCACTCCCAAAACAAATGGGGTTAAGTAGTTGTGTCCTAAACAAAGAAAAAAGAGGTGTACACTAATGCCTCTCAATAAAAACAATGGGAGGTAAATTACATTTGGAATTTGATGCAGATTTTGAGGCAGATTCTGGCTCAAAATCGGCTCCAAATTCTACTGTGTGAATGTATCCTAATGTTATTCCTGGCATCCAGTCTGACCATTTAATAATGGGGTACATGTATTGATCCAGTGATAACAATCTATGACCCATGTATTCTAATAGTACATACGGATAGGTCAGAGTGAAACAAGTATGTTGGTTTTCATGGAAGAAGTTTCGGACTATATCCCACCACTGCCAGTCCCTGAACGTCAGCATGGTAGCTACAAGATGGACAAACCACACATGTAGTTCTTTCTTGTCAAACCTCTACCCAACAATCCCAAATATCTTTATGCATACCATATTATTCATTAGAATAATAACTTAAAGCGTCCTCTGCCTCAATGGCATATTAGTGACTGCCTATCAGCAAGGCTTTGTGATTGACTATATAGGCACGGTGTTTTTCTGAACATCTTAAAATTACAAAGCCATTTTTAGGAATTCATAGTTGGTCAGAATAGTAAAGGTTTAAGCTACAGGCTCAATTTACTTAAAGGGGATATTTGGGGATTTTGTGATGGAAGTAGACAGTTGTGTAACTAAAGTCTTCTGGGCCTGGTGCAATATTTTGTCCGGGGCCCCCTACCTCATTCCTACAGTGAATTCTTGATAGTGATGGTTACAGGTGCTAAGTAGTTTAATCCACCGTAGTGTGGTTAGGATAATCTGTGGTCTCCTTGGCTTATGGGCCAGATGGACTCGACAATCTCAATACTGATGCCGGTGCTTATGGGCCACTTAAGGCTTCCTGGGTCCCGATGCGACTGCACCCCCTCAATTTACGTCCCTGTAAGTAGATACTTGCAGTGCTGTACATTATAGTCACTTAAAAGTAAATAAACTAACTCTGTATACTCTGAAGGTGCGAACACAACCTCAACAGCTGTTAACCAAATGAGTCTGCCAAACTCTCCATACACATGAATATTTGGCTGAGTGTGCTTTCTCTCAATGGGAAGAGAGATCTAAGCTGCTTCCAGATATCTGTAGAGGTCTTCGCTCTACCTTAACAACAAAGAATGTCGCATGGTGACATTAACCCTTCTTCCTCCAAGATCAGCGACATGGCCAAATATCTGATATACATGAGATGGGTCACAGGTCATGCTGAAACCATCAAGCAAGATGGCACTAGTCTAATTTACATGGTTTACTTGATAAAACTTTCCATGTTTTAATTGAATGGATTGACAGTTCCATTATAATCGTTGTAATATTATATAACATGTAGTCGGTAATACTAGAGAAAGGCATATTTAGAAATGTATTTATATTCTACTATGCAAATACATGTGCTAAAATCTAGGTCAACCAAGGAGATGATAGCTTTTTGCTCCATATGAAATTTTCAAGACCATGTTATACATTATTGACTATGCAATATTGTACTTAGCTCCAAAAAGTATGGATGACGGCGACCACCATGAAGGGTTACAGCTACTATGTGCACACCCTTAAATGTAGATATCATGTTGATAAACAACCTTGCTTTCAAATTTTAACTATCCTTTACAAAGGCGTTCATCTAGAATCAGCAATTTACTTCTATAAAGGGAGGACAGCAACCAGCTGGTGACTTTCAATTTGTTTTCATGTAGCCAAGCTCTGGCAGGTTTTTATTTCCAAATACAAGTCACATAATACAGATCTAATGCTGAAATAAATTTGGAAAGTTCAGATTCTTCTATGCGAAACAGAATGTAATTCAAGAGAAGAAAATCTTTTAAATACAATGTTATAAGAACAGACTCAAGGGCAAATTTATGAAAGTCCTTGTTAAAGTGTAAAAATGGAGCTATTGGTTTGGTAAGTACAATTCCATTCTACAGTATACTGTAACACATATTCAATTAATAGAAAATTAATCACATTATAAAGTAGATAAATAATGTCAATTTTAATAAGCTTAAAACTATAATTTTTTTAACATTCACAAATAGATGGAATTTTAAAAACTGTTTAATTTTAGTTTCTAAAGAAACATGCCAACACCATGACAGTGGGTCAGAGCGTCATGACATCAGCGCACCCCATGGGAACCAATGGGCCTCAGTGGTGACCTTGTGGGACACGTGACATCAGCCAGAGACCAGAAGAGGACGCTGGGGAATTGGGAGATGCCGTGTGGATGCCCAGTAGAGCCTAGTAGAGTAGAGTAGCCTAGTACCTGTTTGTTATGTTGCAAATCCTCTGGGTCTCCACCTCTAGCATTTCTAGTTCATGCCAAGCAAGTTCCACCAGAAACGGACCAGTTGGCCAAACCTCACAAATGTTCCAAGAGGTTCGCCCATCTCTAGACCTAACGTACTGTAGACTCTCTTTTTTTGGGGAAGGGGGGAATTCCATCATGTTCTGTGAGTTCTATACCATTCGCCCTAATATCAGAGCCCCATTAATCCTAAACACGGACAAACTGGCAAAGTATAGGCAAGGCTGAGGGGACACACACAAATACTTTGAGAGTAATGTTAGACACGGTCGAAATGTTTTTCTTCTAATATTCTCATATGTAGACGCATCATTCACTGTTTTCAAGGCACTGTATTGGCACCATGGTAACCCAAGAACACCTGTAAGTTTTCAGGAAATATCTTCATTGTTTAAGAATAAACAGAGGATTTTATACAGCACGAAAAGCAAACAAAACTGCTCATTTCAAAAGAACTGCAAATAGAATACATAGAAATGATATTCTCAATTACCTTCTGTGAAGACAGTACCTAAACAAAGCCTTATAAACTCTCTTCTCAAAACAAGTTACTATTCTGTAATGCCAAAAAATACATGAACTCAAAAAATGCAGCTGTGTCTAACCTTACCACCTCTTGAGAACGGTTAAAGAGGACCTTTCACCCGGTGGCGTAACTAAAGTCTTGTAGGCCCGATGCAATTTTTTGTCCGGGGCCCCCTACCTCATCCCTACAGTGAATACTTGATAGTAATGGTTAGGAGTGCTAAGGCGTTTAATCAACCTTAGTGTGGTTAGGGTAATCTGTGGGGCTCCTTGGCTTCTGGGCCAGATAAAAACTGCAATCTCAATACTGGTGCCAGTGCTTATGGGCCCCCTAAGGCTCCTGGGCTGCGATGCAACTGCACCCCCTCAAGTTATGCCCCTGCTTTCACCACTTTTACCAACATGAATTCTTAGCGTCTCCTGATATGCACTGCCACAACGATTCCAGAACAGTTTACATTTTTTCTCTAACCTCCAACGTTCCGAACAATAAGTGCAGTTAATTCTGGTGACTAACGTGCTACTTAGGATCTCTACTGTTAAGTGGGCAGTCTCAGGCAGGTGTCATTCAAAGCTACAACAAGAGGCAGAGCTCAGAATCACACCCCTTGCCTGCTCCTTCCTAACACTGCCATTCTAGATAGCATATTAGACACCAAAACTATCAGCACTTATTGCTCAGGAAAGGCAAGGGCCACAGAAAAAAATTACAACTGTGTTGGAACCATTGGAACAGACCATATTAAATTATATGAAGAGCTGGACTTGGTAGAAATAGTGAAAGGTCCTCTTTAAGGACTACAATTTTTCATTAAACCAATTCAATATGCTAAGAAACCTCTTGATGGATCTGCAACACGACCACTGAGAAGCCACACACAGACACTGAAAGGATATATATCTTGTGCCAAAGTATCAAGATATGTAACCCGTGGTTAAAAGTTCATAATCTCATGATATATATTTTTTAGACATGTCCAGCCACGATGTATAGCATAGAAGGAATAGGTCATAAATCAGAGGGATGAATCCTTAAAAGGACACTTGTGGCAAAACAAATGCACGGTGTTACAATTAGAGCACAGTCCTAAGGGGTGGTGAATGTCTCAAATATCACCCAAGTTGATTTCAATTGTGTTTCCTTTATGATCCTGATCCAGAGTTTCCAATGTTTGCGGGTTCCTACAATGTTTTGGGGCAGTGGGGGCAAAAAAAGGAGAAATTGGCTATTTTAAAGCTAATTTAATAAAGAATATAGGATCTACCGCACTGTACACAACATTGAAAAGTAAGGCCTTGTATTATTACCATACAGGAATCAGTACAGAATGTAAGTGGGTCACGTCTCCCTTGTTGAGCAAGTCTAGCTCCCAGTGGAATCATCTCATAATACAAGTTCTCCCCTTCAAGCAAAGGTGTAGGTTTTCTCTGACACCTGCGCTGTGTTGGGATTGGTCAAGATAATGGGATCTTGTCAAAAAGCAATATAAAATTATTTTTTCTTTCTATTTCATTTCACATCTTGTTTCTTCAAAAAGACCTGTAGTTTGTACACTGCGCACCCATGACCTGCAAAGGCCAAGGCCTCGGGGACTCGAAGGAGAAAAGTTGCGCACAGTCACCTTTATCATTTTTACGAGGCTGCGGCTGCTTATTTAAGTCACTCACATTTTGTGCCATTTCAGCACGAGTTAAACAAAATTCTCTATTTATTAGTGTCACATAATGGCACATTAAATTTTATGCGTTTCAATTGTTCTTAATGACTCATTATTGTATTGTTTCTGAATACACATTTACAGTTATTGAAAATGTTTTTTAAGGGCACTTGTTAGAAGCCCAAAATAAATTATCTTGGCATGTACCTAATCAATTTGCCAATTTAAATTAAAAATAGAGCAAGGTTAATAGACCTATTCTAATTCAAGATGATTTTTTTTCCATTGCTCTTGAAAGTCGTTACATCCCGTTGACCTCCCGCGGTTAGAAAGAAGACTCCATCTCAATGAAACATAATTAAACCGGCCATCATTATCAGCTCTCGCCCCATACATACACCCTACTTTAATTTAGAGGCGATAAAAATGTAATCAATACTCCTGGTAAAGGGGTGAGATCTGAAATAGAAGGAGCGAACTTTAACCAGGGGAAGTCGGACTCTAGGTGACATGAATACATTTAATGATGACCCAATAAACACTTTCCCAAGCACGTTTTTCATCTCATAACATTTTCTCCTTCGAGATGCTGACTGATATTTTAGCAGATATAATTAGAGATATCAGAAACAGTTTGTATTGGACCAGATTCGACTGAATTTTTCAAATGTTTTGGGTTGATCCGAACCCTAAACTTTGGGGAGTCATCGACTCGTAAATTCTGAGGTCTTCCAGAGGAGGTGTAAAAAGAAAAAAAAAATGACAATCATTTATACTGACCTTCTTTCGCCTCTACTGGGCCTCCTCATGGCATGTGGCGCTCTATCTGGGGTCTTCTCTGGCCTTTTCCAGAAGTTTTTGGAACAAACTGAACACATACCATGAAACTACAAACTAGTGTCTCAAAATAATAGATATAACAATATATATGAAAGTGGTAGAAAAAAGAGGGACAACATAGGTAGGATTGATTTTCACAAATCCTTATACAGTCCTATGAAAAAGTTTGGGCACCCCTATTAATCTTAATCATTTTTAGTTCTAAATATTTTGGTATTTGCAACAGCCATTTCAGTTTGATATATCTAATAACTGATGGACACAGTAATATTTCAGGATTGAAATGAGGTTTATTGTACTAACAGAAAATGCGCAATATGCATTAAACCAAAATTTGACCGGTGCAAAAGTATGGGCACCTCAACAGAAAAGTGACATTAATATTTAGTAGATCCTCCTTTTGCAAAGATAACAGCCTCTAGTCGCTTCCTGTAGCTTTTAATCAGTTCCTGGATCCTGGATAAAGGTATTTTGGACAAACAATTCAAGTTCAGTTAAGTTAGATGGTCGCCGAGCATGGACAGCCCGCTTCAAATCATCCCACAGATGTTCAATGATATTCAGGTCTGGGGACTGGGATGGCCATTCCAGAACATTGTAATTGTTCCTCTGCATGAATGCCTGAGGATTTGGAGCGGTGTTTTGGATCATTGTCTTGCTGAAATATCCATCCCCGGCGTAACTTCAACTTCGTCACTGATTCTTGAACATTATTCTCAAGAATCTGCTGATACTGAGTGGAATCCATGCGACTCTCAACTTTAACAAGATTCCCGATGCCGGCATTGGCCACACAGCCCCAAAGCATGATGGAACCTCCACCAAATTTTACAGTGGGTAGCATGTGTTTTTCTTGGAATGCTGTTTCTTTTTGGACGCCATGCATAACGCCTTTTTTTATAACCAAACAACTCAATCTTTGTTTCCAAAATGAAGCTGCCTTGTCCAAATGTGCTTTTTCATACCTCAGGCAACTCTATTTGTGGCGTACGTGCAGAAACGGCTTCTTTCTCAGCACTCTCCCATACAGCTTCTCCTTGTGCAAAGTGCGCTGTATTGCTGACTGTTGCACAGTGACACCATCTGCAGCAAGATGATGCTGCAGCTCTTTGGAGGTGGTCTGTGGATTGTCCTTGACTGTTCTCACCATTCTTCTTCTCTGCCTTTCTGATATTTTTCTTGGCCTGCCACTTCTGGGCTTAACAAGAACTGTCCCTGTGGTCTTCCATTTCCTTACTATGTTCCTCACAGTGGAAACTGACAGGTTAAATCTCTGAGACAACGTTTTGTATCCTTTCCCTGAACAACTATGTTGTGAACAATCTTTGTTTTCAGATCATTTGAGAGCGGGCTGTCCATGTTCGGCGACCATCAAACTTAACTGAACTTGAATTGTTTTGTAGAAAGAAATGGTCCAAAATACCTTCATCCAGGATCCAGGAACTGATTAAAAGCTACAGGAAGCGACTAGAGGCTGTTATCTTTGCAAAAGGAGGATGTACTAAATATTAATGCCACTTTTCTGTTGAGGTGCCCATATTTTTGCACCGGTCAAATTTTGGTTTAATGCATATTGCACATTTTCTGTTAGTACAATAAACCTCATTTCAATCCTGAAATATTACTGTGTCCATCAGTTATTAGATATATCAAACTGAAATGGCTGTTGCAAATACCAAAATATTTAGAACTAAAAATGATTAAGATTAATAGGGGTGCCCAAACTTTTTCATAGGACTGTATGTACATCGAAGTACCTTGAATCATTGTGAAATTGAAGACACAGCATTTAAAGTTACTTTAAGTTCTAGAAGCTTCGTTGATGGGAGCCAGCACCCGAAGGCCACCGCTACGGGTTGCCGCTCAACCATCCAAGGTTCACAGGGATACAGTCCTATGAAAAAGTTTGGGCACCCCTATTAATCTTAATCATTTTTAGTTCTAAATATTTTGGTGTTTGCAACAGCCATTTCAGTTTGATATATCTAATAACTGATGGACACAGTAATATTTCAGGATTGAAATGAGGTTTATTGTACTAACAGAAAATGCGCAATATGCATTAAACCAAAATTTGACCGGTGCAAAAATATGGGCACCTCAACAGAAAAGTGACATTAATATTTAGTACATCCTCTTTTTGCAAAGATAACAGCCTCTAGTCGCTTCCTGTAGCTTTTAATCAGTTCCTGGATCCTGGATGAAGGTATTTTGGACCATTTCTTTCTACAAAACAATTCAAGTTCAGTTAAGTTTGATGGTCGCCGAACATGGACAGCCCGCTCTCAAATGATCTGAAAACAAAGATTGTTCAACATAGTTGTTCAGGGGAAGGATACAAAACGTTGTCTCAGAGATTTAACCTGTCAGTTTCCACTGTGAGGAACATAGTAAGGAAATGGAAGACCACAGGGACAGTTCTTGTTAAGCCCAGAAGTGGCAGGCCAAGAAAAATATCAGAAAGGCAGAGAAGAAGAATGGTGAGAACAGTCAAGGACAATCCACAGACCACCTCCAAAGAGCTGCAGCATCATCTTGCTGCAGATGGTGTCACTGTGCATCGGTCAACTATACAGCGCACTTTGCACAAGGAGAAGCTGTATGGGAGAGTGATGAGAAAGAAGCCGTTTCTGCACGTACGCCACATATAGAGTTGCCTGAGGTATGAAAAAGCACATTTGGACAAGGCAGCTTCATTTTGGAAACAAAAATTGAGTTGTTTGGTTATAAAAAAAGGTGTTATGCATGGCGTCCAAAAAGAAACAGCATTCCAAGAAAACACTTGCTACCCACTGTAAAATTTGGTGGAGGTTCCATCATGCTTTGGGGCTGTGTGGCCAATGCCGGCATCGGGAATCTTGTTAAAGTTGAGGGTCGCATGGATTCCACTCAGTATCAGCAGATTCTTGAGAATAATGTTCAAGAATCAGTGACGAAGTTGAAGTTACGCCGGGGATGGATATTTCAGCAAGACAATGATCCAAAACACCGCTCCAAATCCTCAGGCATTCATGCAGAGGAACAATTACAATGTTCTGGAATGGCCATCCCAGTCCCCAGACCTGAATATCATTGAACATCTGTGAGATGATTTGAAGCGGGCTGTCCCTGCTCGGCGACCATCTAACTTAACTGAACTTGAATTGTTTGTCCAAAATACCTTTATCCAGGATCCAGGAACTGATTAAAAGCTACAGGAAGCGACTAGAGGCTGTTATCTTTGCAAAAGGAAGATCTACTAAATATTAATGTCACTTTTCTGTTGAGGTGCCCATACTTTTGCACCGGTCAAATTTTGGTTTAATGCATATTGCGCATTTTCTGTTAGTACAATAAACCTCATTTCAATCCTGAAATATTACTGTGTCCATCAGTTATTAGATATATCAAACTGAAATGGCTGTTGCAAACACCAAAATATTTAGAACTAAAAATGATTAAGATTAATAGGGGTGCCCAAACTTTTTCATAGGACTGTATGTAATGATTCACCAGATAGCCCCACTCCGCTTCTTCTAGGGTTGTCTGTCAAATGGAGGATCAGCCCAATGGCTCGATTGTCTTTTACTCAGAACAACGCGTTTTGTGTTGCATAAATACTATACTATAACTATGGTTGGTTTGTGGTTAGTAGTAGTTAAGAGCCACATACACAGGAGAGGGCAATTCTTCTAAGGATGGAGCCTGCCTGGCAAGATACTCCATATTACATCCTAAGCTTTTATACTACATCTCCACATGGCAAACACATGCAACACACCATTTGAAAAATATTATGACCCTATTAGTGTCACCCATGTATTCTGTGTGTTTTTTAACTTTGCCATCTTAGTGATGTTTTACATTCTTTTTATACAGTATATTATACTATTCAAGCTACACAACATTACTATAGTACATTATACAATGTATAGGTACTATATTTAACTTTTTACTTACTATAGTAACTACACTTATGGTATAATATGCAACAATTACATGATTTAACCAGAAACCGTTGAACATTTATGAAACTTAAAAAGAACCTGCCATATTGAAATTGTGACCTGTGTAGTCTCATTGAAGACTAGCAGCCTTCCTTGTGAGACTTCATACAAAGATATAGGTGCAGGCTGTACTCTAACGCTTGAATAGTGTGCCCCATTTGTTCAGTACAAAATTAAATACTCATTAGAACTCCTATTTTTTTAAAAACTGAACATTTTTTAGCTACATATATTTATAAAAATATTGAACTTTTGGGGCAACATGGTGACTCAGTGATTAGCACTGCAGCCTCACAGCACTGGAGTCCTGGGTTCGAATCCTGCCAGGAACAACGTTTGCAAGGAGTTTTTATGTTCTCCCCGTGTTTGCGTGGCTTTCCTCCCATTCTACAAAGACATACTGATAGGGAAAAAAATGCACACTGTGATCCTTATATGGGGATCACAATCTACAAAAAAAAAATTAATTGAACTTTCGTCTACAAATTTAATTATGATTATTTTCACTCAAAAACCTCTAAGTCACCAAATTGCATAAAAATCCCAGAGAACCAAGGAATGACTTCTCAGTACCCGCCTTTACTAGCAGCTTATTGACACCATTGTGCACAACAGGCGAGCAAACAGGGGACCCAAAGTGAAATAACTTCTTAAAGAAAGTAAATAGACAAACAATGATCTCAGAAGAACAAACTTCACAAATATTTCAATTTGAATTGGATTCCAGTCAAATGAGAAGAAAAGCTAATTCTAGAAGAAAGTAGAACTGCAATTATAAATGGTTAAGGAAATGTTCAATGTGTTCTCTGCTTCATAGTAACGTTATAAAGATTGTGATCAGATCTCAGCGCAGTAAATAAAAATTATAAGACATTTATCATAGAAGAGATGGGAAGGAAAAAAATATTAATTTCAAGATTGTCAGTGTATTAACATAAATATGTAAGATATGCTATATCTCTCTTCCCAGTCAACCCAAGATAATGTACAGAACTGTCCTACGCCATGGTAATGATGAGTGTAAGTAAATTAACTGAACCAAGATCAGAAATGTTATAGACGGGTCTTATGAAGGAGTCTCCAAAAACTCCTGCAATTAAAATGTGAAACAATGATCAAAACAAGCTAGGGATCTTACCGCTCAGTGAAGTTGAAGCCAACTGTACTGGATGTATTATGCCCAATTAAATTGCTGCAATGCTTAAGTTTTATTGGGGGCAGACGGCCAAAAGTAGCATGAAACGCGTATAACATTATAGCCAGTGTCCTAAATTCTTTATTAAAAGATGTGATGTAATAACTTCTATACCGTTAAAAAACACATTTGGTGGTGCATTTTACTATGACAAGGCTGAAAGACTGGATGGGAAAATATAATTATTATGGAAGTGCCACTTAAGCAATTCCTAAAAGGTAATTTAAGCAATTTCCTAATATGCAGAAGGTAACTGACAGGAGCAGCAGACAGCAAGTAAACACGCTACCTAAAATCCTATATTAGGGGGCATTCACACAATGTAAACTGGTGTTGATTCTGACACGTAAACTGGGGTCAGAATCAGCACTATCAAACAGAATCCCATTGACTTTAATGAGTTCCATTTAGCGCCTAACACATTGAAATCAATGGGTTAAAAAGCCTCCCATTGATTTCAGTGTGTTACACGCGCTAAACGGAACCCATTGAAGTCAATGGGATTCTGTTTTGCAGCGCTGATTCTGACACCAGTTTACGTGTCAGAATCAACGCATTACATCTTGTGAATGCCCCCTAAGGGTAAGTTCACACGGAGTAACGTGCCGTGTGATGTGGCACGTATACGCCGTGTGAGATTTTGCGGGCCGTATACGCTCCCATTGATTTCAATGGGAGCCGGGATCGTATACGCGGCGCTATTTTGCGGCCGCAAAATAACACGGCGTTTACGATCCCGGCTCCCATTCAAATCAATTGGAGCGTATACGGTCCGCAAAATCTCACACGGTGTATACGCGGCACGTTACTCCGTGTGAACTCCCCCTAACTGGTTCACTGTCTAAGGTCATCCCAAGGTATTCATCATAACCAGCTGCAAGAGAGAGTCAGAAAATAGCTAAACTACCAAGCTAAGGACCAAACCTGAAACAGTATGGAGAGCAGAGAGAGTACATAGAATGCACAAGTCAGGGTCATAGCAAGAAGACTATGAGAATAGTTAAAAACAAAAAGAAGGTCACAGATAAAGACTATTTAAAGAGGACCTTTCACCATATCCGGGCACAGGCAGTTCTATATACTGCCAGAAAGCTGACAGTGCGCTGAATTCAGCGCACTGTCGACTTTCCCGATGTGTGCCCGGTGTGAAGAGCTTACGGCCCGGTACCGTAGCTCTTCTATGGTCAGAAGGGCGTTTCTGACCATTAGCCAGGAACGTCCTTCTGCCTCGCGGCGCCTATCGCGCTGTGCTGTGTGAGCGGGGAGGAACGCCCCCTCCCTCTGCTCACACAGCTCGTCCGTAGACTAGCATTATCAGGAGAGGGAGGGGGCGTTCCTCCCCAGTCTTAGAGCACAGCGCGATTGGCGCCGCGAGGCAGAAGGACGTTCCTGGCTAATGGTCAGAAACGCCCTTCTGACTGTAAAGCGCTACGGTACCGGGACCGATAGCGCTTTACACCGGGCACAGATCGGGAAAGCCGACAGTGCGCTGAATTCAGCGCACTGTCAGCTTTCTGGCAGTATATAACACTGCCTGTGCCCAGATATGGTGAAAGGTGCTCTTTAAAAGAGAGAGAATAACCAGGGTACAGGGTAAGATTCTGAGAACACAGAGCCTACAATACTAAAGCAATCACAGGCAGGTGATACGTCTCAATGTCAGATTTCCCTTGGCCCTTGATTGGATGCTTAAGAAGTGACTGAAGTGACCCAGCCAAAGCTTTACTGGTTCGCATAGCAACCTTTAAGCAATTGCCATATGGCAAAAGCAGATTCTGTACAGAATCTCCACCCAGCAGTGCCACACAGAAGAGAATGACGGCTGCTCAGTAGAAAAGTGGAAGAACTGATATTTAGATTCCTGACAATAAATAGATATTCTTCAAAGAGACTTTACCTGATAAAACTGGGGTAAGAAATCCTCACATTCGCATGGATCTATAGGAACAGCGTGAGGATCTCTAAACACATTGTTCACATGCAATGTCATTTGATTTGATAGGTGTAATTTCTTTTCATAAAATATTGCATTTTTTTTACATTATTTAATACTTCCAAAGAAAGAGAAAGACAAGGCAGCCAAATTAATCCCATTATACATCAATGGGTCCAATGATGTTACCCATCAAGCCTACCAGCAATGTACTGTGGTCTTCAATATAAGCAGAAGCCATAATACAGATACAAAGAAAGCAATATTCTCCCTAAACCAATGTAGCGTCGAAATGGCCCACTAGAGCAACCGAGGATCCTCCGGTGGGCTCAGGCTCACACACAAAAATAGTAGACCATAGCACCCCTTCAAATTTGGGCGTGTTTCCTATAGGTTGTAGGAGGGTGGGCACTCAGAATAATTTTGTCTGGAGGACCCAAGGAACCTCCATCCAACATTGCCTGGATGATATAGTCAATAAAAAAAAAAATGCCTAGGAAATGACTGTATTTACTACGCAAATCAGATGTGACGCTGAAATCTGTTTCACTCGCTTGTCCTTGACTCCCAATTTTCAGCAGCACATAATAAAGTCTACATTATGGTCATGGTTGAAGGCCTGATAAAAGCGTGGGGCTAATTGAATACTTCTGTGGAAGAGTGAATCACTTCCGTCTTGTATTGCGAAAAGGAAACCTACTATGCAATAAAGAGAAATTGATCATGACAGTTTATTATGACATCCAGAAAATGTCCGCCGTCCCGTCAGCCCAAGATATAATCTAACATAAATATTTCAGTTTAGGGTAATGCATGTTTCTTGTTTTTAGAAGCATCTCCACAGATGACATGTGGTTTCACCTATAGCTCGCTGTTAAGAGGGAATGTTTATAGCCTTATGGGTATTTTTGTTTATTTTTCATTTTTTTTATTCTGCATTACTAATATTTGTTTCCTCTTCATTAAATAGTGATGCAATGTCTGCCTGAAAGAGACATTTCTGGTTTATGCAAATAAAGATTAATTCATTATGTCAAAATTAAGACTATGAAATCTACTTTTCATTTTCAAAATTTTTTATTTGCAACATATAACGTATAAATACTTCCTGTTGCTTGGACACTATATAGAGCACAGAATCAACTGCTTCCAGCTCTGTGCACTGTATAGAAAGGGGCTGGACAGCTGATCCATGTGGAGACCAACTCTCAGCCCATACCAATATAATTAGCCTATCCAGGGGCGTAACTACCGGGGTAGCAGCGGTAGCGGCTGCCACAGGGCCCAGGACATTAGGGGGCCTGGTGACAGCTGCTACCGCTGCGTTCTTTTTTTTTCTTTTTTAAGTAACTCCAGCTGGTAATGGGCCCTACTCTCCTGGCAGGCTTCGGGCCTAATTGTGTGACTTCCCTGACATCACATGACCGGGGTCTGTGTCCGTATGCCTTGCAACGCAGGCCCCCCGGGTCATGTAACATCCCAGACATCATTGAAAATGCCCGCCATCAGTGGGGAGCGCAGGGATAGGTAAGTAATAGTGGTTTTTTATGTTTTTTTCCCCTCCTGGGTCTTTAATTATTATACTCTGGGGTCTTTTCAGACCCCAGAGTATAATAATTGTTCATGGGTGTCCACAACGGGGCATAATACTGGATGAAGGGGCCACAATGGGGCATAATACTGAGTGAAAGAACCACAATGAGGTATAATACTGAATGAAGGGGCCACTATGGAGTGTAATGCTGTGTGCAGGGGCCACTATGGGGTATAATATTGTGTACAGGGACCACTATGGGGCATTATAATGTGCACGCGGGGGGAATGGGTTGGGGTCTTTGTAGTCGGTCAGGGGGGCCCCATGTCAAACGTTTGCCACTCCTATTTATGCCACTGAGCCTATCGTAAGGGTAGGCCATAAATGAAATAATCATGGAAAGCTCTTTTAAGAGTAAGCATATCTGTATCTACCCTTTGATATAAGAATCAGGTATTGAAATGCGACATGTCTAGTCCTTCTTTCCCACAACATAATGGGATAGATTTATTAAGACTGGCATATTGTACACCAGTTTTAATAAAGGGACTCACTGGACAGAATGGAAACTAATGTACATTTCCATTATAACTCACACCATTAATCTGGCCTGAGTTATAATAAATCTGTCTTGTTGAGGCCTTCCTCCCCGATCCCTGTGCCGCTCCACCACACAATGTGGAGGGCAAAGTGCAGATTCAGGCTTGTGAGCCACAATATCATCCCTCTGCACCAGAAAATCGGTTGAGAGAGATTGAGGAATTTCGCCCAATTTTTTAAAGACAGGTCAGGAGATTTCTGCACACTTACAGTAAAAAAAAAAAAGTTGGGTGGTCCTGTTGAAATTGACAATTTTGACCATCTTTGCTCTACCTTGTGTGGGGAGCTTTGTTATTGGGAGTCTTTTGTGATATCACCAAAGGAAAATTGAAAAGAAAAGAAAACGATAAGATAAATTAGAAAATAAATCTTGACCTTAAAATACACTTTCTTTCAAATTTTAGGTGTATTTTTGCCTCTTAATATGTTCTCCGGTAGACAGTGGCTTAGCTCCACAGGTCCCTGTGATGGGCAATTGACCTCCCACAGTTGGTAAAATCATTAAATTCACGCCAGCCTGTAGGTCAATTGCATCTTTTCTACCACGTCCAGCTTGTCCCCAGCTTTCTCCTAATCTGCCAGAAGAAAAGGATGACTTCAGAAATAAATGTTCTCTGTATGAGCAGAATTACGGGCTCCATTAATTGCTTCATTTCAAAATATATTTTGATCTTCCTTGGGCTCAAAGAAACATTAAGAGCAGCATTCTTGAGGCGCTGATAAGCAAAAGTTACACAGTTACTGGAGGAGGCGTAGTAAATCTGTAAGCAGTATGACGGCTCCAAATGTAATTAAAACATTTTAGCAACTGAGTTAATTAATCCTCTCGCCAGCCAAACCTTAGAATGACTTTTCCAGTCCTGATAAAGGTCACAGAAATGAAATGGAATGTAAGTCCCATCTTGGCACAAGACAGAAAACATCATAATAAGGTTCGGACTACATCGCTAGATGAGCGGCTCTCGAGATGCCATGTGGGCACAGGAGGACACCGTGGCAGAAGTCTTAACTCTGTCACAACGCCATGGTAGGCAGCACAAAGTAGACAGGCAGAACGTTCAGCAAATATATTACAATGGAACGCACTGATAGATTTGTCAGAACTCACTAGACAGGTTTCCCAAATCTTGGACATCCTACATTATACCAATATTTGGGTATATATCACCCATAGGTTACCTTGTTACAAAATGTATATATATATATACATATATATATATATATATATATATATATATATATATATATACACACACACACACATTTTTTAACAAGGTAACCTATGGGGTTACCGATGGAGGTGATAAGGACATTCTTCTTGTCTCAGTTTTGTGAATGGGAGCCAATGGCCAATGGCTATGTTTACGTATTGGGAACTGTATACACAGGGGTGTAGCTATAAAGAGCAATCGCTACCTGGCCCTGAAGCCTTAGGGTGTCCAAAAGATCCCACTTTCACATAAAATATATTACTTTTCTAAATGCACAAGGTAGATAGGGGCCCCATCACAGATTTTGTGCTGGGACCCAGAAGCTTCAAATGAATCCTCTGTGTGCACATATTGTAAAGATTACACTTGTGCAAGTCGCTTTATCTAAACATTTTTCTACAATGGTCATAGGAGGAGTAGAACGTGTCTACAACATTATTAAAAGCATGTCACATACAAACCACAGATGGGCCAAACACAGAGGCAACTAATAAGGTCATTGATCGAGAACGGAGATAGAAACGGAGCCCCATACTGGGTGAGGGCTGGACAACTATGAAGGTCTACGAAAGATATAGTAGCAGCAGAGGAGGAACTTGAAGCTCCAGAGTGGTCCCAACCTATCTTGTGCCATTTAAAACAGTGGTATATTTTTAATGTGACCTTTGGGACCACCTCAGGATCCAGGGGCCAGTAGCAAACAGCACTTTTCACTGCATGGAAAACACACGGACCCTATTATAGTCTATGGGGTCCGTGTGGTTTCCTTGCTAACCACTTTTTAATACATTTGATATTCCATTTGGGGAGTCCGCTTGGGGACCCCGCAAACAGAATACCAAACGCAGATGTGAAGTGGGCCTAAGGGTTTAAGGCTTGACTGCAATGTTAGCTTTTTCCTAAGAGGAATAACACACAGCAGGGTCTGAACATACAGCCATATACACAGCCATATAGAAACAAGTAAAGGTGCAGCAGGAACAGTAGGGGTAATAGTAATCTGCATTTTTACATATGGTAACACCAACATATTCCACAGCACTTTACAATGCGATATCACAAGAGAGGAAGAGGTGAGAGATTTCCATATGTGCCCATGTTAACACGCACCAGCATACAATACAGAATTCAGCTGAAATTCCGGGATAATGGGAAGGACAGCCACTGATCCCTCACCAACCAGCTCAAAAACACACATTGTAATGCATTCTTATCTTGCCTTTGATAAAATCGCCAGAGACTTATGGAAAGCAGGTGTATGAAACAGCTTGTGCTCTCCCACTGCTGACTGTATATAAATTACACCATCTATTATAATATCACTCCCTGTTTAGTCCTCAAGTCTGTGTCAGAAACGTCAAGGAACAGACCTCCGAAGATCAGTAACATCTCCTCATCTAACACACATGGTACGGTCATTATAGCAGACAATTGCTCATTATATTACTTGTTGTGCTAAAATGTATTATTATGCCGCGGCTTCCTGTTCTGCCTGTCGGTAATCAAGGTTCGGTGTGAATAGGACATTACCAGACTTGTAATCTTGGCAACCGGAGTAAATCTTCAGTGAAAATAAGAACAAACAGTAGATTCCAGCACGGAGGGTTTGTTAATGCTTGAATGGTAATCTGCTCTTTATAACACTCGGTAATAGGTATTTATTCCTTCACAGATGTGCAGACTTGGCACGGGCCCTGTGCACACACAACATC
This sequence comes from Leptodactylus fuscus, assembly GCF_031893055.1. Taxonomy (NCBI): domain Eukaryota; kingdom Metazoa; phylum Chordata; class Amphibia; order Anura; family Leptodactylidae; genus Leptodactylus; species Leptodactylus fuscus. The sequence goes on along the minus strand of NC_134267.1, from coordinate 32,867,568 downwards.
TAAAGCTTATTGCATTCTTTATGGAATTATTTCTCCGTAATGAAACTCTTTTCCCAACTTCAAATATTTGACTGCTCTCGGCGGCGGCTTTATAGTGTAGAGATATCTTCTAATTGTCCGGGTGTTCTCAAACACGTGAGAAAATGTTTTATTAACAGATTCCTCCCATTGTGTCTGTAACAAGTAATAAATAGAGAAGAGCGAGTAGTATTCGATCGAGTAGGTATTCAATCAAATACGACGGTATTCGAAATACTCGTGCTCTATCGAGTACCACTCGCTGTTCGAATGGAAAAGTTTGATGCAGAACCAGCATTGATTGGCCGAATGCTATACAGTCGGCCAATCAACGCTGGTTCTTCTCCTACCTTTAGAAGTCTTCTCCGTGCAGCTTCCCCGCGGTGTCTTCCGGCTCTTCATTCACTCTGCCAGGCCTGGGCAGAGCCGACTGCGCATGTCCGGTTGTAGTGTGGGCATGCGCAGTCGGCTCTGCCCAGGCCCGATGCCTGGCAGAGTGAATGAAGAGCCGGAAGATGCCGTGGGGACGCTGCACGGAGAAGACTTCTTGGAGGATCCAGCCCGACCCTCACTCGTGGACTTGGTAAGTATAATTTGATCGAACGTTGCCTACCCCTGACACGAGCATTTTCCCCCCATAGACTATAATAGGGTTCGATATTCGATTCGAGTAGTCGAATATTGAGGGACTACTCGAAACGAATATCGAACCTCGAACATTTTACTGTTCGCTCATCTCTATTTATGACAACTTAACACCTTTGCAGAGATACCTTTGTTGTTTCTAAACCCTCCGTCTTTTTTGCTGAAATTTTACTTTTTAGTACAATAACGTCTCTGTACACCAGACATGGGCGAGTCTCCAGAGGCTCCCGACATCTTAGCATACAGGTAGCTGTGATACTGACCCCGGGTGGGGATGTTACATTTTGTATTAGAAGACATAGCAGAAGGAAGAAAATGTCGAGAACTAGGTATAGGGAGAAATGTATTTGCATATAGATAAAAAGTGAATTTTCAGCAAAACGCAAGATTGCTTATAAACAACAAAGATATGCCTGCGGAACTACTGAAGTGTCCTATACAACGCTGTAATTACATGTGGGGTGATTTGGTAGATAATAGACTCCCTATGATATATACTTTTTTAGTTGATGGCGCGAGAATGTATCCATTTAGTATCCTGAGAAATTGGAGCCCTTAATGAAATTCAAGCAAAGTTAACGGCAGGTGGTTTAGTACAGCCTGGTTCTTATAGTATTCATCCCTATGGAACGTCAAAAACATCAAATTATACTAAAATCAGTAGGAGAAAAAAAACGCCTGAATGTTCTGGTGTAATAACTATCTTTGTCAATACCCAGGATCTTCTAGTTCAGAAACACTGTGCTTTATAAGGATGGTTGAAAATAGGATGGAAAATATTTAACAACAAAAAATCGCCAGAACTGCGGAGTACACACCTTAGACCACATTTATGAACAGTTTCACTCGATTTTTATAATTTATCTGACAATGGGGGTGGGATTTATCGGCTTAAGAGTGGTGGTCTATTAGTAAAGGATCGTGGTTTACAATAAGGCTGCCTTCACACGGAGTAACGCCGGGCTTGTAAAAATCCTCATTCACAGCCGTACATGCGAGCTCTGCGGAAGGCTCCCGAACACTTCCCATTCACTTCAAAGGAAGCGCTCGTAACGCCAGCTTTACGAGCGCTCCCATTGAAGAGAATGGGAAGTGTTCGGGAGCCTTCCACAGCGCTCGCGAGTACGGCTGTGAATGAGGATTTTTACAAGCCCGGCATAACTCCGTGTGCATGCAGCCTAAGACATCATTTGGCAAAATTTTGGCAAAATATTGGTATATTCTTCCATGCAAAGTAATCCAACAAATAAGTAGTGTAAAATTAGACTAGACCTCATAAAACTGCAGCAGGTCTATTATTCAGAATTAGATAGATTAGATCATAAATGTAGTGTAGTGTATACTAGCGTGCAGCACTCCATTCCAAATTCCACTTAAAATTGGTGGGGCGAAAAGTCCTGCAAGGAGGACTTTTCTTTCCAATGATTTTGGTATAAAATTATCGGAAACAGTTCGTACCCCACTATAGCCTATGGGGTTCACGGGTTTCCAAGTGTAACAAGTTTTCAACCAAATAGGGTTTCCATCTTTCGGTCCCCAAACGAACCTGAAGGACGGAAACCTGAACACTAGTATGAACCTAGCATAAGACTGTATAATCCAAATTTGTCCTGCCTAAATATTAGACACCATTATGAACCAACCCCAGTGTCTCCAGAGCACAACCACTAGTAGACAAGGTTCTAGTTTCATGACAAAAAGGGCACAGCTAGCCAGGATGTCGCACCCAGGATTTGGTGCTTGAGGGGATACTAAGGATCTTCTTACAAAGGATCGGAAAGTGGGAAGAGCTTTTATAGAGTTCGTTGTGGCATCCAGGAGCTGAATAGTGGGCCCTTTCACCATCTACAACTCTTTAATGGCAGCTCTTCCATTGATTCCAGCACAATTGGCATTTTATCCTCCAGCCCTTACTGTTCCAGAGAAATCATTTCTGATAGTTTCTGAACAATTTGAGTCTGTACTGTCAGGTGGGCGGTCCTAGGCTAGAGGAGTCAGATAGTCTAGGACCGCCCACCTGACAGCAGAGAGCATAATTATGCCAAGACTAACAGACATGATTGCTCAGAAATAGTGGGGGCAGGAAAGAAAATTCCATTGGTTCGAACATCCGTTGGGCGCCACCTATTATAGGATGCAATGAGTTCGATCTGGTGAAGGTGGTGAAAAGTCCTCTAAGTTAGACGGCTGGTATAGAACTTATTGGTTTCGCCATCCAGTATTAATTATTCAGATAAAATTGTAGAATTTAGAAATAATGTTATGACACGTAGCCTGGCTCGGAAACTTTATTTACAAGGATAAAAGCTTTGCTATGTCTTTCTGTAAAAGGCAGCCATGTAATGAAGAGTTTCCCTAATTATCTGCAAATATTGGCATGGATAAGTACAGTATCAATCTGCACTTGGACGCCTGCCTAGGTATTTTTCTTGGACTGTGTATTTATGTAGGTCAGTAAACAAAAGACCAAGCACTAATGTAAAATTGTCTTGGTGTATTGTATCTAGTGCCAATGTGAAAATAGCAGCGCTGGCCATATTGCGGGCTTAACAATATCTGCTAATGATGGAGTGGCAAACATCAGGTTCTGTATTAAAACCCCTTAGGGATATATATATATATATATATATATATATATATATTATAAATAAGAAACTCGACGTTTGCAGCAACAGTGTATTTAACACATTGGCTTGACCTTTTGTGAATGGTCAAATATATATATATATATATATATATATATATTCCGTATACTATATATAGTATGAAATTATAATTCATATTATAATAACTTATACTAGAGAAATCATTAGTAATATGCATTTCATTTAAAAAATAAAAAACAACTCCTAAGAGTGATCAGGATGTGTGACCGATAAACATGACGTCACGTGTCCTGTGAAGTGGAAAGGAGTGCAACTGAGGCTTCAGCCAGATGATCCATGGGGGGGTCCTGTGTGTGGGATCCCGACGGATCTTCAATTGATGGCCTATCCTAAAAATACAGTAGGTCATCAAGTAAAAAGTTAAAGAAAGTCCCTTTACGCTCTTCCGTGGAGTCAGGATTTAATTATGAAATCTTGAAAATCTTGCTCAGTTGACATAGAGAATTCTCATATAATATAGCCCTTAGAGGGATGAGCAAAGTATAGTAAGGGAATGCTCAGTCACGTACTGTAATATAATATATAAAGCGATACACTAGAGGTTTGTACCATGGCTCAGTGGTTAGCACTGCAGCCTTGCAGCGCTGGAGTCCTGGGTTCAAATCCTGCCAAGTGCAACATCTGCAAGGAGTTTGTATGTTCTCCCCGTGTCTGCGTGGGTTTCCTCCGGGTACTCCGGTTTCCTCCCACACAGCAAAGACATACTGATAGGGAATGTAGATTGTGAGCCCTATATGGGACAGTGATTGCCAATATCTGTAAAGCGCTGCGGAATATGATGGCGCTATATAAGTAAGCATAATAAATAAATAAATAAATATCTATATATATATAAATATACATTAGTTGTGGGTGAAACCATATGCAGTGGATATTTACAACCATATACCAGGGATGTGTACAAACATATACTAAGAGTGTTTACAACCATATACCAGGGATATGTACAATAATACACTAGAAGTCTACGTAATATCATACATCAGTGAGTACAACCATATACCAGGGTCATGTACAATCATATACCAAGGATGTTTACAAATATATATCAGGTGTATGTATACTCACATATGGGAGTGTGTACAGTCATATACTAGGGATGTTTGCAACCATATACCAGGTGTACGAACATACCAGGTGAGTATACAACCATATACTAGGCTGTTTACAACCATATATGAAGGTTATAGACAACCATATACTTGTATACTCTATCTTTAACCATAGAGTATACAAAGAATAGATATGGTAGTAGCATGAACTAGAGGTGCCTACACCAATAAAGCATCAGTATGTGCAACCACAAACTAGGGGTATGTACAACCATATACTAGGGGTATGTACAACCATATACTAGGGGTATGTACAACCATATACTAGCGGTATGTACAACCATATACTAGGGGTATGTACAACCATATACTAGGGGTATGTACAACCATATACTAGCGGTATGTACAACCATATACTAGGGGTATGTACAACCATATACTAGGGGTATGTACAACCATATACTAGCGGTATGTACAACCATATACTAGGGGTATGTACAACCATGTACTAGCGGTATGTACAACCATATACTAGCGGTATGTACAACCATATACTAGGGGTATGTACAACCATATACTAGGGGTATGTACAACCATGTACTAGCAGTATGTACAACCATATACTAGGGGTATGTACAACCATATACTAGGGGTATGTACAACCATATACTAGGGGTATGTACAACCATATACTAGCGGTATGTACAACCATATACTAGGGGTATGTACAACCATATACTAGGGGTATGTACAACCATGTACTAGCAGTATGTACAACCATATACTAGGGGTATGTACAACCATATACTAGGGGTATGTACAACCATATACTAGGGGTATGTACAACCATATACTAGCGGTATGTACAACCATATACTAGGGGTATGTACAACCATATACTAGGGGTATGTACAACCATATACTAGCGGTATGTACAACCATATACTAGGGGTATGTACAACCATATACTAGGGGTATGTGCAACCACAAACTAGGGGTATGTACAACCATATACTAGGGGTATGTACAACCATATGCTAGGGGTATGTACAACCATATACTAGCGGTATGTACAACCATATACTAGGGGTATGTACAACCATATACTAGGGGTATGTACAACCATATACTAGCGGTATGTACAACCATATACTAGGGGTATGTACAACCATATACTAGGGGTATGTACAACCATATACTATTTTTTTTTGTTTTGTTTTGTTTTTTTGAAGGCCCCTAAACTGTGCCAACTTTCACACCAAGTGCACGAAAAAAGTGGGAGTGGCACTAAAAAAATGTGCCCAGGATGCTTGTCTGCATAGGTACCCTATCCCAAAAGGGAATGGGGTTCCCGACTAACTCACCTCCACTGGGCCAAAAGGCTCCAAGTGGAGTAGAGTAACTGACGGACTAACTGCTGAAGAAGAAAGTCCAAAACTTTCCTTTCCCCTTGGGCTGCCCCGACCTAGGGTACTCAGAACAGACCAGTCGTCCAGTTTCTCCCTGGGCTGCCCCCACCTGGGATACTCCTGGACTCAGATCCAAAAGCCAGCGCCTCCCTCAGTCGACCCAAGGCAGGTCACCAAAAGACAGGAGGGAAGCCCATTACAGACGTCACCTCCACCATATACTAGTGGTATATACAACCATATACTAGTGATATATACAACCATATGTAAGGATAGCTACAATTACCACTGTTATTGGTGTGTTTCTAGCAACCAGGTATGCGTACAAGCATATACTAGTGATTTGTAGAATCCTTTTAGGATAAGGATGATCCGACAGCTTTTAAGGTCAATGTTATAAATAGCACATCTTTCATTTATGCATAAGGGAACTATTTAGGCATCTCAAGATACAGAACGGTTATGCCAAGTTATTTCAGATAACTGGTATGCAATGAATTTTTGTCTGACAGGCGTTTCCCTCACCGTCCTTTCATCTTGCCTGCTCTCCCCGGACTCCTCTGTGCTACAGTATATGCATACGCAGCTTTCTTAATCCTGTTACTGTATCTGTCAGATGCTATCACGATTTGAGAAGTGTACTGGATATCTGTGGCACTTTTCAGCCAGCACAGGGCTCACAATGATTGATTCTCTAGCCGAGCATATCATTGCATTACACCATCGTTTTGTATTTAAAGGCGGTTTATCTGTTTAATAGTCTGATCGCTTTGCTTTGTGCCATCAGTTTCAGTCGCACATGTAAGTAAACAAATGTATTTATCACTCCCGGGATCAGTAAGTGCTAATAAAGATGCTGGTGCGAGCAGTTCACATTTGTTTTCATGACAGGCACAACTCAAATTAACTGAGAACATTTTGCTTATGCTAGAATTCGCTAAAACAGTTGTCCTTTTCTGCACCGCGCAGACGGCATTTGGATTAAAATGGCATTTCTTCACAGAAAATAAAATATAAAAGAGACGATCAATATTACTCAGGCCTAATAAGAAGAGTAAGCAAGCAGGAAAGAGGAGTACGGAGCCCCTTACCCATTAACCCGACATGCTCCATCCACAGCAGACAGCCCATATGGGTAGTCTATCCGGTACGTGCCGGGGCCCACTGAGACCTGTGAAGAAGCTTATTACATTGCATGAAATGGACTGAGCTAATGAATTTGTATGGTTAACACAGACCAGTGGATATGTGATATAAGAGAAGCAAAGCACATGTGATGGAAATTTAAAGTGTATCTTTCATAAATGAATAGTTCAGGTGAAATAAAGTAACTTTGCAATACATTTTATTAAAGAAATCTGTTTCATTCTCTACTTATCAGGCTGAGCTACTTTTTATATGGATGTCTATGGAGAGGGGAGTGGGGAGGAGGTGACAACTGCTGCTGAATAAGTCCAACACTGTAAGTGAGAGAAAACTCTACTGTACCTTAAAGTAAGATTCTACCAGTTCACATAAAAGGACAATAAATCGATTACTACCTCTTTCCCCCCTTCATAGGGGCACATTTATTAAGTTAGTTGCACCTTCTTTTGGTATAAATTATACCGCCTCTTTGAGGTCTTTGTTCATAGCTAAGATACTGCCTTGTCCTTCTGGCTGAGGTCGGGTGACAACCCTTTGTTTCTGACCACACAGTTTAATCCCATGAACAGAGAATGCTCCCTCTGGCGTGCTACTGCGCATGCTCCAGCGCCAGTTCGCAATGTTCTCTACAGGAAAATGGTGCTGGAGCGCGCGCAGTAGAATAGAAACCGCCAATGATGGAGGCGTTGAGGAAGCAGGAGGAGGGAGGCTTGGAGGCATAAGGAAAAGTGGTGGGTGTCCAAAAGCTATGACGCTAAGGGGTGCACAGAATGCCCACCATGCACAATCAAGCTCATTTGCATATCGATTTCCAAGGGGGGGTGTCTTTTTATAAACTAATAGCAGCACCTGAATAGTGATGGAGCCCTTTTAATATGAGTAACACTAACAACAAAAATGGACCTATAGAATGGAGCGACCATCTTTTTCCTATTTATTGTTCAATAGTACATGCTCATTTTTTTCATCACAGACTCAAATATTTTAATTATTGACAACCTTTACATTGATGCATGTGTTATCTAATAAATACGTATTTTCTACAAAAGTCCTTTAGCCAAAAACAGAGTTTCATCTGAACACTGTTTTTCTCAACCCATTTTTCATATGTTCAGAGACGTAACTTGAGAGGGTGCAGAGGGTGCAGGAGCTTAAAGCCCCGTTCACATGGGGAGCAGAAGGGCAGATTTTGGCACCAAGACTGAAGCGGGGAGCCGCGTCACTCTTGGGCCAAAATGAATGAGTCGGCTACGGAGACTGCTGCCGCGGGGCGGATGCCACAGCTCAACGAGCCGCAGAATCTGCCTTAAGAAAGGGCAGCTCGCTTCTTCACGGAAAAAAAGAACGCTAGCCACTAGCTAACCATTGTGAGGGGGCGGATTATGACGTGGATTCCGCGCCATAATCCGCCCCCTCTGTGCCCGTGTGGACTAGCCCTTAGGAGGCCCATAAGCACTGGCATCAGTATTGAGATTGCAGCTTCCATCTGGCCCACAAACCAAGGAAACCACAGATTTCCCTAACCACACTAAGGTGGATTAAACTCCTTAGCACCCGTAACCATCACTATCAAGAATTCGCTGTAGGGATGAGGTAGGGGGCCCTGGACAAAAGATTGCAACGGGGCCCACAAGACTTTAAAAAAGCCACTGCATATGTGGGAACTATGGGAACTACTGCTCCTGCCAGTGCATGAAAGCCAATGGTCTCAGAAATGGGTGCCCCAAGGTAAAGAAAATTTACTGGAGATAAACTTTATACTAAAAGTAACATTAGGACAACCCCTGCCCCTGAAATGCTTAACGTAGGCTGGGGGTCCCTATTCAGGAAGATGAGTAACCGTCTACAGCTACTATAGCGTGGGCCCTTATATAAAGAAGTAATCCTCTACATGCTACAACCCCTTTAATGTTTTAATATAGTATAAAAAAGCACAGAAACAAATAAGAACACAATTTTATGGTTTAGCTCCTAAATTAAAATAGACTTTCAAACCGAAGAACCTTCACAAGATCCAGACACACCGTATAAATGACTTATCTTATAATAAATATATTAGACGATGGTCTTCACTATACAAATGCTTCATTTTTCCCAAAATAAAATTCCAACTATTACATACACCGGTATATGTCATGCCAGCAAAAGATCAGTGAACATAAACAATTTATTTTTACGTGTCAGTACTCTGGCCATAAATCACTCAAGATAGACGAATGTAGAGCAAATACCGGGGGCACCCGGGGTCAGCGAGACGAAGCGCCAGAATAATGTTTATACAACATATCTCCTATCTAATGTAGTATGATAAAAGGAACAGCTGGGTGATGTGGACGCGAAGAAAACATTAAACATATAAGACATCTCTGTCTTCATGTAATATCATCTACTGTATCTTTACTCCGACTTATGTAATCCTCCAACATTATATACAGCAGTCATAAATCAGCCATAGATATTTACACTCCCCCTACTCGCCCCCGGAGATTATGGTTCTATGTAACGGCTGCTGAAAAGCAATGGAATCCGGCTGAAACATTTTCATAATAATATTTATTATATTAATTAAATTATATTAATGAGTATTTATGGTTACAATTTTGTAGACAAATAGCAATTTTACAGTCAAAACTGGGCGGACATTGACAACCAATCGTAATGGCCGTGTGGTTTTGTAGATAAAACTCCTGTTTACCTGCAAAATTGTGTAGGTATATCCATTTGGTGGATTGGTGTTGGTCATATGTGGGTGCATCTGTTGACCAGATCCCAATCATAGCATGGGAATCTATTCTTAAAACCATAGCGCGGAGATTCCTCTGCAACAGATCCAAACTTTCGCAAAGGAGCCAAGGTGACCGGGTAATCCCTAAGACTTCACACCTCAATGGATTTACAAGTTCCAGCTTCTCTGGTTCTCCTCTTACCCTTCATTCACATCTGCGTTCGCTATTCCACATGGAAACCGGAAGCAGTGTGCAGTAAAAGTGCATGGACCCCACAGACTATAATGGGGTTCATGTGCTTGCTGCACGCTGCCCGCACGAATCATGCGGACAGGAAAGTAGATTGTGAACTACTTTCCTGTGCGCATGATCCCTGCGGAGATCTGGTGTCAAGCACACGGACCCCATTATAGTCTATGGGGTCCGTGTTCTTTCACTGGCACACCGCTTGCAGTTGCGTTCGGTATTCCGTTCAGGGGGTCATAATGCGGATTCCCCCGGACAGAATATGAACGCAGGTGTGAATGAGGCCTTAGAGACATAAATGCAAAAAGTAAAAAAAAAATACGCTTAAAAATCCTGTAAAATCCCATGTAGGATAATACAGTTAATTAACATACATGTGAAGTTACATAAGTGATTCTACAATTACATGCGAAGTTACTACGAGATATTTCATGTGAATTCCACGGACACCATTTTACTCAATGACCGCTACAAAGAAAGGAATCATTTTACGTAGAAGCCCGCACTGTTTTCTGGTGAACACAGCGAACAGCGGGAATCCTCTGTACAACAGGCTAAAGTTCACTAAGCGAGCACAAAAATGTTCAGCATGCTTTACGATTCAGCGCGCTATCCACTATCATGAGACAATTCAGCTGCAGTCAGTCGGACAATAAGATTAAACTGGTTTGGCAGCGATGTGCTTGTAATCTCTACAATTACTTAGAAGGATGAAATCTATGAATATGCATCGTATAGGTCCTTGTGGAAAGCAATGCTGCGTGTTTAACCCTTTAAACGCCTGGGAAGCCAATGAAAGAAATGCAGAAGTAGTGGAGAGGAGTCAAAATTCCTGGATGGTAGCTATAGGGGGTGCAGAAACTAAAAGTAATGAAAGAAGGCACCTGTATTGTAATTGGTATATGGCATGCGAGGGCAAAGCTACAGACCTTGTTATTATTATCGTGTCAGACATTAAAGATGGCTACACTTACATAAGGATAGCTTACAAAGTTCAACAATATTTTAGAAAAAAAAAGAGACATGACCATTAGAGATGAGCGAACAGTAAAATGTTCGATATTCGTTTCGAGTAGCCGCTCAATATTCGACTACTCGAATCGAATATCAAATCCTATTATAGTCTATGGGGGGAAAATGCTCGTTTCAGGGGTAGGCAACGTTCGATCAAATTATACTTACCAAGTCCACGAGTGAGGGTCGGGCTGGATCCTCCGAGAAGTCTTCTCCGTGCAGCTTCCCCGCGGCGTCTTCCGGCTCTGAATTCACTCTGCCAGGTATCGGGCCTGGGCAGAGCCGACTGCGCATGCCCGCACTACAAGCGGACATGCGCAGTCGGCTCTGCCCAGGCCCGATGCCTGGCAGAGTGAATTCAGAGCCGGAAGACGCCACGGGGAAGCTGCACGGAGAAGACTTCTAAAGGTAGGAGAAGAACCAGCATTGATTGGTCGACTGTATAGCATTTGGCCAATCAATGCTGGTTCTGCATCGAACTTTTACATTCAAATAGCGAGTGGTACTCAATTGAGTACGAGTATTTCAAATACCGTAGTATTCGATCGAATACCTACTCAATCGAATATTACTCGCTCATCTCTAATAACCACGCATACCAGTATTATACATTAATCTATTCTTTTCAGCAAATTCTACAAAAATTAACCTGAGGTTCTTAGTATACATTTTGTTCAAGGTGTATAAGCCCACTCGCCACTTCACAACAACCTCTGTATAATAGGTCCCTACTTTATTGGGTACAGTGCCACATGGCAACCAACTTAACAGCAACCCAAAAGCACAGCTAAGTCTCCATACTCTGGGCCACACCACCCAAGCAATGGCAGATAACATGCAGCACTGCACCATGTGAACAGATCTCCAATAGTTTACCTTACCATATGGTCTCAGAGGACTGAGAGGTGGACCCAAAATGGTGGAGTGTTGGTATCAAGACAACACACATAAAAAAAATATATATATAAGGGACAAAATTGCAATGCAAATAATTTACAGTCCGTGTCTCATTTTTCTAAAGTCTTGGTGCTTAGTCTTTAGTACGCAATAGATTGGTAAAATACCTATACTGGTTACCTGTTTGGCCATTTTTAAAATCACTTTATCAATTTTCCATCACTCATTGTGACAAAAACTTGTTCGGGCAAGTCGTCATTGCGGAAAAGAACTGGCTGTGATGTCACTTCCTGTTTGTTTAGAGGGAGCAGGAAGTGGACTGGTGGTGTACTTGAGGATCCGGATTGACTGGGGATCGGTGTGTTAACTATAATTCAATAAAGAAAATTAAAAATTTTCCCTATTCCTTTTACAGTTTCAGCCAATGTTAGGTTAGCTATATGCATTTACTTTGAGCTTTGCCTGGGTCATAACAGTTACATCACAACAGGACTGAATGCAATCACAGCTGATCGCCATTACTGCTCCCCCTAGTGGTAGACTATTTCGGTAACGTTGCTATACAAGAGAAACGGCATTGACCTTACAGATACATTCAGTAGACAGAAATAAAATTACACAATGAAACTCACTGAGGTCACTTTCGCTACATGAAGAGTTAAAGTTCTGAGTAATAGATGGCATCCACGTAATGATATAGAAGCACAAGAAGAGGAAAGCGTTGGCTTGGTCTTCATAATAAATAAGCATTGATTATACCCCGGCTCAAACAAGTCTGCATTTACTTCATTATACACATGACATAATTATCACAGCAATCAACTCCTACGGCTTGTACATTAATTTACTGAGCCCCGGCAAGGAGGAAACTTTATTAGAAGAGAAAATTGGTGCAAGGTCAACCAATAAGCCTTGGAATGAATACATTTTAGTTGGATTTACATACTTAAAATTTACAGCTATAGTTTGGAACAGAGATAAGCAGTACTTTATATTAGGAACTTCCCGAACAAGCCACAGATCTTGTTCTAACAATGCTACTTATCCTGGACACTTGGCATATCACGGTGGTTACCCTAAGCTGTTTGCTCTCGAAATTATTGACTTAAAGGGATTTTCCCATAACATTTTCAATTTTGCCGACAATTAAATTTTTTTGCAAATTTAAGTAATATTTTGGCAGAGTTCGAAAATATTTTCTCTAACCATCTTAGTGGTGACAGTCTGTTGCGAATGGATATAACCATGAAAGCAGGAACTTTCTATGGTCTGGGGCTTGTGAGATACACAGCCCTGATTTCCTTGATGTGGACAGGTTTTTTGGCATACAAGTCATACAAATACAAGTCTCTACATGTATTAGGTTCTGTCCATGGGGCACCAATCACGACAGCAGACTGACACGACTAAATTCGTTAGAAAATCTTTACAATTTTGCAAAATATTTAATTGTTTATATTTGCAAAAATATGTAACTTCTATTTGTCTACAAATGTAAACATGGTTATGTTTATGGGAATACCCGATTACCCGGGTGATTAACCGATTACAAAAACCCGTTTGCCTATCCCGTAAGATTTCAGGGTGATGTCCCTTTTCTCAAGGTTTTTGTACTTAATACAGCTTAAAATGTTGCTGGATATTTCTAAGATAAGCAATGATATGGTGGATCTTTAACTGAAGCCGATAAACCACACATCTTGCATCTTGATCAGATAAGTCTGGTCACATCCATATCCTGCTATGGTAATTGATGATGGTTGAGAACCATTAATCATTACTGTTGAGTTGGCAAGGCTCCAGAAGTTTGAGAGGCCGTGTCGTAAAGATACATTATTGTATGATAAATGGGGGGGGTTGCTTATCGGTGGTTGACAGTAATAGACAGCTCTTCCCTCCATGCCATGCTTATTAGACCTATCGTGTAATGATCATAAGGCCTATAAGAAAGAGATTGGCGTCATGTCACCTTGTTATGCCCCAAGATGCTTCTTATTTGTTTTCACTATTCTCCTTGGCAAGTTTTTCTCTTTCCTTACTCAGTCATTTGCTTTTACTTCTTCCTGTAAACTTGATGAGGTTTTTCATCCTACCATTACATCATTTTTCTGTCATTAGGACAAGCTATTGCTGATCTCTATAGAATAACCAACTCCACTCTTTAGAACAACCGACACTGAAATTGCTGGGAACAAAATGAAATGTAAAATATAACTTTTATTGATGAACATAAAAAAACCTGGCTCAGAACCATCTCACAATTATGATCGTCATTGTCCAGCCATACCTAGGTGGACTCAACTTGTATCCCTTCATATTCATCCAGTATATCATGAGATATAATTTGTATTTCAGCTGCTATACGGTGTTGTGAGAAACTTTACATAGTGACTTTGGGACAGAAGTATTTGAAGTTAACCCTTTCCCGCCGATGTCATTTTTGATTTTCCTTTTTGACTCCCCTCCTTCTAAACCCCATAACTTTTTTATTTCTCCGCTCCCAGAGCCATATGAGGTCTTAATTTTTCCTGGGCCAAATTTTTCTTCATGATGCCACCATTATTTATTCTATATAATGTACTGGGAAGCAGGGAAAAAATTCAGAATGGGGTGGATGTGAAGAAAAAATGCATTTCTGCGACTTTCTGTGCAACCAAAATGACCTGTCCCCTGTATTCTGTGTTTTGGTACGATTCCGGGGATACCAAATTTATATGATTTTATTTACATTTTGACTCCTTAAAAAAAATCCAAAACTGTGTTAAAAAATTATTTTTTGAAAAGTTGCCATATTCCGACAGCCGTAACTTTTTTATACATGCGTGTACGGGGATGTATAGGGCGTCTTTTTTTTGCGGGGTCGGGTGTACTTTGTAGTTCTACCATTTTCAGGAAATGTTATTGCTTTGATCACTTTTTATTCAAAATTGTAGCAGAATCAAAACAGTGAAAAAATGGCGGTTTGGCACTTTTGACCATTTTTCCCGCTACGGCGTTTACCGAACAGGAAAAATATTTGTATAGCTTTGTAGAGCGGGCGATTTAGGACGCGCGGATACCTAACATGTATGTGTTTCACAGTTTTTAACTACTTTTATATGTGTTCTAGGGAAAGGGGGGTGATTTGAATTTCTAATCCTTTTTATTTATTTTTTTATTTTTTTTTAACTTTTTTAAAACTTTTTTTTTTGCATTTATTAGACCGCCTAGGGGTATTGACATGGGTGGGCAGTGTCGCGGATTGTCAGAGCGGTGGGGGTCGGCAAACATAGCTGCTCCGGAGCGTTAAAGAGAGCCTCCTGGAGTATCGTTAAGGTGAGGGGCAAAGTGGTAAAGTATATGTATATGAGATTGTGTGGGGTTAGGGGCGAGGCTGTAGAGGGCAATATGAATTTTGCGGCTTGCTATGGTCCAAAGTGTGTGAGATTGCAGAGATGGTGGTGTGAGTTTGGGTTTTGTGGGGGTCCTGGCACAAACGTATGTGCGCTATTGTGAGGAAAAGTAGCCTATTGTTTAATTGAGTGTAATGACTATGTTTGTGGAAAATTTCAGCCAAATCGGTCGAGCGGTTTTTCTGTGATTGAGGAACAAACATCCGAACATGCAAACATCCAAACACACAAACCCACAAACTCACAAACTTTCACATTTATAATATTAATAGGATTATATATATTGTATACAGCCCTGTCTAAGCCTCTCACCTCTGCCAGATCAGTCCTCTCTGCGCCAAGCTGATGAGATGTAAATACATCGAAACGGCTGTCCTTGACTGAGAAGACTGTATCTGGTATAATCCCAACATCATTGCAAACAAAGGCCTCTGAGAAGGTCGGCATGATGTTAAAGGGAGCGCCCTCTATAGGTGTGTTTGACTGAGACTCTGTCTTCCTAATTACACCATGGAAGGTAGACTTGCACATTCTCAGTCAGCGCCCTCTATTGGTGTGCATACTTGAGGCACTGACATCCTAATTACATAATGGAAGTCAGATTTGCATATTCTTCCAATATGTATATAGTCAGACACAGTTACAGTACCATTCTCCAAACTGCCAATTTCCCCGGCAGAAACCAAGTCCAGAAATTCGATCGTCTCAAATTAACAGAAATCTAAAAAAAAATTTCAACACCAAATAAAAAATTTTAAGTAAAAAAATAAAGATCCAATGGTAGAGCCGGGTGAAAGTCTGTTTTGTTTCGACGCGGTCCATGCTGTAGCTGTTTACATTGTTAAAGCCTCTGCCTGTACAACAGGAATTTCTATCAGCCTCCATATATTCTGCTTCTTCCACCTTTCTAACCTGTTGGGAAAATCGTTCCATAATTCCATTTTCTATTGACAGCATTCATCTTTGTAATGAAAGCTGAGCAGGCAAGACAAAACAAAATAATAATGTCTTAGTCAATATGTTCAGATTTTGTGTTGTAAGACCATTTCAGGGACAATGAAATGATTATTCTTTTTTGCCGGCTATAAATCTAAACATTTGTTTTCCTGCGAGGGAAGGTTTTGAAAGGACATCTAAAACAAATTCCGCTCTTCACCAATACCGAGACTTTCAGTAATCAAACTTCCCCGGCTGACACGAGCCCAGACTGATTAGACTTTGCATTCCTGGTGTCTGCACTATGCCCACGTATGGCCTCATCCAGCCATGAGAGATCATACCTGGACTCTAGGATTGATGTGCCAGGCTTCACCCTACAGGAGGTCTGGCACATCGGATTTAAATATAATTGAAATATTGCCTTGCAGCCAGTAGGTCAGCGAAGTATCAGGTCCTGTCCAAAGAAAGGAACGTGTTTTCTGCAGCACCATTAACTGCGATAGAAAATTCTATTTATCAGGGCGAGACAATGTAATAACCAAAATCAGGAAACTGATCCGGAATTATAAGTAGGGGAACATTTCACAACCTACAGATAAAATAAAAGTACGGGCAGAAATTTAAGAGTGGACTTCCAAAGTTTGAAAGGTTCGCGGAACACTTAAAAGATTGAAGGGATTCTACCATTAAACTACTTTTTTTTCTAATTACCACGTCGGAATAGCCTTAAGAAAGGCTATTCGTCTCCTACCTTTAGACGTGGTCTCCGCCGCGCCGTTCCGTAGAAATACCGGTTTTAACCGGTATGCAAATAAGCTCTCCGCAGCAATGAGGGCGGGCCCCAGCGCTGAAAGGCCGATGAGCGCATCCCCATTGCTGCCCGAGAGCTCTTTCCTGCACCGCCTCCTTCTTCTGCAGCAACTCCGCCTCTTCTGGCTTCTTTTGCTCTTGTAGTTCGAAACAGGAGCATAGAGAGGCCACCCCAAAATGGCCGCCGGCCGGCTTCTGTATTGAACTGCAAGAGCGGCAACCCCAAAATGGCCACCAGCAGCCATTTTTGGGTAGCCGCTCTTGCAGTTCAATACAGGAGCCGGCCGGCAGCCATTTTTGGTATTCCTTTTAATATGATCATTGGAGCCAACACAACTGTAGCTGCTATCATAGAACTAAGACATCTGTAGGGAATGTAGGGTTATAGGTTGGACTTGATGGACTAATGTCTTTATCCAACCTCATCTACTATGTAACTATGTATGTATGCAACATCTGAAAAATTGATATAAAATATTGCAAAAGTCTGTCTTTTTACCGGGAGAAAAAAACTTTTTTTTTTTTTTTTTTTAATTTCGCATAGACAGGTCTGTTATTACTAGTAATGGGTTAATAAGTGCACCCATTTACCTTTAGCAGTATTTGGAGTGATTTATGGGTGTCTCTGGTTGCTGTTGCATCCTCTGCATTTGTTTACAAGGGTTAGCTTCCTGCTGTGCAGCTTCCTGTGTAGCTACTACACTAGTTTCCTCTCACTCAGCCCCCCTCCTCTCTCCCTGCATTACACTCCTCCCTGTCTCACTAGCTAAACTATTCCGCCCATTACTCTCTCCTCCCCTATCTCTGTCTCACTAGCCTAGCTATCCCACCCATTACTAGCCCCTCCCACCCTCCCCCACCTCCCTAGCTAACCTATTCTGCCCACTAGTACCAGAGAGTAAGAGGGAAAAGCCATTCCTGGACACAGGAAGGATTGGTAAGTATTGATGGGGATAGGGAGGAGGAATAATAATGGTGATGCTCTGTTTTGGAAGCAGTGAAACAAAACGTCACCGGATTTTCATAAAGTGCCCCTGGGGCAGTCAGATGACCCCTCCAGGGATCAGGGTAATGATAGATTTTTTTAAAAAAATTGAAGTAAATTAGAAGTTAGGCGGGAGGAAAGGGTTTAGTTTAGGGGTTAATTCTTAGTTTATCCTGGACAACCCCTTTAAGCTGCACATAAAGTAGATCCCATACTCATGATCTAACATGATGGTCATGCCACCTAGTCCTTTTACTAGAAAATCTTCCATAAACTAAGCTCTTCACTATTTTATAACTATGACTATACTTTTGTAATCTGATGGATCGATCAATTACATAGATGGGAAAAGTATACCTCATAAATGAAAAAAAATTTTTTTATAATATATGCCGCCTGAGATCAGTGAAAAACATGTCTGCTCACAAATCCATTTTAAAACTTCACTTGCAGAGCCAAGTTGAAGTCTCCAGGTCAGTAGTGATGGAAACAAGAACAGGAACCCGGACAGCCTTGAATGATTCTACAAACCGGTTCCTCTGTTGACGGCTTCTCCAAAATATCTCCCCTCCAACAAGCAGCGTATCTCTAAGTACATTAATAAGTTGCTTTATGACCAGGCTCATTAAGTTTGATAAATCACCTGATAAATCGTGTGGTACAAAGTGGTGACCTGCTTTCACAGTGCCAGTTTGATGAATCCGCTACATTACCCTTTCCTACATGTTGCTCATGTAAGCAGAGCTGTACAAATTGTGCAGATTAAAAAAATATGTTCAGGGAACTAGAAGATTCGATGGATTGGAAATAAGACAAACATTTCTCACTGTTTACTTGCTTGTTAAATGCGGTTGTGACTGCAAGTCAGGAACATTTGAAGTTGTTACGAGATATGTGAGATTAGTTTGCAGTTCTCAGAAGAATTCCAAGTCATATAAACTATAATAAAAGTTGTTCTGTTATTCAAAGGCAAAGAAAATGAATGTTTAGCTAAGCGAGGCTTTTAGACTGATACTTTACAAAATTATACATAGCACTGCGGAGTAGCAATATATCTGTGCATAAGTGAGGAATAGAAGCTACATTACACCGCACCAAGCAGTCTACGGAGGAAGGTATTTGGCTAGTGATGCTGCCAGTTTACCAGTAACCAATATAGTTACTGATAAAGTTATATAAGGAGCTCCTCCGAAACATAAAGTGAAACCCTACATCACAGCCACGCACATCACTACTACATTTGGTGTATTGCTTGGGATTTACTCCTCCAGTACCTGCAGATCCGGAGTCTTAAAGTACCCAGACATTTTGGAACACTTGCCAGATGACGGTTATGCTTCCGGTTTCCCATGTACGCATGAACAAATCTATGTGTCTGAATGTGTACAAGTATTCAGTGGAGAGAGGGAGTAAGTCATTGCCAGACATGTTGGCAGCAGCTTATCTATCCCAGGAACAAAGGATGATAAAATAATAAAATTTACTATGCAGTCTTTCCTTCCCATTGTAGTTACTTAAAATATACCTCCAATTATAAATTAAAAAAATCATAATTAAATAGTACATGTAAGTATAAGAAACTTTGTAATATATCTTATTAATGAAATATATGTCCGTCTCCACTTTTCAAGCAGAGTTACTTTTTACATAGCAGTCTATGGAGGAGGAAGGAGGAGGATACTGGAATATATACACAAATAAGTACAGCTGTTAAGCTCTGGGGGGGGGTTTGCTATATTTTTAAAGATAAGGCTTGATCACTGCACAAAAAGGCTCTACATAAAGTAGTCGGCAGCAGCTTCTTACCACCCCTTTCCCTCTCCATACACTTCTATGTGGACAGATTCTATAATCAGTCTAAGCGTAGAGGAGGAGAAGAGCCGTGCAGAAGGAAACTTAAGTTATGACAGTTTCTTATGTTCACCTGTATTATTCATAGAATGAAAAGTTCTTCTATTAATAGTGTTACACTTGCTAGAAGTTGAAATTGATTTATAAATGCTGTGGAATTTATTGTTGTTATATAAATAAAGTTATTAATATTTTTTTTTATTATTATTATTAATATTAATAAAGTTAACAATAATCAGTTGCTTTAGCCAGATACAACATAAGAAGGAAGACGGTATAACATATACTCCAGATGTATGAGATAAAAGTAGAAAATATTAAGATTTTTTGTGAATTTTTTTCTATTAAGTATTCCTTTAAAGGACTGTCACCACTATGGTCGGAAAAAGTTTTTAAAGCTACAAAATTTTTAACTATTTATAGTTCCTAAAAATGTTTAACTTTTAATTTTCTATAAATTTACCTATGGTTATGTTCATGAGAAAACCCTTTTAGGCTAAGACTCCACTTTGCAGAAACTTGGATTTTTTTTGTTGCAGATTTTGTTGTTCTTTTTGGCTACAAAAGGAATGGGAAGTATACGGGAAGTTCTTATACTTTTACCTTCTACTCAATCCACTCCTGGCTTTTGCTAAAAAATAAATAAATAAAAAAACACAATAAATTATGCATTAAAAAAAGTTGCGTTCCCACAACGTGGAGCCTAACCTTAAAGAGGTCACAGTTGTGTCAACAAGCTACGTAGAGTCAGAATATACTATTGGTAGAAGCAAGGACAATGAGAACTTCTCCAGTCATGAAAGATAAGGGTGCACAAATACTGTATCCCTCTCAACATTTTTGGCATCTCTGCAAAAGAGTGTGGTTTATCCTAGTGGGCAAAATCTTTTGACGTGTATTCATAATCTGTCAGAAGACGTCACAAACCAATGGCGCCTGACAGACCTCACGATCAGGTGTGTAACTTGGGGAGTGCAGAGGTTGTAGTTGCACCAGGGCCCAGGAGCCTTAGGGGGTCCATAAGCACTGACATCAGTATTGAGATTGCAGCTTCCATCTGGCCCATAAGCCAAGGAGACTCACAGCTTACCCTAATTATACTAAGATGGATTAAACTCTTTAGCACCCATAACCATCACTATCAAGAACTCACTGTAGGGATGAGGTAGGGGGCCCCAGACAAAAGATTGCACCCGGGCCCACAAGACTTTAGATACACCACCGGTCATGATTTATAATTGGGTCTGTTGGATTTCAAATCAAATCAAATCAAACAAGCTTCATTGGCATGTCCGAATAGATATTTGGCATTGCCAAAGCTAGTAAAGTGTGTGTGTGTGTGTGTGGGGGGGAGTTGGGGTTGGGGGGGGGAGAGTGGTGGGTATGGGGGGGTAGGGTGGGTAATTTGGAGTATAACAGTCTGTGGGGTGTCATCTTCCTCTTAGTTGGTGACCACCGTATGAGGGGGGTGGGGTGGATGATTTGGGGTATAACAGTCCATGGGGTCTCATCTTCCTCTTAGTTGGTCACTGCTGTATGGGGGGGTGATTTGGGGTATAACAACCCATGGGGTCTCATCTTCCTCTTAGTTGGTGCCAGCTGGGCACATAATGGGCAGCGATCTCCACAGTGGCCTCCTCTTCTCCCAGTAGGATGTAGAGTTTTCTCTTCTCGTCTGCAGATATGAATTCCATCATGGTGTCTGTCGCTTTCAGGGCTGTGTTTTCCATTACACTTGGCATAAAAATGTGACAGAGCTTCTGATGCAGATGTGAACATAGTCTAACAGTATTGAAGCCACCATAAACTAATAGGAAAGCAGTATATAGTCATATAGTTCAAATTACAATTCATGGCGGTCGTCATCCCAAGTACCAGGACATCAGTGATGTCTCTTTCAGGAAAGGGAGCTAATCTGACTACCTAACCCAATTGCAAAACCCTTATTGCCAGCCCTATGATGGGCACAAATCATAGAAATAATGTAAGTATAGCATATTAATAATATTACACAATATCTAGCTGTTACCTTTCTATGTATGTTACTGTATTATGCTAGACACCAGCTGTATCCTTAAATCCCCCTGTACAATGCATTTATTAATATCTGTAAATTGGTTGCACATTAGAATGAAGCTATTGTGTACGGTGTACTTATTAATGTTACTTTGTAAGCCGCAGGACGGGTACACTTTAATTCATGTTTGTTCTGCCGCCTGCCAGCAGTATCAATAAAAGCAGGATCTATCCTGTTGGCTCACCTGATGCAGGGGTTAGAAATAGTCCTTGTCTCAGCTGTTTTGCAGGGGAGATGAGAAGATAACTGTATTCTCAGGTTGTGTTTGTTTTATTATTTATTAAAGGAATCCAATAGCAGGCACATAAAGAACATTCACTTTATGCTATCAGGCCTTGCTGAAATTTCCTGTTTGGTGAGATCTGTGAAAATAAATAACTACAGGACTGTTCGCACTTTGCTGAAACAAACACATTTAGGCCGACTCCTGCATAAACAGAATTTGGCAAGGGAGACATTAAGGAAACAGATTGATGGTATGGCAAGGATTAATTTTTTACAGAATGATATATTACAGCAGATGGACATTATGAATTATGACCTTACAGACCCTGTGACAAGGATTCAATCATATGACGGACTTGGCATTGATAGAATTATGAATAGGAATGAGACAAGATTGAAGATATTAATGATACGGCTGTGGAGGGGCTTCTGATAGAAATGACTATCTCCAAGTATATCTCGCTAGTAATTGCAGAATGGAGAAATAGGAGGCTTGTGAATATCATAGAGGAACCCCTTGGATTAGCTAGAGTGGCTCAAACTCTGGAGGACTCACTATGACTATATACTGTATATATGAGGTTGTGTAATACCATACTTCTACTGCAGCCACTACCTTAGAGCAATATTCCAGCATTTCTATTAAAGCTATGTAAGGCTAGGGCCCCTCATTGTGGAAATGCAGATTTTTTTGGTTGCAGATTTTGACATGGTTTTTTGAGCCAAAGCCAAAATTGGAAGAGGAATAGGAATGGGAGATCAATCCACTGTTGGCTTTGGCCCAAAAAAACGCAACAAAATCTGAAACAAAAAAAGCTGCGTTTCTACAACGTGGGGCCTTAGCCTAAGGTAGTCATTGCTGATGCTGTCACTCATGTCTAGTACCTGTACCTATGTCTAGTACCTGTACCTATGTCTAGTACTTGTACCTATGTCTAGTACGTGTACCTATATCTAGTACTTGTACCTATGTCTAGTACGTGTACCTATATCTAGTACTTGTACCTATGTCTAGTACCTGTACCTATGTCTAGTACCTGTACCTTTGAAAACATACGCGAGTAAAGCAGAAGCTGTCACAGCTCAGCTCCTACCTTACTACTGAGCTCCGTCTGTAGGCGCGATATGATGTCGTCACATCGGGCCTACAACTATGTGAATGGAGTGAGAGAGCAGAGTGAGTGGCGAGGGAGCGTTGGAAGGTGAGTATAAGTATTTGTGTTAAACATTAAGGGGAACGTAATGTAGGGGGCCTAAGAAACTGGGGGCATATGGGGGGAGAGAACGGCATCACATAGGGGCAGATGAAGGGGGAGGAGAATGGCATGGCACTGGGGCAGGTGAAGGGGGAGAGAACGGCATGGCACTGGGGCAGGTGAAGGGGGGGAGAACGGCATGGCACTGGGGCAGATGAAGGGGGGGAGAAAGGCATGACACTGGGGCAGATGAAGGGGGGGAGAAAGGCATGACACTGGGGCAGATGAAGAGGGGGAGAACGGCATGACACTGGGGCAGATGAAGGGGGGGCATGAATCTGGGGGCAGAGATGGGGGGACATGAATCTGGGGGCAGAGATAGGGGGGCATGAAACTGGGGGTAGAGATGGAGGGGGGACATGAAACTGGAGGCAGATAAAGGGGTTACATGAGACTGGGAGAGATGGAGGGGGATGGTTCTCTAGTAGCTGCTAGGTGTGAATGCTGTCCAATTGACATAGCAATTTCAGAGACACACTACTCTGTCCATTCTCCTTTCCTTTCTTTTTTTAATGGGGAAATTTTTGTTTGTTTGTTCCTTTGGGTATTTTAATTGAACCAATAAAGGCTATATTTTAATACGTCCCATTTTGGGTAGGTTATACTCCCCTACTCTGAGTTTACATGATAAAAAATTTTTTGGGTACGCTACAAGAATATTGATAATCTAAAATAAAATAATTAAAGAGATGGAGGGGGGGAATATAATTTACAGGTGACTATAGGAGGATTATAATGTGTGGGGACACATGAAAAATGAATGAGAATGGGCGGAGTCAAAATAACAGTGGGTGGAGCTAAGTTTGCCGCGGCGCACGAGCACGCCTCATATTTTGTCCCTCTTTCAGCTCTTCAAAAGTTAGGAGGTATGAAATATACCTGCCAGGACTTTAACCTGTAAGGATGATGTTACCATAGGTCCTGCAAGCTACACCAAGTGCTAATACTGGGGAAGGTAATGGAGGCATGATGACCTGATTGTGAGAGAAGGGGGCTATAAAGGAAGAGATTATACAGGATGGGCTATAGGGCTATAAAAATCAGAGGAGGTATTTTTACAGAAGAGGTAAGGCAGAAGAACATGGAATCTGATGAGACATGGTAGTTCTCAATAGTATTTGCAGGCCATAGAAAGAGATTTCCTGTTTACACAGCAACCCATACTAGAAAAAAGAAGTTGCACTGATCATATGACTTATTGAAGAAAGTGAAAGTGAGTAGACAAGTACATGGTTACTATTAAGGGCATGGTCGTTCAGACCATAAAATGAGACCAAAAAAAGAATTACTGGACTGTCCTTTTATGTTTCCCCCAGCAATAGGAACTCGGGTTTTAGCTGCTGGATCCAGGGTGAATGGCTAAATACAGTTAAAGAAAAAACTGCCCAAAATTTGTTACAATAAACACAGTATTACTAATTTTTTTTATATAGCATTTTTGTATAAATAACAGACACATTTGGTAATCTCGTAATAGGATCAATCGGTACAATACAGTAGGCCATGTTATTTAGGCTGAGAGCTAAATTACATATCAAAATAGCACAATTGATTTTTTTTTTTCAGTTTTTGTAAAAATGAGAGAAAAATCTATTATGTTATTTTTACAAAAAAAGCAAACAAGCTTGCAAGAAAAAAAGTAATTTCTGCCATTATTGGTGCATATTAGAGAGGTGCAGTAGCAGATTATACAGTAGTAAGTCCTTTTAGGCTATTGTGGGGGACCATGTGAATTTCTCGGCAGTCTTAAACAGTGTGTGGCTGGCCTTGACAGCTAGTCTTCCCATCAGCAAGGGGGCAGCATCATAACATGAGCAGTGTATGCCTACTCCTGACATAGCGAGGGAGACTGCTGATCTTTCAAAGTTAAGTCCCCATACTCAGTGCCCATTAAAAATAAAATTGCCTTCAGCTACTGTCATCTGATCTCTAGGCGTGGCCACATTCCTGGCACATGTTGTGTGCAGTGCATGCGCAATATATAAATCCTAACACTGGATTCATTGAGGATTACCATTTATATGACTGTTCATTCAGCTGATAAATAAAAAGACCCAAAAACTTTAACTAGGTGACGGGTCACACTCTTTATCTAATCCAGGCCCATGTTAGTCGATGGGTTTGGGCTACCTGGCTATTCTGCAATCTGACCCAAAGCTACCACAATAACAACTTGCTCTCAAAAAAAAATAAAAAAATTAGTGCTTAGATATTTTTGTGAACACTCCAGTTCCATTGACTTATATTACTTCCGAAGTTGCAGGGTAACAGAGTAATGTTTGTTGGGGCTAAAACTGCTGTGTTATCCTGGGTGGTTTGGGGAAGTTAGCTCGGTAGAAGTAGTGGCCCCAAACAGTCAAGACAGGGACACAAAAATGTGCAGCAGACAGATTTATTTACAAAAAACAGGAAAATAAATAAACCTTAACTTCAGGCACAAACAAGCAAAACAAAATACAGCCTTAACATAAGGCAAAAATAAAACAAATTCCTGCTCGTCCGAGCGACTTTCTAAACAGAAGTTATAACCTAACTATACATGTGGCTTACTTCCAGGCAAACGAAAAATGCATGCACAAATTGGTCTCACCGGACTCAGGGTTACAGGACAGACCCAGCCGCTTCCTCTCCTCCCAGGATCTGTCCTGCAGTGCAGGCTCTGCAGCCTTTGACCCACACCTGGCGCTGCAACCTATTCCACACCTGCCCTGGACCACACATAGGTCAGGAATCTGGGGCTGATATAGTGGGACTCCAGCACTTTGTCTTTCACCTTCTCACAGTGGATAAGGTTAATGTACAAGTTAGTCTGGCCTGTTGGTTGTCATCTACTACAAACTTACCAGGAAGCCCATGCATAAAGAGCGGATTTCCATTACATCAAGGGTAGAATAATATTAAGCTAGAAGCAACTAAATCACCTGTGAGAAAAAGAACATTATCAGGTAACTGCCATATATATACCCAGGGAAATGCGCCTCGATACAAGAGGATCCCGGAGATTTACTTTAATATCTCAGTTGGACACAAAGTAATTATCAGTTTACTGAGTAAGCAAGGGACTAAGACTGTAATCCAGAGCGAGGAGCCAAGTCCTGCTCCCAATATTCTATATTATAAAGTACGGCTAAGCATATAACGCTATATTGTTTCCATGAATGGCTCTGGCTGGTACTGTGTTATAGGTGGTCTGGGAATATTCAGGCAACGTCTTATCAGTTTACTGAGAGGACATAACAGCTATTAGAATAAAATTACAATCTAAGCCAAGATGAGAAAGGAATTTTTTTTTTATAACTTGGAAAAACAGCATTGCCATCACGTTGAAGAGTTGTTTACACAGGGCCTGTCTTTTCTGTTCCATGCCATCCATTCTAAGCTATTAGAAACCAAATGTCCTCAGAAAAACGGCAGGAAAACAATTAAATAGCACTTAAGAGCATTGATCCCTATGTGCCCTGACCAGGAGAGTCCTTGCTCTACTTACACTGCCAGCAGTAGGAACAAAAATTCTAAAAATGGCATTTAAAAAATCTTAACAGGCACACAAAATAAAACAGTGGTGTTACCCATAGAGATCAATGAAATTAGAGCTTTTAGGCATCAGGCACAGAGCAGAGCCATATGTATAGAGCATGTACAACAGCACATGATGGGACCTCCTTAAGCTGTCACACTGCGGTTCCATATGGCACCATATTATTGAGATTTCCTTCCCTAGAAGCAAAATGTAATCTCATCGAGAATGCTATGCGAATATGTAGATATAGGGAGTGGAGAGGCAGCAACTGCACCCAGTGCCTGGTCCTTCGAGGGACCATATCAGTATTATAGATGTCAGGTACTAGATAGCACCCTGTTATATAATATGTATTGGACCCAGGAACTTCAAGCTACAGTATGAGGACACTTTTTTATGTTTTTTTAAATGGGTTACGCCATGAAATGTACAAATAGGATGGAGGACAAATAGCTGGACTCTGTAGTCTGACCCCTGACACCTACACCAATCCTCAGAACGGTGGGCGCTTTCCGTAACCAGGTTGAATCTAGGCATGTCCTTGAAGGACAGGATGCATTTGCGTTCTCATTCACTTCAAATGGGATGCCTAAGATAGCACTTTGGCCATCTCTGGTGCTCTCACTAAAGTGAATGGGAGCTCAAATGCAGCACAACACACCTAAATTCACCCTGGCTGCTGTCAGGCTGAATTCTCAATGAGTAAATTCTCCCCTCCTCCTTCCATTCTCAGAATCAGTGGGGGTCCCAACAGTTTGACCCTTACCGCTCAGCTATTTATCCTCTTTACCTATACTTTTCCGGACATAGCCCGTTTAATCAAATTGGATGATAGTAGCCGAATATTATAGCTTTGTAAACTAATATGGGAGTCTTATTGCAGCCCCAAGAGGTTGTAGGGATCTGGGATACACCCATGTGCATTCCTCTAATGTTGTCTGGAATATCAATGCAATGACCTGGATGGTTGTTTCATTTACCCAGTTTCGGAAATATATCTAAAAGTTTACATCTTTATGGTTTGCATTGATTGTTAAGCTAAAATTGATGATTGTCATGTAAAAGTATGTGTTTATGTCATTCATCAAAAAAATAGACACGACTACAAAAAAAATATACAAAATATCCAAGAACACCACAAACGTATAATCTCTCGTTTTATTCCGGGACTATATTATGAAGGTACTTTCGATTTTTGAGTCCCTGGACCAAATTCCTTAACTACACGTTACATACATAAATGTTAGGATTCATGGAACACGTGGTTACTTTACCATACCAGATAAATTTCACTAGAAGGCCTCAATTTGGTTTGACCTCATAACTCTGGATCTACATGACGGTCAACACTTGAAAAACACATGCCCAATACAGAGATGGGAGTAAGCAGTTGCTGGTCATCTCTGGTGGTGGGTTCTGTTAAAGGGGCTCTATCAGCAAAATTATGCCCTATGAGACCCACATATGCCCAAATAGCCTTTAAAAAGGCTATTCAAGCACCGCTAATGGTATTTTAAAAGACCCCCCTCCATTTTAAACTAAGACCATAAAAACATATATGCAAATTATACTTACCGTGCACGGTGGGCGGTTCGTGCACTGGTGGACGTCATCTTTGGTCCCGCCTTCCTCTGGTGTCTTCTTCCAGTGACATCCTCCTGGACTCTTCTTCCACTCTTTCATCTTTTTTTCTTCCAGCGGGTTGTGTTTAAATCCCGCGCGTGTGCAGTATCGCTCCCTCTGGAGCGTTACTGTGCACGCTCCGGCGCCATTTTTGTCAATGAAAGTACGCGACCATACTGTGCTCGCTTAGTTCTAAGGGGAACTGAGCATACTGAGCATGCTCAGTATGCTCAGTTCCTCCTTAGAACTCCGACAAAAATGGCGCCAGAGTGTGCACAGTAGCGCTCTGAAGGAAGCGCTACTGCGCACGCGTGGGATTTAAACACAACCCGCTGGAAGAAAAGAAGATGAAAGAGTGGAAGAAGAGCCCAGGAGGACGTCACTGGAAGAAGACACCAGAGGAAGGCGGGACCGAAGATGACGCCCACCAGTGCACGAACCGCCCACCGGGCTTTTAAAATACCATTAGCGGTTCCTGAATAGCCCTTTTAAAGGCTATTCAGGCATATGTGGGGCTCATACGGCATAATTTTGCTGATAGAGCCCCTTTAAGAACATAGGATCCAACATGTTAAACTCATGACATTGCTGACCCTTCTTTTCCCAAATACATGGCCTGTGGGGCCTACTATAATCATCAGGGTCTGCTGACATCCATCTAATGGGTATGGCTAACTTAAGGGGGCATTTTTCATAGATATTAATGTGAAAAGTTGACCTCATACTTGTTAAGAGATGTTCATTTGGTATTTTTGTATATCACTTTTTACTAAGATCAAAGAAACATAACTTTATAGATTTTCTGGACTTTTGAGCTAAAATGATTAACAAGGTGAAGCTTTTTAATTAAAATCTGTGAACAATGTATTAAAAGAGAGCAGACGGCATATCAGAGATCCCAAACTCATTTTAATGCATTCGGTTAAGCGTTACCTAGCATAGGAAATGTCTGTGAAGTCTAAGAAGACCTATAAAAGCAGAATGATCAATGGCAAAGTCTACTAAGTTAAAAACTGATTTCCCTGCATCCTTCCTGAATTTAATGCTCTATCTTTTAAAGCAAAAATTATGTACAAATTAATTTAATGTGTTTTTATAAGGTCTAATTTTTCTGCTTATATTCATGAAGCCAAAGAGGTATATATAACTGTGGAGTTACAAACCTCCTCCGGCGTTTGGTACATGTTACCTGCCTGGCTGTATTGTGGCAACTGTAAAATTTGGTGTAGGATGGATAATCCTATGGCAGCGGTCAGTTATCCCTGACACACATTGCATGGTTTGTTGGCACGACAGCCAGCATGGGACCTATTAAGAAAAGAGGGAGCATCCTTTAGTGCTACAGCAGTGATAAGCGTCCACATATAGGACACTCCCTCTTCTCTTGCTACCGAGTGCCGAGGAAAGCCCAGGAGGCGGAGCTCACACTGTGCAGGACAAGGATCCTGCCTGCTACAGTGATGAGCTACTGCCCTGTGCATCCCTGCAAAGAAGACAAGGATGGAAGTGCTCCGTACAGCAAATACAGCAAAGTCAAAGTAAAAAATATAAAAAAAAAAAAATAGGTACCTGCTGGGGTTACTATTCCTATTAATGTCAGGCATTTGGGGTTATTAATTTATAGGCAATTCACAGGAACTTCAGATAATTAGCCCCTAATTTACAGTCAAAGCGGCCATTTTCTTGTAGCGATGCCTGGCAGACTGAATTCAGAGCCGGAAGACGCCGCGGGGAAGCTCAACGGAGAAGACTTCCAGAGGTAGGAGAAGAACCAGCGTAGATTGGCCGACTGTATAGCATTCGGACAATCAATGCTGGTTCTGCATCGAACTTTTCCATTCGAATAGGGAGTGGTACTCGATCGAGTACGAGTATTTTGAATACCGTAGTATTTGATCGAATACCTACTCGATCGAATACTACTCACTCATCTCTAATCTGCACCTATAGGACATCCCTGGGGAGACACCATGAAATCTTGGATCTTTATTAATGTACGGACACGCTGTACATTTCCCACACATATATGTCCCCATAGGTTTACTTCGAGAGAGCCACGTTCCAGGCTGCTCCTGTTGTGGCAACCAACTGTGAACCAGTCAGTCCTTTGGCTGGTGCCAATAGTGTCTCTCAAATCCTGGTCTCCTCTCAGGACACCCCAATACTTGTGCAGAAATAGAGTTATTCATAAATATTCAGGTGGAATAACAGAAGAAGAATACGGCACAGAATTCTCAGATTGTCCAAAATTGTTATTTCATAGGGGAATACAAGTATTTACTAAAACATATCATGTCTGGAGAGCCGAGAAGTCGCCTTTAACTGTACGACTGTATAAAATAGCAGAGGATTTACATTTTTGTAACAAAAACCTATAACCCCACTGCTTGTAGAAATATATTAAGACGTTAATCAGCAAAATATATTAGCCCTATTTGGATGAAAAGAGAACAAATTGTATATTCCTATCATAATGATTCCCAAGGGTATGCTTAACATCTTGTAAGAAAATCTGTTCATTTCTTGCTCTGCAAAACAAATGCAGCAGAAAATAGGTGAAGTTACTATCTTGTATGATGGAGACTTGGTGCTGCCGCTAGTCATTGCACCTATTAAGGGTTGGGGAGAGTCACTGGGAATGGCCACTGACTTTCCCAGTCTGCTTTTTTGAGTCATGGCCAGGAGTGGATTTGGCAGAAGAAAGTAGTATATGAGCTTCCTATATAGTGCCCATTCCATGGCTTTGGCTGAAAACCAAAAGTAAACACGATGTGTGGCCTTCTTAGACTTTTGTCCTCTTAGGCTACTGAATGACTGATTCCAGATGACCCAGAGCTCAGTTTATTAGTTTTATTGGTGTATCAGGTATGTTCAGTAACTGTTATGAGAAAGTACCGGCTCTTCATCAGGATCTTACACCATCTTGGGGGATCATCTGGAATTATTCATCCAACAGCATCACTCAATCAGTTCTCACCCCTTTTTCGGAAAACAACTGTGAAACAGGACTCTCTATAGAAGAATCAGGTTTTACTGATAGTATGAGTTGAAAAGGACCTTCACGGATTCTTAGCATCTGTTAATAGATGACAGTACAGTGGTTTCAGCACAACGGGATCTTTATCTCTAGACCCCACCATTCCTGAGCAACAGGCGCAGGTAATTTTGTTGACTTTATAACATGTCTTATAAAGGATATCTTTTTCCTACACCACTTATGAAGCTGTTCTCCTGCTCTTTATCTTCAGTCTGACTACTTGATTACATAGGATTCTAGTCCACATTCAGCCTAATATACAGAGCTCTAAGGAGCAGGGAAGGGTGGAATAGTTAATTGATTTATTGCCTCATTTGGTTTACTAGCAGCCTCTAAACATAACAGTGTTAAAAAAAAGTTCACAATAGCAGAGTGAAAAAGCAGCAGCAATTATTTGAGTCTCTTTTTAAGAGCTCTTCATAGACTAATATGTAGAAGGTAAGTGCTTAAAAAGTGGAAGAAAACAGATTTCTTTAATAAGATATACTACAAAGCTTCTTATTTTCACCTGTAATAGTTTGGCATAAGTAGAGGTACGCTTTAAAGGGAGTCTATCAGCAAGAAACTTGGTATCAAACTGATGACAGTCCCTTTTAGAGCAGCTTCTACACTTTCCAAAGATGCCTTTCTTATTTAGCATTGCAGCTCCATTTTCGTGAAAATCAGAGTTTTATTCATATGCAAATTAGATGAAAAGGCCTTTAGGGGCGAGTCCTCTCCTACTGAGGCTTTGCTTTCTGCTCTAGATAGTTGGGGAAATGATCTAGAGCAAAAAGTGAAGCCCAAGGGGGACATATCTGCAAATTCATGTAATAAAGCTTTATATGCAATGGTTGTATTTTTTAATGAATCTGTGTCCACATGATCAGCCCCGTACCCATTTCATTTGTTCTCAGACCCTACTCTATTCACCATTATCTAAAAAAAACTACAAAAACATTTTTGTAGGAATAATTATCATCACCGGACAGTAATTTCTGCAGTATCAAATCTTAAGAACAGAGGACAATGGTCTTGAAACTGGATTTATAGAAAGCGCTTAGCTGGAGACCTAGTTAAAATTGGCAATTTGCAGTAATAACACAGCTTTTCCACGTTTATTCTGTATCAAATTTTGGAACAAAGAACACTTTAGCCAAAACCGCTGCCTCTCGTAAGAGCCCTAAGGCCTACTTTCACATGTACAATTGAGTGACACTTTGAAAAGCATTCATCCCTGTAATTCAAGAAACAAACTTGGCTTTCAGTCAGAATTTCATTACTCGGGCTCTAATGTAACGTGTTGACTGTATAAAAGATGTTTGTAATTAAAATGGATTCTACTTAAACCAAAAGGCGTAAACGCGCAGCGAACAGCACGCCATGCAAAACATTGTTTAACAAATTAAAGACATCACAATAATGGTAGAATAAGTTCATAATATTAATATGATAAAACTCGCTCATCGCAGGACCTGATGAACAGCGCGCGCTCGCCGTCTACACACTTTACCGTCTGACTTCTGGAGAAATGTATTTTCCCCTCTTATATACCGCACATTGCTTGAGTTGACAATTTAAGAGCCTGACCTTGAAAGTAATTTAACCTATGATGTTACTTGATATATATAATAAAATCCAGTATGGAATAGTAATAGAGGCGTAAATCGAAATTCCTGAGCCATGATAAAGCCGTAAGGCTGCCGGCACACTTTTTTCCAATTGGAAAACCAACTGGAAAGATAAGTCAAAGAGGTAAGAAAATACCATGAAATTAAAAAAAAAGAAAAGCAAAATCAGAGTTTTTCAGAGTTTTTTTTTTACAGTGAAAAAAATCCTTAAAATGCCACAAAGTGAATGGAGAGGACAACTACTAGATTCTAATAGAGTGATAGGTTGATTATTTTTTACTTTTACTCTTATTGTAACCCTTAGGGAGGGTTCACACGGTGTAACGTGCCGCGTGATGTGGCACGTCTACGCCGCGGGAGCCTTTGCGGACCGTACACGCTCCCATTGATTTCAATGGGAGCGGGGATCGTATGTGCCGCGCTAGTTTGCGGCCGTGAAATCTGCAACAGGAAATGACGGGTCACTTTTTTTTCCTGTGATACAAATTTTAAATCTGGGACGGACAATTCTCTCGCTCTGTGAACCGTCACATAGTCAATGGGACTCGGTTTGTGGATGGATTTCAGACATTTCAGTATGGAAACAGCACGGAACTCCACAATCACATTCTGCCATGTACAAAATGCTTTGAATCAAATGGTTATTTTCCCCTTGTGAATTGCTGCTTATGTCAATATGCAAATTAGCTCTTTGGAGCAACAATGGAGTAGCCATTGCTCCAAAGAGGTAAGAAGCAACGCCCTCCTTGCTCTAAAAAGATCATTTGCATGTTGACATCTTGGCAAAGGAGACAACGGTTCTCAAGGGGAAAACACTATTTGACTCATGAGACCCTAACCTATCTATCCGCAGGGCTGGGTTTATAGGTTAGGTTCTGGTTACAATATCCCTTTACATGGATAGAGGTGTGACAAAAGATACAAAAAATCCAGTTCATCTGTCCAGAATGATTCCTCTGGTTATATATACAATATACAATTATATTTCTCTTGTAAGAAGCCACATATTTAGTGATGCAAGAACTGAACGAACAGGGATTTTATAAATTTCGGATAACATCATGTAGGAATTCTGTGATTACTGCAACCCGCAGCCTTTACACCCAAAGGAGACGGAGAACAAGTAGAAACCTCACCATATTTATTTACCAAAGTAATTGGGGATGGAAGATAGAAGAAATGTATAAATGAGTGTTGACTTGGAAAACATTTCCTCTGATTTAAAGCCATTCTTCCTGTTTGCTTTCTAATCTCCAAACAATTCAAACATCTCCACTTTCCTAAAACGCTTCATAAATATCTGGAATTAAAACCGGCTGCTGAAATTGATTGTGTATGGAAGAAACTGGTGTTAAAATGAATTTCTGCTGCACTAATCTGTT
This sequence comes from Leptodactylus fuscus, assembly GCF_031893055.1. Taxonomy (NCBI): domain Eukaryota; kingdom Metazoa; phylum Chordata; class Amphibia; order Anura; family Leptodactylidae; genus Leptodactylus; species Leptodactylus fuscus. The sequence goes on along the minus strand of NC_134267.1, from coordinate 32,833,042 downwards.
CCAGATCGTAACTATATATAATATTTATGAAGGCTGCACCTGGAGCTGCACAGTCTCCTGAACTCCTTGAGAAGTTATGGAGCAGTATTTCTCCGCAAAGATTTTATAGTTCGTCTAAACAAACTTGAAAGGGGAATGATCATTTAAGCCGATACCGATGGGGTTCTTTAAAAAATTTAAGGGGTTTAATGGGAAAATTATAAATGATGACCTATTCTATCATCCGTATCAGATTGGCAGGGGGGGATACGACACCTGGGATCCCGGCCGATCAGCTGTTAGCAACCACTATATGGAAAATGGAACCAGAAGTGGATGGCACTATTGTATGTGTAGTGGCCATATTATGTTCCCATGTAAGTGTACACAAATGTGCATAAACCATGTAGACACATGTGCACTATATACATGTATGTAGTGTATGCATGGCCACCATTTTATATGTCAACCAGCATGAAGTTGTTTGACTATGTAAGAATCATTTTTTGTGAAATTTTGTCCATGGTTGTTTCAGACCCTAAACACAGCACAGGAGCCTCTGGCACTTTGATGGGCCAGTGTGACCTTACCGATAACTATGTGCAATGCTTTTGGTGGATATTAGAAGTAAAGTACTTGTATATTTACTATCTCCTTAGGCATAGTTCGGAAACACAATGAGGTGAATTTACTAACCAACTATGCCAGTTTTCTAGAGTAGATGGGTGTAAAGATGACAAAGAAATAACATATTGTTCCTTCTGCCCCACTCATCACTTTTTACAAGGTAGACTGGATAAGGGATGTTTTGGCCTGAAATACACTATAGCTCACACCAGAAGGCTGCCATGAGTTATATCAGAAATCTACACCAGTTGCAGACTAGTGTAGAGTTAAATTTTGGCACACAGGAGTGCTTATGGCTAAGAGACCAGATCAGAGCCTCATAGTAGTTGAGATGTATTTATTACTAGAGATGAGCGAGTAGTACTCGATCGAGTAGGTATTCGATCGAATACTACGGTATTCGAAATACTCGTACTCGATCGAGTACCACTCGCTATTCGAATGGAAAAGTTCGATGCAGAACCAGCGTTGATTGGCCGAATGCTATACAGTCAGCCAATCAATGCTGGTTCTTCTCCTACCTTTAGAAGTCTTCTCCGTGCAGCTTCCCCGCGGCGTCTTCCGGCTCTGAATTCACTCTGCCAGGCATCGGGCCTGGGCAGAGCCGACTGCGCATGTCCGCTTGTAGTGCGGGCATGCGCAGTAGCTCTGCCCAGGCCCGATGCCTGTCAGAGTGAATGAAGAGCCGGAAGACGCCGCGGGGACGCTGCACGGAGAAGACTTCTGGGAGGATCCAGCCCGACCCTCTCTCGTGAACTTGGTAAGTGTAATTTGTTCAAATGTTGCCTACCCTGAAACGAGCATTTTCCCCCCACAGACTATAATAGGGTTCGATATTCGATTCGAGTAGTCGAACATTGAGGGGCTACTCGAAACGAATATCGAACCTCGGACATTTTACTGTTTATTTCTATTTATTACCCGTTGAAGACTTGATTAAGACAAGGGTGCAAAATACTAGTCTAGTCTTAATGAATTCCCCCCGATGTTCTATCTCCAACCTGCAAAGATCTGCTTTTGCGATAACTAAAGGCCCCTTTACAAAGCCAAGTCTAACAATCAACTATATAATATATCAATCAGGACTCGTTTACGTTGCTTTTTAACATAGACCGATGCAAACTCCATGGGTGAAGAATAATCTCTGCTGAAATCCTGCAATCGTTTCTCCTCAATTCAGTTGCATTGACTTTTTAATAATCATTTATTTCTCTTGTTTATATAGCACCACTATATTCCGAAGCACTTTACAAACATTGTGATCACTCATTGTCCCACGTAGAGCTCACAATCTTAATTCCCTCTTAGTATTGTTTTAGAGTGTGGCAAGAAACTGGACTACCCATGCAAAAAGCGGGCGACCACACAATCTCCATGAAGATGTTGTCCTTGGTCAGATTCCAACCCAGGATCCAAGTTCTATGGCAATAGTACTAACTAGAGATGATGTGCTGCCCAAGCAACAGAGTTTACATGGGGCGAGTGCTACCTACTATAAGGCAAAAAATATTCCGACAAATGGATGTTCACTTGATTGTCGACTGATCTACGGGGGCAATGAGCATTTCTATGAACACTTGTTCCTGATAATATGGCCATGTAATGGTACTTTTACATGACCTGATGGTGTAGGGTAGGGGCATACCCAGGATTCTCCAGAGAGAAGGGTCAACACATGATGAACTAATTAACTTGGATACTCACCTCCACCAAACCCTTGTCCTTCCCTTCCCACAGTGCCCACATTTTTACTTTTTCTTTTTTGGGCTAATGGTGGTAGGGCCTACCAAATTTATTATCACTTATGCCAGCAATCTGTCGTAAATTATGCTGGAAATCTCCACCACCTATGAGCGGGCAAGATCTCCATCCAGGCGCACATTTGCCTCATTTATTAGGAGATGTGTCACATCATAAATGGGGCGCACCCTTTGCCAGATCATGGGTTATGGCATCAATGCCAGTTATGGTTTTCAATGCTAGTCTTCATAAATCCCCCTACCCCAATTTAGGTCATTTGTGATATTATGTAACATATTATGTTATTGTTTTTAGATTTTTTTTTCTTGCTCTTATTATCCAAAACTATATTAAATGAAGGATCCCATGAACGTCTTAGGCGGCCAGCCACATTCTTGCTAGTCATGAGAAATAAATACTGTTCGCGCATTAACACCGTATACATTTCCTTGGGTAACCTTACACAGCACATCCTTTTATCACCCTACGATTGATGTAAATAGATATTTATTTACATGTCTCTCATGTTGGTTTATCAGTGGAAGATTAATGAGGAAGTGACCCGGGGAGGTTATTTTTACCACTTGTTCTGCAGAAATCAGCTCTTTGCTATAAGAAATGTTATGAAGATTGTCAAATACAATACAAGTCGGAACTTGCAGTTAAACTGATGTTTATTTATGTGAAAACCTTACTTTCTAGTGTTTCCTCCGTTCGCCTTTTTCCTCCTGTCAGTCAGATGTTTATTTGCAGTTGACCTATCATTAATTATGGCCAGATGCAGTCTAGTGATTGGTTATCAGCGGGAGATCTGCCGTAATGATTGTCGAGGACCTGGAAATATCTTCATGGCTGAGGCTGGTATTACAGCGAGTGCCGTGCCAATGAATTCACTCCAATAGTATAAATAGAAGCCATCATGGCAATCCTAGTAACAACCCTTCAAAAGCAGTTTCCCTTAACAACAAATTTCCCGACAACAATAGATATGGAATAACAATTATGGGAGATTTTTTTTTTTTTTTTTTTTTTTTTTTTTTTTTTACAATTACATTGCTGGTGAAAGCGGAAAGAGCTTGTGGGAAAAAAACCCTCCAATGATAATGGTGTTGAATTTTTCATCAAAAATATACTTAAAGTCCAAGTTTATGTAAATTCAAGAGTTTCCCATAATACATTACTATAGAAATACTGCTTTGCTTACACATTTCCTTGATTCCCAGTCTCGTATCTTATCTCAGGAAAGGTGATGTGACTCACAGCTCTCTGGAGGGGAGGGGGGCTGAGTTCTCAATATCCCACTTGCTCTTGGGTCCCGGGCAATCCGGTCAATTAATTACATTATGTTGATAAGGGCACTGACCAATCTTCAAAAAACTCTGTATACTATGCTATGGTGCCTCTATGTGGTACTGTATTCATTAATCCTCTATTCTGTAATCCTTGTAAGAGAAAAATAGTTTCTGAAAGCAATTGCTGCTCCATGATATTGGGACACACTAGAGCCTCATTCTTGTATTTGTGAGGTCTCAGTGCTTGGACCCCCAGCAATCATATAGGCAATAAGTATTGATTATGGGACAACCCTTTAACATGGCCTTTTTTGCAGAATGAACAGTAGGGACTTTGGAACACTACAAGTGACATATTAAGACTGTAATATGGATGGGCCTAAGAGCAAGTGAGTTTTGCTTAAGTTTTAGTAAATCAGTTGGGCCGTGGTGTCCCCCACCCACATTCAAAGAATGTGGTGGGCAAGGTGCAGATCAGGGATTGAGGAACATATTTGGCACAAAAAAGGTCCTTGTGCTTGCCTCAGTATCATCCCTCTATGCCAGTTGTCTAAATAATAAATTCCCCCAATATCTTTTGGTTAAAAGGATTATTAAACTCTGCACATTGCTCTATTTATCATCATTCAACTAAAGGGGTTTTCTTGGAGTTATATATTGATGACCGATCCTTAGGAATATTTGATGGTGGGGGTCCGACGTCAGGGAAATCCAGAGATCAACCAGTTGAAGAAGCCACAGTGCTGGGGTGAGTGCTGTGGCTTTCTCACTTCACTACTAGAGATGAGCAAGTAGTACTCAATTGAGTAGGTATTCGATCGAATACTACGGTATTCGAAATACTCATACTCGATCGAGTACCACTCGCTATTCGAATGGAAAAGTTCGATGCAGAACCAGCATTGATTGGCCGAATGCTATACAGTCGGCCAATCAACGCTGGTTCTTCTCCTACCTTTAGAAGTCTTCTCCGTGCAGCTTCCCCGCGGCGTCTTCCGGCTCTGAATTCACTCTGCCAGGCATCGGGCCTGGGCAGAGCCGACTGTGCATGTCCGCTTGTAGTGCGGGCATGCGCAGTCGGCTCTGCCCAGGCCTGATTCCTGGCAGAGTGAATTCAGAGCCGGAAGACTCCGCGGGGACGCTGCAAGGAGAAGACTTCTCGGAGGATCCAGCCCGACCCTCACTCGTGGACTTGGTAAGTATAATTTGATCGAATGTTGCCTACCCCTGAAACGAGCATTTTCCCCCCATAGACTATAATAGGGTTTGATAATCGATTTGAGTAGTCGAATATTGAGGGGCTACTTGAAACGAATATCGAACCTCGAATATTTTACTGTTCGCTCATCTCTATTCACTACCAATGAATTGAGTGGGACTATGTTGGTGCACCATGTGACCAATGAACATGATGTCATCGGCACAGGGAAGAGTCCACAGTAATCTTGAACGCTGCGCCTGCAAACTCTCCCCCCCCACACCAATCACGTTTTGATGATCTGTCTTACCTTCCAGAAAGCTTTTTTTATTAGTGTTGTATTTCATTCATTTCTGTTCATGTATTTGTCTTTTATTTTGCTCTATTTAGATTGTTCAGCTCATTTTGATTTATTTCTATTATTTGATTTTTTATTGTGTTCATTTCTTATTGTTCTATTTCATACTGTTCCATTAACATTGTTTTATTCCTATTATTCTACGCCGCTCTGCATTCTTTATATCGCTCTATTCCTATTGTTCTGTTTCATATTCTTCTATTCATACATTTGTTTTGTGTTTTATAATATTCATACTGTTGTCTTTAACATAGTTCATATTGTTCAGTAAATTATTGTCATCCATTTGTGTTTTATTTGTATTACTCGCTTTTTTATTGCACTGTTCACATTGTTCTTTTATTATTCTACAGGATTCGGTGACACATGCCCTCGTTGTAGTCTTTGGGTCTGCGAAAAACAGACAGCACATGTATAGCATCCGAATGCTGTCCATGATATTCAGGGACCTGTAGAGTGTACTGATGCTCCGCATTCTACATTCCAAAATAGAGCACGTCTCCATTCATTTCCCATGAACCAAAGAACAGATGTCTGTATGCACCCATTAAAATCAATGAGCGCACATGCAGTCCATCAATTACACAAATATGAAGCATATAACAAAATGAATCCAAGAAACCTGTTCAGGTGTTTCGACACTTTCATTAGCACCGTCTTCAGATTCCGATACTAAACTGACTTTCCTTCCCATGCTGTAAGGTGTAATACCAGCTCTGTCACATATACCCCCTACAAATCTGAGAACTTCCCAGCAGGTGTAGTTATTACTGTGTCATCTCCTATTTACTAGTTCCAAAGGAGAAAACCGACAAATAAATGTAGCACTTGATAGAGGCTAATTACAAAAACTGTTAATTGCAACATTTCACAACATAACTAGCAAAAAGCAGAAAACACTAAAAAATAAAAGAAACAGATAAATTCTTCATACATAAATCGCAGGACGCTCTCGATCGTCAGGCCATTGCTAATGCAACGTATAGTGGACAGAAAGTGAGGTGTGACAACTGATGTATCAGAATTCACAGATTATGATAGCCAATTAGTAGTCAGGGATGAGAGGAGAGTAAAGGAAATAATGAATAGAAGAAAACACATGAAGGATTAACTTAATGGTTGTTAAATGGTGAAAAATTATAGAGTTATCATAAACTTAAATTATTGTGTGAGTCAATGCTAGGTTCAGTATGGAAGGAAAATCCTCAGGAGTATACAACCTTTAATTCTTGGAACTTGGTTATGGCTTCAGAAGACAAAAAAGGAAAATCTGTCACGTCATCAAGTGACTTTTTTTTTTTTTTTTTGAGTACCGTATATACTCGAGTATAAGCCGAATTTTCCGTAACAGATTTTTTTTTTTTTTTTTTGGGGGGGGTCTATGAGCAGCTGCAATAGTAATGTATAGAATCTCCCATAAAATAGTTAATAAAAAAAAAAAGCTTTAAAAAAATATAATAAAAAAATAAAGTAAATAAATGTTTTAAATCACTCCTTTCCCTAGAATACATATAAAAGTAGAAAATGACTGTGAAACACAAACACATTAGGTATCCCTGTGTCTGAAAGTGCCCGGTCTACTGAATATAGGGGATCTGTAGTGCTCCTGGTCCGTCGGGAAGAGGTTAATAGGAGCACTGCAGATCCCCTATATACAGCCAGGCTGAATTCCAAGTGGGAAAAAAAACTCAGTCCTCAAGCTCAGGGAAGGGGCACCTCCTCCCCTTCCCCAGCACCCAGCAACTACTGCATCCAAAAACTCCGACCATTTTAATTATTCCCCCCCCCCCCGGCTTATACTCAAGTGAATAAGTTTTCCCAGTTTTTTTAGGTAAAATTAGGGGCCTCGAGTTATGTTCGGGTCGGCTTATACTTGAGTATATACGGGTAAGTCATTTCTAAAAAAAAGTAGAAGTTTTAGTAGTTTGCTGGTATGGAGAATGGAGGTCTGTGTTCGCACAATGCCAAGGAGTAAAGACATCAGTAATGATTCTACGGAAGCACTTGTTGCTGCCCATCAATCAAGGAAAGGTCATAAGGCCATTTCCAACAAAAATCTACAGTGAGAAAGTTTATTTACAAGCGCAAAACATTCAAGTCAGTTGACAATCTTCCCAGGAGTTGATTCCTTGGCAAATTTAAGGGTCAGACTGTGAAATGCTCAAAATAGTTGCAAAAAAAACCAAAAAAAACACCAAGCACTATAGTTCAGACTCTTTAGACCTCAGTTAAGATGTTAAATGTTTAAATTCAAGACAAATAAGAAAAAGGTTCAACAAGTATGGAAGGGTGTTCAGGAGAAAGACACTTCTTTCTAAAAAGAATATGGCAGCCTATCTGAAGTTTGCAAAGTTGCATCTGAAGAAACTACAAGACTTCTGGAAAATGGCCTTTGGACAGACAAATCAAAGTGGAAATGTTTGGCCATAACGCAAAGCACTACATCTGGTGAAAAGAACCATTTTTTTATGGGTAAAGCTGCAGAATCCAAAGAGATAGACCCTGTTTTATTGATTACTGTAGGTACGTCACATAAAGATTAGTGTTACTATACTGGTGATATACAGCTGGAATCTGGTAGCCAGGAAGGACAGCAGATGCAGCGGAGTAGAAGGCTTGGTCAGTGGATAGCCAGGAGTCGGTATACAAGCGAGCAAGCAGATGGAGCCAAGGTTGGAACACAAGCCGGTAAGCAGACGGAGACAAGGTCGGTGCACAAGCGGGTAGGCAGATGGAGAAAAGGTCGGTGCACAAGCGGGTAAGCAGAGGGAGCCAAAGTAATCTGAGCAAGATATACCTCAGAGCTAGAGACTGGCAATAAACACAATACTTAAGCGTGGGTCTGAATGTGCTCTGAGTTTATATAGGCCTAAACAAGGAAACAAGATGGTCATGGACATGAAACAATTCTAGCCATCTTGATTGTGGGCAAGAGCCAGGGAACAGTTGCCTCTAGTGGTGGGAGTAAAAAAAAAAACACTTGAGAACAGCGGCCACTGGTGGAGATTCTTGAAATAGCATCTTCATTAAGGATTAAACACAGCTTCTAACAATTAGCTTTTCAAGACAATATTGTTTTGTGATATGTCACAAAGTGATATGTTAGGTGTGCGCCCCTCCATTGGTTTTGCTATGAATTCCAGTGTTTCAGAGGTTTTGTTAGCTTGTGAAAATGTTATATTTAATTGGTTTTAAGAGAGATTGGAGTCATTACCAAAATATCTGCTATGTTAACAGTAAGAATTTCCCAAAATTAAGTTGCTGCGTCCTTTTTTCATTTCAGAGCCCTGAATATAGAAATAGCAGATAGCGAAATACTGAAATATATTGTAATTCTTTTTACATGTCGAAAAAAGAAAAGGAAATAATGTTCCTAATAGAAGAGAACAGGATTGATCATCTATTTTATGCTAGTTACTCAGCAGGCAAGAACATAACTATAGTTTATTCAAAAGAATTTCATCTGGGACTACTGAGATGGAACCAAGAAGATTGTTCCAATTAACATTGCTACATATACCGAGAGAGCTTGACCCTCTGACTTTAGAGCAATAGGTAACCATGAAAAGGAACCATGAAGGCTGACATAGTACACAGAGACCCCACCCGGACCCCCGTTTGACCGGCTTAAACTGCAGAGCATAATCTCTTTATACTTCTATTCCTCTAAATTAAAAGAACTCTATAAAAGCTATTACAAAACCGCTGATAAATCCTGAATGTTCTTTCCAGGCAGCCAAATGAAGTCTATGAAGCGATGATATTTCCTCATTAAGACAATAATGTAATATTGAACTTTGAATCGCTGCCAGATATTTTAATATAGATATTGTATTATATACCTATTATAAAAACTGATGCGGTAGCTCAGTCATGCAGAACAGGAAAGGCAAAATGGATAATAATTTGTTATATCTTCTAATTACGACAAAGGTACTTTACTTAGGATTAGAGGTAAAATATAAACTCTCTGGGTTTTACTCCTTTCACTTGAGTATTTTAAAGTCAGATTAAATTCTAAGTGCTTTATATGTCAGTGGATGGTCCGGTTGTTTAAAGAACTGGTCAGAGATGCCTAAAACAAGAAGCCATTTTGCAGGTTTCTTAACCTACAGTGTTGGCCAAAAGTATTGGCACCCCTGCAATTCTGACAGATAATACTCGGTTTCTTCCAGAAAGTAGTAATATCTTCATTTATTTTGCTTGCAATGAAAAAACGCAATAGAGAATGAAAAAAAAGTCAAATCATTGATCATTTTACACAAAACTCCAAAAATGGGCCGGACAAAAGTATTGGCCCCCTCGGCCTAATACTTGGTAGCACAACCTTTAGACACAATAACTGCGCACAACCGCTTCCGGTAACCAGCAATGAGTTTCTTACAAGGCTCTGCTGGAATGTTAGACCATTCTTCTTTGGCAAACTGCTCCAGGTCCCGGAGAGCTCGCTTCTTTTTTCCTCGAGCGGGAACAAACCGCTTGCAGAAAACGGAAATGAGCGACTACCAGTGATTTCAATGACAGGCGGCAGGATTTTGACGCAGATTCCGCATCAAAATCCTGACCATTTTGCCCCGTGTGAACTAGTCCTTACACTCACAGGAAGTTTCTGCAGGGGTGTTACTATGGGATCAGCTGACTCCTCCCTTTTACCAGGTGATGTCCTCTCATTGGACATTTGATTACTATACAATCCTATGGGAGGTGCAATGCATGAGTGAGACTCGCTAGGTGGCGCTATGACTCAAGATCCCCTGCTATGTCACATAGGCTGCATAATGTAATATAATTATACAAAAGCTCACCCTCAGCCCAGCCACAGCCTGCTCTGGAGTGCTGCACTCCCCCTAATGGCGAGTGCAGGAAATGCAGTGAAAATGAGTGTCCAGAAACTACCAAAAATCATGATCAACCTCCTTCCCCCACCCTCCGTGCCCTATAGCAATTGATTGGTCTTCCTACATGGAAGGCACACCACCGCATTTACAGCACCATTCACTGTGGTTGGAGATGGACTCATAAAATAACTGAAATGTATCCATATCCTCTAAGGTAAGTTCTTTCCGTTCAGCACAATACAAATTTATCATTTTGACCTTTACTTCTATAGCTGGTTTATGAGCAATTACTATATATAATGAAAGTCTGAAACCAGTAAGAGGGTCTTTGGGGCTGCTCAATTACTGCTGGCCGACGAAGGGTCAATTATATGACATATCTGCGGGCACTATTATTATAGAGCATGAAATACTTCATGTCCTGCAGAAACATCGGGTTTAGTAAACAGCAAAAAATTCTGTTCCGTATATATCAAAGCCTGAAATGTTCTTTAGTGAAATCTTTATTTATGAAGACTTGTCTACTCCCAATGACTGAACCCTTTGGTATTTTAGAACATTTCGTAGACAATTCGTTCCATCATTACCGTAAATGCCAATGTAGAGCGAAGCTGATTAGACAGAGACGTGAAATACTTTTCATCCTCTGGTTAATGTAGAAAGATGACAACTGTTTGTACAAGTCCGCCATGACATTCTAAGTAAAACCAATATATCAGACTGGGGTCCTGAGCCATCCTCCTCATTAGAATAGAAATGTACAGGTTTTACGAGAAGCGATTTTACATTGCTTTAGGTTTTATCAGTTGTCAAGTTGATAAATATTTCCCAGGGTTGATTTCTAGGCTCCTATATGCATAAGAGAAAATTGGGGCAAACTATGTTTTTAGCAGGAACGCCCGGCAGACTCTGCTATGTGCATAGGTGCCACCGGACAATCTCCTTGCACATGCATGCTTGGCCTATGTATGTAGTTGTAAGGAGGATTAGCTGCTGGCTAGTTATTAAAGATGTATAGGCAACTTTAGACTAAGTTTCCTTAGCCCAATACATGACAGGGGCGTCAATGGCGCTGCCATGATTGGAAACATTGCTGAACAATAAATCCCTATTCACAGTATACAGTATAGTGTAATCCGCAGTCAGCAATGTTTTACGCTGACTGCCATATATGATGAAATAAGGTACATATTACATGGAACTGGCACGTATCACTGGGTTAGATTGCCCACAAGTATTTTTCTCCAGTGGACTCTGACATAAAAGTAGGCCGCAAAGGCCCCTGTTCTTTTGGGGATACATGTCTGATCATTGGGGGGGTCATAATACAGGCTTCCCTAGTTTGTTGAGGTAGTGGGCACAGTAGTGTGACCATTCTCCATTAATATGTGGACTGTACGAGGTAGTGACTAGAGATGAGTGAACACTGTTCGGATCAGCCAATCCGAACAGCACGCACCCATAGAAGTGAATGGAAGCACCTGTGATGCCGGCCGGACGCCGGCAAAGTCAGCGTCACAGGTGCTTCCATTCATTTCTATGGGTGTGTGCTGTTTCGGATCTGCTGATCCGAACAGTGTTCGCTCATCTCTAGTAGTGACCACAGTACTCCGTTAGTCCTACAGAAGTGATGGCCATATATATGCACTCTCTCTCCTTTTACACAGGAGACTGCGGGACGTCTGTTTATTTTAGGGGTCCCAGTGATGTAAAAAAAAATAAAAAGTTGTTTGTGGGAAAAGCTATTTAAGGGGAGTCTGTCACCAGAACCGAACCCCACAAATAGACAGTTTACTAGAGATGAGCGAGTAGTACTCGATCAAGTAGGTATTCGATCGAATACTACGGTATTCGAAATACTCGTAATCGATTGAGTACCACTCGTTATTCGAATGTAAAAGTTCAATGCAGAACCAGCATTGATTGGCCGAATGCTATACAGTTGGCCAATCAACGCTGGTTCTTCTCCTACCTTTAGAAGTCTTCTCCGTGCAGCTTCCCTGCGGCGTCTTCCGGCTCTGAATTCACTCTGCCAGGTATCGGGTCTGGGCAGAGCCGACTGCGCATGTCTGCTTGTAGTCGATGTCCGCTTGTAGGCCCGATGCCTGGCAGAGTGAATTCAGAGCCAGAAGACGCCGCGGGGACGCTGCACGGAGAAGACTGCTCGGAGGATCCAGCCCGACCCTCACTCGTGGACTTGGTAAGTGTAATTTGATCGAACGTTGCCTACCCCTGAAACGAGCATTTTCCCCCCATAGACTATAATAGGGTTCGATATTCGATTCGAGTAGTCGAATATTGAGGGGCTACTCGACACGAATCTCGAATCTCGAACATTTTACTGTTCGCTCATCTCTACAGTTTACTCCCGTGTGAGTCAGTCCCACCGGTGCGGAGATATCATTGGCTTTGTCAATATGCAAAAGATCTCTTTGGATTAACATTACCTCAATGAAGCAAAGGGCAACAGCACCTTTATTCTGAGAAGCACAATGGCAAGTTGACAAAAAAAAAAACACAATATTTCGGTAAAAGAGGTACAAGGGAAACCCACTGTTTGGTTCAGGGAACCTTAACCTATCTTTCTGCAGGGCTTGGCCGATATGCTAAGATATGACAGGGATGCTATAAGCCATTTTTCAAGTATTAAGTATTGCCAGTATACAGTATTATTGCGTATATATGGTAGGTATTCAGCCCATAACTCTGGTATAGGACATTCAATATCAGATGAAAGCGGAAAGTGCCTACAACACTAATACCAGGAGACAGAAGTCACACATTGGCCTCACTATTATTCCCACATCCAGCTCATATGATAACACGGCCATTGAACCCGCACTTTCCAGTTTACAGCTCATTCAGTACTCCTCTGTCCATGACAGCAGCTACTCTATATACAGGGAGTACTAGGATATATTATAGGAGGCCGCGTACACAGAAGAGGATTCTGGGAAGAGAATTTCACACTCGGTACATCTGAATCAAATTTACCATGAGCATTTCTGTATTAGCTTGGATTTTAAACACATCTGGATATCCTTTCACTAAAGACAATGAAGCATATAATGTGATTACGGGAATAATAGGATATGAGTGACAGGCTAGTTTAGACAATAGGATCCAGCGTGCATAAAGTAACATTAAGTGTAGAGTTTCATTAGCGCTACACAAAGGGAAGGATGTATCGTAATAGTATTATACTATAGCAGTAAAATACAGCTACTGACTTATTGTGGAAACAAGATGACATAATAATGGCTGCCTGTGCAGTCATTGAACCCTTCTGGAATTCATTACCCCCTTACTACCAGTAAGTTACCTTAAAACCACCTGCCTAATATGCCGCAGATCTCCCTCCGCCTCTGAACCACGAGACATGGACTCCACAAGACCTCTGAAGGTGCCTTGCCCCATCTCTACCAGATGTTAAGTCCTTTAAAGGGAATGGTTTGCCATTTTTTTTATTCACCGCAACCAGAAATAATATTTTTTTCTAATTTCTGATTATTACCGTATATACTCGAGTATAAGCCGAATTTTTCAGCCCAGTTTTTGAGCTGAAAAAGCCCCCCTCGGCTTATACTCGAGTCAGCAAAAAAAAAAAAAAAAAAAAATTTTTTTTTTTTTATTTTTTTTTTTTTTTTTTTTTTAGGAGGGGGGTCTATGACCAGCCACAATATCAATGTATAGAATCTCCCATAAAACAGTAGAAAAAAAAAGATTTAAAAAAAAAAAAAAAAAAAAAAAAAAAAAAGAGTACTAAATCACTCTCACTTTCCTTAGAATAGATACAAAAGTAGAAAATGACTGTGAAACACATACACATTAGGTATCCCTGTGTCTGACAGTGCCTGGTCTACTGAATATAGGGGATCTGCAGTGCTCCTGTTCTGTCAGGAAGGGGTTAGTAGGAGCACTGCAGATACCCTATATTCAATCAGACTGAATTCCAAGTAGGGGAAGAAAAAAAACAGTCCTCAAGCTCAGGGAAGGGGCAGACAGACAACCAAAACACCCCCTCCCCTTTCACAGCATCTACTGCACCCAAAAACTCCGACCATTTTAATTTTTGAAATTTTCCAGCAGCTGCTGCATTTCCCCCCTAGGCTTATACTCGAGTCAATACGTTTTCCCAGTTTTCTGTGGTAAAATTAGGGGGGTCGGCTTATATTCGGGTCGGCTTATACTCGAGTATATACGGTATTTTTTTTAGATTTTTTTAAATTCTATTTTCGGTCCACGATTATGTGGGTGGCCATCTTACCTGAAGTTCTCCTTTTCTCCTTTTTCCCTTTAGATGTGGAGTTGTTCTTCCTTGACAAGTAATAACAACTAACTACAGATGGGCAAACATCTGAAGATCCATTTCAGATTTGGTCTAAAGATTTGTTTCAGGCTGAACAAGTTTGTCCTGAACAGTATATAACAGTACAGTATATAAGCAGTCAGGTGCAGATACAGAAATGTCATATGCCCTACTGCAGATGAGATAAAATAAGTGTATAAGAGTAAGGAGCCAATGCACCCATGCCAAGGAACTATTCCGAAATCACACTATACAGTTAATTGTTCGAGTCAGGCTTTGGTTACTGTATGCTATACTTTGTGATCATATATAGTAGGGGCTTATATTCATGGGAGTTTTAAGGCACATAGTACCAAGTTGTAGTGTCATAATATGGTCCCTTACCATTCATATGCAACAATTCTGTAGGGTTTCTATGTATTGTATTGGTGCCATAAGGACTGGAGGGAACATGGAGATTGGGAATAGAAATTAATGGAAACAGCCCCCCTGGGGGGGTGGGGGGCATGCATTATCCCTGATGGTGGAGGTAGTGGTCTCCCAAAGCACAACCTGATGATCTTCAGCCTTTTTGAGCCAAATGGAGGTTGTACAACTTGAGGTTGCAGGAAACAGATCACACATTACTTTACTTGCAAAACGGTGCAGCAAGGCAACCAACAACTTCCAGACAATGGAAGTACAGTAATGGAGTCCCACCGTGAGTATGGGGTGAACACAATAGATGGTAGTTCCAGCAGCTATTAGCTTTAATCTCTCTCTCTCCACATGGAAGGATGTCCTGACCATCCTATGTCTCTGGAGCTGTAGGGCCATATGGAGAGTCCGAGGATAAGGCCTCAAACTTCTCTCTCTGTTTTAGGCAGAAGTTTCTTCTGTGTATCAGGGCTGCAACTCCGCACAAAAACAGTTTAGCAGCGTCTATCGGGATGTTGTGCCTCCATATACACATCTCCATGTGGCTCTGCACAAACTCCATGCACAGGGTTCTGCCATGTGAATGAGATTTAAAGAGGTTATTCCAAGTTATAAAATTATTCTTTCTTGTTAGTATAGGGAATAACTTTATAATCAGCAGGGGTCTAAGAAACAGCCCATACTTGTACTCGGCTATCTACTATGTTCCCATAGAGAATTAATAGAGCTAAAACCACAATCTCGATCGGTCGCTACATTAGCAAAGGGGAACCAGAGCCTTGTTTTTGGTATCATGGTGGTCAAACAAACTCAAGTCATGACCTTATCCCTAGGGATAACTTTAAGACACTTTAAGTGCTACATATGTGAAAAAAAAAAAAAAAACAATACAGTACCGGGTGTTCTTAAGGATACATTACTATAATGTCTTTACTCAATGGAGCCTTACACGAAGTAGAACAATGTACATATTTTATCCATTCCTGGAAGAACACAATACAATTGCTCCATAATAGATGCTACAATTGCAATGATACTCTGGTGACTTTTTCTTCCTTCATTATGTGCATGTTCCCCAATACCTATAACTCAGACACTAGTTCTTTATTCTTCCAACTGCTAATTCATGGGATCCTTCTTGAGAACTACATGCTTTTATGATCTTCCCAAAAGTCTAAATCAACTTTCTTAATATAAAACGATGATGTGGCCCTGACAACATACAAATCTACAGCATAAAACAGATAGGAAAGATTCATGATTCAAGAAAAGAAAAAAAAAAGGTGTCAAAAACACAGGCCGCGCCAGCACTGGCGCTCTCGGATGCCGTCATCGGAGGAGACCTGGTAGCCCCGCCCACAGAGCGAGCTCCGTCCACGTCACCATCGAGACGGGCGCGCCTCCCGGCAGTCCCAGGTTGTGGGACCTCTTTTATTGGTATTGATAACAAAATCTGGAGGAGCGGAGGGTCCCAAATAAAGACATGCATGCCAATGAGCTGCAGACTGGGAACTATGGTCAACCAATAGCATAAAAAAGAGAAAAAGATGGAAATAGGTGTAAAGGTGAGGATGGGAAGGTTTGGGCTCTAAATTACCCTTCTTTATGATGAAACTGAATGGACTGTTCCATATAGACTCTGTACAGGGGGGTCACAAACCTCTATCACTAGCTACTGTTGTCATTTATAATGAAGAACATGACATCTCACTTTAGACTTACGGTCTCTAAGATTATTTCAGAGAATATAAAGACAAGGGAAATTGCAGCAGGTAGAGAGGGTACTGGTTCTAGCTGCCTATGTCGTGTGTGCTGGACTTCATGGGATTGATGGTATCTAGGGTTGACCGATCGTGTTCGGAAAAGATCGGATTCCGATCAGCGATCGAGAAAATTTCACGATTGTGATCGGAATTCCGAACACGATCTTTTTAGGTGGGATCGAGATTGGTACTATTTCCCACAATGCTTTGCTTAGCCTTCATTCTGAGTGGAGTGTATACTCAGTGTGAAGGCTCCACTGCGGTTCCATAGGAATGAATGGAAGCAGCCGGCACACAGCCTTAACCCCCTGCACGCCGGCTGCCTCCATTCATTCTAATGGAAGACTAAAGTAACATCTCTAGTAGCTACTTACCTCCAGAGATGGCTGCTCCGGTGCCCAGTGTTCTCCTTCGACTCGCTGCTGCTCCACGCTGCTCTTCTTGCCTCGCTGCCGCCGCCTCCCAGGTTAGTGTTTAAAGAGCTAGGAAGGCGGGGCTTGTGGCTTAGGAGAGAGTGGGCGGGTACAGGGCGGGGAGACGTGACGTCTCCTCTCCCAGTACCCGCCCACACTCTCCTAACGTGCCCACACTCTCCTAATCTGGGAGGCAGGGGGCAGCTAGGCGAGAAGAGCAGCGTGGAGTGGCAGCGAGGCGAAGAAGAAGGAAAAGACCAGCACCAGAGCAGCCATCTCTGCAGGTAAGTGGACACCAGGGGGAACTAAGCAGCCAGAGCATTAAAAAAAAATCCTCTGGCTACTTAGTGATTCACTACACAGCGTGGATTCTAACAATTAAAGCGTTCAATTGTTATATTCCATGCTGTATAGTGAATAGGATTGCTTTTAAAATCCAATCTCCGATTAATAAAAAAAATCCCATTGACTTGCATTGGGATCGGAATTGGGATCGAGATCGGGTTCATATGAAAAATGATCGGAAATCGGATTTTAAAATCGATCTTCAAAAGTCAAGATCAGCTCAACCCTAATAGTATCTGATCAGAAGAAGGCAGAACTGCAGGGAAATCAGTACAAAACACATAAAGCTAGTGTAGAATGTAAATCCGGTGATTCCCATTTTGTGTTTCTATTAATATCACTTCTATGTAACAGGTTGCATGGACACATAACCCCATCACAAAGTTGTACACATGTGATCCTTTAAAAGTTTCCTTCTTTGATATTACAATTCATCTTAAATGAGATACAATCTTTGAAATCTAAAGATAACAGTAGTAAAAAAATAGAAAAAAAATAGAAAAAAAAAGCAATTTTACTTTCATCAGCAGCAACTTTATATGATCAAAGTGTAGTTGCATTGGTATTGATAGCCAGGCATAACATAAGACACCAGGTACAAAATGAGCCTTCACTTGTGTTTAACCTTTTGTTCCATCTCCAAACACTTGATTTTCTCATGAAATGACATAGTGTATGTCTAGAGCTGACACTACTTGAAAGCAGAGAGCGGAGAGATCTTTAACATTCAGGGTTTATAGAAAGTGACTATTATAAACACAATGCATTGAGAAATTAACAGGAACAATTAGAATGACGCTGGCTTTTATATTCCGCCGCCTGCCAATTACGCATTATTTTGGCAGCATTACATTTTATTATAGCTCTTAATTAATAATATATATGAACAGTAATTCAGGCCGTAAATCAAAAAGACATTATTCTACATTTACAGGACTCCGTACACTATTAAAGGAGAACTAAACCAAGATATTAGAGCTTGTTTACAGCTACTTTATTGTTATTACCTTGTTGCGTCGCTAGAAGTTGAGGTCTATAGGCCAAGGGATTAACGTTTCTTTCTGTGTTCTCTGGCAACATTTTTTGCCCGTGTTTGGGGCAAGAATTTTTTTCTTTAGGCCTCACAATGTACATTTTTTTCCCTATCAGTATGTATTTGGAGTGTGGGAGGAAATCATGCAAACACAGAGAGAACATACAAACTCCTTGCAAATGTGGTTCTTGGCAGGATTCGAACCCATGACTCCAGCGCTGCAAGGCTGAAGTGCTAACCACTAAGCCACTGTGTTGCCCCCCGGGGCAAGAATTTTTATGACTTTTTATGGTTTTCATGATTAGACACTAACATAAACATGGGACACCTTTGGCGCAGTGTATGTACAGCAAGGACCAGAGGTCCGTAACAGCAAAGGAGGTTGAGCATAACCCGATAATTCTCAAAGAAGACTCTTTATTTAGGCGAAATAAAGAGTCTTCTTTGAGAATTATCGGTTTATGCTCAACCTCCTTTGCCAGCGAGCGTGGATCTTCTGTTACGGACCTCTGGTCCTTGCTGTACATCCATTGTCTTCCTAGTCCTCTGGTGCCCAGGCTGATCCGCTGCCTCTCCCAACCTGGATTTTACATGCAAAGGCAATACAAGCGGTTGTGACTCTTCACAACTTCAACAGGTCATTTTACTATTCTTTCACAGTTTCCCAAAACTGTACGATATAATACTGCACTTAGTGCACTCGGTGTCTCTCCCCTTTTGTCTTCTTTGGCGCAATGTGGCGGATCTGGTACATTTAGTCTGAGCTAAAATTTTTCAACATGTTTAGAAATGTGCTTGTGAATTTGAAGGAAAAAAGGGCATGGACACAAGATGCCAAAATAGTATCGAAAAATTCAGGCTCAAAGCAAGACAGCTAAAGGTGAGATAAACATAGACTAAAAGGTGTAAAGATACAGCAGATTTATCATCCAGCATCAGTCACTGTGATAAATCTGACGTATTTTCAGACTGACTTTCTAAATTTACACGGCCTAACATTTAGTACATCTAAACATGAATGAACTCAAAATTTTGCAAAATGACTCAATAGTTGAAGAAAATACAAAGGAAGGGAAAACACGCTGAATTAAAAGATTTACTAATTCATCATTAAACAATATATAAAATGAAGTTAAAAGCCAAATTCATACACAAAATGGAGAGAACAGCGGGTAACCTGGTGGGGAGTGATGTACAAAGAGTACACACATGACTCCTTTTAGTTAAATGTATAAAAGCGCAAAGCAAATAGTAATAAAAAAAAAAAAATCACAAATCACGATTGCAAGAAATCGATAAAGTACATACACAGGTTTTATTACCCAGTTTACTTAGAAAGGAGCACCAATGTCAAATTTAGAGATCTGACAAAAAAAAAAACACCAAAAGGGATCTACGACAGCATTGTGCATTTTGCATCTAATGATTCATTTGGGAAAATGTAAAAAAAAAAAAAAAAAAAAAAGTGTAATGTTGTTTAAGTCCTCCTGCACATGACCTAGAAAATCCGGACCATATAGTGTCTGCATTTCCTGGAATGTATCTGGTATATTGTAGATTTTTTTTGTACGATTACGGCGACTGCCATTTTATCTGAGCTCCTCCTCTGCTCTGTTAACAGCATTTAGTGATACGCTTTACAGCACAGTCATGTTTATAGGCAGCAACAGTCTGTAGTGGATGCTATGATGGTCCGTTATTATGTATAGAGGTGTTATCTCTAGAGATGAGCGAATAGTATTCAAAACTCTAGTTTCGAATACCTCGCTCCATAGGAATGGATGGAAGCAACCAAACACCAAGGGGTTAAGCGCCGGCCACTTCCATTCATTCCTATGGAGCGAGGTATTCGAAACTAGCGTTTCAAATACTATTCGCTCATCATGATTCATCTCCTATTGTAATACAGTCTGTGAAGTAAATGAGGCAACTGCTGCAAAGAAAACCCCTGCAGGATTGGCATGTGTCATGTATCATTACGCTCAGTCGCCATATTAGTATTATAATGAAAAATAAAATACTCAAAAAATATAGATCCTAAAAACTTTTAGTCAATTTTAATTGGTGATGCATTCCCTATAATCCTCCATCACATCACCTTTCTCTGGCAAGCGTGTACTCCAAAATGCCTTACCCAAATACTATATAGGGGGGTAAAGACAGATCACACCCATCTGCAGCTATAAATATCAATGCAGTCACACGGATATCACAGGCAGAGTAAGGGTATGCAAAACGTCTCCCATTCATTTCAATGGGAGTCACTCGCTTTTTTTTCCTGCTAGCAATTTTTTTCAGCTAGTGGGATAAAGAAGCGACATGCCCTATCTTCCCGCAGATTCTGCAGCTGAGTCAGCCATGGCTTGAGATACCCTCCTGGTGAGGACCATTCATCCGGGTCACATCAGGAGAAGAATGCTGACGCACTGCATCAGCATCACATTGCTGGTAGCCGTGTCAAAAAGCCACATTGTGGAAAAGGTTTCTACCATGTGAACTTATACTAAAAACTTCAATTCACTACAGGAAGGGCAGAAGAAAATGGAGGACAAATAGTCTCATGTCATCTACAGAAACCCATTGTTGGAGTTTTCCTTTAGGCCAGTGGTTCTTAATCTTGTTTGCGGTACCGAACCCACCAGTTTCACATGCACATTCACCGAACCCTTCTTTAGTGATAAATCAAATATGATTTTTTTCCAAATTCAAGACATAGGTACCGTATATACTAGAGTATAAGCCAAATTTTTTAGCACAGTTTTTGTGCTGAAAAAGCCCCCCTCGGCTTATACTTGAATCAGCAAAAAAATAAATAAATAAATAAATAAATAAAAATATATATATATATTTTTTAGGAGGGGGAGGGGGGGGTGTTTGGTCTATTACCAGCCGCAATATCAATGTATAGAATCTCCCATAAAATAGTGGGAGAAAACAGGAGCTTTAAAAAAAATCTAAATCCCTCCTTTCCCTAGAAT
Source organism: Leptodactylus fuscus (assembly GCF_031893055.1). Classification (NCBI taxonomy): domain Eukaryota; kingdom Metazoa; phylum Chordata; class Amphibia; order Anura; family Leptodactylidae; genus Leptodactylus; species Leptodactylus fuscus. Next base: position 32,811,752 of record NC_134267.1, on the reverse strand, counting down.
ACATACAAAAGTAGAAAAATACTGTGAAACACATACACATTAGGTCTCCCTGTGTCTGACAGTGCCCAGTCTACTGAATATAGGGGATCTGCAGTGCTCCTGTTCTGTCAGGAAGGGGTTAATAGGAGCACTGCAGATCCCCTATATTCAGCCAAGTGGAATTCCAAGTGGGGGAAAAAAACCAAAAAAACCAAACAGTCCTCAAGCTCAGGGAAGGGGCAGACAGACAACCAAAACACCCCTCCCCTTTCCCAGCACCCAGCGTCTACTGCACCCAAAAACTCTGGCCATTTTAATTTTTGAAATTTACCAGTAGCTGCTGCATTTCCCCCCTTCGGCTTATACTCGAGTCAATAAGTTTTCCCAGTTTTTTGTGGTAAAATTAGGGGGCTTGGCTTATATTCGGGTCGGCTTATAATCGAGGATATACGGGTATATGTTTTTTTTTTTACTGGTACACAAAATGAACCGTGCATAGGGCTCGATCAAACCCCGGTCAAGAACCACTACTTTAGGCTGAGGCCCCATGTTGCGAAACACTGCTTTTTTTTGTTGCAGATTTTGCTGAGGTTTTTTTAAGCCAAAACCAAGAATGGCTACAAAGGGAAACAGAAATATATAGAAAGTTCTTATACATCTCCCTTCTGCTCAGTCTACTACTGGCTTTGGGTCAAAGAAATGCAAATGCGTAGGGCCTTAGTCTTAATGAGTCAACGGCATAGAAAGGTTAAGCTTGTAGATAAATTGCAGATAAATTGGCCATAATAAATGCTCATCACTATAGCAAGCCAACTGGGGCAGGTTTCTTTCTATTCATATGCTTCAGTGGTTATAGGTTTTCCATGCGATTAACAGACAATTGCTTGCATGTTTCTTCACCCCCCTCCCAATCCAGTTTCCATTCTCCTCGCTATCACATCCTCTATGTAACTGGGAGGTTATACCGCAGAGCTGCCGACAAACAATGATTTATAAGCCATCAAACGCGAATTTACAACAAATAAGAAAATGATCCTTTGTCGTGTTTCCTTGGGCCAATGACTGGGTTTGTGAAGAATCTTATAACCAGGTATTTCTATTGTTTCTTTCTTTTAGAGATCACATTCTTGACTTTTTTCCAACCTGCTATTATACACATATAGACCGGAATGTGAATACAGTGCGATTCTCTGAAAGTTTGGCCTAAATTATTGAAATAGCAGCAATTAGTTCTACTAAATTAGGACATTGGGAGGATAGCCATTCAGTGAAAGATAACAATGGGAATTCAATGGTATTGTTCCTATTAACTTAAAATGCAGAATGTCTTTAGCATAGGCATCAAAAAACAAAATAGAAAGAGCCCCCTCTCCTCCCCACCGTACTCTGAGACACAAGAGGAAATAATGATCACCAAAAATAAATAAATACATCACAAATAGACACCGGATGCTCCGACAGCTATTGTTTCTAGAAGATAAACCCAATGACTAAACCTCTCCATTCTTGTCTTTAGAACAGAAGAACCGTGAATTTTCTGATCACTATTATCCTTTACGCCAAGGCCTTTCCCAATGGTCTATTGCTGGACACCTACGGTATATTGTTATTAGTGAATAAGGAACTATACAATAATTGATACAGTAACAGGAATATTGTGAACAGATAAGGAATGTTAACAATGGAGTGAAGTGGGTGAAGGACACAATGTTGCATCTCTCCGATTTTATAGGAATTTTTTTTGTTTATTTTTTCTTCTTACATTGAAGGACATTAGAGAAACAAAGCATGGGGCAAAGTTATGGAATAAATACGTTTCTAATGAAAAAGTAGAGGGCTTGAAGAACATGACCAAACTCATCTAATATGTATGGGATGTTCCGAGTATTCCTCAACAGCAGATTGGAAAAATAAAGATCAGGCTGAAAGAGAATGTCAAATTGTTGCATTTCAATGGAAGATAGGCCACCGATAAAATAATGTCTTCACTAGAGATGAGCGAGTAGTGTTCGATCGAGTTGGTGTTCGATCGAACACTACGATATTCAAAATACTCGTAATCGATCGAACACTACTAGCTGTTCGAAGTTTAATGTTCGATGCAGAACCAGCATTGATTGGCAGAATGCTATACATTCTGCCAATCAACGCTGGTTCTTCTCTTACCTTTCCGAAGTCTTCTCCGCGCTGCGTCCCCGCGTCTTCTTCCGGGTGGAATTCACTCTGCCTAGGCATCCGGCCTAGACAGAGCCGACTGCGCATGCGGATGCCTAGGCAGAGTGAATATCAGCCGGAAGAAGACGCGGGGACCGTGCGCCGGGAGAAGACTTCAAGCAGAATCCAGCCCGACCGTCACTCGTGGACTTGGTAAGTATAATTTTATCGAATGGTGCCTACCCCTGAAACGAGCATTTCCCCCCATAGACTATAATGGGGTTCGAAATCCGTTCGAACAGTCGAACAGTGTGCGGCTGTTTGAATCGGATTTCGAACCTTGTACACTTTAGTGTTCGCTCATCTCTAGTCTTCACCCTTCTCCATTTAGAACATACATTACTGTGCAAAAATTGTAGGCAGGTGTGAAAAAATGCTGCATTGGAATAGAAGGGTTAATAGTTTATTTCATTCAATTTATAAAAATAAGTCAAAGGGCATAAGAGAAATCTAAAATCCCATCAATATTTTGTATGACCTTTGCCCTTTGGAGGAGAAGTCCTGGGAGTGATGAGATGGCACTCAGATATAGCCCTGGTCTCAACCTCATCTGGTCTATGGCCCCAGCAGGGCCCTGATCTCAACAACAGTCTGTCTGGGATTACATGGAGAGACAGAAGGATTGGAGCAAGCCTACATCCACAGAAGATCGGTGCTTAGTTTTCCAAGATGTTTGGAGTATTTTTTTATGTACACATGCCTGAAACTTTGCACAGAGCTGTATGTTATCATGGCTGAGTTGAGTAAGCATGCACAAGGAGAGTCAGGAGATTTAGTTGTCAGCCAATGGCTAACAGATATGTATGACAAGCAATAGTGCTAGGGGGATAATATGTTTTTGAGATGATCTCATATCCCTAGTCCAGGATGTCTTCAGACACTGTTAGAGTTCTTAAAGAGATTCCAACATGACACAGTATTGTTGAATTTGGTAAAGTGGTTAGTCACTTTAACCTTATATGTAGTGTATCTAAAGTGAACATGCCACTATGTGGCGCCCTTGACCGCATTATGCTGTTGTCCCTATATATTATGTTGCCCCACCCCTGTTTTACCAGCCCACTGGGTTGTACAGAGGATACTCCTGTCGATAACATTGGGGTTGGAAGACCAAGTGCCCATATAAGTCACTCAGACGCCTCCTCAGTTCTGCATCCCTTACCAAAGCGCAGTATACTACAATGAAGGCTGAGTGAAGTAATAGTCCTCCATGATATTGATGAGAGCATTGTCCACACAACTCTGTCTATGAGGCCAGGAAAATGGGGAGTTGTTAATATATATATATATATATAGAAAGAAAGGCACAAAAGGATCAAGAGCACCACATAGCAAGGAGTTAATTTAAAGTGGTCAACTCCTCTATGTTCTTCTTTCTATTTCCTCCATGTTAATATCAAAGGTATTGTCACCCATAACACATGCTCTTTTGCTTTCCATCTCCTTGCCCAAACTAAAAAATTTGATGCAATTCTTGCATCTTTGTGCTCCTAGAGCCACATAGCGTCTCCATTTTTTATATGTTTTTATATACATATAGCACATTAGTCTATAGCAGGGGTAGGGAACATACGGCTCTCCAGCTGTTGCAAAACTACAACTCCCAGCATGCATACTGGCTCTGCTGTTCTGGGAACTCCCATGGAAGTGAATGGAGCATGCTGGGAGTTGCAGTTTCACAGCAGCTGGAGAGCCGAAGGTTCCCTACCCCTGCTCTATAGCATTAGTTACCATGTAGATATTACTCTGCAGATCATTACTTTCCCTTGGAATGTTTGACACTTCTCATAAAAAGAAAGAATGAATAGAAATCACGTATCGATAGACAAGGCTCATTCTCCATAGCATGCATGGTATGTGCGCTGTGAATTCTTCCTTCCTTCCATCTGAAGAGTCCGTTTCTGATCGCATATTGTAAATTCCATAGAAAACTAGACTATTTCCATTACCCATCTACTCATAAGGCTTTATATTCTGAGAAGACAAAATGTGATTATGACCCAAACCTGAAAGAATTGTATAATGATCATCATTGGGACGTTCACCTGGCTAGAAATGGTATAAAGTAGAAAAAAAAAATCTATTTCATTCTCCCCATCCGGCAATAGCTTTCGCTGATATCATTTGCCTGCTTTTTTAGGATACGCAAACAATGAGAGCGAGACGTCTGCTTACCAACAAATCTAATAGGAGAGAGAAGCTACCTAATGGGCTTGGTACACATTTGCTAAGAGCATTTCAATTTACTTTATAGCTTTACTGTACCATAAATGTGCCCATTTAGTCCCAAGACAGCACTATTACAAAACAATAAACTGGGAGGTTTTACTGGAGTATTAAATATATCAAGCGCTAGGAGCTGATACCTTGTAGAAGATGGCGCGTTCAGTGCAAATACTTACATGACACAATGCAATAATGCTAATTCTCCAGCCCAGCATTTGTTACAAGAGAACGTGCGCGATGGGAAGAGAGCGGTTTCATCAATCACCATGAAAGGCCTAAGCTCCCCTTCTGATTCTAACTACAACATACGATTCTGCCTTTCTCTATCCTTCAATGGATGAGTTAAGTCTTGTTTAATCTCCTCAAATATAACAAGCTGTTGCCTTGTTTGTTTCTGCCTGCTAATGAAAAATTCCACGTAAAAGAACAAAAAAGACAAAATACTAATGCACCTGTTTGATGTGCAAATGATAAGTCACCACTCCAAATTAAGTCTTCAATAAGGAACAGCATGAATAGCGCGACGCGGCATCCGAGCAGATGTATCTCGAAAGCGTTTAATAAATATTAGAACAATTCGCTGGTACACATTTGTTTTCTAAAGTTGGTTATGTAACTTTGTTATTGTGAATGAACCATACTCGCCAATGATAAATCTCTTTTTAGGGGTCTGGCAGTAAGGGGTGTCAAAGTTGCAGTCGAAACTAGACACCTGGTGCCTGAATATAATAGTATAATACATGTCAGAGGGTGCGGAAGACCCTCCAGATACTCCTCTGACCTTGTTCCTCTTAGATACTGCCTATGTTGTACTGTATTTGGGGTATTATTTGAGAGATGAGTAAACTGGTTCGGAATTAAGTGAATTTCTTCCGAATTTTAGAAAAGTTATGGCTTCTGCCTAAAGCTTTGTGGGCTCGTCATCCATAAATATCTGTTAAACTATGAGGTTTCTTCCTACCCCAGAGTGTAATAAGTGGAGGTCCAGGAGAAGTCCAAAAACGTAACACATACTTATACTCACCGTTCTTGGGCATCCTCACAGTGTCTAGCGCTCACTCAAGGTCCTCTTCCACCATCCTAGGTGACATGAAGCAGCCTGGCAGACTGCAGAGGCCCATTCCCTCAGACCTAGGGTGCCCTATTAGGGCACCCTAGGCCTCAGAATACAGAATATATACTTTTTGTAGCATAACTCCTATAATGGGACATCATCATGCTTATATGTGATATCATTGTAATTACCTTATGTTAAATATGATGATATTGACAATATTCATGGAATAGATAGGGTTAACACTGCTGATTTCACACTTCTATATTTTGGGTACATGGGTGCCGTTAGAGTACACCATTTTAGAAAATTCTTTACATAGCAACAAGATGGAAGGTAACACCCCCTCTCATGAATATCTATGTACTGTGACATCACTGTGTGTATTATCTCTGTACTGTGACTTCACTGTGTGTATTATCCCTATACTGTGACTTCACTGTGTGTATTATCCTGTACTGTGACTTCACTGTGTGTATTATCCCTATACTGTGACATCACTGTGTGTATTATCCCTGTACTGTGACATCACTGTGTATATTATCCCTATACTGTGACATCACTGTGTGTATTATCCCTGTACTGTGACATCACTGTATTATCCCTATACTGTGACATCACTGTGTATTATCCCTGTACTGTGACATCACTGTGTGTATTATCTCTGTACTGTGACATCACTGTGTATTATCCCTGTACTGTGACATCACTGTGTGTATTATCCCTGTACTGTGACATCACTGTGTATATTATCCCTATACTGTGACATCACTGTGTGTATTATCCCTGTACTGTGACATCACTGTATTATCCCTGTACTGTGACTTCACTGTGTGTATTATCCCTGTACTGTGACATCACTGTGTATATTATCCCTATACTGTGACATCACTGTGTGTATTATCTCTGTACTGTGACATCACTGTGTGTATTATCCCTGTACTGTGACATCACTGTGTGTATTATCTCTGTACTGTGACTTCACTGTGTGTATTATCCCTGTACTGTGACATCACTGTGTGTATTATCTCTGTACTGTGACATCACTATGTGTATTATCCTGTACTGTGACATCACTGTGTGTATTATCCCTGTACTGTGACATCACTGTGTGTATTATCTCTGTACTGTGACATCACTGTGTGTATTATCTCTGTACTGTGACATCACTGTGTGTATTATCTCTGTACTGTGCCATCACTGCGTGTATTATCCCTGTACTGTGACATCACTGTGTGTATTATCTCTGTACTGTGACTTCACTGTGTGTATTATCCCTGTACTGTGACATCACTGTGTGTATTATCTCTGTACTGTGCCATCACTGCGTGTATTATCCCTGTACTGTGACATCACTGTGTGTATTATCTCTGTACTGTGACTTCACTGTGTGTATTATCCCTGTACTGTGACATCACTGTGTGTATTATCTCTGTACTGTGCCATCACTGCGTGTATTATCCCTGTACTGTGACATCACTGTGTGTATTATCTCTGTACTGTGACTTCACTGTGTGTATTATCCCTGTACTGTGACATCACTGTGTGTATTATCCCTGTACTGTGACATCACTGTGTGTATTATCCTGTACTGTGACATCACTGTGTGTATTATCCCTGTACTGTGACATCACTGTGTGTATTATCCCCGTACTGTGACATCACTGTGTGTATTATTCCTGTACTGTGACATCACTGTGTGTATTATCTCTGTACTGTGACATCACTGTGTGTATTATCTCTGTACTGTGACATCACTGTGTGTATTATCTCTGTACTGTGACATCACTGTGTGTATTATCTCTGTACTGTGACATCACTGTGTGTATTATCTCTGTACTGTGACATCACTGTGTGTATTATCTCTGTACTGTGACATCACTGTGTGTATTATCCCTGTACTGTGACATCACTGTGTGTATTATCTCTGTACTGTGACATCACTGTGTGTATTATCTCTGTACTGTGACATCACTGTGTGTATTATCTCTGTACTGTGACATCACTGTGTGTATTATCTCTGTACTGTGACATCACTGTGTGTATTATCCCTGTACTGTGACATCACTGTGTGTATTATCCTGTACTGTGACATCACTGTGTGTATTATCCTGTACTGTGACATCACTATGTGTATTATCCTGTACTGTGACATCACTGTGTGTATTATCCCTGTACTGTGACATCACTGTGTGTATTATCTCTGTACTGTGCCATCACTGCGTGTATTATCCCTGTACTGTGACATCACTGTGTGTATTATATCTGTACTGTGACTTCACTGTGTGTATTATCCCTGTACTGTGACATCACTGTGTATATTACCTGTACTGTGACATCACTGTGTGTATTATCCCTGTACTGTGACATCACTGTGTATATTACCTGTACTGTGACATCACTGTGTGTATTATCCCTGTACTGTGACATCACTGTGTATATTACCTGTACTGTGACATCACTGTGTGTATTATCCCTGTACTGTGATATCACAGTATGCATTACCCCTGTACACAGTGACATCACAATGTACAATATTCCTGTTTTGTGACATCACTGTGTTTATTTTACCTGTAATTCACTGTGCGCTTAAAGGAGACCAAAATAATCCACTTTTCAAATTCTGAACTTGCTGCTTAAACTGGTCATGGTAGAGTGGGGCTCCATTAAAATGTTCCCTATTGGGGGCCCACGGTTACATGTTACACCCCTCCCGAGCCTATCACTGGCCTGAGCAGTCACTCGGTCAGTACTTCTCAGTTTGTTTTAACACATGCCCAGTCTGTGGCCAGTTTTTCTCTAAAACCGGACATTCCTTTAATACCATTAGACTTTGCTATTTAATGGGAGAAAAACCAAAACATCAGAAAAAGATAATCTGCTGAAATAGATTTTTAGAAAATAAAAGATGGGAGATCTGGTAGAGAGGACAATTAACATGTCACCAGGATTCATCCATCAGCTTCAGCGAGTCTACTGGACTATACAATCTAGAGGGAAACTAAACAAGGTGAAGACGTAGGTAGTAAAGTTGGCAGCCCTCCGCTGGTGACAGCGCTCATTATTCTAGCCATGACAGTCGAAATAATTACACCGTCTTCTCATTATGACAGACTCGCTCGAGAAGCCGGCAGTCGTTTTTGTGACCAGGAGAGACAAATAATTGCTGACCCCAGGAACAGAAAAATACTGTAGTAAGGTCAAGGACTGGGCTCTGGCAGATATTAATGTGAATCCCAGCACTATTTAATGAATACTGAATATTTGTAATTTGATAGTTAAGTAGAAAAAAAGCAAAAAAAAAAGTGTATTATGTTCAGATATAATCCCTTGGTCTAATGTACAGAGAAGAACGAGAAGAACGAGTCTATATAGTGACACATTACATTTTTAGTGCTCCGTTCAAATGATACTGTGTCATGCAGATATATCTCTTTGCAATGCTGCACCCTATAGAGTATACATTGTTTTTCATCTGATTCTACCAGTTACTGTAAGGTAAATGATCTATTATTTTAATTACATTTTCATGTTAGACACATTTTTTAAAGTTTTTTTGCTTAATTCTTATATGGTAATAAAAAAAAATCCTCCAGTCTTCACATTAGACAATACACCTAACAATATACTGACCCCATCTGTACTGTATACTATTCCTGATTTTTTTTTTTTTTTGCTTATTTATATAGCGCCATCATATTCTGCAGAGCTTTTATATTACCAACTCTATCCCATACAGGGCTCAGAATATAAATTCCCTATCAGTATGTCTTGGGAGTGTGGGAGGAAACTGGAATACCGGAAGGAAACCCACACAAACATGGCGAGAACATACAAACTCTTTGCAGATGATGTCCTTGAATGGATTTGAACCCAATACTCCAGAGTTGAAGGCGACAGTGCTAACCACTAAACTACAGTGCTGTACAATACGGAGCGTTCACACAGCAGAAAGTGGAGAGGAATTGGAGGTGGAATTTTGCCTTAAATTCGGCTCCATTTTCCATCCCGCTTAGCCTCAGATAAAATAGACCTAGTCAGCAAAGTTTCTGGTGCTGTGGGTGGAATCAGCTGTGGGATCCGCGTCAAGATCAAGTAACATCCTTAAAAAAAGAGGGGTCTAGCCGGGGTGAACCATGGCTTTCTGCTGCCTGAAGCGGCAGGAGGAGGTGGCGGGGTCGAGCGGAGGGGCCTAGCACTGTCTCCCATTGAAAACATTGAGAGGTAGAATTCAACTCAAAATCAGCTTCAAATTAGACAGCGTGAACTTACCCTAAAAGTCCATTTACACCGATGGGTGCAGAGAGTGATGGTCAATGTATAACATGTTCATTGGATTCATATTTGGCTCACCATTATATATCTACATACACTCCCCTAGGCAGAGAAGTTTATGGTCTTCAGTTCTAGGAAGCCTGTAGCTGAGACACACCCGCATGTCATGGGCACAATAAACAGTGAATATTTCATCACAATGGTCCAAACAATCCTTATACTTCTTGAAACTTAATAGGGTTAGAAAACGTAGTTTATTTCTCTAAAATGAGCTCCACTTCCTTTTTTGCAGGAAGTGACATCACACCCATTGGTCACATGGCTAGTCACTTCCTGGGAAGAAGTAGTGAAGCTCTTTGTAAAAGAAGGCAGTCATATTTTTTTTATTTTTCTTAACATCTTCAATGTCTAACAATAATCCTACAATTGTATTGTCAGTCCCACCACCGAGCAGATGTTGTGGAGTAAAGTAACCTGGTGCACTAAACATTTCATAACGTTCCACGCACTAGGATCTCACTAGACGCAGAACATGACAAGAGTTTACTTTATGATGTGAAAGAAGATATTATTAGGATCTGCCATTAAAGTGAAAAATTGTTTTCATAAGGAAAGTAGCAATCTGCCATCTAACCCTCTGCCAAGGTAAACAGAGCGGGCTATCGGGGCAGATAACATCTGGATGTATGCAATTTACATTTACTGCCGATTCCTGTGTAAACAGCCTCACTGATATCAGAGGGGACACTTAAACATTCCACCGCCGGATAATTGAAACCATCGAGTGGAAAGTTACCTGGAAGAAGAAAACCTTGGAAAGAATAGGAGAAAGCTCGGAAATGTGAAATTAGTTGTGCAATCGTAAACATCATATGCTCTTAATGGGAACATTTACTATATGGGACTGGTTTTCATCTATTTTTTATTCTGATTAAAAACGTCATCCACATGTGTTGCTATAGTATCATATGGCTGTTGTTGTAATTACAGAATATTGGACGTAATTGCATCTATTTACATAAAAAGGAGAGTCAAAACCGTAGAAAAAAAATACGTATTGCAAGTGTTCTCTTAAGCGTTCACTTATTAGACTGATGGCCATCCTCTTAGGCTGCCTTCACACAGAGTAACGCCGGCTGCCACTCACAGCCGTACACGCGAGCGCTGCGGAAGGCTCCTGAACACTTCCCATTCACTTCAATGGGAGCGCTCGTAACGCTGGCTTTACGAGCGCTCCCATTGAAGTGAATGGGAAGTGTTCGGAGCCTTCCGCGGCGCTCGTGTGTACGGCTGTGAATGGCAGCCGACGTTACTCCGTGTGAAGGCAGCCTTATGGTGTAAATCCTCCCAATTTTCAGAGCAAGCATGAACATTTATAAGGGAGAAGGAACGAGGAGGGGTTCACATGTGGCAACTGGCTTGGCTCCTGCTGGGCATGTCAAAACTTAACACGCATTCCTCGATTCGCTTAACATCTGCCATCATGAATCTCCTTATACACACTTTTTTGTGCTTACTTCCATGGGATCCAATATATGAGCATTGTGACAGCTCTCTCCCCTGTTCTTCCTCCATCTCTCATGCACATGCATGCTCAACTTGGCTGAATATGTGTGTGTTCTGAATGGGGAAAGTGAAATAAGTGGCCACCAGAAAAAGAGGGTTGGGCATACTGAAATCCAACATGCCCAACTGTTACCTCTCAGTAGACAACCATAGACGAGCAGATTCTACTGAAATTATTAGGTTTGTCCAATATACATCTAACGTGTATGGTTAAATGGGGATTTCTTCTTTTAATATCAGCTGGCAGATTTTTCACAATATCCTTATACTTTAACCCTTTATGAAGGGATGGATGAGTAAATCAATGAGACTGTACACAGACAAGGTGGTCAGTACCTGGGCTGCTAGTTAGTAAATGGAGGCAGTATTAATGATCGTCACCACTTTGGTTACTTTCCCTTTAAATCTGATTTAAATAGTAAGGGTGGTGTAAGATGAAAGGCAGAAGTCAGCAGTACTAGCCTTAAAATTACATTTCTGTATACAAAGTTTTCTCAAGACTTAAAAGGGCTGTGCCATTAAATAAAGTCTGCAGGACCTTTCTCCTGTACTACATTCACCCTGACTGCAGCCAGGCCGAACGTGGGTGGGACTGGTGGTGGTCCATTTCCCATTCAATTAAATGGGAGCACCATAGATAGCCAAATGGCGCTTCCATTCACCCAAATGGGACCACCACCAATCCCACCTACATTCAGCCTGGCTGAGCTCAGGTTGAATGCGGAACAGGAGAAAGGTCATCAATATAACATCAGTGGGAGCCTGAGATCTGGAACTCCCACAGGCCATTTGATTATAAGGTTATTAGTAATTGGACATGTGCTGTGGCCTCTTGACTGCTTACCAAGCACAGGGCCATACATACTTATTAATTGTACTGGTGCTACTGAGCTGCAACTGGCCATGTGACTATTGAGTGTGATGTCACTGGCCTGAAAAGAGGAAGTGGAGCTCACTCAAGCACAGCAAGCTCTTCAAACAGCTATAATTCAGGGATTCCAGGTTTTGGACTTTACCCATATAATATTGGTGTTCTAGCTTAAGGATATGCCATCGATATCATAGTCCTGAAAAACCACTTTAAGGCTAAGGCCCCAGGAGACGATCCAGGGGGGAACAATTCGGTGGGAACGCATCACGGTTCTTCCCGCAGTGCTTTGAACAGAAAATTCATGGAGTTTTCCTCTGCAGACTTTCTGTTAAAATTATATCTAGGGGAAAGCCGACGGTGTTTCCAAAGATATAATTGACATACTGCAATTTCCAAAAGCGTGCCAGTTTTGGAAGTGCAGCGTGTCCGCGCTATGGTTTTTACCACACAGTGGGCATGGGATTCGCATGAAACCGAAATTTTTCCTGAGGCGTTTCCACCACAGGCTAATCGCGGCGTTTCTGACCCGTGGGGCCCCAGCCTCAGGGGGCATTCACAGAGCTGAAAATGAAATCGAATTTGAAGCCTCGATTCCTCTTCATTTCCTGCATTGGAATGCCAAAGCAGAGTTTAGGAATTCTGCGGATCAGACCCATATGAAGGAACCTAATCATCCGTCCTGCCTTTCACCAAGGACTCTGCAGATCAGCTGTGTAGTTCGAGGCAAGATCGAGTAAGACTCTTATTTTCCCATCGTCTTACTTCAATCTCCGAATCCCAATAAAAACAGTGGGAGGTAAAATCATGGTGGAATTTGCCTAATCAGCACCAGATTCCGTTGTGTGAACATACCCTAAGATAACCAGCCTTTGTGCTGAAGAATAGCTTAGTCTATTATAATTAGGGACAGAAAATAAGACGCTAATAATAAGACTACATAAAACTCTCTAAGTCACAAAGTGTCCCTGTAAAAACACAATCTTCTGTCTCTGTATCACCCTAGGAACACCCACATCAGCCCACACAATAATGAAATAGCGGTGGAACATATTGTACGTTAATTGATTTATTCTAAAGTTATACATTAGAAAAATTAAAATATATATAATCCAGGGGAGATAGGAAGAAAGATGTCTGATATACTAAGGTAGTAATTACAAGTATTACAGTGACAAGTGAGCTGTTCAAGGGTAAAACAATGTAAAAATACATGGCGGTGCCCTCAAATTAGAAAACTTTCCACTTTAACTTCTGCAAGGATAAGGCAAAGATAAGAGATGGCGACATGTGCCCCCGTCTGCAAGTTCGGTAAAATACATTAAGAGCACTTCATGCCTATAGACAAGTGATGGTGACAGTTCAATAATAACAGTACTAAGATATTATTGGGATTAAACCATTAGAATCTATTTTGTGCAATTTAGAAAACTCTTTAAAAACGCTTCCAATAACAAATACACCCCTGGTTATTATAGAGTTAAAGCACTTAGCTGTAAATGACTAGACTTTGAAGGTCTACGAGATAAAAGTGAATGTATCAAGTTACAGCAGCCTAATTATATACTGTACTAGTCAACCCCATGTCAGCCTATGACATTAATATATTATCAATGATAATACAGCGCTGACAGTAATATGAACCATCTGCAAAAAACACATCATCTTAGGAAGGCTAAAATTAACAACTAGGAAAGGAGACATATTTGCCCAGGAGAAATCACGCCCAATCAGTAGTACAGACATGGCGTACCGGCGATACAGACCACTAAGAAGAAGTGATGGCTCTTTAGTTCTTAGGCAACTAGAACTCTTTGCAAGGGTAAAAGAAATAGAAAATTCTTTTTGGTATAGTGTATTACCTGAGAATCTGAAAGATCTCCTAACCGAAGCGGTTCTGGATCTCTTGAGTAGAAGGACACCCTACAGCTGTCCTTGTGTAGTGAACAAGGGCCACAGGCCCTACAACTTACCCAAGGACAGGGCTAGCGCTAACATACAAAGCCATCCACAACCTGTCCCCTCCATATACAGTGGGGCAAAAAAGTATTTAGTCAGTTACCAATAGTGCAAGTTCCACCACTTAAAAAGATGAGAGGCGTCTGTAATTTACATCATAGGTAGACCTCAACTATGAGAGACAAAATGAGAAAACAAATCCAGAAAATCATATTGTCTGATTTTGTAAGAATTTATTTGCAAATTATGGTGGAAAATAAGTATTTGGTCACCTACAAGCAATCAAGATTTCTGGCTCTCACAGACCTGTAACTTCTTCTTTAAGAGTCTCCTCTTTCCTCCACTCATTACCTGTAGTAATGGCACCTGTTTAAACTTGTTATCACTATAAAAAGACACCTGTGCACACCCTCAAACAGTCAGACTCCAAACTCCACTATGGTGAAGACCAAAGAGCTGTCAAAGGACACCAGAAACAAAATTGTAGCCCTGCACCAGGCTGGGAAGACTGAATCTGCAATAGGCAACCAGCTTGGATTGAAGAAATCAACTGTGGGAGCAATAATTAGAAAATGGAAGACATACAAGACCACTGATAATCTCCCTCGCTCTGGGGCTCCAAGCAAAATCTCACCCCGTGGGGTCAAAATGATCACAAGAACAGTGAGCAAAAATCACAGAACAATGCGGGGGGACCTAGTGAATGAACTGCAGAGAGCTGGGACCAATGTAACAAGGCCTACCATCAGTAACACACTACGCCGCCAGGGACTCAGATCCTGCAGTGCCAGACGTGTCCCACTGCTTAAGCCAGTACATGTCCGGGCCCGTCTGAAGTTTGCTAGAGAGCATTTGGATGATCCAGAAGAGTATTGGGAGAATGTCCTATGGTCTGATGAAACCAAACTGGAACTGTTTGGTAGAAACACCACTACGTGTTTGGAAGAAAAAGAATACTGAGTTGCATCCATCAAACACCATACATACTGTAAAGCATGGGGGTGGAAACATCATGCTTTGGGGCTGTTTTTCTGCAAAGGGGCCAGGACGACTGATCCGGGTACATGAAAGAATGAATGGGTCCATGTATCGTGAGATTTTGAGTGCAAACCTCCCTCCATCAGCAAGGGCATTGAAGATGAAACGTGGTTGGGTCTTTCAACATGACAATGATCCAAAGCACAACGCCAGGGCAACAAAGGAGTGGCTTTGTAAGAAGCATTTCAAGGTCCTGGAGTGGCCTAGCCAGTCTCCAGATCTCAACCCTATAGAAAACCTTTGGAGGGAGTTGAAAGTCCGTGTTGCCAAGCGACAAAACATCACTGCTCTAGAGGAGATCTGCATGGAGGAATGGGCCAACATACCAACAACAGTGTGTGCCAACCTTGTGAAGACTTACAGAAAACGTTTGACCTCTGTCATTGCCAACAAAGGATATATAACAAAGTATTGAGATGAAATTTTGTTACTGACCAAATACTTATTTTCCACCATAATTTGCAAATAAATTCTTATAAAATCAGACAATGTGATTTTCTGGATTTGTTTTCTCATTTTGTCTCTCATAGTTGAGGTCTACCTATGATGTAAATTACAGACGCCTCTCATCTTTTTAAGTGGTGGAACTTGCACTATTGGTGACTGACTAAATACTTTTTTGCCCCACTGTATTTCTGACCTAATCTCCCGCTACCTGCCTACACGTAACCTCAGATCCTCCAATGACCTCCTACTCCGCTCTTCTCTCATCCGCTCCTCACACAACCGTCTCCAAGATTTCTCCCGTGCATCCCCCATACTCTGGAACTCCTTACCAAGACACATAAGACTGACCCCCACAATCACAGGATTCTAGAAGGCCCTGAAGACTCACCTATTCAGGAAGGCCTACAACCTCCAATAACACTATCACCGCACCCCCATCTGTACAGTCTCCCCCCTCTCCTTCTGTCTCTCCCCCCTTCCCCCATAGATTGTAAGCCCTCGCGGGCAGGGCCCTCTACTCCACTGTGCCAGTTGGTCATTGTTAGTATTATATCTACCTGTATATTCTGTGTATTGTATGTAACCCCCAAATGTAAAGCACCATGGAATTAATGGTACTATATAAATAAACAACAATAATAATAAAAATAATAATAATCCTGGTTACTTGCATGCTTGAAGAGTTACAGCTAAATATCAAGATCATTGCCACCAGCACTACTGAGATCGGTATTGTCCAGCCAAAAGGCGGTTAAAAGAGTTTGCATTCGTAGCATGGAACAATAATAGAGATGGACAACCCTCACAAGATTCTGTTTGATGAATATTCATGAGGTCCCTTCATATTGAAATTGTTCAGAGAGAACCAGAAGTTCTATTATTAGGGTCTCCTAAGTGGTTACATGGGGCGCGTAAACTTCACGCCACTAAAGCCCAGCGCCCAATCACAGGCCTCAGTGGTTACATCAGCTGGAGAATAAAAGAAGCCTGAGGAGGACACCAAGGGTCCGATGAAGACCCAGGAGATGTAAGGCAAGATTAGCATAAAAGTTTATTATTTTTACTCAACTCCTCTGGGCCTCCATTTATGAACGAGTATAAGAGGCCATAAAGTGTAACTCCAATTATAATGAATAGTATAGGAGAATATAACAAACTTTGTAATATGTCTTAGGGAAATCACTTTCTTTCTCCACTCATTGCTCTTCTCCCCATTGTCTTCACTCAGACTGATCATTTACATAGAGTCTGTATCCAGCTCACACACAGAGGTCTATGGAGAGGAGGCGGCTGTTGATATATTGCTTCATTCTGTGCAGTGGTAGAGTCTTATCTCGAAACAGCAGTGTTAGAAGAAATAATTCATCCACTCGCTCACA
Source organism: Leptodactylus fuscus (assembly GCF_031893055.1). NCBI lineage: Eukaryota > Metazoa > Chordata > Amphibia > Anura > Leptodactylidae > Leptodactylus > Leptodactylus fuscus. The sequence continues at coordinate 32,794,747 of NC_134267.1, read as the reverse complement.
GAGTTAGTGTAGCAATTGCAGCTTTTAGTCTGCATTTTTCAATGGCCTTCTCCTCCCCTCCATTCCCCTCTCCATAGACTAACATGTAAAAACTAAAAGTAAAAACTGTTCTTAAATGGAGAAGAAAACCTAATTCTCAAATGAGATATATCACAAAGTTTCTTATATTCACCCATACTATACATTTATGAAAGTTGTTTTATAATCAGAGGTAAACTAAAAGGTTTCCTACACACACACACTACTTTAGGGTTCATTCACACTTGCACTAAGTGTCCTGTGTGTGCAGTCCGCCGAGTTTCCGTCCTCAGCCCCGTGAAACTAGACAGGGGACAGAAACCCGGTGGTTAGCTTTAAAACCCATTCACTTGAATGGGTTTGTAAAGGTGATAGTCAGTGTCCTCCTGCTGTCTGTCCGCGGGGAAACCATTTTTTTTTTAGCCGGACACAAAGTCCTGCATGTCCGACTTTGTGTCCAGCTAAAGAAAACAGTTTTCCTGTGGACAGGCCACGGGCAGACACCGACGATCACCTTTACAAACCCATTGAAGTGAATGGGTTTTAAAGCCTATCGCCAGGTTTCCGTCCCCTGTCCAGTTACACCGGGGCTGAGGACGAAAATCCGGCAGAATGCACACACAGGACACCGAGTGCAAGTGTGAACGAATCCTTAGTGTTACTTTTACAAAAACCAGTAATAAACTTAAAGTGTTTATGTTGCACCTTTTTTTTATTTTTTTAATACATGTACCACCCTAGCAGTCATTTATCAGTTCCAAAAACACTGTACCGTATATACTCGAGTATAAGCCGACCCGAATATAAGCCGAGGCCCCTAATTGTACCACAAAAACTGGGAAAACTTATTGACTCGAGTATAAGCCGAGGGGGGGGGGGGGGGGGGGGAATGCAGCAGCTGCTGGAAAATTTAAAAAATTAAAATGGTCGGAGTTTTTGGGTGCAGTAGTTGCTGGGGAAGGGGAAGGGGGTGTTTTGGTTGTCTGTCTGCCCCTTCCCTGAGCTTGAACACTGTTTTTTTTCCCCCACTTGGAATTCAGCCTGGCTGTATATAGGGTATCTGCAGTGCTCCTATTAACCCTTAACGATGGAACAGGAGCACTGCAGATCCCCTATATTCAGTAGACCGGGCACTGTCAGACACAGGGAGACCTAATGTGTTTGTGTTTCACTGTCATTTTCTACTTTTATATGTATTCTAGGGAAAGGAGGGATTTACAACTTTTATTTACTTTATTTTTTTATTATATTTTTTTAAAGCCTATTTTTTTTTCCAGTATTTTATGGGAGATTCTATACATTACTATTGCGGTTGGTCATAGACCCCCCCTCCCCCCCAAAAAAAAATAAAAAAATCAGTCCCATTGTGTGAAATGACGTTCTTTGTTATGTATGTCTGTATCTGAACCCTATAAATTGTACAGCGCTGCGGAATATGTTGGCGCTATATAAATAAAATGTATTATTATTATTTATTTTTTTTTTGCTTGACTCGAGTATAAGCTGAGGGGGGCTTTTTCAACACAAAAACTGTGCTGAAAAATTTGGCTTGTTTGTATAATCCAGACAAAGATCATCAGAGCCCTGTTCTGTTTGTTCTTTAGCTCCCGCCACTCTACAGTTCGTGGATAACAGAGCCATCTGCTAGATGATGTTCAAGAAAAATCACTTTATTCAGATATGGGTATTCAACATACTTTATACTATACACCACTAAGCACAAGATGATGTAAAATGACTTTCATACACCTCCCAGAATCAATATTACTTACTGAGCGTCAGCGGCTAGGGGAAGCTTTTGCACAATAGTATTATTTTATGTAAATTATTTTGTGGAAATAACTTGTTAGAAGAATAGCAGAGAGAAGACAAATCCCTCTAATTATTAGTGGCGCATGCGGCGACGTTGTCAGTCATGCCTTTAGATCAATAATAATTCGATCTAAGCTTCTTCAGAAGAAAACAACACTTTTGGCTTCTCGTTTGAAAAACAAAAATTTAATTAGCATGCAAAAAATGCCCCAGATATCACAATACAATGCAGATTTATACAAATTGGAGAATAAGAAAAAAAAAATATTGAAACTCCCAAATCACTTAGATTATTAAAAAGAATTGAACTAGGAATTTATTAAAGTTGAACTGCACAGACACCCGCGTAGACCGGGTACATCGCAGGGCGTCGCTGGCTTTTAGCTACGCCGCATCGATAAATAACCAAATAAAAGGAAAACAGAATACATTTGAGTCTTTCTTACTTGATATTTGACTTCTGGGACAATAAAAAGATTATTAAAAGAATGCTGTGTATATTGTCTTTACTTATAAAACTTGTCACGCCGTACAGGCCATACAAGGACAATCACTGCCGGCTTATGAGCCCTTGCAGTATATTAGCTGAATAAATAAAAAGGATCGGGTCGTGTTGCGATCGGAGAAGAAAGTGTCCTGTTTAATTCTGGTTACTTTCCAGTATTTATGGCCATATGGTCATACTGGAATGAGTACAAAGGGTCGGATACCTGAGTGAATCTTCAGCTTGGCTTGTGTCTGGCGGGTTACATAATCATTATTTTATGCTTTCCTGTATGTTACAAAAATTTTAACCAATTATCTCTGAATATCTATGGTAGCATTTTTTGGAATGCATCACCTCTTCTGTGTTGCAAATAAATGACCTATTGATTAAACCAAGTTTTTAAAGAATTTTTGGTGTTTTTATTTTAATTTTCAGATTCTATATATTTAAAAGATTCTATAAATCAGTTCCAACTCTGGCCCCTAAGCACATAATCTGTGAAATTACCTAATGTGACTGGAGGATTCTCTACTTATACATGATCACTGTGATCATCAGTGTATTGATAAGTGAGGTGACTGCTGTAAAGAAATCTCATGGAGAAAACAGGAAGTGTCTGTATATTATTTGGCTTAGTGGCCAGCGTCATAGCTGCAGGACATTTAGGATTTAAAAAAAACAAAAACAAAAAAAAAACATTAACCCCACTCCCATAAAACTAAAAAAATTGGCCATTTTGTGATGACACGTTCCCCCTGCTGTCCACTTTTGTCAAAAGCAGGAACCAAAGAGACATTATTGTTCAGGCAAATAGAGAAAGCAATAGGGTCGTAAACACCATTGGGAACTTGGCCATTGGGTAATATCAGGATGAAAAAAATTGTACTGACTCTTTAGGAGACCAGGAATTCATCCATGTGATCCATGATCCATGTGAGAGACTAGCATTCCGCCATCTTGTCTGTGTATATTCCATATTGCTTTCACTAATGTCTTGTCCCTCTGACACAGCTACAGCGAGAGACTTGCAATTGTGCTTTCTTATCATATTTAGGAAAAGGTTGGATGTTTCTGAGTTTCTCATAACTATTACTTAGTTTCTCATGTTCCATAATAAGACACAGAATGCCCATTAGATATGAGATCAGTCTAAACCAATTCTAAGGATCAAGGACAGACCGTCCATCTTAGAGCACTGTGCTAGCATGATTAGAACTAAAATGGATGGCACGGACAACCATGTGTTAACTCATGTATTGCTTATGCACGTATTTATCATTTGTAAATGCCCATTTTGTACTCTGACCAATGGTAATTCATATTTCTATGTGATGTAGTTTGTTATGCCTAAATTAGCATACAGCCATTATTCCTCTATAAAAGCTAAGTAACATAATAAATGTTAGAACATTTTGATATACATCTGAGTATGTGTGGCTTTGTGTTCTCCCAAGCTCGGAAACCATTTTGCTTTTAATTTGAAATCCACAGCATGTGCTCCCAGGGGTGTTTCCCCCAACAAACCCACGACCAAAGTTGGATTGAAGAGCAGCCTAGTGCCTGCTGGGAGTGTAACGCTTGGCATCAGCACAGTTCATAGCAACTGCTTTGGCGAAGAGAGTCACAATCCTGCATATTATATCATGCTATTTGGGCTATAATAGTCACAAGCGATATCAATACACCTTTGCCATTTTTGCAAAGGTGGATGGGGTGGGCCCATTGCCTCCGTCTATTATGAGTTGGTGTAGATTATCATCATGGTGTGTGGGTTGGTGGAGAATGCACCTGATACAGGCCTAGTACTGAATCTGGCAAACTCTCCACTGTTAAAGCGATTGTCAAGATCAGCATATATTATTTTTATAGATCACAACTGTAGAAATTAGAGCTTGGGCTCCACACACAATACGTGGCATTAGGCATCCAGAGACTCATGACTCACGTCCTCAGTGGGCCTAAAAATCCTGGATTATAGTAATTTTAATGCATTTGCATAAATATGTAATAGTACATGTTGGAAAATAAAAGGTAGAAAGGACGCAATGCCATATCTCACAAACAATAGCCGGCAGGCATTATGTCCAGGTTATTATAGCACAGAAATACGATTAGGGCTTAGCACCATTGATAAGAGTTGCGGACTGAGTCTTGGCTTTATTTGTCACCGCCACTAAAAAAGATTTAGGACTTGTTTCCATTTAACAAAAGCAACACTAGTCCTTTATATATTTTAGAGACATTAAAAATTCATTTCACGATGAAACGTGTTTTGCCTTTGCTATGATGAGAAGATATCGGGTTCCTTTGTGTCTTGTCTACTACCTCTTAACACCAGCTGGAAATGCTTTTTGAGCCATCGTAGTAACATTTGACCCCCCGCCGGTTTGCTTTGGAAGCTGAAACCAGTATAGGTTGAGTATGGATAAGCAATTCTCCAGCGACGGCGTGTCAGATTGATGCACTACTTCCCCTCTCTTTTTGCTTAGACTAAGGGTACAGCAAATGAAACTTCATAGAATAAACATCTGCTCAGATTAGCTCAAAAACAATACATGGAATTACCGAGCGGAGTACACGGCACATGGAGGCAAGCAAAACCCCGCAACTCATCTTGAATCATTTAAAGTCATGAAAACAGTTTACTACCTGGAGCGTGAGTTCTGTTAGAGGCAATAGTAATGTGATTTATAGAAGTAATAGTCTATCACATGGAGCCAATATTAAATTCCAAAACATTGCCTGACACGGTCATTTGGAACTAATTTGTACTCCGAAAAACAAGCATGATTGCCACTAATTCTATTGATGGAGTGTGACTGACTGGTGGATAATAAATCGTAAGGAGTACAGGAAGGATTTAGGAGTTCCTGAAACAACTTTTTTTTTTTTTTTGTACAAAATCACTAGCTCGGACATGCATCTCCCTTGTGACATTATGTGTCCCATCTTTCCTTCATTAGTATGGAGATACAATCGGACAAGATCTCTGTTAATTGGACACATTTTTAATACAAGTGAACTCAAAAGTGCCAGGAGTTTTAGGACATGCTCCATAGGTATTCCACCTTGAAAGCCATCGGAGGTAGAAATTGAAGTAGGATGCTGAAAAAATAAGCATCCTTCCCCATCTTAACCCTGATCCCATGGCATAGCACCCTCAGCTATCAGCCACAATTTATTAATACTGGTATACCTTGTGTACATCTTAACATTGTAAGCGAGGGTGGCAGATGTGCCAGAATTATAAAGACATTCTGGGCTTTTAATAATTCTGGTGCACCACAGGAGATCCCATAGTTACATAGTTGCATAGTAGATGAGGTTGGATGAAGACATCAGTCCATCAAGTCCAACCTGTAACCCTACAATCCCCTACAGTGTTGATCCAGAGAAAGGCAAAAAACAAACAAACATGAGGCTCATGCCAATTGCACCATCTCAGGGGAAAAAAATGCTTTCCGACTCCAATCTGGAAGTCAATATAGGAATGAATGGGAGCGGCCGGCGCACAGGGGGTTAAGCGGCAGGACGCCGGCCCCAGCTGCGTCCATTCATTCCTATGGGTGCATGCTATTCGAAACTACTGTTTCGAATAGTACTCGCTCATCTCTAGTTATATCACTTCCAGGACTCCCCATCCAAAGGGCAAAAAGCACACCAAATATTGATGGGATTCTGCTCACTGGAGCAGCCACTCAGGCCCCTACCATCACCTGCTTGCACTACCCCATGCCACTGTTATGACATCACCCATCCTACTTCAGCAATGAGGGCAGTGCTCCTTTAGAATGAAGGCCCGCCCCCAGTCCACCAACTGCCTCATTTACATATCACTTCAAAGAAGTATTCTCTAAATCTACCAAAGTAGCAAACATAAGGGCATCATATTGTTTATCTCTGTAATGCAGTGGTAACAGTTGACTATGCTTCGGGAAGGAGGTGGGGGTGGTATAGTCTTCATTTAGAGCACTATTATTAGAACCCACATTCTCTTTGTGTGGTTTTTATTCCATAAAATAATCTGAGGATACAATAAAAAGAACAGAAATCTATGGACTACTTTCATGCAGGTCATGAAAACCTAAAATGACTACTAACAACTATCATCTAGTGCGATGGTCGATAATTAGAAAGTGACATCCGGCACTCCATCGATGTCAACAAGCACCACAAGATTAAATGGCAACATCATTACAACCAAGGATGTATTAGCCCACATAATACACGGGATTGAATGAAATAGAAGGCTCGAGAATCAACAATTGTGAGGATTTACTGCAGAATTCATCATTAAAATAATGTTAAGTAAGCTTTATAGCTCGCAGGTCGATATAATTAATATTATGATAAAGAGGCGGCCTCACGTAGAAGACCTCCATGGAATAGAAGAGACTTCTTACATGAGAATTATCAGATACTTTAAAGCACAATCACATTAGCATTTATTACGTAGCTACCGACCTCTCCTGGACATCCGCCAGTTAAATGGTCTTGCTGAGTATTAACAAAAAATAATAAAAAAATTTAAAAAAGCATATAATATGGTTTTAAGCTAAACACAGTAACAAGCAATGAGACAAGAGTCTGGACAGGATCCAAAACCATTTTCAGGAATGATTAAGATAACTTCTAAAGAAGGGTCTGGCTGAAATCCATTACAGCAGTATTATTCCCTGATCTGGAGAGAGATAGTGTCATAACTGGTAGAAAATTCTGCAATTGATGCCATTTTTTTTTATAGTTTCTTTTTTTTTCCTGAAGCTTATTAAGGTCATTTATACCAGTATTGTATTCTATAAAAAGACAGCGAGAAATAATGCCAATAAAATATAGGAAAGGAAAGAACCGTATGGAATTAAGAGAGAGATCAGACCGAGACTGATAAGATCCTTTACCAATCAGTAGACCCACTGATGGCAAGAAACCTTAATCTCCCCTAATCCTCTTCCATCAATTTTTGCCGTAAACTAGATTCTGCGAATGTTCTGTAAGGCTTCGTGCGCACATCTCTATACAGGTTCCAAGATGTATAGATGGAATTAGACAGAAAAAATATACCGTGTTCCATCGGATACTATATTTCAAGGCTTCCAGCCCTGAAAGCTTTGCGTTTATGGGAGAATTCCTCCATAATGCGATAGATTAAGGGTCCGTTAACACTTCAGGGAATGATCTCCGATTCCTCTTTATTTTTTGATCCTTCAGCTTCTGCCTCGTTGATCTGGAGCTCATCGATGGAGTGTCTGGAGCTCCATGGGTTCTGGGCTGATCAGCTGTGTAAGCCATGGTAAGACAGAGCAGGAAGCTTAAAGGGATTCTACCATTAAACTACCTTTTTTTCTCATGAACACGTCGGAATAGCCTTAAGAAAGGTTATTCGTCTCCTACCTTTAGACGTGGTCTCCGCCGCGCCGTTCAGTAGAAATACCGGTTTTAACCAGTATGCAAATGAGCTCTCCGCAGCAATGACGGCGGGCCCCAGCGCTGAAACACCGATGAGCGCGTCCCCATTGCTAACCAGAGCTCTTTCCTGCGCCGCCTCCTTCTTCTGTAGCAACTCCGCCTCTTCTGGCTTCTCTTGCTCTTGTAGTTCTATACAAGAGCATAGAGAGGCCACCCCAAAATGGCCGGTGGCGGCCATTTTTGGGTAGCGCTCTTGCAGTTCAATACAGGAGCTGGCCGGCGGCCATTTTGGGGTGGCCTCTCTATGCTCCTGTATGGAACTACAAGAGCAAGAGAAGACAGAAGAGGCGGAGTTGCTGCAGAAGAAGGAGGCGGCGCAGGAAAAAACTCTTGGGCAGCAATGGGGATGCGCTCATCGGCCTTTCAGCGCTGGGGCCCGCCCTCATTGCTGCGGAGAGCTCATTTGCATACCGGTTAAAACCGGTATTTCTACGGAACGGCGCGGCGGAGACCATGTCTAAAGGTAGGAGACGAATAGCCTTTCTTAAGGCTATTCTGATGTGGTAATTAGAAAAAAAAGTAGTTCAATGGTAGAATCCCTTTAATATTTCGTGCTTCAATTTCTGCCTCAATTTGGCACTGGCTTTGGAAGACAACACATAAGAGCCACTATACGGTCCTTATGTTATGGAGGGGGTGGGATATAAAGGAGCAGAACTATGGAGCAAAGTAACTATGGCATGGAACAGCTTATTGGGAATCAGAAGCTCGGGTCAGGCTAGGTTCATACCTGTGCCCAGTCGCCATTTGGAGTTTCCGTCCCCAAATCCGCTTAGGAGTTTTATCTCCATAGTCAGAAACTGAGCCCATGGATTACAGTTTTTTTAAGCAAATTAGGTTTCCATTCGCAGGGTCCCCAAGCAGACCCCATGAATGGAAACACGAACGCAGGCGTGAACCCAGCGTAAGCCTTCAACATGCTTCATGGGAAAACCAGAACCGTTTTGGGTTAAATACATATCCTGAGTATCCCCAATCTTTAACATCTAATAATGTAGAGAAGACTTCACGTTAGATATTCTACTGGCTCATTTGATCTATTCATAAACATTTATCCACTTAAGGAACAACCAAGTGTTATCTCAAAGAAGGATGAAGGAAATGTGATTTCTAAGCGTTCGGTAATTACGGCCACACGTTATTTGCTAGGATGGATGAAGGACATCTTCATATTATTGTGCTAAATTTTCTTCTAATTTTCGATTGATATTGCATGTGTTGTTGTACACGGCTTTGTCCATTAAAGGACAATTACGATGCTAAAAATGGTTGTGTTTAATTACCTTTAAACAATGTTTAGTCTCCCTCGGTTCTATTACACTTAATGTGCGCAGCTGTAAATGTGCGGCACTCAGGGGTAATTAAGTAAAACGCTCGTGAGCTGCCATTTTGTTTGTCTTGCACTTGATCAAAAAGAGTGTTATTACTTCAAATGAGGAAAGCAGCACTTATGGAGAGATTCGCTAAAGTGCGAATTTGGCAAGAATGTGAGGTCCCTATTATATTACAAAAAATATAGGAAAAAGTCCACATGACCAACTCAAAGGCATCTCGATAATAAAAAAAAAAAAAAATTGGATTGGAAAAATATTGGATTATATGCTTCAGTATAGTTTAAAAAAAAACCTTCTGTACTTTCCTAAAACTAAAGAGAATTCTTTTCTGACATTACAATCCAAAGATAATCTGTGATGATGACGTAACGTAGACTTTAGTAATGTTTTTAGAGGTTTTTGCTACTGGATTCTGCCCTATGTGTTGTAGGTTTTTTGGTGAGAATTAGGGTTGAGCGATCGTGTTCAGAAAAGATCGGATTCCGATCGGCGATCGAGAAAATTTCACGATCGTGATCGGAATTCCGAACACGATCTTTTTAGGTGGGATCGAGATCGGTACTATTTCCCACAATGCTTTGCTTAGCCTTCACAATGAGTATATGCTCCGCTCATTCTGTGTGGAGTGTATACTCAGTGTGAAGGCTCCGCTGCAGTTCCATAGGAATGAATGGAAGCAGCCGGCACACAGCCTTAACCCCCTGCACGCCGGCTGCCTCCATTCATTCTAATGGGAGACTAAACTAACATCTCTAGTAGCTACTTACCTCCAGAGATGGCTGCTCCGGTGCCTGGTGTTCTCCCTCTTCTTCGCCTCGCTGCCGCCGCCTCCCAGGTTAGTGTTTAAAGAGCTAGGAAGGTGGGGCTTGTGGCTTAGGAGAGTGTGGGCGGCTAAAGGGTGGGGAGACGTGACGTCTCCTCTCCCAGTACCCGCCCACACTCTCCTGATCTGGGAGGCAGGGGGCAGCGAGGCGAGAAGAGCAGCATGGAGCGGCAGCAAGGTGAAGAAGGAGAACACCGGGCACCGGAGCAGCCATCTCAGAAGGTAATTGGACACCAGGGGGGACTAAGTAGCCAGAGGATTAAAAAAAATTCAATTGTTAGATTCCATGCTGTATAGTGAATAGGACTGTTTTTAAAATCCGATCTCCGATTAATAAAAAAAATCCCATTGACTTGCATTGGGATCAGAATTGGGATCGAGATCGGGCTCGAATGAAAAATGATTGGATATCAGATTTTAAAATCGATCCTGAAAAGTCAAGATCGGTTCAACCCTAGTGAGAATCTGTGCCATAATCTACATTAATATTCTCATGTTATTTCATGTAGGTTTGCTGGAAGGTTTTGTAAGGAAAAAGAACAAAATCTTCTAAGTGTTTGCATTAAAGGATTTACTATAGTATTTATAGTCTGTGCTGTGGGCTATGCTTAACCCCCTAACAGTCACATTAAAATTGCAAAAATTCTCCCAAAATTGTCACATTTTTGTTGCACATTTTGAATTTGTGGCTTAAATACATATTAATGATACAGAACCTCGGACCTTATGTGTATTTTAACCCTTTAGGGAGCTAACACATTTAGCCTTAAACTACTTTATCCAGGACTATCAGAGTAGGCAATCCCTATTGAATCATTGGTGATAGGACGCCTGTCACCATGATCTGAAGCTGTTGGAAGAGGCTGCAACATTTGGCCAAGCTTTGCAGCATCTTCATGTTTTACCAAACATTGAAGCAGCTGTGCTGGGTGTTGCAACATTGATTTGAATGGCGCGAAGCCATTTGACTGATGAACATGTTGTCACTAAAGGTGGGTGACCCTCAGGAGACTAGTCTTACAAATATTTTCCAATTTTGTCCAACAGTTTCTAACTTCTCTTTAGACCGAAGTTTACAGACAGAGTATAATAAGAGTATAACACACAGAGGCCCAGGGGAAGCGCTGAAAAATAAACACTGATATCCAACTTCCCTCATCACTCCTGGGCTCCCTTCCAGTCTTTTTAAGTCTTCTTCGAGCCTCCTGGGTGACGTCAAGGACCCTGGGGAACCACTGAAGTGAATGATCAGGAAGAGGACCAAAGTCAACTAGGAGAGTGGCCAGGAGAGCAGAGTTTCTATACAAATAGATAGAATAGAATCTATAGAATAGACAACAAATATCAGCGTTTATACTATGTCTCATATTATAAGACCCAAAGTATATCGTGATTCATAGATTGTGAACTGCAAAAATATGCAACAAAACAGTCTTTACAGTTATAGTAGTCAAAAAGCTGATAGATTTTTAACAAAAATATCCATCTAATTGCTGCCATACAGATGTGTTCTCTCCATAACTGGACATGACCTGGTGTGTACCACAAGATGAACAGCTTTTAAAAACAACATTAGGTTGCTATCATTTATGTTTATGTGTGGCCACCCAGTGGCTGTGATGTTAACTACAGCCTGTCAATGGTCTTGCTATCCTATTACAATATTGCACTGCATTCGATTTATAAGAGATTGGAGATTTTAACCCCATTGGAGACCAGGTAAGGGTGGATATATCTGTATGTGGAGCCAGAAAGAGCCCTGTGGAGTTATCAATAGTGCAGGTTAAGGGAACACACTTTGTAATATACTTCACTTAAGATATAATGCCTGTGTCTTCAAATATTACTCTTGTCTTTACCACTATTTTTTTTCTTTTTTTTTTAATGTAGATTGTGAGCACATAGAGCTCACAATGTACATTTTTCCCTATCAGTATGTCTTTGGAATATGGGATGGAAATCCATGCAAACATGGGTAGAACATACAAACTCCTTGCAGATGTTTTTTTGCCCTTGGCGAGATTTGAACACCAGGGCTCCAGTGTTGCAAGGCTGCAGTGCTAACCACTGAGCCACCGTGTGGCCCGTCTTTACCTCTATTTTGAGTGATTTTGGTCCATGCAAAAAAACAGACTAGTTTACAATGCAGTCTATAGAGGGGGAATAAGACATACGAGTATATATGTTGCCATCTATAATATTAAATCAGTCATGCCAGGAGAAGGTTGGATAGTAATTCCTGTTAACCCCCGCTGCATTGTGAATGAAAACAGTATCTAGATGTCTCTCTGCTATAAAGGGATTACTTTTTCCATAGACTTCTACTGTACATATTTGAGTAGTGAGAGAAAGCAGCAAACTAATTAAAGCAGCATACACTTTCTTTAACCTAATATATTACAAAACTTGATCCCTTCACCTGCTAATGAAAAAAAATATCTAAAAGTATACTACACTTTAAAAAAAAGTAGTATATACTAAACCGACACACGTATAGTATACCCATATTATATACACACTGCATATAACTAGCAGGACAGATACAAAATTTGATCATAAAACCACAGGCAAAAATATTAACTGAATCAACAAAGAATCCAACGAGCCGTTTCCTGGGAAGTGGCCCCGCGTACTAACAAGTTAAAGTGTTAAAAGAAGTTGCAAAGTTTATTTACAGTAAACAGTGATAATGTAGATGAATTTATGTGCAGGTCTATCAGTATGCGTCAGATGCGCCTCCAATGGTCCCGAAGGTGCCACAACTACAAAAGACTAGCAAACAGTTATTAAGCTTAGCCTAATTATATTACTCCCCGGTGAGATGTGTGCTGAAAGCGTAAAAATACAGTTTTAACTCGTAGAGAGGGCCAAGATCAATGGCAGCCACAGCTCATCTGCATTTTAAAATACACATAGACAAATCCCAGAGGTGCTTCTAGGAAAATGCAGCCGCTCATTGCCTTGCAGTTTTATCTAATTTCACTCCAGGAGTTTATGGTGCCAGTAACACACAGGAGAGACAAACTCAGTATAGATCTAGTTCAAAGAGGATATAAGAGGAAAAGGTTTCTGGCTGGCCTGGCACACAGTATAAGCATGCGCCTACCTCGAAAAAACAACAAAAACCTGTTAATTGGAGGATAAAGGGTTGGAATTGATCCCACAGGTTCCTTATTAAGACAAGTTCTTCATATAAGCCCTCTGTGCATTGAATCTCCTACATCTAATACCGGCTTCATATTTCTGTATCACAACAGGGAAGACGCCGAGGCTCAACCTTAATAATTTACAGCTTCCACTACAAGGAAATTACAGAGGTAACAGTGTAGGAACGGTTCCGAATATCCTCATATCTGTTAGATGCTTCTATAATCGTCCGCATGACAGCGACTGGCCCATAGGCATAAAACATATTGACCCTTGACACTCCTATTGGCGGTTGCACTGCTGTGTAGAAAACAATTTGTTACAAAGCGCTTAAAGAGTTGGGGAAGGCGATCTTTTATTCCGTAGTTTTTATAAGGAAGCAATGGGGCGAAAAAACTTCAATCCCGTAGCTGCAAATTCTGCTAACTCATACAGAAAAAAATTTCCTTAAAACTATATCTGTTTGCAGAATAATAATCTAGAACGGGGCCAGGGTGGTAATGTGATACGAGGGCAATTCCATAATGTGATACTAGGGCAATTCCATAATGTGATACGAGGGCAATTCCGCAAGATCAGAAACTGTCTGAAAAGGTTGTACACAAAGACAAAATGGTAAAAGCAAGCCCACTGCTTATGGCGCAACCGGCCAACCATCTAATGTATATGGCTGTGTCCTGATGTCCCCCGATAGAAGTTAGTGTTGCACGTACCTGCTTCTTTTCTTCTCATGGAGGATAAGGCTAGGTTCATATCTACGTTGGAGACTCCGCCTAAAATCAGCAGTGGGCCGAGGACTTTTCCCTGGCAGAAACCTGACGGACATGTGTCTTTAGGGTCCCCATGCGAACCCAAATAACATAGAGCCCAATGCTAGCGTGAACTTAGAATAAGCTGCTACCATAAATGTATAGATGCAGCCAATTATTCACATGTAGAAGGTTCCCCCAAAAATGGCCACAATATAACTTCTATAAAAAAAAAAATAGTTACAATACCTGCCCTGAGCCTCCTGGTCAGATGCTTATTTTGCCTCTAGGGGTAGGACTGTGGAGAAAAAAAAACTTGCTTCTACCACTTTTGTCTATGTAAATCTTATCCTGGGGCCGAGCAGAATAGAGGATGGGGCTTAACACCCATCGTTTCTGTTCAGGCTGTGTATCAGCTTGCCAAGATTTCTGAGGCAGTGTCCATGACTGCACCAATACCAGAAGAAGGTGGAGTAGCACAACCTGTCTTCTCAGCTACTCCACCATCTTCTGGTATTGGCACCATCATGATACTCAGCTTGAACTGAAATTAAGACGGTTAGGTTCTACCCCTAACAACGCCCCTGACCATATACCTTCCACTTTGGATTTCCCTCCCACTGGCTTCGATTATTCCCATGCTCACCTATAACTACTTATGTTAGGTTCACACTAGCGTTGGGGTTTACGTTCTTCGGTCCGCTTGGGGACCCGAAAAATGGAAACCAAATCTGCTTGAAAAGCGGTTACCTGTGGACCCCCTAGACTATAATGGAGTTCGCTGAATTTCCGCCCCAAAAATACAGGTAGAAAAGTCCTGCTTGCAATTTTCAAGTGGAATGGGGAAAGGAATCCCCGAACTGTTACTGAATGCAGATATCCTGTAGCCTTGTAGACTATATATAAATATTTTTAGCCAGCTCTCGAATCCCAGGGATCGGCAAACTTTGGCACTCCAGCTGTTATAAGACTACAACTCCCAGCATGCATAATTACGCTGCTGTTTTTGGAACTCCCAATGGAAGTGAATGGAGAATGTTGAGAGTTGTAGTTTCCCAGCAGCTGGTGCCGAAGGTTGCTGACCCCTGTCCTATCGTATCTATTGACTGTAAACACTTGCCGGCTGTATACCCATATCTGTCTGCATTTCATGAATCATTTCTTTACTTGTTTCTCTCTTAAGTTCTCTCCACTACTTCATCACTACTTTGCCACCCATGTGAGATTTGTCAGGGAGCTATCTGTAGTGTCTGTAGCCATATACATTGTTTTCGCTCTGAAAAAAGCTTTGAAAAATTCTATAAAATAATCAATAAAAATGGAAACCAATGTGTAGTCGGCATAAATTATTACAATATTCTCCACATTCAAACACTTTTGCAACAAATGTAAGATATCAAAATCGAGACTATGATAATGCTTAAAAAAAAAGTTGTGCCAGACGTCAGCTGTTTTCTCACAGTTGATCATGAGGCCGGCACCTGTCGCGATCACACAGTTGTCGCACTCCACATAAAACCGTAAACCAGGCTGCTTATGTCACACATTAACTGTAAAGCGCTCGGCTTACAATTAGACAAGTGTAAAACTGAAACAAGAACGATCAAACACTAATTAGTCCTAAAACATAAGACCACAGTCTCACATTATCCAGGGACATAAGGTGCAACGGAAGAAGAGAATGTTACTGCTAATGCTCAACCTAATGAGCGACACAACAAAGCCTCAGAATGACACAATCTAGCAAGTGACTATCAGAGTGATGAGGAGCATTAGCACCTTCCATCTGACAGATCTGGAAATGCATTGCAATTAATAAACTTTTCTATTATCTGCTATCCGTCATGTACGACACAACCCAACCTTTAATCACGCCAAATGAGGAGTCTAAAAATACACAACACTGTAGCAACCAGAAACATATTCAGACATGACACATACAGATGTTGTCCTTAGATTGGAACCCAGGAACCCCGTGCCACAGGGCGATAGTTGCACCCACCACGCTTACCATTATGATTTAGTAATTGAATAATATTTAGATAAGATGAGTATTCCATTGCATTATATCTAGAGAAGAAAATTAGTTCTGTCAAAGAAAGGAAAGAGAACTTTCACAATGTATTAATCCGTCCGTTCCCTTTGTGAATCTGTCCCTAAGTTGCTGAGACTGTTTTTGTTAACGTGCAAATTAATTATTTGGAGCAATGAGAAGGTTGACATTGCTCTAAAGAGGTAAGCAGCAAAGACCTAGTTACTCTAAAGAACTCATTTGTATACAAGCGAAACAAAAAAATGTCATGGAAATGGAGGCACAATGGGAAAATACTGAATCAGGAAAGCTAGAAAAGGCTCAGATCTGTCATTTAATGGGGACAGCCCAATCCTGATGAATCTCAGTGACTATATTGGGGTCCACCAGGTTCCCATTACAGTGCCATTTTGCTGGATGAAATAAGAGAAACTTGCTGTGCTAATTCGGAATGGATGATGGAAAGCGAATAGGAATTCCTCTTCATTTTCCACAGCCGGAATTTTCGCCGGCGGTCTCGCTGTGACGGGATGTTGATGCAGGGCATTGGCATTGTGTTGTGGCGTCCTGCTGCACATTAGGCCCAGCAGGGAGTCTCGAGCTGTGGACTCCATGGCAAGATCGAGCAGAACGCTTCTTTTTTCCACGTCCTACGGTGATCTCTACCTCCCGTTGAAAACAATGGAAGGTGGATTCCAGGAGGAATCTGTTCTGGATTCGGGGGCAAAATCCGTCCCCAAATCCTCAGCAAACTCCTCTGTGTGAACATATCTTTAGATGGACAGAAGTTTCTAATGTTCAGGTGTGACCATCGTCTAACAGAGATGTATTTTACTTTACTTTAAAAAACCCACAAGAATTCCTTAATATGACAAGTCTCAGAAAACATTGTGCATGTGGGATGTGACAGGAAACCGTGTAAAATAATATGGATTGGAAATCAGACTCCAAAGGGAAAATATCACAACCAGCATAAGAAACTGTGCACTGGATTCACATAACCTCTGAAATGTAAAGGCAAATGACAAATGAATGCCCTACTTCTCCGCTGAGCTCCAGCTGTTTATGAAGTAAGGGACATATATGTTGTTTCTGTTACATGATAGACTGGTCACAAGTCCCTAATAAAGCTGCAAGGTATAGGATATTAACTAAAATACAGTATTAGTGGAATCGTTCATTAATGAAATGGGCGCTCTGATATCAGTAAATAAATGTTAATCTTTATATTAATAAAAAACATAGAATTTTCCAATTAACTTTATGTATTAAAGGAGTATTCCCACGTCGCATACTCACCCGTCTTCACTGCTGTAAAATCTTCTTTCTTCCTGGTTACTTGCATCATTTGGTGGGCGGGGTTAAACATGCAACCTGACGTTTAGCTCCCCCCCCAAATTAGTGTGTAGCTCCGCCCACCGCATAGCGTGATCCTATGGGGCGGCTGAAGGGCCTGTGATGTCATCAAAGGTCCTCAAAAACACTATATGCACAATATTGTTCTATGAAGTACAGGCAGGAGCAACTCCATTCTGTGTTACATACAGAGACTGCCTGTCTGTGCCATAATGAACACAATTGAATTAGCTAGCCTGATAACTGGGAGAACAGAAGACATTCAGAAATGAAAGCAGCTCCTCTCCCCTATCTGAGAGCAGGATCTAGGTCACGTGGTGCAGACACAGGAATAGCTAGAAACACAGGCTCGCTCCCTGCACTTATCCCCTCCTCCCTCCCCCCTGAGAGCAGCAGATACATCACTTGACTTTTGAGCAGATAAGTCAAGGGCTGTGTCCACAATTAATTGAATAAAGTAAGATAGTGGACAAACAAAGCAGTTTTGCTGAAGCAGTGTATTTAGGAAAAGTGTTACATCCACATTAACAAGCAGTTTAGATAGGATCCTTGTGATGGGACAACCCATTTAAAGGGGTACCCTATGGAGATTTTTTTGTTTTATTTTTAGATACTGTACTTAGGGGTTCTGGGCTGGATATGACTCTGGGTCATGTGAAAGGAATCAGCAGATGGCCCTTGGGTCGCTACGTCTCCTGTTTTTACCACTAGTCACCTTAGCTATAGTTTCTCAGCCCCAGTGTAGCACAGGTGACTACTTGTGAAAAGAAGATAGAGTGTCCTGGGGCCAAGGTACTGCATCTAAAATCACCTAGGGGAAGTTTTTTATACAAAAAAAAAAGGCATCCATTTAATTCTAGGTTTTTAAGATCTCTGCTTTCATTAACTCAATAAGAACCAGGCGCATAGCTAAAGGGAGTTTAGAAGTAGCCTCAGGGGGCCCAAAGGAGACCTAAACAATAAAAAGACACCAGTATTGTAGATCACACATGGTAAGTTGAGGTCCTGTGACATATTTTCGTTGGGGTCCAGGAGCTTCACATTACGTTGGTCTATGCCTCATTGCCATTTTTCCATGGTCCAAAGCCCTGATAACTGTACTATAACTGCAATGTTATGCACCATAGCTCCATGACATGACCCTGGACAGATTTTATGCTATTGCACTCAATAAGAAAAGTTTCCATTGAATGAGAGCAGGTAGAGACCTCGAAAACCAAAATGTACATAGAAAGCAAACAGTAAAATTGTATAACTTTTCTTTATACAAAGAATAATATTAATCTGCTGAAACCAAACTGCTCCTTTAAGGCTTCTTTCACGTTACATATTTGCTTTTAGTTTACAGTATGCTCTGGGAAAGCTCCGGGCGCAGACAGTAAACAGCAGGCAGTATATGCTTTCTATAACATTTGTGCCTATGGGGGACAGATTGGCGTTCACTTTTTCTACCAGTTTATAGTATCCGCTGGGAGCCTTCTTGGTGTATACAGTAAACTTATATAACATAGTAAGAACGAAGGATATCTTTGTGTGCATAGTTATATAGAGAAGATTGAGTAGGACCATCCACTAAACCGTCATGGAGTCCAGAGGTGGTCGTTGTGCCCACACTCAGTAGCCATATGGTGGCCCATAAGGTGTCCTTACTATAAATGATACATCATATAGTTGGGGGGCCTGGTACAGATTTCTCACACGCATCCCCCATACTTTGGAACTCACTCCCCATGATCGTAACCTTTTCATACTCACCTCTCTAGAATAACATACAACACGTATTAACCCTGCTGTCAATATTCAACCTTATGAGTAAGTCTTAACCTCATCTATGGTATACTTATGGATTGTAAACCTGCAGTTGTGGCCTCTGGTCATCTTGTTAGTTTTGTGTTTATTGTACTTGTTATTTTACTTGCATCTAAACCTCATCAGATATGGACAGCACTCTGGAATTCATGGTACTAAAAAAAATAAATAATAATAATAATAATAAATGGATTTTCACTGTCAACAGCTCATTTCGAGGGTTCGTACAGAGAACTTTAGATCCTGCTTCCTACTAAAACGAAGTAAAATAAGTTAATAAAGTATATTGCAAAAACATTCACCGAACATCCCCCTACACAACAGCAAACAAAAAAAACAAATAAAAATGAAGCCACACTTACACTTTAAATGCCTGGATTTCACCACCCTACAGCTGATATGGCACATAATGTACCATAGGAAATATAGGGCGTGATCCAGACACTGCACACTATTAAGAAACAGATTCTTCCTTCAATTCTTTTTTTTCCATTTCCACGTCTGTCACATTTGTGATGTGATTTATTGCAGTAAGATACATGTCTCTATGTAGAACTATGGCACATGCTCGCTTTTAACCCTGCAGATCTTCTAAGCGGTAACGAAAAGACAAAGTAAATCTAAATTCTCTCTCGGTATAGAAAAGACATTATTACTCTACATACGATTTTCTACCTTGGGCGATATAGACATTAATCCTCGTTGTATGGAAAACTGACAATTAATTTGCTTACACAAAGCGACCGCAGCCATTGTCACACATTATTAGCCTCCCTTGTTCATTTTCCCATTAGCTGGAGAAGTTCTGCACAATAACCAAGCCACAGAGTGGCGCCGTAATGGAACGTCACCAAAGAATGTAATTTAGTGTGACAACGGCCTCCCCTTCTATATCACCACACATGCCATGTAATTGAATGCCCAGAGGGGTCCCATTAATATGCCATGTTTGGTGGAGCTCTGCGATTGCTCATACAACTTCACAATTGTATTCTTTTCATTTTGTGAAAACGCAGGCAATTTTCACCCTGTCATGATCATTAATTCCTGGTAGGCATGATTACATTTATAGAGATGTCATAGGTACTCGCCTGTCACCATCTGCCACATTAAATAAATATCAGTGATGTTTGCTCCTTACAGGTCACATTAGAAAACCTTTTTGGAGCCATCTGAATATTGTACGTGCCAGTACAGAGAGACTGGGGAGTCAGCAGTGGTCTCCAAGCACATACTGTATCTTCCACCAATTCTTTCATATTACACATACAGTTAGGGCCAGAAATATTTGGACAGTGACACAAGTTTTGATATTTTAGCTGTTTACTAAAACATGTTCAGAAATACAATTATATATATAATATGGGCTGAAAGTGCACACTCCCAGCTGCAATATGAGAGTTTCCACATCCAAATCGGAGAAAGGGTTTAGGAATCATAGCTCTGTAATGCATAGCCTCCTCTTTTTCAAGGGACCAAAAGTAATTGGACAATGGACTCTAAGGGCTGCAATTAACTCTGAAGGTGTCTCCCTCGTAAACCTGTAATCAATGAAGTAGTTAAAAGGTCTGGGGTTGATTCCAGGTGTGTGGTTTTGCATTTGGAAGCTGTTGCTGTGACCAGACAACATGCGGTCAAAGGAACTCTCAATTGAGGTGAAGCAGAACATCCTGAGGCTGAAAAAAAAGAAAAAATCCATCAGAGAGATAGCAGACATGCTTGGAGTAGCAAAATCAACAGTCGGGTACATTCTAAGAAAAAAGGAATTGACTGGTGAGCTTGGGAACTCAAAAAGGCCTGGGCGTCCACGGATGACAACAGTGGTGGATGATCGCCGCATACTTTCTTTGGTCAAGAAGAACCCGTTCACAACATCAACTGAAGTCCAGAACACTCTCAGTGAAGTAGGTGTATCTGTCTCTAAGTCAACAGTAAAGAGAAGACTTCATGAAAGTAAATACAAAGGGTTCACATCTAGATGCAAACCATTCGTCAATTCCAAAAATAGACAGGCCAGAGTTAAATTTGCTGAAAAACACCTCAAGAATCCAGCTCAGTTCTGGCAAAGTATTCTATGGACAGATGAGACAAAGATCAACCTGTACCAGAATGATGGGAAGAAAAAAGTTTGGAGAAGAAAGGGAACGGCACATGATCCAAGGCACACCACATCCTCTGTAAAACATGGTGGAGGCAACGTGATGGCATGGGCATGCATGGCTTTCAATGGCACTGGGTCACTTGTGTTTATTGATGACATAACAGCAGACAAGAGTAGCCGGATGAATTCTGAAGTGTACCGGGATATACTTTCAGCCCAGATTCAGCCAAATGCTGCCAAGTTGATCGGACGGCGCTTCATAGTACAGATGGACAATGACCCCAAGCATACAGCCAAAGCTACCCAGGAGTTCATGAATGCAAAAAAGTGGAACATTCTGCAATGGCCAAGTCAATCACCAGATCTTAACCCAATTGAGCATGCATTTCACTTGCTCAAATCCAGACTTAAGGCGGAAAGACCCACAAACAAGCAAGACCTGAAGGCTGCGGCTGTAAAGGCCTGGCAAAGCATTAAGAAGGAGGAAACCCAGCGTTTGGTGATGTCCCTGGGTTCCAGACTTAAGGCAGTGATTGCCTCCAAAGGATTCGCAACAAAATATTGAAAATAAAAATATTTTGTTTGGGTTATGTTTATTTGTCCAATTACTTTTGAGCTCCTAAAATGTGGAGTGTTTGTAAAGAAATGTGTACAATTCCTACATTTTCTATCAGATATTTTTGTTCAACCCTTCAAATTAAACGTTACAATCTGCACTTGAATTCTGTTGTAGAGGTTTCATTTCAAAACCAATGTGGTGGCATGCAGAGCCCAACTCGCGAAAATTGTGTCACTGTCCAAATATTTCTGGCCCTAACTGTATATACCATATGTGCTGCCTGTACCTGTAGATACAGTAATCACTGTACGTCACTTAGAGAGTATGGCAAGTGCGAAACATGGCCGACCTCTGCTACTCTCCACCTCCAGATCATTCCGAATGAACACAATCTTGAGGACAACTCCAACTTACCCAAGTATACGGTTGTAAAATGTTTCTTTCAAAGGTTAGTACTCTGTCTATTTATACTCTGGGTCAGGGGATAATCGTACACATCAGAGAGAGTGTGTGCCTACATAGGCGTACGGAGACTTACAAGTCATTCCTGCTCCGCTAGGGATTCTGGGTAAAAAATATGCAAATCTATTCTCCAGGATGTAATTAGGAGAACAGTGCACTCTGTATGCTGCCCTCTAGAGGTAGCCCCCTTAACATCATGCATGACTCAGTTAAAAAGTCTACTATCATGATGCGTATTTTGGAATAGAAATACTAATTTGGCAATTAAATCCGCATCATGATAGATGATGATTGTGAGCCCCACATAGAGCTCACAATGTACATTTTTCCCTATCAGTATGTCTTTGGAATATGGGATGGAAATCCATGCAAACACGGGGAGAACATACAAACTCCTTGCAGATGGTTTGATAGTAGACTTTTTAACTGAGTCATGCATGATGTTAAGGAGGCTGCCCTCTAGAGGGCGGCATACAGATTGCACTGTTCTCCTAATTACATCCTGGAGAATAGATTTGCATATTTTTTACCCTTATTTATACTCTGTCTTTTATAAACGCAGAACAGTCACACTTTAGGCTCACGCCATACATGGCAGAAAAAAATGGGTTTTTTTGTTGTATATTTTGCAATGTTTATTTTTTCATTATTATTTTAAGTGCGTGCTTATATTTCTTCATTCTGCTAAGTTCACTCCTGTTACATAAAAAAAAACCTGAAAATCTGCAACAAAAAATGTGCCCTTTCCACAACGTGTGGCCTTAAGCTTAAGGGGGCATTCACACGGAGTAACGCCAGGCGTGTATCACAGCCATACACGCCGGCGTTACGGCAGACTGCCGAACACTTCCCATTCACTTCAATGGGAGCGCTCGTAAACGCCGCTGTTACGAGCGCTCCCATTGAAGTGAATGGGAAGTGTTCGGCAGTCTGCCATAACGCCGGCGTGTACGGCTGTGATACATGCCCGGCGTTACTCCGTGTGAATGCCCCCTAAGTCTTATTTACTTGCATGGGGCTGTGATGCCATAGAAGGCACAATCCATAGACAATGGTGACACTGACGATAAAATAATGCAGACCTCTTCCCAAAATTCTCAGAATCACAGCAGGATCACCAATTAGACAATGGCAAATATATGCAAATCTGTTTTCCAGGATGTAATTAGAAAAACAGTGCAATGTAATCCTCCTGACCTTTAGTCAACCACACACTCTGGCAACGTGGCTCGGGCCAGACTTGGCATCAAGATAGTGGTCATATGGACATAGCTGGAGGGGATTTAGTGATGTCAAAGGAAGAGTGAAAAAGAAGCAACATAATAAAAATGGTAGAATCGCCTTTAAAATATATAAAAACTTGCAGAAAAAAAAAAAAACAGGGAAAAACCAATTTTTTTTTGTCTTTTACATCAAAATGTCTTGGTTCTCAAGAGCTTAATGTTGTACGATAGAACATGTAGTAACACGTGTACAGACGGGCGCTAGGCTTACAATAGCCGTACATTTCCAGTGAATGGTTTTGCATGACAGACGCCTTTAAAACCTGGGAGGCTTAAACCAATATTTTCCTTTTTGTTCAGATAGGCCGAGCACTATTTATTTTACCTCTTTGATTGACATCAATAAAAAATGACGGAGTCGCACAAGAGGTGGCAGAAAATACCTAGACATTTAGCAAGCTGAGTGAGGAGGCCATAAATCCACTCCATCACCGCAGGCTCCAATTTAATGTAAATTCCCAGAGCAGCCTATAATAGGAGCACATCCACTTACTGTTTATTTAAGCTATTGTGTTTGCAATTCACTTGTGCTTTGGGGCACCGAATGGAAGGCAAAAGATGGCATTAATATACTTCGCTTTCATCTCTGCAACCTCTCAGACAACACATGCACAGGCGTCTACACCTCACTCGCTTGTTTCCCAAATCTTGTAACCTAAACCTTATAAAGCAACCATTAATCAATATAGTGTGGTTAGAACGGCCGGCGCTTCACAAAGAACCAAGTCAGTAACAGCTAAATATCCTTGTTGTAGTGAATATCCAGAATGATCTAAAGCATTAAGCCAGCTAAACACTTATAGCGAATGCTAGTTTAGCCAACGGCCGTCTCGCCCAACTCCTTCATACATATGCAAGCTTGGCTGATCAGTACTGAACTGGAAGACGGAAGGAAACGCCTGCCAGAAATGTGAATTCACCCTAAAGGGGGTCTCCCCTGACAAGCTGATCATAGTATGAGGAAATTATTAAGACCTGTATGTCTTACACTTTGGCTCAGCCCCTTACTAGTGGAACATCGTAGAAGGGACGTGTGCCAAAATTGAATTGTATGCCAGTCAAAGTCTGGCATGAATTCTCGGTATAACCAGGGGTGAACCATGGCTTTCTGCCGCCTGAAGCAGACGTCAGAAAGCCCCCCCCCCCCGGAGGAGGGGGCGGAGCCGAGCGGAAGGGGGCAGGGTGGGTCAAGCGGAGGGGGCGGGGCTGAGCGGAGCGATCATCTTTAGCAGGCAGAGAGCAGGCAGGGAGAGGACCTGCTCTCTGCCTAAACGTGAGGGGCGGCCTCCAGCGGCCACCCCAATCCACTGCTAAGTGACGGTGACCCTAAGCCAGTCCAGGACAGCTTGTCCTGGACTGGCTTAGGTCAGCAAAAATGCCGCCCTTCCCGTGGCCCTGGCATAGCGCCGCCTGAAGCGGTTGCTTCAGATCGCCTCATGGGAGGTGCGGCGCTGGTAGCACATTCCAGTTTACTGGCATGAGTTATAGTAAATCAGTTGGGTCAACTAGCTTTTGTTTCTGCCCTACTGCACCCACTTTCTGAAACAACAAAGTGATCCACTTTTTGCATAAATATGGTTCATGCACCAAAGATGCATCCATTGTACACCAGTAAATAAATCCTATCCAGTCTAGCAGCTGGGATTAATATTGATTAGTTGTAAAACAACAAGGTAGCATGCGCTCAACAACCTTGCGGCGCTACCACAGAAGGAAATAGAAGGGGAGTTTCCAGCTGAAAATATCAACAACGTATTCTAGGGATAGGTCAACAATAATAGATCAGTGGTGGTCTAATAATCGGCACCCCCATTCGTTGACTGTTCTCAGCAACTGATACACAGTGTTAGGAGTATTTAGGTTCTTTAATTTCTACTTTTCTTACCTGGGGAGTTTTTGGCTGCGCAGTGTCTGGGGTGGCATCCTGGCGCTGCGGGGTTGTCCTGTCGTGAGTATTGGTGCACACCTTCTGACTTGCACGTGCGCACTGATGGTAGGCAGCTTTATCTCCTGGTTGATTAGTCTGTCCTCCCATTTGCACCTGGGAGGAGTGGTCTCTACTCTGTATTTAAACCCATGCCTCCCATGGTTCTGTGCTGAGTGTCGCTTTTACAGAGCTAGGCCTTAGCAGGAGGAGTAGGTGGTGTTCTGGGATAGAGGAAGTTCCGTGGTTGATTTTTGGGAGGTTTGGGTGAACGAGTTGGTTTGTGTGTTTTCCCTTCTGTGTTCACCAATCCTCCCTCTGTGTATAATTGACTGTGTGAGTGAATTGCCTTATCCTTTGATTTCTACTCAGTTTCCCTGTGTTTGTTTCCTAGTGTAAGGTTCCTTCCCATATTGGTTTGGGGGAATCCTTTCCCACATGTTTCCTGTGTGCTGCTTGTGTTGTTAGTCAGCGCACACCCTTGTCAGTCCCTGTCAGTAGCAGCTTCACTTGTTCGTTAGGGGTGACCCCCTTTAGTCTCCAGTCCCTAGAGATCTTATAGGGCATTCCTTCTCCCACTTCCCTCTAGGCCTACGGTATCAGTGAGAGAGGAGCTGTCGGGGTCAGGCTTAGCCTGAGTACAGCCGACCCACACCCATGAGGCAGGGACCGGGATAGCTAGTGGGAGTAGTGCAGGGCGAGATTCCCTACTGCTATCCCTTAGCCCCGTTGCAGCTACCTGGACTGACATAACACACAGAGAATGGAACAGGAAGCAGACAGCATTGTTCTCTGTATAGTGAATGCAGGCTGATTTGCAGTACCTGGTCTGGCCACTAGATATAGAACAGAGCTGTCTGCTTCCTGCTCCATTATCTATGCACCACTGAAAGGTCCTGAACGGGGTTCTAGTTTACAAACTTAGAATTGCCTAATAGAGAATAATAGAAAATGGGCTTTATAAATAGACAACCAAGTAAGTTTTCCTGCCATAGTTTAACCTAATCATTATTGTTCAGTGATGTTACAGTGCTTAAGTATGGAGGTTACTAAAATAAAATCAAAAGGGGCATGTACCAGAGAGGTGGTGTTAGAGCAAGTATAGTGTCATGCTAAAGGTATATGCTGACCCCATTCCCAGTGTAATCCAGCAAAAGACTCTCAAAATCTACATACAAATGACAGGAAACCATCATAAGGTACAGTGTAAAGTAGAAAGCATCTAAGAGAGTTAGTACTGAAAAACATCCCAGAATTCGGCTTCATGTCAGTATATATCTGGTATACATTGGTTTTAGTATTTTGCTTCACTGCAGTCTTTGGAGGGGGGAGGGGGGTTTGATGCCCATTTTGGCTTTATCCAACCATATGCCACAAGGGCTCCTCAGGTGTGGTCAGCACTCAGAAAACAAACAGTAAAATCCAGATGGATGAAACCCTCCTATGACATGTACCCTAAGGCCTGTCATTTGTGATTCTAGTAATAGTATACCGCCTTAAGCTGCTCTATTTCCATTTCTCGTTCAGTAACCTATATATTACCCGACACCCAACGCTGGAAGTTAAAAGCAAACTCAAGTGTGGACACAATAACAACACGGCGATGAAGTGTTTCAAGTGCGCGATCCATCAGCTTAGTGTCAGAATAAGGAGAAAATCCAGACGGTACAATATGACGGTTTAGTAAAAGCAGATATTCAGGGTTCCTTTTGTGTTTTAATGTTTATTGTACTATAAATCGAAAACTTCTGTAAAAGTTTATTCCCAACTAAACCGTATGATTAAAAGGGATGCCGCAAGTGGGACGGTAAGAGGCATGGAAATGGGCACACCCTATTATCAAGGACCTATTCACACAACAATAAAATATGAAAGAAATTCTGGCACTCTTATGGCAATTTATATGCAATCCACCAAGAATTCTGCTGAATGGACCCAAGATCACAGTACAGTGATGAAGCAAAGCTATGTAGCGCCCACACTATGGCAAGGTATGAGTGGTTACAGGAACGAAGACAATGGCCACGTTGCATCAGAGACGTACATTACCTGTCCCTTGGCACCGCCAAGTCATATTTAAGACAGACTCCGACATCCCCAACAATGACTAATTAAAACCAACTTGGACTAGGGGCCAAAAGGCAACTCTGGCTTTGTTGCCATCAACTGACTAAAGAATAATAAAAGTAGTCACATTGAACTTTTTTGTGACAATCGGACCGTCAGGTCGCAAGGCAACTCCATTGACTAACCTAAGTGAAGGAGCCGCAGAGCAATATAGTGGTCTTTAGTCAGGTGACAGGAGTCGTGGCCAAACTCACCATGTAGCCCTAGCCTTAAAGTGTGTAAACCAACCGTCAATGACGATCAGGCATGACTAAAAGCATAACTAAACATTATGACAAAAGGCATGACTAAAAGTATATACTCGAGTATAAGCCGAATTTTTCAGCACAGTTTTTGTGCTGAAAAAGCCCCCCTCGGCTTATACTCGAGTCAGCAATTTTTTATTTTTTTTTGGTGGTGGGGGGGTCTAAATCCCTCCTTTCCCTAGAATACATACAAAAGTAGAAAATGACTGTGAAACATATTAGGTATCCCTGTATCTGACAGTGCCCGGTCTACTGAATATAGGGGATCTGCAGTGCTCCTGTTCCGTTGGGAAGGGGTTAATAGGAGCACTGCAGATACCCTATATTCAGCCAGACTGAATTCGAAGTGTGTGTGTGTGTGGGGGGGAAACCCTAGTTCTCAAGCTCAGGGAAGGGGCAGACAGTCAACCAAAACACCCCCTTCCCCAGCAACTACTGCACCCAAAAACTCCAACCATTTTAATTTTTTAAATTTTCCAGTAGCTGCTGCATTTTCCCCCCTCGGCTTATACTCGAGTCAATAAGATTTTCCAGTTTTTTGTGGTAAAATTAGGGGCCTCTGCTTATATTCGGGTCGGCTTATACTCGAGTATACACAGTAGTTTTTTCTTAGAATTTTATTTTTAGTAATAACCACTATCTTTCTATATTCTTAAAGGAATGGTGATGGCGGGGACATTCCTAGTTCAGATAAAGATATAAGCTTCTGTATCAGCATAGCACAAATATTGCAACATACAATGTCTTCGCGGCTATTTTCTTATTACATCTAGCAAGGAACGGAAGCGTAGATGTTGTTATAGCATCTCGCTATCATTGACCGGCATTCTAATGCACATCAACACTTTCACACACTGACTCACTCATGGTAACTTTCAACTTGATCTCTTTGACTTTTCCACTACCTGGCACTTACGTATGGAGTTTTCTCATCTTTTTCTAATGACTAAATCTGCGCAGGAAACAGTCCACGCTTTTTGTTGTTTTTATCTCTGACTGCTTGCTTGACAGCAACTATCAAAGAAAACGCACTTTACAGAGTGGTCCAGCGAGAGCTTCAAGTACAAGGCTGAAACGCTGACTCAAGAGCCATCAGTGTGAAGTGGACAGGTTCTGAATACTAAAAAAGCACGGAAAAATGGTGTGTACATAACAGAACAGTATAGGAGATGCTGAAAAGTTATTGGAATGTTTCACAGGATAATATAATAAGACTGTACATTTCGGACAGTTAGGCTCCACACAAACAGGGCGTTTTGGACCAGGAAATCCGGTCGGTATATTGACCGTATTTCCTGATTCAAATCCAGTCCGGACACTGGGACTTCTTGAATCATAGTGATTTATGATACTGAAACGTATTTTAACGCGGTGTCACTGTCCCATACTCTATATAATAAGGACAGGAGAGCCACAAGAAGGCAGTGGCTCAAAGTACCATAGATCACTGTGGTACAAACAGTCCGGAATCATATTGGGTTCAAGCCAGGAAATCCAACCAAGGTACCAAACAGATGTTCTGGCCCTGTGTGAAGGTGGCCTGAACATTGGTAAGTAGTAAGTTCTTGACATCAGAATTGTTTCAGTATAGAAATCACTGCCATATCTCTAGGCTACATCACTATTGTCTATCCAATGTTTTGTATAAAATGTATTAGGACATCTATGTGGCCATCATAGTCAGTGAACCCTGGTGACACATTGTAGCACGATGGTGGAGAACTTAAGGCAATCTCGACAACCAAACCCCAACAGATTCCACTATAATCAATGCTGTCCATCAGGACTGTTGGTATAACAGTATTAAGGGAGTTATCTGAGACTATAAGAGTGAGATCCACTTCCTCAGGCCAGTAAAATCACGTCCATTGTTTATACGGGCATGCTGCAACTTAAATGGGACTGAGATGCAATACCAAGCGCAGCCACTACACAAAAATATGGCACTTTGCTTTGTAGTGAAGAGGCCACACCAATCAATGTCAGAGTCCAGAATAATCCCTTTAATTTCCAAATCTATAGTAGGAAATTGGCTACCAAGGTAAACTCTTCTATATCGTTGTCTGAATAAGGTTTTGTGCATGAGACCAAGGGCGGAGTTGAGGGCCCCTGTGCATTAAAAGTTATGGCCTCTTGTTTTCCAATATCTCAGTATATAAAGTGATAGCTTATATCATCTCTCTATCTTATAAAAATGAATTCTTGTCTGTCTGTCTGTCTGTCTGTCCGTCTGTTCTCTAATGCGAACCAAACGACTGGACCGATCTTCACCAAATTTGGTACAGAGATATTTCAGATATCTGGGAAGGTTTAAGACGAGACTCCAACTCGCTCCAACGTACCGTTGCTGAGATACAGCATTCCAAACACAGTGCCCCCCCTTAGCCAATACAAACCTGCAAGACTTTCACTCATATTCCAACTGCAATACACATGGTCACTCCACATGCACAATACAACACTGATATCCAAACTGAGATACACGCATCAGAGGATTAGATACACAGATCAGCACACAGTATCACACGCCAGAGGATTAGATACACACGTCTGCACACAGTCCCACACACCAGAGGATTAAATACGCACTTCTGCACACAGTTCCACACACTGAAGAATTTGATACGTGCATCTGCACGCGGTTCCACATGCCGAAGGATTAGATACGCGCGTCTGCACACATTTGTACACGCCATAGGATTAGATACACGCGTCTGTACAGAGTACCACATGCCGTAGGATTAGATACACACATCTACACATAGTTCCACACTCCAGAGTATTAGATACGCGCATCTGCACACAGTTGTACACGCCATAGGATTAGATACACATGTCTGCACACAGTACCACATGCAGTAAGATTAGATACGCGCATCTACACATAGTTCCACACGCTGAAGGATTAGATATGCGCCTCTTCACACAATACCACACAAGGGAGGATTAGATACGTGTGTGTGCACACAGTACCACACTTTGGAGGATTACATACATGCCTCTGCACACAGTACCACAAGCCAGAGAATTAGATACACATCTCAGCACACAGTATCACACGGGGGAGGATTAGATATGCACGTCTGCACACAGTACCACACGGGGGGGGATTAGATACGCGCGTCTACACACAGTACCACATGCCATAGGATTAGATACACGCGTCTGCACACAGTACCACATGCTGTAGGATTAGATACGCGTGTCTACACACAGTTCCACATGCCGAAGGATTAGATCCGCGCCTCTTCACACAATACCACACAGGGGAGGATTAGATACATGTGTCTGAACACAGTACCACACTTTGGAGGATTAGATACATGCATCTGCACACAGTACCACATGCCAGATAATTAGATACGCGTCTCAGCACACAGTACCACACGGGGGAGGATTAGATACACCTGTCTGCACACAGTACCACACGCTAGAGGATTAGATACACACGTCTGCACATAGTACCACATGCCTTAAGATTAGATATGCACGTCTGCACACAGTTTCATTTACCGGAGGATTAGATACGTGCCTCTTCACACAATGCCACACGGGGGAGGATTAGATTCACACATCTGCACACAGTACCACACCAACAAGGATTAGATACTTGCGCCTAACACAATACTGCATGGGGAAGGATTAGATATAGCTTTACTCCAGGTATCCATAACAACTGATCACAGGTTTTTCACTGATATCCAAAATGAGATACACATAATCACATGACGTTTATGGACATACACACAAACAACATACAAAATACACCAGGGCAAAACTGGACAATTCTTATGGGGCCACTACAAAAAACATAACATGTAATATACCCGTGCGAAGCCGGGTCCTCCCTCTAGTCTGAAAATATAATGGTGATTGTAAAATCCAAGATGCCAAATCCCTCTTTAACCCAAGATTGTCTATGTAGAGGTAGCGGATACACATCCCTAGGCATTAGAGAGACTAAATAAGCACCTTCACCAACATTGTAAATTGTATGTGTCCCTTTTAAGTAAAACAATTTGTATACATAAAAATACAATCTATACACATCTCGAGTAACTTAAATCAGGGGTGGGAGGAAGCCGATTCAGCTGTTTCGGTTATTATAATTCTAGAAGATCGCAGAACTGGGGAGAAGCGGAGCTGTGACTCAGCTCCACTATTGGTAGAGCAGGAAGTCTCAGGCTTCCTGCTCTATCACACACTGTAGGCCTGTACCCCTACAAGCTGCATTTAAGTGCTAGTACTTATCTATCTGCTCTCTAGCGCCTCCTGCTCAAGGTGCACATGATGTCACAGCAGTGTACCCGGAGAGAGAGAGAGCGGGACCAGAGAGCAGACAGGTAAATAATGAGCTGATTCTTTGATACGGGGACCAGTGTATTGTATGGGAGTCAATAAAGGGGGTGTGATACTGTGTGAAAAGTCAATAAAGGGGGCAATTATTGTGTGAGGTTTAGTAAAGAAGTCAATTACTGTGTAGGTGACAGTATACTGTGTGGGGGTCAATAAAGGGGGCAATTACTGTATCTGGAGCCAATAAAAGGGAACTGTAAACTGTACAGGGACAAGTAAAGGGGCAATATAGTAACTGTATTAGAAAGGTGGATAACCCATTTAGTTTATACACAGTCCATTCATATTAATTTGACCACCGCCTACTTTAGAAGTCAACGTTAAATAACCAATCACAGAAGGCACGTGTCATCAGCCATCTGGGTGCACTCATCATTGTGGAAGGCACAATGGAGCAACACAAGTATGCATCTATCCTTGCAAGCCATGTTCACCCCTACATGTGAAATGTTTTTCCTCAGAATAATGGCATCTACCAACAGAACAATGTGACGCGTCAAAAAGCTCGCAGTGTATGTGCGTGGTTCGAGGAGCACCAGGATGAGTTTACTATACTCCCTTGGCCAGCAAATTCCCCGGACTTGAACCCAATCGAGAATCTATGGGACCACCTCAAACGGGTTTTTCGCGCCATGGATGCTCAACCGCGTAACCTAGCACAGCTGGACACGGCACTGGAGTCGGCATGGCTCACCATCCCAGTGATCATCATCACAACATCCCCTCTTTTCCTGCACGTCTCGCAGCGGTCCGCTCTGCCAAAGGTGGTTATTCTGGATTTTGACAAGTGGCCACATTAATGTGACTGTACTGTGAATTAGGGGCATTGAGAACACTTTGGTTAAAAGCAGGCACTATGGGGTTGGGGTTCCAAAAGGGAGTACTGGGGTGGGACTTGAAAAATTTCACACGCCAAACCTCCTACTGTACCAAAATTCTACACACTGCACATGCCTCCTAACCCCCCCCCCCCAATCACCTGGTTACCCCCACAAAACCTGTTCTTGAAAATTTGAATGCCGTGTCTTAAATGTTTCTCACATTGAGTTGTCACCATGACATGCTAGAAGAATGGCAAGACTAAGCAGACATGTAAATCAACATTTTACATCTTGTGCATTTTGCCAATTGCTCAAGGACCAAACAAATTTCCTTGAAAAGCTTCAATGCATGTTAAAATATATTCCAAACAGCCATGAGTGATTCAGTATACACAGACAGAGGCAAATGTGTATGCAGAGTGGATGGAAACAGGTAGTGATTTTAATAGCCTTCTTAATTGGCACTATGGTGATTAATTGGGGGCGTCAGGAAGCTCTAGGTATTCTCATTATTGCTCGGCATGATGTCCAGATGAACTTTGTTGTTGACCAGCCAAGATAAGGCTGGATAAATGACATTAAATTCTGAAGGCTAGCAGATAACCAGTTTTTGCAAAAAAAAAGAAATTTAATGCAAAGGATCAAAAACACGTAAACAAATGATTATGGAAATGGAAGGAACAAGAAAAGTAAGAAAAAATAATAAGAAATAAAAGCATACAGCAACCTGTAGACTCTTGGATAGATTAGAAAACTAGTACATATCCCAGCACCACCACTGGGTTTTGTCTGCTATTGCATTTCAGTCCCATTCACTTGAATGGAACTTTCAGTAGTTCACAACTCGCTTGCAACTAGAGTGTGGCTATTTCACGCTGCGATTTTCTTACTCTTTTTTTTGTTTTTTTAATTGCATGTATGGGATACAATATTTCTTGAAAATTCAGAGGATAGTGGATAAATGTGACTCCCACCTAAGTTTTTCAAGTCACCAACAGCCAGGAACCCCTTGTTGGGGCGCAATGGAAATCTGGAGAGACAGAGGAAAGGCACTCGCCCCGGCCCCTTCGCCTTAGATGCCGATGAGCATAATTCCAGCCCTCAAACTCCTTATGATGCCATGTGGCTGAAGTTAAACTTCACCCCACTTAAGGAAGTCTTCTCGGGAGTACCACCATCTCTGGAAAATCTGAACCCGACTTCTTTGCCCCTGCCCCGGCTTACCTTCTTACACGAGCAGCATCTAAAACACTTTTTTAAACAACTAAGTGAGACGTTCGAGTTGAGGACTAAGCTGACACCCTTCGACAAACTCTTACAATCTAAAACCACAATGCTTCGTAAAACAGCAGTACTTCTCCGGAAGTTCATCTCCCCTCCAGCATTTTACAAGCCAGCCTTCCTGAGCAGTTGGGAAATGGACCTTAATATTACACTAACCGATGACGAAGCCTCGAAGATCTTACAGTCATCTCAAGGATTCTCCTCTTGCATTCGAGTGAAAGAAGCTCATTACAAACTTGTATCCAGGTGGTACAGAACTCCCGATTGGCTGCACCACAGAGGCCATGCGGAGCATTATAGCTGCTGGAGATGCTCTTCACAAGTGGGAACCTACTACATATCTGGTGGACATGCCCACTTATCACCCCTTACTGGGAGGCGGTCAAGCAAAGCATTCAGAGGGTGACTTCAAAGACATTACGGTTGTCTCTAGAAACGATTTTTCTGGCGCTTCCGAATGAAACATTCTCCACGTAGAGACACCCTGGTCACACATATGTTGGCTGCTGCAAAACTTATCATCCCCCAATACTGGCTACAACTTATCACACCCCCGATCCAGGTATGGGAAGCTAGGGTGCATGAAATCTCCCGCTTTGAAGAATTGATAGGATGGTCAAACAGGACACATGACACGTATAAGAAGATTTGGTCCCCGTGGTTGACCCTTCGACAAACTATTCCTTCACTAGAGTAGCTTTATCCGTTCTTCACTGATGCAGAGCATCGTACTATTGGCAATACCAAGGCATCACCACTAGAAATGAGCGAATACTGGTCGGATCAGCCGATCCGAACAGCACGCTCCCATACAAATGAATGGAAGCACCTGTGATGCTGACTTTGCCGGTGGCCGGCGTCACAGGTGCTTCCATTCATTTCTATGGGAGCGTGCTGTTCGGATCGGCTGATCCGAACAGTGTTCGCTCATCTCTAATCACCACCTTCATACTGATTTGATGATCCTCACCGTTTCTTTCTCAGGCACTTTCCAATCCCCCCCCTTTTTTTCTCCCTTCACCCCCACATACCACCCCAACCTCTTCACACTTCTGATACTTAAGCCCTCGTATATTGCTCTTTGCTGATAATCACTTGATCCCCCCTTGCTGATTTCACAAACTCTGTTATATGCAAAATATTGTTCTTTCAATGTTTATTACTGATATTACGTTTTCTTTTTTTTTAATTCTAGTTCCCATGTTCCCTTTTCTTTTCTGTACCCCCCATTATTCGAGAAAAATTATGTTGCAGATTTTGAACTTTTTGCCCAGGAGCTACAAGTAGGGTCACCAGCGAAACACTGATCCCTGATAACTATCCATTCCCTTTCTTTGGGGAAAAAAACCCTAAATTTTTTGGGAAAAATCCCTTTAAATATCCCCGTTTAATGATCCTACAGCATTTCGCTTGTTAGTAAATCTGGACGGCAGGTTGGTCTCGGAGATCTTGGCTGACATCCCTGGCATACAGCTTAGATTTTGATTCCGTGTCTTTAAACTAAAGATGATCAGGTGCAGCCAGAAGATATTAAAGATGTAAAAGGGCAGCTGTCATACTTATCATCACCGCTCAATCACATAAGTACCAATGCCATTCTGTGCTGCAGGAAATGATCAGATTATATCGTACAATACTTTTATGGTATGCATAATTAATGCAGCGGAGCCTTATTGCCAAGGTTGATGGTATAGATGTACGGAGAAAAGGTGACTACACGATGCAGCATCCCGGCCCCTCAATGAGGTTATGGCAGAACGCTCAAACTCGGCTTATGGGACTTTCCTATGGGAGAGATTTTCAGAGCAGACTAATTTTCAGGCTCTTTCCAAAACCACAGCATGTCTGAGCAGACGCATCATTTTTCATGTATATGGAACATAACCCAGAGAAGGAGTGCTGTAATTCTTTCATTCAGTGCAAAATCAATGGCTGTGCTGATAATCTCTGCATGTGTACTGCAGGAGAAAGGGCACGGAAGTAGCATTTTATTAGTTAAAAAAATGAGTGGTGAAGGGTCTAATCTACATCAGATTCTCGGGGGATATGCTACTTTTCATGTTCCTCATATCATTTTCTTATTTCACAAAGGTTTACCTTTAAGAAAGTGCCCCAGGCAGACCGTACAAAACCACAAGCACCAATATAATAACCTTACGTCTGGCTTGTATAGCAACCACTAGTAATGTGCCCAGATAGAGAGTCTATTGCTAGGCTGTCCAACACTTGGGGCAAATACTAAGATCAATGTCCTTGCCCAATAGCCAAGGCCGGGCACCCCTGCTGGCACCCAGCTCCCAGCTTGGGGACCCTCCAAATTCAATACCGAGCGCATTGGCAAGCTGTGAAATTATGAAAAAACACGGACCCCATAGACTATAATGGGGTCCGTGTGTTTTCTACACAGTCTCCGCACGAATCATGCGGAGAGAAAAGTACTTCATGAACTACTTTCCTCTCCATATGACTTATGCGGACACCGTGCGGAAAACACACAAACCCCATTATTGTCTACGGGATCCATGTGCTTTCATTGCTCACCGCTTGTCAATGCATTCAGTATTCTATTCAGGGGTCCCCAACTGGACTCCCCAAATGGAATACCGAACGCAGATGTGAACCGGGCCTAACACAGACTCCTGGACTCATCTGTCAGCCAGTTCAACTTCAGCCTAACTTATTCTGAGGTATCAAATGACAGCTGCCTGTCTTCAGAATAAGGATAACAAATAAAATAAGTGGAGGTTCAACTCCCGGGACCCCACTGTTCAGCTGTTGGAGGAGGCTATGATGCTTGTGCCATGACACACAGACACCATTTGTTTCATAGTGAGCTTGCAATGTCATTACGGTACATGGCCTCTGTTTCAGTGATTTTAAGGCCGGGTGTACACAGGATTTTTTGGACCGGAATTTGACGTGGTGGCTGCCTCAGATTCTGGACCAAAAAAAAAGCTAGCCACGCCTGGATGCTGGTGCAGTGCACCGGCATCCAGTAAAGACATTCCACTCCGGATTAGGCCCAAGTGAAGGGGCCTAGGAGGGAGGGAGGTGTCGCGAGGCAAATCTGCCTGAAGCCAGGAAGCCGCGTCAGAATAGGACCAAAACGCGCCTGACGTGACTGTCGCGGCTTCCCGCTCCGAAGTAAGCCCACATGAATGGGCCTAGCCCAGAGGGTGCTGCCGAGGCTGAATCAGCTGTGGAATCCGCCTGAAGAAAGGGCAGCTCACTTCTTTTTTCCGTGAGCGGGAACATACCGCTCATGAAAAAAAGAAAGCTAGCGGTTTACATAGACCTCTATTGTAAGGGGGCGAATTCTGATGTGGATTCAGTGGCAAAAGTACCCCCCTCTTGCCCCGTGTGAACAAGCCCTTAGAGCACACATTTTTGTTTCATTGTTGTATATATAAACTTTGCATATCTTCATTTATTACTTTTATCTAGTTTTACTATGATTGTATATGTAAGATTTAATGCAAAAATATTCTTGGTTGTCATAAAGGTACATGAAGATGAATACGACTACCAGCAGAACGCCAATTACCAGATTCCCTGCTTTAAGGAAATATGATGGGTTTGGGGTGTGCACAATTTTCAAGGTATAACCTAATTTTATAGGTTTAAAAAAAAAAAATTGCTCTAAAACTAAACTTTTTGGTCTAGTGAGAGAGACACAAAATCTACGCGCAGACATAGGCGGAGGTATTTATGGACTCGGCACATATTCTCGCACTTTTAGGAGGTGTTGAATGTCTTAATTCCTCTTTGGGTCAGACCTATAGCCACACATATGTGTCTTTTTTAACGCAAAATTACAGAAAGGTGCCTGAATGTATAAAAGGCTTAGGGGCATTTTGACAATTTGCCAGGCGTCTACTTACAGAAAATACAAGCATGTGGCGGTTTAGTAAGATATTTTCACTTAATAATTTAGGGTTTAATTTGTACTTTCCATAAGTGTGAAAAATGTGCTGTCTACTGAAGGTGCAAAATGTCCAAAAAAAATCCTGCCAGCAAAAGTGTTAACACGCTGCCTACTCTCAAAGCCCAACTATCATGAGACCATGAGTCATGATACTTGTCTATGAGAAGCTTCATGTGTACAGCACTCTGTTCTAGGCTTTGTAATGCTGACGGGGAGAGCGTTGCTGACTAATACTACTTTCCAGAACTGCGGCATTCTCAATAGCTAGTGTCCCGGATGCACTTTGCCCCAATGTGCGTTTCAGGAACTGGTCTGTCATGTGAACATATTACCTACAAAAGAATCCAAATATAACTCACATTACAGTAGGCTAGCCAAAGATACACAGTAAAATCCATAGTTTCCTATAAAATGGTCAATCATACTCCATCTAACCATGCTTATGGCTATTAAAGACCACAACGTCTTTCTCCAAAATAAACAGACTTCTGCCTATATGAATATTTAAGAAAGATTTCATTACAAGTCTCTACTTATCTCTACTTGTTGTTGATACTTGTCACATTTGATAACTCTAGTATACAGACTTATTAGGCCAACTTTCTTAACCAATTTCCAGAAATGGAGTGAGTGGTGTAAAAATATCGCAAAATGTTAGTGGAAATAAACTCAGCAGAATTCTGGAGAGAGCTTTTCTCCTAGTAATATGATTCAGGACACCAGTGGCTCCATAGGCCAAATCCCAAGGCTCAGTGGTAACCCTGGGGCATATGACATCAGAGGCCAGAAGAGACCTTAAGAGGATGCTGGGGACCGTCGGATGTCCAGGAGAGGAGAGTATAACTTATAGTTATTGTCATTAAACAAGTTCAAAGAGGGCCTGGATGCCTTTCTTGAAGAGAAAAATATAGGGATAAGTTCACACGGGTTTATTGGTCGGGATTTTGAGGCTGTATTCGCCTCAAAATCCTGACCAAAAAGACGGTTCCCACTGAAATCAAAGGGAACCGGTCAGGAGTTTTTTTCCAGGAGCCAGAACAAGCTGAAAAAAGTGAGATGCTCATTCTTCAGGCCGTTTTGCCTCGCGATTCAGCCTGAAGACACTCCCAACTAGGCCCATTCATTGGGCCTAATCTGGAGTGGAGCGCGCGACTGGAAGCCGATGCATTGCTCCGACATTCAATCGTGGCTGCCCCGTTTTTTTGACCGGAACCTGAGGCGGCCTCTGCCTCATGGTCCGGTCCAAAAAAGTCTGTGTGAACTTATCCTAACAGGTTATGGACTCTAGATTTTAAGGACACGTTGATCCAGGGTTTTTATACTGACTGCTAGATTGGAGTCGGAAAGGAATTTTTTTTTCCCTGAAATGGGACAATTGGCATGAGCCTCATGGGGTTTTTGCCTTCCCCTGGATCAACACTGTAGGGCATTGTAGGGTTATAGGTTGGACTTGATGGACTGATGTCTTCATCCAACCTCATCTACTATGTACCTATATTACTCACCTCCATTTATTATACTTTGTGGTATGAGAATGTGCCAGAGTATAATAATTTCACTTTTGGTTCGTGCTCGCTGCAGAACCCGTACATGGACCCTGTCACAGTTGCACCTCCTGCAACCATGATTGTTATGACCCTGTGTACCTCCATTGCCAAGAGATTGTCTTTTCTGTCAATATGCAAATGAGATCTTGAGGGTGATTTTATTGCTCCAAGGAGCTCATTTGTCCATTGACAGGATGGAACAGTCTCAGCAACAGAAGCACTAATCCGCACACGCAAAACACAGGTGACCCTAACCTATCTATTTGAAAGGTTGGGTTGATATGATCATTCTGGTGACACTAACATATCTATCTGCTGGGGTGATATGCTGGTTCTGGAGACACTAACCTATCTATCTGTGGGCTGGGGTCATATGCTGGTTCTGGTGACACTAACCTATATATCTGCAGGGCTGGGGTGATATGCTGGTTCTGGTGACACTAACCTATTTATCTGCAGGGCTGGGGTGATATGCTGGTTCTGGTGACAC
Organism: Leptodactylus fuscus; assembly: GCF_031893055.1. Lineage (NCBI taxonomy): Eukaryota > Metazoa > Chordata > Amphibia > Anura > Leptodactylidae > Leptodactylus > Leptodactylus fuscus. Next base: position 32,754,590 of record NC_134267.1, on the reverse strand, counting down.
TAACCTATCTATCTGCAGGGCTGGGTTGATATGCTAAATCTGGTGGCACATATCTTAGGCTATATGCATCAGTCTTCTGTGGCCCTACCGGTCAATAACACACTCAACAACAGTATTAAGTCTTCAATGGTTGTCCGTCCTGCAACAACAATAACCTGGAGCAGGACTAAAAACATTCTTTATACACTTAAATATACTGAGGCAAACAGTCTTCCTATAAGGTTTTAGAAATGAATGGGTATACAGGGAAGGCGGATATTCAATAATAATGAAGTACGGTAACAACTCTTAGCAGATTGAAGGTTATGTTAATCTGCAGAATCTTGCAAAGTAAGACATTAAGTGTTTAATGGAAAAAAGAATTGCTTGGTGAAAGCGGGGAAGCTGATGATCTCAAAATTTACATGCCTACTGACTCAGATTGACTGCTAAAATTAGTATGATGATACGTCCCTTTAAGTGACTCACCGCTTCAGCACCGAAACTAGTTATGGTATGCGAGAGGAAAGAAATAAAAAAAAACTCAGCAACCTCAAAAGCGGGCTTATAAGAAAGGTGCTTTCTGAAAGACAGACAAGTGGAGATAGATAAGAGGAGCGCTTTGAAACAGATGATTTGTCTCAAGAGACTCCAGAATACAATGACATAGAAAAAGCCCTTTCAGTGAGATGTGAGGCAAACCAGCTCAAATCCATAATAATGAAACAAGTTGCTGTCAGGACAGTGGAAGAATAAAAAAAGATATTCACAGCCAATTCCTATCTCATGTTATTTCTTTCTCTCGGGGATGCACTTTCTTGACAAAAGAAAATGTGTAACAATGGAAATATTGGTTTAGCATATACCTGTAATGGTATATACTATATAATAATAGGGAGGATAGCGAGGAGTGTTTGTCAATAAGTAACACATGGCGGGGTATCATCCAGATAAGTAAAATCCTTATATGTAAAGCTAAAAAAAACAAAAAACAGAAGCATCAGGAATAACAATGGAGCATCAAGGTTCTGTTCACAGTCAGCAGAAATGTGCCGCTATTGAAAGTACCTAATAGGTAAGGAGCAAGGTTACCCGAGGTGCTAGGCAACAGTCAGTCTAATCCGCAGCAATAAATGAGAAGTGATTATATACACGCCATTGTTGGACGTGGCGAGCGCGGATTTAACAAAAAAAAAAAAAAAAAAATTAAGTTCTCTGAAGAGTATCAAATTCTCAGATGAATTCTCAGGATAAGAGGCCTTTGTGTGTACAAATGGAGTAATATTATTTCTGGGTATTATAGGACTTTTTTTTTTCTTACCAGTTTTCCCCTATGTCTTCTTTTCAGTTGTCCCTGAGCTAGTTTGTGAATACTGTTACGTTGTCCTCTACTGACAGCATGTAAGGTACACATGGGACTCTCACGGATCTACAGTACACCACATGCAGCGCCGCACCTCCCATGAGGCGACCGCTTCAGGCAGCGCTATGCCAGGGTCCCAGGGAGGGCGGCATTTTTGCTTACCTAAGCCAGTCCAGGACAAGCTGTCCTGGACTGGCTTAGCACCGAGCGGTGGATTGGGGAGGCCGCTGGACCTGGCAGAGAGCAGGTCCTCTCCCTGCCTGCTCTCTGCCTGCGAATGCTGCTAAGCCCCGCCCCTTCACTCCGCCCCCTTCGCTCCACCACGCCCCCTCCTCCAAGGGGGGGGGCGGCTTTCTGTCGTCCAGCTCGGGTGGCGATAAGGGCAGGTTCACGCCTGACCACATGCCACTGCCACTTTGTACGAGCCAAACTTTCACCGATCTTCCATTGATGGTATTGGATATTCCTATGTACAGTACTGTGAAAAAGTTTTAGTAGTTTTTTTTTTTTTTCAAATAATTAAAATTTATTGGAGAAATGTTGCTCCAATTAATATTTGGTGAGACCTTTGCCCTTTGTCTATCAATTCTTCTCGGTATACTTATAGACAGTTTTTGAAGGAACCCGGAAGGGAGGTTGTTCCCACCACCATCTTGGAGAACTAAGCACAAATCTTCTATGGATATAGGCTTGCTCCAATCCTTTGGTTTCTTCATGTAATCCCAGACAGACTGGATGATGTTGAGATCAGGGCTCTTTGGGGGCCGTATAAACACTTCCAGAACTCCTCCTCCAAATATAGACGTGGTTTGAATTCCTCTTTTTGTTCATTTAATTTTGTTAATTGACAAAAATTATCTTCCAACATTGTTCCAAACTCACTACCTACAATGTGACTCATTGGACAGTGGAGAAGCAAGTCCTATAGAATTCTGTCCTTTAGTGGATGTAACTCTTATGTGGTTCCTAATTGTATTCCAGGTGAATATACAGTGAATAGGATTGGAAAAAATCCTCAGTATCAACATGTTATAGAAAGGTTATAGGAATGAGGCAGCACGGTGGCTTAGTGGTTAGCACTGGAGTCCTGGGTTCAAATCCTACCAAGCACAACATCTGCAAGGAGTTTGTATGTTCTCCCCGTGTTTGCGTGGATTTCCTCCCATACTCCAAAGACATATAATAGGAAAAAAAAAAGTTACAGGAATATGCAAAACTTGGAACTTGCTCTAGCGCCACCTTTTGGAAGGTAGCTCCCTATAGATCAATGCCTGGTTTGCCTGAAACCTAAATAAAACCAAGCTAGAATAAATTCTCCAAATGGAAGAGGAATCTCCGAGAAGAGGTTCTTGCCTTTCATCAGTGTGAAGCAGGATACTGTCTGGTTGGGTGAGAGGTCCTAGACATTGGTCAGATGGGTTACTATGTTTTATTAAGGAGACACTGCCTCAAAGAAAAGGTATATAAAGGTATTTGGCCAGTGCTAGTCCTTTCATCTGATAATATAATGTGAAAATTACACACTGTGCCATCTGATGAAGGGTCTACGACTGCCCCGAAGAAGGTTAAATCCTTCAATTCTAAATATACATAATCAAGATATAGGCAAACATCCTACCCTGTGATTAGAGAATATAAACAACATATGAGATGAACAGAAGCTTTAGAAATATCTAAACCAGAAAAAAAGGAAGCGGCGGCCCACCTGTTCCCATGTGGAAGGCGTAATTACTTCATTCAGCGCTGTGTATGCAGCCATAGAGCTGATTTACATCACATTTCCTATATGTATAATATTCTGGATTCCAGATGTTGCTACAGTATGGTGACATTTCTCCGCTTCTATGCTTTTTTGTTTAACAGCATTGCAAGACTTAACGTAAAATAAAGACGGTATAAGAGATCCCAGTCTATCTACCTGCTGTGAACACAGAGGCGGCGCGGCTATTGACGCAGTAATGGCGGTTCTTCATGTACCAGATTTCGGTCTGTCTGTCTGAGCATTTTTCAGTGTTAAATATTTTATGAAATATTCTACGGTTCTCTATGAGACAATCGGTGCTTTCTGTCATCACGAATTGTTCACGGGAGACAATTACGGTATTTTCACCTTATCAGCAGATTTTATTACTATTTTCCTCATACTTTGTAATTATCTTAGTGCTCTCACACTATTTGGAGCCTTGCTGGCAATGCAGATTTCATCTTCAGCTTATTTAGTCTTGTTGTAGTGGGGAAAAAAGAAAAAAAACAAATGAATTTTCTCAAATGTGAATATAATATGACAAGGCGTTTTGCTGAGCAGGTGTATGTGGAAATAAGAGTCTTAAAGCAACACTATAATCAAGACAAAAATATGTCTTAATCCGTATCAGCACAGTACAAATTACAATATTGTGTTCTTAGATTTGCAGGTCTACTATCATAGAAAAAGTATAGGTTAGCATAGCATATATATTGAACGGCCAGTTTATTAGAGACAACCATCTAATAAGAAACGGAACCTCCTCCATCAGAACTCATTGTGGCAAAGATTCTACTAGGTTCTCAAATAGTTTGAGACACAATAGCTTCAAATAGATGCCAACCTAGATGAAAGTACTGAAATGGACCAGTCTCCCTCGCCCCAGAGATACTTTGCAAGGGGTCTGTTCAGGTCAGGGAAACATAAGTTCCTGCCATGTTTCTTGAATCAAACCATGACGATAACACCCTTGTGAGCATGTTCCGCTGAAAGTGACAATCTGTTACAGGGTAAACAACTGTTATTAAGGGTTTACTTGGTTGGTCACCAAACCTAGGTTGGCTCTTCTGTCCAAGTGTTCTACCACAGGTATGTTGGGTCAATAAAACAATTTCCATGCCATTCCTCATCTTACTCCAGCCTGACCTGTTGACATCTAACACAAAGGATTCATCAAAAGATCCCATTTGTTCCCATAATCTGAATTCCAGATTAATGTATCACTAATTTTTGGAGTTATGAAGAAACCCCAATGAAGCCCACGCAAACACAAGGATCTCATATAAAGTCCATATTGTTCTTGGGTTTAGATCAAACCTAGAACCCAAATACTGGAAGGCAGCAGTGCTAAACACTGAGCTGCTGTGCTTCGTAGACTCCTACGAAGAGTCTCGAGAGGGAGATCCCCCCTTCTCTTCTATGATAACCGCAGGCACTATATTCAGGTTTTGTTTATACAACACTGTCTAAGGCTAAGTTGACACTAATGCTTGGTATCCATATGGGGACCCAAAGGACGGAAATCATGTCCACCTAAAAAAGCAGTTACCTGCAGACCCCAAAGACTATAAAGTAGTCCGCAGAGTTTCCACCCAATTTCAGTATTAGGCCGGGTTCACACAGAGTATTCTGGCTCGTATTTGGTACGTGGACGCCGCGGGAGGATTTGCGGGTCGTATACGCTCCCATTGTTTTCAATGGGAGCCGGTACCGTACTTGCGGCGCTATTTTGCAGCCGTGATTTTGCGGCGGCCGCAAAATAGCGCCGCGTGTACGGTACCAGCTCCCATTGAAAACAATGGGAGTGTATACGGCCCACAAAACCTCCCACGGCGTCTACGTACCAAATGACGAGCCAGAATACTCTGCGTGAACCCGGCCTTAAATTGGTGGAAAGAAAAGTCCTACTTGCAAGATTTTTCTCTTCGCTGATTTAAGCAGAATTTTGGGCCCGAACACTAGTGTGAACCTCACAAAAACATTCCCATGGAATGGAAAGGGTATGCAGCAGTTCTTGGAGAAGAATCTGAGGCATCCTTCCACCTCAAAAACCTCCTTCAAAGGGTTGCAGTTTCTAGAAAAAATAAAAATCCTATAAAATCTCTATATACCAACATCTTCAATAATCTATATAGACAAGAAAGGCAAGCCAAAAGTGAAAAAGTATGAGTGACCTGGAAAACCTAGCCTTTGGCACATAGATATTGAAAGGGTATGGCCACTTTAAAGACTATGTGCATTGGCCAGGCAACGATCAAATGGCACATGGATGACAACTCTGTGCCCCCATCCCAATACCTGCACAGCCCCATTCACTGATCTCAATGAGCCTGGGCTGCAAAATGGACAGGAATAGGACTGGCCTTGAGTCTTGCCCGGGCTTAGAACTGTGCAAATTCACAGATGTGTGGTGAGCCGTAGAAATAAATGGTTCTGTGTCTTGCTGTGAATAACACCGAAGCACACTGACAAAACACACAAATGTGCGCAGGAGGACAAGGAATGAAAACATTGTTACAATAGGCATAACTTGGTCCAGGGGATGCATAATAATAAAACTCTCAACAGTGAAATATTTTGTAGTCCGATATTCAGTTGAGATCTGGAATAAAGCTAAAAAGTAATAATTCCCTGAAAATGAAATTCCCTCATTAACAAAAATGCTTTAAAGCCAGGCAAGGATACGTGTAACTCCGCTCCTTCCAAGGCTAAATACTGAATATCCAATCTATTTACTGCAGTAAACAAATGTACTATTATTGAAGGCTTCACGCTGTGCAACACGTTGGGCTCCATTAGTTCATAAAGTTCATTGAACAATTACCTTTAAATCAAAGGGAGCATGAATAAAGAGCACTTTAAGATGTCAAACATTCATCTTCAAAGTATTTAGGCTTGTATAGACAACTACAAGAGAGACAAAAAGCGCTAAATCTGGATCTATAAAATGAGAGAGATTTGGCTTTTTCTTTTTTTTTTTCTCTTACTTTTACAATATCAACATATTCCAGAGCACATTACAGACCTTGTTGAGCCGAGCAGGTCACAGAATCCGGAAGGTGACTAAAATACTGACAAAAGCAACCAAAAGGATTGTTCGACTACTCAAGTGATTTGTTTAACGGGGAGCCCTGCAATACCAAGCGTCAACTGAATAAGTGGACGGCTACTGGATTGTATGGCCACCTTTAGTAGCCAATACAGTAAAATATTTAGTCTTGACCGGTAAGGTTGACCATACATGAAATATGTGTGATGACTCTCTCTTCTGATCTGTAATACATTGCCAAATATGTATGTGCGGTCTATGGGAAGAAAGTCACTCTTAGGCCCATTGCAGACGACCCTGGTGTGGGTCAGTGTGCTATTCCTGTTCCATTTTGCGGTCTGTGCTTCCGTTCCTCCTATTCATTTACAGAAAGGAGCCGCGTAAGCATGGCTCGTGCACGGATGGCACATGGAAACATGTCCCCCGTGTGTAGACCATGCTTTTAATTCACGGCGGGCTGGTTGCAGCACGGTCATCTGCAACTGGCCTTAGACTTCTACAGCAGTGGCTTATACTTGACCCATTTCTCTTCCCCAATGCATTGCCACCAGAGGAAAGCCCGAAGGACCCCATACACATTAGAAGGTTGTCGATACACAGATAATGCAGCATATTTATGAATAGCAGTCCGGCACTTTTCGGTCTATATTTGTGACAAAATTTATAGTGCTCAACACTGACAACATATTTAGGAACAGTGTGCGCCATAAAGGATAGAAAAATAAGACTGGGTCAACACTTTTGAAAAATGTGCAGCAGAACGGGCGCAGTTTAGACGTGTCTAACTTTACAATACATGTATGAGACACATTTTCTTGTGCAAAGTAGACCAAGCTTAAAATGGTGTAAACTTAATTCATTCACGACAATTTACTTTGTACGCTATATATTTGTCTCCTCAATAAGCGAGACATAGTTTGTGTCTGTTTATCTTATGCCAAAAATTGTAGAGTTTTTGATGCGTGTACTAAATATTTGTTCCTTAGAGCCTATGGGAAGAATATGCAAATCTGTCTTCCATGATGTAATTAGGAAGTCAGGTGCCTCAGTGTTGCAAACCAATAGAGGGCGCTCACTGGAATGTACAAGCCTGTCTTCCCTGATGTAATTAGGAAGACAGAATCTCAGTGAGAGCCTGTGAGTTAAAGAGGACCTTTCACCTCCTAGGGCACATGTGGTTTTATATACCGCTAGAAAGCCAACAGTGCGCTGAATTTTCAGTGCACTATCAGCTTTTCTATGCTCCCAGTGAAGAGCTATCGTTGCCGGTACCGTAGCTCTTCACTGTCAGAAGGGTGTTTCTGACAGTCAGTCAGTAACGCCCTTCCTCACAGCAGTGTCTATAGCGTTGTACTGTGAGATTGTTGAGGAACACCTCCCCCCTGCTGATAATACTCATCCGTCCATAGATGAGTACTGGGGGGGTGTTCCCCACTGTTCAGCGTCATGGCTGGGTGGTAAGCAACACCCCCGTTCACAGTACAGCGCAATAGATGCTACTATGAAGAAGGGCGTTCCTGACTGGCTGTCATAAACGCCCTTCTGACAGTGAAGAGCTACGGTACCGGGACCGATAGCTCTTCACCCGGGGCACAGAATGTACACAGTACACTGTTGGCGGCTTTCTAGCGGTTTATTACACTGAATGTGCCCCAGGAGGTGAAAGGTCCTCTAAGTATTTTGGCTACAATTTTAGATTTTTTTTTTTTTGTAAATGTAGATTGTGAGCCCCTCAATATTTTTTCCCTCTATCAGTATGTCTTTGGAATATGGGATGGAAATCCATGCAAACACGGAGAGAACATACAAACTCCATGCAGATGGTTTTATGCCCTTGGCGGGATTTGAACACCAGGACTCCAGCGCTGCAAGGCTAACCACTGAGCCATCGTGTGGCCCCCACAATTTTAGATTTGTCTCATGGTGAAGCTCGACACTTTTAGTCGGAGGGTATTTGAGTCAGAATTTTGCATCTTCTAGAAACACTCCATATTTATGAAGGTCCGTACAACAGACTCCGAAAAATGTCTAAACCTAGGAATGGAATTTGTTGTTTAAAACAATGCAAAGTATGACAATAGTGATCAACATGACTCAGTGAGTTCTGCAGTAGGTTGGGTATATGAGAATATAACCAGTAACTAGACGGTAACCAGTACTAGACGGTACATCTGATCAGCTCCCATTATAAACACAAATGTAGCCTTGAGAAATAAAGTGGGAGTTGCGGGTCAAAAACAGATGGGAACCTGCTGGAACCCGAATCAAAGTAAAGCCTCTGAAATTCTCAGTATTTTGTATTACTGTATAATAGAACATTATTAATTAATCTAGCTCTTCTACTGCCAAATGTATTTAATCCACTGGCAGCTTGAGGAGCGTGCAAAGTACTGAAAGCCATCGCCGTTCTAAAAGTGATTATGCTTTTTGTAACCTGGGTCTACCACCAATCTTATTTTAATTAAACAATTCTGCTAAAGTATAACACGCCATATTCCTTTCAAGCTTTTAAATTAAATGTAGAATATCTAGGGCATCAAGGATTTTTTTTTTTTTTCCCCTTCCCATTCGCATCTATTATTTCTCCATTTTTTTTTCCAAAGACAGGAGTGATTTTTTTCCCGGCAGTTTTGATTAGTGTGTATGCTGTTCATCAGTTTGCTAAATTGTATCGCTTCTCTCCAGTAGTCAGAATTCAAGAAAGTTCCTTTCAATTCTAAATGCTAAAGTAGATTAGTTTTAGTGAAGAGGGACTTGTTTCCCGCTGTCTCATTTTCAGAAACTAACAGTCACTGCTCAAAGTTCTCAGGTTGAATATATTTGGTTTCGTGTCATTTAATGTTCTAAAAACAAGAAAAGTTTGGAAACTCGCATTTGAGAGTAATGAGTTAGATGTTCTACGATAAACTGCAGGAAGTTCATGATTAAAAGAAAATACTAAAAGATCCCGGAGTAATAATATAATGGCCGGGCAGTAGAACCTACAGATGTCAGGGCCCACTGGGCTTGTAGGCACATAAGGTTTGGGGTAAATATCTTCTACGCACATGAAACCAAGGTGGGGGTGGACAAAATGCCTACTGCGACCATCTATAAAGGGGCCTGATTAAATATTGAAAAAATCAAGAACACCCCAATATATTTTGGAAATTTCAGTATAACAACCCTATCACCTTACCCCAATCTCTTTCTTGATGTCACCATTTTAAAGGTCAACCGATACAGAGTTCTTGAAATAATATGCTGCTACATTGTAATCATTTCCGCTAAGACAGGTGTGTAAAGTGTATTAGCAGCGTAGGGTACATTAATAGAGATGAGCGAACACTGTTCGGATCAGCCGATCCGAACAGCACGCTTCCATAGAAATGAATGGAAGCACCTGGCACGCAGACTTTGCCGGCGGCCGGCCACTTAACCCCCCGCGTACCGGCCGCTTCCATTCATTTCTATGGGAGCATTCTGTGAGCGTGCTGTTCGGAATGGCTGTTCCGAACAGTGTTCGCTCATCTCTATACATTAGCAACCAAGTCAATGTTTTTATCTATCAAAAGATAGATCCAACTCTGTTTTATAATTCATTTTTCTGTTCTTATGATGGAATACAATGGATTAAACAATTCAGATATGAATCCACCCTCAGGCTAAGGCCCCACGGGACGACCCGCAGCTATATAGCGCTGCGGGAAAAACCGTGGCAGGAACGCATCGCAGTTCATCCCGCAGCACTTTAAACAGAAAGTTCACAGAGATTTCCTCAGCGGACTTTCTGTTCCAATTATAACTAAGGGGAATACTGTGGGCGTTTCCGTAGATATAATTAACATGCAACGATTTCCAAAACCACGCCGGTTTTGGAAATTGCAGCGTGTCTACGCTGCGGTTTTTACTGCAATTTGGGCATGGGATTTGTAAGAATCCTATCCACTTTGCAGTTACTGTAAAATGCCACGATTTTTCCAGCCACGTTTCAAATTGTGCAAATCGTTTTTTTTTTGCCTTCCCCTGGATCAACACTGTAGAGGATTGTAGGGTTATAGGTTGGACTTGATGGACTAATGTCTTTATCCAACCTCATCAACTATGTAACTATCGTGGCATTTCCGGCCCATGGGGCCCCGGCCTTAAAGTGGTTTGCCCACAAAGATAACTTTTACCCTATCCAAAAAGAAAAGGGTAGATGGTGGCCTAACCGCTGGGATTTACATTACTTTGTATCCCTTTCTGAAAGAAGTTGCAGCCGTACAAGGACATGGCTACTCCATTCATCTCTATAGGGCTACCATTCTTAGCCATCTTCACCTAAATCTCTACGTTCCAGAAAAGCTACTTTTTTGTTCCAGGTATGGATTGAGTAGAAGAGAGAACATAAGTATTTCCCATTTCTTTTGTAACCACTCCTGGGTTTGGATCAAAAAATAAAATTGCAGCAAAATTCACAACCCCCCCCCCCCCAAAAAAAAAAAAAATAAAATAAAAAAAAATAATAAAAAAATCTGCTTTTCTACGATGGGCCTCGGTCTTCAGCATTCTCATAGAGATGAATGAAGGGGCAAAGTTTTGGTGTCGCCATTGCTCCATGCAAGATGGGGGGTTCAAGGGTTCTCCTCCCTTGTAACTGGTGGAGGTCACAGCAGTCAATCTGCTTACCCTGTTGTGCATAGGGAGCAAGCTGTCAATCTTCTCCCTACTATACCCACTTCATGTTTTTACTGCACTGTTTTAGTATGGGCTAATGGACAGCCCAATTTTTGGAAAAAATATTGAAGGGAATACGGATGAGCTCAGGAGCAAGGTATAGTTTCTAAATCCGAAAAAACGTGCATAAGTACACAGATCATGGGTTATACACTTCGCAGACGTGCTACACATCCCGCCTATGGGACTGCAACAGATGGTAACGTATGACATCTACAGTGACAAATGAAAAATAAGTTGTTAACATACAATACAAAGATTTATGTGTGAATTGGTATCACAAGTGAATGTGCAGAACTTTTCCCATTAAAAATGAGGCTTCACATATTCAATAATCCAATGGCATCTACTATACATTATAAGTGAATCAGCCCTGCGGATCTGGTGCCACATAAAGTGAAACTGACAAAGCGCCGACATGGAAAATGCATCCAGCCAGCAGTAATAATTAACAAGAAGGTACAGAAATAAAATATGTAAATTCACAAAGACTCCGAACGATGACAGCTAAAGTGGGTGCTAAAATAACCCCATTGTATTCAATGGGAACGAAACAACACAGTGCATATGGTCTAAATAAGAAGTGTGAGGTTTTCTCACCTCTTGGCAGCAGTTCTTACAATCTATCACCCATTGCTGGGCTATGAAAGCGGAAGCAGGTGGCAAACGGCAGTACAAGCCCCCCGAAGAAAACAGGAATTACCCCCCTAAGACATGGAGGAAAAACAGTTAATAATAAAAGGAATATGGGAAGTGAAATAAAATTAAAATAAGCTCGTGGGTGGCAATGTTAAAGGTTAACTGGAGATCCATATTATATTTATTGGAGGTAATATGGCTTCACAATCGGACATTCTAGAAGGTCACACAGAATGTAATGGAAAAAAACGAGGAAAAAGAAATATAGGATGGCACTGCTAGAAATATAGATGAAAGTCCCAATAAATAGAAGGTAAGTATGAGGATTGTAACCTTAAATGTGAAGAGCTGTGGGGGTGCTCAGGCCTACTTGCCTGATATGCTCTATTCCCTCCCTGCACTACTTGATTTTAAAGAAATCTGTTACCTTAATAAAAGAAGTATTTTATGAAGACGAGCTTGGATGTGGGTGAGTGCCCTTCCTATTTTTTCTACATATGCTCTACAGAATGTAATGGGTTAATAACCAGATTGAAATATTATGTAAAAAAATAAAGCTAGTAAAGTAGCCAAACAGTCAAGGTTACAGACGTAGCATTGGGTTTAGTACACGCTGCCATGTTAGATGACCATGTAGATGTTGGCTACCAGGGCCAGAGCAGTTCTTGGTTCTGGTTGAGTTAGGACTTGTTCTCCTCATCGCCATATGCTCCCTCAAAGGGCATTTGTATAAGGGTTGTCCTTGTAAGAGTCATAGGGAACATGTAGTCCATTCATCAGCCAGCATGTTATAGAGCAGGAGGAGAAGAGCAGATTGATATATAGTATTGTGAGAAGCAATTGGCAGCAATTTATAGAATTGAAGGGTCTGTTACAAGAACTCAGTCCTGGGTTGGGGTCACCTGAGGCAAATGGTGTTTTCCCCTTGTGAATGCCTAGAGATCACAGTTTTAGTTAATATGCAAATTAGCTCTTTGGAGCAATGGTAACACCCTTGTTGCTCCAAAGAGTTCATTTGCTTATTGAAAAAAATGAGATATCTCAACAGTGATTCACAAGGAGAAAACACAGTTTGCTTCAGATTACCCCAACCTACATATCTGCAGGACTGGGTTGATATTCTGGGTAGTGGTGAAAGACTCCATTTAAGCCCCTGCTCTTTCTTGGCTTACGAGTCTAGTAGATGAATCTAATGAATGACTGACAGTCTTCCCGGTATGAATTTGCATACCGAAATTGGCATCAGTCACTGGTTAAGCTTCCTGCTGTAGGCATTTTTCGATATTCATTTTTGACTTCCCCGCCTTTCAAACCCTATAACTTTGTTCCATTCATGGAGCCATACGAGGGCTTAACGTTTCTGGAATAAAATGTACTGGCAAACTGGAAAAAAGTGGGGTGGAATTGGAGAAAAATGCATTTGTGAGAATTTCTTACAGGGGTCTAACAGATGCAAAAAAAAAAGTTTAAAAAATTATAAATTTTTTAAAAAATATATTAAAAGTTCAAATCACCCCACTTTCCCTAGAAAACATATAAAAGTACTTAAATACTGTGAAGCACCTACACATTAGGTATCCCCGTGTCCGAAAACATCCGCTCTACAAATCTATGAAAAGGTTTTTCCTATTCGGTAAATGCCATAACAGGGGAAAAAGTCAAAAGTGCCAACCTGCCGTTTTTTCACTGTTTTGAATAAAAAGTGATCAAAGCAATAACAACTCCCCAAAATGTTATAACTAAAAAGTACACCTGGTCCCGCAAAAAAATACACCCTATGCATCCCCGTACACGGAAGTATAAAAAAGTCACGGGTGTCAGAATATGGCGACTTTTAGAAAAAATAAATAAATGTCAGACCAATAAATTGGTAAAATGATGTGGCCTGACAAGTTTTCTTTAAAGGGAGACTACAACTTCCTCAAACATACCTAACTTTCAATACCATGTAGCGCACATTACCGTGATAGACATTATACTGTTGTTATGTATGTCATTTGGAAAAAGACAACTTTGAAGTCTTGTAAATAAGGCAGTTGGTGCACTGGAGGCGGGCTTCCATCTTCTGTCTGCACTTCTTGATCTTCCCACTACTATGGCATCACACATCCTACTTGAGCAGCAAAAGCAGTGCTCCCAGGGTAAAGGCCTGCCCCCAGAGCACCAACAACCCCCAGAGCGCCAACTGCCTCATATGCCTTAAAGGCCAGGGCCCCACGGGCCAGAAATGCCGCAATTTGTCTGCGGTAGAAACAACACGGGAAAAATTGCAGCGTTTTACAGTACTTACAAAGTGGTTGGGTTGATGTGAATCCCATGCTCTCTTTGCAGTAAAAACCGCAGCTCGGACACGCATTTTGTAAATTGCAGCATCTCAATTATATCTACGGAAACACTGGCGGCTTTCCTGTAGATATAATGGTAACAGAAAGTCCGCGGAGGAAAACTCCACAAACTTTCTGTTCAAAGAGCTGCGGGAAGAACCACGATGCGTTCCCGCTGCGCGTTAGAGCTGCGCGATATTCCATGTGGCCTTAGCCTAAATTTGTTTTCCTCTAAATCTACCTAATGTACCTAGCATGCTCTGTAATGTGGTGGTGAAAGCGGAATATGTTCGGGGAGGAGGTAGACTCCCTTTAAGTGTCAAAAAGGCATCTTATCTCCTGCAACGCGCTCAAGGCATCCCTCTCTAACACGACCTTACATTGATAAATGATTCCAAAGATTTTCATTGCAATGCAGATAAAGAAAACCAGGTGAAACATAACATGAATGTGTGATTGAAACCTGTCTGCAGTCAGTTCACATCGCCGCCTTATGTCTCAAATTGACGTGCTCATCTTGTCTTGTAAGAAAAAAAAATCTCATAATCAGTTTTAGCACCCCAGAGCCTTTCCAATTCTCAAAGTAATATTCCAAACAGCTCAAGTGGAGCAAATAATACAGAACTCTGTATCCAACCTATTGCAATGCTATCAAATGGCAGAACTGGGATAATAGGAGCCGTAAATTTATGAGATATTTTGCAGCAAGCCCGGGCCGCAGCATTGCACTTAAATGAATAGTGCTTGGCATGTGTCTGATTCTCTCAAATTCGTCTCTGAGGTGCTAAAGCTAACAGTTTGTTATTCAGACAAGTAGTAAGTGGTTTAACATGGCTTAACTTAAAGTAAACTACATCTGGATGGATACCTAGAGAAATTAATTGCTTTTCACTGTTTGCAAATGTAAACCAATGTGAAAACTGCGGTCGATTCGGCAATTCCCAAAAGTAAGTTTTTATCGGAGGTCACTGAATCGAAAAAAACAGCCGTGGATTCTAAATAGTGTGAATGGATGGCAGGATCCTACTAGGCAGACGAGATCATACTGTCATTACTTGTAAAGGAGTCATTAAAATTAATGGTGGGAATGATCCCCTGCAAGAAGACAGATCGGCGTTTCTTCTAAGAGGTTACGGAGCCGATGTGATAGGAGACAACAGGGAGGATTGCTGCAGGCGTCGGTGAGAAGGAGAATGCACAATCAAATGGAGTACAGGGGCTTTCTACAGTCAACGCTCTTTATAGAACTGCTATCCAGGAACAAGGGAAATTGCCAACTTTAAACTCAGGTCCTGCAGGAGGAAAACAGCAAGTAACAGCTAGGTGAGAAGAATCAGCTACACAATGTGCTGAAGCTGAAGGGTTTTACGTGATGATATTCCTTGCTTTTTGAAAAATTGTAAGTGCACGGGAGAGAGCCTGGAGGGGGGAGGGGTAGTTTACACTTTGCGGGGAGGGAAGGGGCCACCAATACAGACCCGGCATCCGCTGTAATAGAGAGGCGGATGCGGGGGAGTGTAGACGCCGGCACAGGTGAAGCCAGCAGCGGCAGAAGCGATGCTGCTATTCCGGAGGGGAGGAGGGGGGGGGGGGCGGAGGAGCGGAATAGCAGCATTGGTCCTGCCGCTGCTGGCTTCACCTGTGTCGGCGTCTACACTCCCCGGCATCCGCCTCTCTATTACATTGGATGCCGGGTCTGTATTACATTGTGAAGGCTGTACGTCCGATGCCTAGTGCATCGGCAGCACACACGCAGGACCAGCGGCATAGAAGCGACGACTTCTCGCCGCTGGCTTTGCATATGTAACCCCGCCCACCAATGACGCAACAAAGCCGGAAGACAGAAGAATTTGCTGCAGCGAAGACAGGCGAGTATGCGACGTGGGACAACCCCTTTAAAGAATTGTGAGTTAATGGAGGGGAGGGGGTTCCCACTATACAGGACCGCCATTTAAAAGTAGAGAGCAGTTAAAATAAGCATTTCTGGCTCTTGAGAAACCAGCGCATCAACTTGCAGATTTTCCAGAGGTACGCTACCCCCATTTGTAATGGTTATCATTAATGTTCATTGAAATCCATTAATATTCCCCAATGAGAGCCATGTACCCGATATTCCATTTGAGGGACCCTTCAGTATTAGTATAACATGCCTTCATGGGGGATAAAAATTAACAAAAACAAACACCTTTTATATTTTATGATCTCTCCTAACATATGATTTAAAAAACACAGGAGGCAAATACAACACATTTTCCTTCATACATATGGTGCGAGAGGAACAAGGGAATTGAACTGTATACATTACACCAGGAAACAGAGCTTTACAACTAACGTTACTTAATGCTATCCGACCTGCAAAGGGAAGCGTGTGTAGCTGTGAAAACACACAAGTCTTATGCCTGGCTTGTGGTTTATAGGATCCAATGAATCAAAAAGCTTATAGCTGAAGTCTGATCGTTGCGTTAGCCCCGATACATATATGACACGAACCACACCACCACGGTAAGTATGCACAGTAATAATCGAGATGTACAGACTGTGAAATAATTTTTGCACAACACACCTGCAAGTTATGCACTTCTGCAAAAACAGAGGAAAATCAATGCAAGGCCGGGTTCACACGGAGTATTCTGGCTCGTCATTTGGTACGTAGACGCTGCGGGAGGATTTGCAGGCCGTATACGCTCCCATTATTTTCAATGGGAGCCGGTACCGTACATGTGGCGCTATTTTGCAGCCGTGATTTTGCGGCGGCCGCAAAATAGCGCCGCGTGTACGGTACCGGCTCCCATTGAAAACAATGGGAGCGTATACGGCCCGCAAATCCTCCTGCGGCGTCTACGTACCAAATGACGAGCCAGAATACTCTGTGTGAACCCGGCCCAAGGGGTCACAAACAAAGAAAGTGGGTTTAGAGGGAAGACAAAGATGGAGATGGATCACAAGAAGCTAGTTGTATTATAAAATACGTCATGTGGAACACGTGCTACCATTATGTGCTTCTTGTATTACATGTGACCGTACTTCAGAACTTTAGGCAGGGTATCCTTGTGCCCACCATTGGAAACGATTCTAAAGACCCATTCTCCATCTATAAAGAATATGTCACGACTTTTGAATGGAGAACACACACACAACATACCCATAAGAACTAATAGGGTATTTGTATAGGACCCATAAAGAGAGAACCTAGCGGTAAGTGGATGGCTCTGGGTGCAATATGCTGGATTTTTGGGACCCATTTTTAAGTCAGATGATGGGGCCACTGGAGGATCTTTGGGTAAATTGTTGGGCCAGGTCATCCCTAGTTCTTAGCGGTAAGCATAAGAGATCTAATACATTAAAGATGTGTTGCCCTTTGGGTTGAGACACACTTTGGCAAAGACCAAAGTCAGTCATATCCTTTGTAGGGTTTCTATTGTAGTGCATGGAGTATTTTCTGTATCTTATTTCACATATAAAAATGCATTGCTATCAAAGAATAGCTTCATGTATCCGGAACCTTCCTGCTCCATAGTGTCAGTACGGCTCTGTACTATAGAACCATATGGGCACTGCCCGGTGCTTTAAAGGCTCAAGTATTCTTGTAGATCCTTGGTACAATTTAGCAATGTAGAGAAGCCACCTGAAACAGACAGGAACATCTGTCTCTATAGTTACAGAATTTTTGCATTTTTCGTATAATTATCTACACACCGATCATCCATTACATTAAAACCAAGTGAAGCAAATAACTTGTATTATCTTATTACAATGGCTCTTGTCAAATCATGGAATATATTAAGTGGCAAGAAAACAGTCACTTTTGGAAGTTTGGAACATGAAAACTGAATAGAAATAAAATGGCAAAAAGTTGGAGAAATGGGCAAGAGTAAGGAACTGAGCAAATGTGAAAAGGGGCAAATCTTAAAGACTGGACGACTGGGTCAGGGCAGCTACAAAATGTCTGATCCTATGGTGGGGTTTCTGTCATGCAACGGTTAAAATATAACAAAAGTATTACAAGGAAGGGCAAGCGGTAGAAAACATAACCGGGTCAAAGCTTATTGAGGGGCACAAGGGAGCAAAATGAAGATCTGTATATAAAGGTGATTCCAAATAATAACTACTATACTATAGAATAAATTTGCAAAATAGTAAAGCTAGCATGAAAGAGGAGTGCCGAAACATGGTGCATTGCAGTTTGCTGCCGTTGGAGACAAGCTGGTAATACCAGTGTTCTTGGAAAATCTTGGGCCCTGGCATTCATAAGAATGTGAGTCCTTTAGGGCAATGATATTACCTAATGGCAGTGGTCACTTTCAGCAAGATAATCCACCATTCAAGTATAGTTTAAAGGGGTATTCCCAACTCGCCTGTTCACCAACCTGAAGGCTGAGAGCGCTGTTCACTTCCTAGTTTCCTCAGTAAATTGGTGGGTGAGGTTTCACTTGCTTTGCTATCTCTCTTCATAGCAGTACATGTTTGCAGTCAGTAATGAGGGATGGTTGTAAATAAATTAGCACAGGATAACTGGAAGATGCACAATATGAAGCCGATGTAGCAGAACTGGATTTGATAGGTGATGAGAATCCCAAACTTACATGCTACAGGACCAAGCGTCAGCTTGCAATAAACTCAGTTTAAGGACTGTGTTTACATACAGAGGTAACAGACTCCCTGTCTCAGCCCTTATCGGAGAGATAAACAGCTCAGAAATACAAGCACCGAGCATTCAGCTCTCCCTCCCTCCTGAGAGCAGGGAGCTACGTTACTTGTACTGGATGGAGAGATAAGATCATCCCCTGGTCTGTGGTTATGGAGACGCAGTGTAAACAATGAAGTGAATCATCTCAGATAGCAGCCAAAGAAAGCAGTTTTGCTGAAGCAATGTATTTAGGAAAAGTCTTAAATCCACATAAGCTAGCAGTATAGATAGGATCCTTGAGATCCTTTAAGGAAAATAACAATGAGTTCAAGGTGTTAACTTAGTCTTCAAATGTAAGGTATCTCAATATCTGTGATCATACCGGTAGTGTCCATCCTGCTTTTCAGTGCAGCACTACTCACAAACGTCACCTAAGGGCTGCTATGCCTACAAGTATAACTCTGGCTGGGTCTGCCCTGTACGTGAAAGGGATTAGGGAACAAAGTATGGTGGAAACTTCTAATCTTATTGTTTCCCAAAGAAATTACAAAAAAAAAAAGAACATTAACATAAGAAATCACCTCCACCATCATGACATATAAAATGCTACACAAAGTTATAGGTCACAATGTTTTTGGACAAAGGTATTTTCATTAACAATTGGGCCAGCATTGCTCTATACTCTGTACTATACATGGTGAACACATATTAGCAAATAAAAAAAACATCAGGGAAAGAGTCTAAATAATTTAGAATGAAGGAGCTACGGCCTAAATAAATAAAACATTAACAAACTTTGAAGTTGCTGTACATCAAATATATAGGATAAATTAATAAGTAATATGTTGTGTGTGAAATGACACCTAAGTCAACTGGTTTGTTGTCTACCGGTGGAATGAGTTTCCTTAAAGTGAAGGTCCACCTCTTAATACCAGGCTTATAACATTAATGATTTGTCCTTTGGATAGGTCCAAGATGGGCACGCAGTTTCCTATCCATGATGGGACTTTCTGGGTCAGAAGCAGAAGAGCTCACGTAAATGAGACCAATTAGTGACTTCAGCAATTGCTGGTGACGGACTAGTGAAGTTTGCGAGTGACATCACCTGTCCAGCTCCAGCAACCATTTTGGCCTCAGAGGTCCTGTGAGCCGCTCTGCTTCTGACCTGGTAAGTTCCAACATTAGAGGGAAAGAGCACCAGAACAGTAACAGAAAGAGGGGAGTAGGATTTATTTATTTATTTATTTTTTTACCTCCACCCCAGGCACCTTACGTTTGAGTCTGCTTTAATTCCTGGACAACCCCTTTCTTTAAATCTCAAGATATATGTGAATTTGTTTCTTACTATGTCTATATAGCGCTTGTCGCACCGTTTTTCTGATACAGGGCTCAGATTGCCTCAAATTCTGTGGACAGACGAACTTTTGGCTGACTTGCCACTGGCAGAGGGAGCTAAGTGTGAATAGTTCATGTATACATAGAATGTCCACTAGGCACATGGTTCTTCTGTAGGTTAGTCCCATGGTCAATGGAGTTGACCTGTATTACAGGTATAGTCACTATATGGCACTGTGTTTGGTATAGATGTAAAGGTTGCACATCGTAGGCAACAACTCTAAGAGAAGCTAAAGGCCAAAAATACTTTACCCACTACAAAGTTACTTGAGGTAGGATTGTAAATCAAGTGTTATGTCTGGTCGTATCATTGAGAAACATTAATCTAGAGCAGTGATTCCCAAAGTGGTTCAGGTGGACACCAAGGGTTCCATGGGAGACTTGACGGGGGTCATTGTTAGATCTAATCTTCACATTTTTTGACAAGTTTTGGGAATAGGGTAGAAATGTAGCAGCAGGGGGTCCACCGAAACCAGTAAAATTTTGAAAGTGGTCTACAAGAAAAAAAAAAGTTTGGGAACCTCTGGTCTAGAGGAACTGCTCCATGACCCACCAAAACCTTCCATCAGGAGATTCTAAGGTCCAAGACATCAGATGTAGCTGCATTACCTTACAATAGCTTCATCCTTCGACTCCTTCTGCTAAACCAAGTTGAGCGTACACTTCTCCGGGGTTGTGGAAGTTTGGCCGATAGCGTTCCCATATTTACAGCCATCTTTACAATTTACATGGGCGAGTTCATTACCCTTCTTATCTGATGGAGAACAGTAATAAGTCGTCTTCTGTATTATAGTCATATTCTGTTTTATAGGAAACATTAACTGGCCTTATAAGCATGCAAGAAAACACGGAAACTTCACTTTTCTCTCCAGTCTTTGTTCTTCACACTTTGGGTATTCAGTACTAAAACTCAAAGTAATAAAACTAATGGTCTTTCCTGAGTTGTGCGCTTCCCTTCTAGACGAGTTGCAATGGTAATTGACAATTTTCCTCATTCAAATAATTTAGATAAGGCTGAATATTGACACATAACAAAGAAGATTATGAAAATTCCACGGCACTGAGTTAGCAGGACGCCATGGGAGCGAGATCATTATTGTGAATACTGTCTGAATTAGGCAGTGCACAGTATGCAAAGTAATCCCCATCTCTACCAACATAAAACAGAAAATAACAGTTTCGAGGGAGACGGCATTTCAGCACTTTTACCACTGCACCTAATCGCTTTCTCATTTTTAGCTGGATATATTTTACACCAGTAAACTGGGTTATCTAACAGATTGCTGTGCGTGCCGGTCAGACTGAGCGTCTAAGAATAAATCAGAAATGTGTAGGTATGCATTGGCACATATACAGTAACATGGAGGAAGCCCTCGCTGCTGATACAGGTCAATGGGGAGAGGAGGTAACTCGCTCTAAGCGAAAAGGGGCGAAAAGAGGCTCATGTAAAAGCTGATCTAAAAAGGGCATACAGGCCTAAAGAGGCATATTATACAGGGCATACAGGCATACTATACAGGGCATACAGGCATACTATACAGGCCATACAGGCATACTATACAGGCCATACAGGCATACTATACAGGGCATACAGGCATACTGTACAGGCCATACAGGCATACTATACAGGCCATACAGGCATACTATACAGGCCATACAGGCATACTATACAGGGCATACAGGCATACTATACAGGCCATACAGGCATACTATACAGGGCATACAGGCATACTATACAGGGCATACAGGCATACTATACAGGGCATACAGGCATACTATACAGAGCATACAGGCATACTATACAGGGCATACAGGCATACTATACAGGGCATACAGGCATACTATACAGGGCATACAGGCATACTATACAGGGCATACAGGCATACTATACAGGGCATACAGGCATACTATACAGGGCATACAGGCATACTATACAGGGCATACAGGCATACTATACAGGGCATACAGGCATACTATACAGGGCATGCAGGCATACTATGCAGGGCATGCAGGCATACTATACAGGCCATACAGGCATACTATACAGGGCATGCAGGCATACTATACAGGACATTCAGGCATACTATACAGGGCATACAGGCATACTATACAGGCCATACAGGCATACTATACAGGCCATACAGGCATACTATACAGGCCATACAGGCATACTATACAGGGCATACAGGCATACTATACAGGGCATACAGGCATACTATACAGGCCATACAGGCATACTATACAGGGCATACAGGCATACTATACAGGGCATACAGGCATACTATACAGGCCATACAGGCATACTATACAGGGCATACAGGCATACTATACAGGGCATACAGGCATACTATACAGGGCATACAGGCATACTGTACAGGACATTCAGGCATACTATACAGGGCATACAGGCATACTGTACAGGGCATGCAGGCATACTATACAGGACATACAGGCATACTATACAGGCCATACAGGCATACTATACAGGGCATACAGGCATACTATACAGGCCATACAGGCATACTATACAGACCATACAGGCATACTATACAGGGCATACAGGCATACTATACAGGCCATACAGGCATACTATACAGGCCATACAGGCATACTATACAGGGCATACAGGCATACTATACAGGGCATGCAGGCATACTATACAGGACATACAGGCATACTATACAGGGCATACAGGCATACTATACAGGCCATACAGGCATACTATACAGGGCATACAGGCATACTATACAGGCCATACAGGCATACTATACAGGGCATACAGGCATACTGTACAGGGCATACAGGCATACTGTACAGGACATTCAGGCATACTATACAGGGCATACAGGCATACTATACAGGCCATACAGGCATACTATACAGGCCATACAGGCATACTATACAGGCCATACAGGCATACTATACAGGGCATACAGGCATACTATACAGGACATACAGGCATACTGTACAGGACATTCAGGCATACTATACAGGGCATACAGGCATACTATACAGGCCATACAGGCATACTATACAGGCCATACAGGCATACTATACAGGCCATGCAGGCATACTATACAGGGCATGCAGGCATACTATACAGGCCATACAGGCATACTATACAGGGCATACAGGCATACTATACAGGGCATACAGGCATACTATACAGGCATACTGTACAGGACATACAGGCATACTATACAGGGCATACAGGCATACTATACAGGGCATACAGGCATACTATACAGGGCATACAGGCATACTATACAGGGCATACAGGCATACTATACAGGGCATACAGGCATACTATACAGGCCATACAGGCATACTATACAGGCCATACAGGCATACTATACAGGACATACAGGCATACTGTACAGGGCATACAGGCATACTATACAGGCCATACAGGCATACTATACAGGCCATACAGGCATACTATACAGGCCATACAGGCATACTATACAGGGCATACAGGCATACTATACAGGCCATACAGGCATACTATACAGGGCATACAGGCATACTATACAGGGCATACAGGCATACTATACAGGGCATACAGGCATACTATACAGGGCATACAGGCATACTATACAGGGCATACAGGCATACTATACAGGCCATACAGGCATACTATACAGGGCATACAGGCATACTATACAGGGCATACAGGCATACTATACAGGGCATACAGGCATACTATACAGGCCATACAGGCATACTATACAGGCCATACAGGTATACTATACAGAGCATACAGGTATACTATACAGTCATACTATACAGGCCATACAGGCATACTATACAGGACATTCAGGCATACTATACAGGGCATACAGGCATACTATACAGGCCATACAGGCATACTATACAGGCCATACAGGCATACTATACAGGCCATGCAGGCATACTATACAGGCCATGCAGGCATACTATACAGGGCATGCAGGCATACTATACAGGCCATACAGGCATACTATACAGGGCATACAGGCATACTATACAGGGCATACAGGCATACTATACAGGACATACAGGCATACTGTACAGGACATACAGGCATACTATACAGGGCATACAGGCATACTATACAGGGCATACAGGCATACTATACAGGGCATACAGGCATACTATACAGGGCATACAGGCATACTATACAGGGCATACAGGCATACTATACAGGCCATACAGGCATACTATACAGGCCATACAGGCATACTATACAGGGCATACAGGCATACTATACAGGCCATACAGGCATACTATACAGGGCATACAGGCATACTATACAGGGCATACAGGCATACTATACAGGGCATACAGGCATACTATACAGGGCATACAGGCATACTATACAGGGCATACAGGCATACTATACAGGCCATACAGGCATACTATACAGGGCATACAGGCATACTATACAGGGCATACAGGCATACTATACAGGGCATACAGGCATACTATACAGGCCATACAGGCATACTATACAGGCCATACAGGTATACTATACAGAGCATACAGGTATACTATACAGTCATACTATACAGGCCATACAGGCATACTATACAGGACATTCAGGCATACTATACAGGGAATTGTCCTGATTTGTTGAAAATCATGCTGCTTGATAACACCACAGACTCCTAACCCACCTTTTTCAGGAGGTCCTGGTGTTAATTTTTTTCGTACACTATAAGATTCCAGCACCTTGAGGACCACTTCCTCTAGTAAACTAAAAATCAGAGTAAAAGGACATAAGCTTTTGGGGTTTTCACTGCACCTCAACTGCTACTCTAGGTGTATCTGTATCCCTGCAATGTATCTTTTGATAGAACTTTTCATTGTACTCTTCTTCTTTCATTCATCCTAGAAATGTAGGAATAAACTGACAACTGAGAAGATGTAAAATTCATCAATTACAGGTGAGTTTATTCTCATTTACAAAAAGTGAGTGCAATGGTAATGTACAGTTCTCAATTTATTTCACATATCTCCAAGGGGAATAACAGAGGAAAGTCACCCAAACCTGAAAATTTTTATAAGATGCACTACAGAATTATTTTATTAAGAAATTTCAACAAAAATGTAATTCAACAAACATTTCAAGAGAGAAGCCAAGTCTTCTTTAAAGGGGTTACCCTGGAATTTTCTATCATGGCCTATCTTTAGGGCAGGTCATACATATCTGATTGGGGGTGACCACGAGTCAGTACCCATATGGGGTCTTCAAAGAGCTGCAGCACTGGGACTTGACCAAATACTTCTAACAACTAGAGATGAGCGAGTAGTATTCGATCGAGTAGGTATTCGATCGAATACTACGGTATTTGAAATACTCGTACTCGATCGAGTACCACTCGCTATTCGAATGGAAAAGTTCGATGCAGAACCAGCATTGATTGGCCGAATGCTATACAGTCGGCCAATCAACGCTGGTTCTTCTCCTACCTTTAGAAGTCTTCTCCATGCAGCTTCCCCGTGGCGTCTTCTGGCTCTGAATTCAATTCACTCTGCCAGGCATCGGGCCTGGCAGAGTGAGTTCAGAGCCGGAAGACGCAGCGGGGACGCTGCACAGAGAAGACTTCTCGGAGGATCCACCCCGACTCTCACTTGTGGACTTGGTAAGTATAATTTGATTGAACGTTGCCTACCCCTGAAACGAGCATTTTCCCCCCCATAGACTATAATAGGGTTCGATATTCAATTCGAGTAGTCGAATATTGAGGGGCTACTCGAAACGAATATCGAATCTCGAACATTTTACTGTTCGTTCATCTCTACTAACAACATTGCATTATGGAAGTGATATCCATATTTGTGGTCAATTGTGTTAAGCTGTCCATACAGTTTAGTCTGCCGTCAGCTGGACCAGTTGGTTTGGATGACATCTATCTTAACCAACCAACCCACACAGGTCAGCCCAGCTGGGCAGTACATGTCTAAAGAACAAGAAGAGAGGAGAAAGACACTGTAAAATTCCTATGGCGGCAGCTTCTCTTCGAGAAAAAAAGGATCAGGCCAATGAAAGCCCGCTACCTGAAACATATCTCCCCCAAAAGCATACGGAAGGCCTTAATACACACAGAAGGGCTGCCAAACCCTTCCTCTTTATGATCACTACCTTCCACCTGCCAGGTAACGAGCTGCAGGTCTCTTTTTTATGGGTTCTCCAGATGCCATTGGTCAATCTGTCTTCCAAGTCTCTAAGCTATGTCCTAACGTCCTACTCTTGGAGCCTTTATACACCAAGTGAACTCTGCACAACAACGTTTAGGCCAGAAAAGTCCTGCCCTTCCTGAATTTCTGAAAAAGTGGATCGGATCGATCTGCAAGACCGTCACCGCCTAGTGGCCCAGGAGAGTATGTCCCTCACAACACAATGTACAACTGCAGAGATTACATATACACAGACATTTTTTGCTAGGCAGTAATAATAGAAACCTGTTTCACATTTTCACAGAGAATGAATGCTTCATGCTAAATCGTGATTGGTTTTGCATTACAGGAAAGCAGTTGTGTGAAATAATACTTCCTTGACCCTGGTGAAACAAGTCGCTTGGCTCGGCCTTTCCATTGCAGTTTTATAGTTTGGCTCTGGAATTTTTGAAGTTTATTCCATGGTGCTAGCCCCTGCCAAACACAATACACTCTGAACATTTTGTGGTATTTGTGTTCTACTATACAAGAAAAAAGTTATTGTGCCAAATAAATGGAAACACATTAATCTTACCAGATATCTGAAATGAAACGCTCATGTGGTCAAGCTGGGATTTATTTACTCAAAGTGATTTTTCTAGTTTACTGCACACAAGTAGTAGAGAATTTCAACGATAGAACAAAGTTTACACCTTGTAGACTGGTGAGCTAGATACCATATGTGTATGTCTCCTGTCATTCTTCTCCTTAAGATGTTTGACTACAATCCACATAATCATAATGAGCCTAAATACTGTATAACAGTACAAATAATAGCATCATAGCCACTATATACAGATGTGCCATTTATTAATATGATTTTTAAGGTGTTGCTGGCTAGATATTCTGCACCAACATGATGCTAAAATCTTAGCAGGTGCTGTCTATCAATTCCAATGAACTGTCAGGCAGCACCTTCATCCTGCCCCCTTCCCTGGGGTCAACAATAAAAATAACAACTTTAATGTCAGTACTCTGGAACTAAATTCAAATGGGCCAACCGCAATAGCATTGGAAAGGAAGGAGAAAAGTGCTGCCTGGCAATTCAGATGAATTTGCAGCAGCACAACTTCGCAGTCAGATCGTATACCACATTTGGGCTTCTCCTACTAAACTATGTCTGGTTCTGAAGACCCAATACACCTCAAATAAGAAAACCAGGTAAAAGTAAATATATATATATATATATATATATATATATATATATATATCCATTAAAATAATATTGGAAAGCATAAAAAAATATTGGTTTCCTCAATTTACATTCATGTTATTTAGTTACAATTTCTGATTTTACCCAGGCCTCGAAATACAATATACAGTATTATGCAGCATTAGAACTAGCAATTATTATTAGGAATGATGCAACCCCTGTGAGAAAGCAGAGTACTATTAGACCTCCCATGATGAGCAGTACAAGCCTCTCTGCAGTACAGTCATGTATATTGATCATTTTCCCTGTAGAAATCTAATCGTTATTGTATTTAGGAATATTTCTTCTAGAATTAATTACAGTACTGCACATCTCACACAGTAGTTTACAAATGCCCTAGAAAACCTTACATTTCTAAGTTGTCAATATAAAGTCATCCATCATTGACTGTATATCGTAACAAAGTTTAACTTGACAATTAAAGAAGTACCGTATATACTCGAGTATAAGCCGACCTGAATATAAGCCAAGGCCCCTAATTTTACCACAAAAAACTGGGAAAACTTATTGACTCGAGTATAAGCCGAGGGGGGGAAATGCAGCAGCTACTGGAAAATTTCAAAAATTTAAATATTCAGAGTTTTTGGGTGCAGTAGTTGCTGGGGAAGGGGAGGGGGTGTTTTGGTTGTCTGTCTGCCGCTTCCCTGAGCTTAAGGACTGTTTTTTCCTCCCCCACTTGGAATTCAGCCTGGCTCTATATAGGGTATCTGCAGTGCTCCTATTAACCCCTTCCTGATGAAACAGAAGCACTGCAGATCCCCTATATTCAGTAGACCGGGCACTTTCAGACACAGGGATTATGTGTTTGTTTCACAGTCATTTTCTACTTTTGTATGTATTCTAGGGAAAGGAGGCATTTACAACTTTTATTTTCAAAAATTTTTTTATTTTTTTTTATTTTTTTTTTTGCACTATTTTGTGGGAGATTCTATACATTGATATTGTGGATGGTCATAGACCCCCCCCCCCCCTTCCTAAAAAAAAAATATTATTTTTTTGCTGACACGGGTATAAGCCGAGGGGGGCTTTTTCAGCTCAAAAACTGGGCTGAAAAATTTGGCTTATACTTGAGCTATTTTTCCATACCCTTTATTTGTAAATTAGCCTGTATGTAGAATAAAGTCACTGAGTAATTTCACAATAAAGCTGTCAGTAAGTTATGTGCTCCCTTCTGATTTCTTCTGTGCCCGTTTGATACAGTGTTTCCTGTTTGATCAGGTGATTAAACACATATACAAGTTAGACCTGGCAGTTATTACAATTATAATTACGATTATTACAAGTTATCAGTGTCAACATACAGATACATCCTTCTCTTTCCTCTTGACTAGACATATCCTGATCTATGTGCCATGAGATAAGTAGCTTTTCAAGACAATACTGTTTTGCAGCATTGTGTTACAAAGTGATACCCTATGTGTATGGGTGTTCTGTATCTCTAGTACTGTATGTGCCTCCACTTTATGATTGGTGGAGATTTGACCTCTGGGAATTCACAATCTGAAGAATGAAGGAGATGTTGAATGTCCAATACTGCTTCTTTCCGAACAAGCTACAATTCTAGGGTCATGAGTGACATGTTACCTCCTGGACGGACAATTTCTTGGAAGGGTTTATCCTCCACATTTACAGGGGCGCTTTGTCCTCACAAAGTGAACTTGAACTACATATTGAAAGGGGTCAACGTATAGCTGTACAACTAAATTTAAGATGAATTTTATAATCACACACTTTGGTCCTTAGGGAAAAATCTAAATTCACATATGCATTAAGGGGGTTTCCAAATTTAGGATTCTATGGCCTGTCCTTAGGATAGGCTATACATTTCTGATCAGTGGGGGGCCCAACAGCCGGTCCCTGCAACAATCAGGGCTGGAAGCATTTAGCACTGGTTCCTGTATAGTGGCCGGGTACTGGTACTGCAGCTTAGCTGCCATGAACTTTAATGAGAATGGAGATGCAGTATCAACGCCTGGCCACTATCCAAGACATGGAACCAACTGTTCCAGGCCTGTGTATAGTATGGGCGTCGGAAGTGGCCCCAAATAACACAGCGTTCCATCAAATTGATGATATGTATTAAGCCATCAAGTTTAGCAGTACGTTCCACGGAAAGAACAGGAGGTCACATGTACTGTGCGTACCCTTCACCATAGACCACAATACCTTTTATAAATGTTCCTAGCTGCTACTATGAAAAGATGAATATTGGAACTGCATGTAAAAAAAAAATGGCATTTGAAGCTTTTATATCTCATTTTATATTGTGTGATTTGGATGTACTGTAAAACCCCAGCGTATTATAGCGCACACCTGTGTATCCTTATAGCTGGTCTAGTATATAAAACACATAGACGAAGGTAACTAAGGACGGTTATACAAGCGTCGAGGAAGCAGAACAGATGGGATTAGTGAACAATGTGAACATTTTATACTCTAGGTTAATTTTGCTTCCTGCATCAGAATATACAGTATGACAAATTCAGGATGATGTCCCGCTGAGCGCAGGAAAGGTTTGTGGACCTCAATTATTAAATTTCTTTTTCAATAGCTATTTGATCTCATAGAAACACTTTAGCAGTTTGGGGCCTCACGTATATTGTGGCATATCTGTTTTAATTATTCATTGCGGTTAATAACCCAGGTTGAGAAAATCATAACCCCTAGTAAAACTGAGAAACGTACGAATGTTGTTAACCATGTCAAGCCAAGAAACTTCAGAACATGTACTGTATATGTAAAAAAAAAACTAAGCCATTCCCAATGAAGCTATGCCTTGTCTTCTGTATTTCCCTTACGGTATATTATGTAAAGTGAAACATAATAGACACTATTCTGTTGTTATGTAAAGTCTGTGCACCACTTGTAAGCATGCGATATAAGGACTACATTGTCTGTGACTATGAGTAAGGGAGGGGGGGGGGGAGGTAAGTCACTTGCTCGGGACACACACCTCCAAGCTGGGAGCGGCAAGGCACAAGGCACTGGCAGAGTGCTGAATGTTGACCTGTGACCACATAGACCGGGGTGCGGCGTGCAGGCGTCTCCCCCATACACAAGCCAGTGTACAGCAGCAGAAGGCATTCCAGTTTAGTCATACTTTATTCAATATTCAGGGTTGACTTCTGTGTCATACATATCACAGCCATGCCCTCCCGGAAGGGTCAATCGCTCCTCAGGGTCATGATCAAATTGTGGGTCATGAAGTGGGAGTTTTCATCACAGTCTCCATTCAGTTCTTCTATATACATGTTTAGTAGCTTTGTGCCAACTATTTTCTAGAGGATGGCTTCAAATACAGAAGCCTTTTGTGCGTAACCGGGATTAAAACCCATAAAAGTGGAGTCAACTCAGCTGGTGGTTTTTCAAAAGTATCTCCAAACTGTGTGTCAGTTTTAGGGTTAACAAGACTCATTCTCACCACGAGCATTGCAGCTTTAGTTGCCAAACCAGTGCACAAAGTCTACTCTCTTCCCTGAGGAACTAAAATTTGTACCTGCCTGTTTATAAACTTGGTAAAAATGCAATAGCTCATGTTTAGAGAGGAGCAAAATTTTCAAAAATTCAATTCGGCTGGTACCCTAAATTTTCTGAAATGATTTGAGTCTATACAAATTAATTTATGGTCAATAGTGCTTAACGAACAGCTATTTCCCGGCTGCAGGGAGCCTGTATAGTGGTGCATAACACTGTGCTTTGCATAGGGAGTCTGGTGTGGTAGTGAAACAATACAGTGAGTCAGTATGACACACATATGACAGGCGTCGCTCTTAGACTCACTTATTTGGCCTTTGATTGATTTGATTGTTCCTCTTATCCAGGCAGCAAGCACCCTAAATGTACCCTGTTCTGTTTAATACTCTGTATAAATTCCTCCCTATCCTTTCCATACACTTCTAATGCTTTTTCTCTGAACTTCAATTGAGCAAAATATCAGTGTTGAAGTCTTTTCGACCACTTTCCCTAGCGCCTGCTGACGTCTCTCCCTACACTGGAAAATGCCAAGATGGCGGAGGGTATTTATAGGGCTGTGACATCACAGGGCTGACTGCTGATTGGCTGCACGCATGGCATTGTGGGTGATCCCACCTTCCTAGAACTCCTTGCCCCATGTCTTAACATGTGAAGTAGCCATTTCGGCAAAAAATACGATTCGTTACAACGAAGCGTGAGAAAATCCGGATTCGATGCAAATCGAATATTTCCTGAAATTCAGATCGAATTCCACTTCATCAGCTTTGATTTGCTCATCTCTATTCATGTTATTGGTTTGTACATAGCGTGCGGTTTTTCTTTAACATGCGCAATTTTTTTTGCTAAGACATCTGTGCACTTCGCTGATGGGTTTACAGCGGTTTCTAAATATAGAGAGGAGGGAACAGACTACAACATCAGACTATATTTAGGCACCTACATCTTTGAGGGATGCCATTATAAAACATTATGCAAGCCACACTTGAATAGAAATATGCAACATTTTTTTCAAATAATGTCCTTTTTTTCCGGAATTGCTGTATATTTTTATTGCTGTATTTTCAGATTTCGACAATTATGCAAATATCATAATCTTCTCCCAACCAGAAAGATGATAATGTGTGAATCAAAAGTAGAAAATAAATGTAATTTTACTATTGTCTTAGACAATATATTGTATGCAAGACTGGTAGACGTGTCCACAGAAACAAGTGCTCTGCTAAATTATTGTGCGTTATGGATGGTGCTGAACAAGATGGTTCCCCGATCTACACGATCAGATGATGGCTTCTAATAGCATCAGATCGCATGTCTAAAAGCTATTAGAAAACAAATTCATGTAACAAAAAATTGCTAACAATTAGAGATGAGCGAACACTGGTCAGATCAGCCGATCCGAACAGCACGCACCCATAGAAATGAATGGAAGCACCTGTGACGCTGACTTTGCCGGCGGCTGGATCGGCTGATCCGAACAGTGTTCGCTCATCTCTACTAACAATGCTTTTCCGTCAGTTGCCCTGTTTGAGATGTATACGGCTACAGTCACACTAGCATTGGGTGACCATTCATTGACTTTGCGTATTCTAAGCGGGATGTGGGGCAAAGAGAAAAGTCCTGCGAGTAGGACATATCTCTCCTCCGAATTCAGGCAGAAACATGGCGGTCCCCATTATAGTCTATGGGGTCCATGAGTATTTGATTTTTAAGCTGATAGGATTTCCATTTTTTTTCCGATCGTTTGAATCTGTTGTATTTTACCAAAATATTGTAAGATTTATTATCTGCCTCTGCCAGTTTTCTAGCCTAAAAATTCACCAGGGATTCACAACGATACCAGTTACAACAAAAATGGTCACAACTAGAATTTTTATGTCATCCTTTCCACGTTCCGAAAGGGAAGCCATAGAGGAGATCCCATTGGCTCTGCCATATTTACCATCATTTATGCCAATTTCATGGTGTAAATGAAGTCTGTAATCTATGCCAGCCACAATATCAGGATAGGCACAAGGTCCACTAGAGGAGGACCCATTTTATGATATAGCCTGTATCTTATAAAGGCTCATTCACACAGAGTTTTTTGGCAGCAGGTTGTGACATGGAATCCGCTAGCTAGCAGAAAAAAGAAGCGAGATGACCCTTCTTGCCGTGGATTCCACGGCTGATACGTTGCGCGAGGCTCCCTTCCGATTAGGCCCATTCATTTGGGCCTATTCCGGAGTAGAATACCGCGACGGGATGCCGATGCACTACACCAGCATCCCGTCGCGGCTTGCCACAAGTAATGTCCACACACGGAATGTAAATTCTACAGTGTGAACATACCCTAAGTCAGCCATTTCCTCCATTGGAAAAACCACTACTCTTCATAAGTTCCGCCCTGTATGTTAGATGGTCTATGGTCTACAATTGGTCAGTGCTCAGCTCATAACATTTTAGTATAAAACACCAACTAAAGTAGATACACACAACACCAACCATATATATATATATATATATATATATATATATATATATATACACATACACAACACTAGATAAAACCATAAAAACTTACTATAAAAAAATTTCGATCTCATTCAACCAAATCATGGTGGTTTGGCTTTCTAAGTCATTTTCTGTGCTAGGGAAATGAATGAAGGGCAGTTTTTAATTATAGTGAGCAGTGAAGTATGTCCACCATAAGTAGCCAGTGCCAGGTAGCAGACACAAGGCGGTGGGAAGCATACTTTGCATCAATTAAAAGGATGGTATGTCATTAATCCTTACTGTCAGTGTCCAGGTTTACGCAGTTGGCTTATTCCTCCTGTAGTTTGATGCATATGTTTTCAGAAAGGAACATTCCAGATGAGATCAGAAGTAGTTCAGCTCCAAAACCACAATTTACTGATTAATGTATTTAACCTGACACCTCGCGAGAAGATTGGTGGAACCGAAAGCTTTATCTACAGCCCAATTTGTATCCAGCAAATGAGGAACACTGGAGTCGTTCTACTACAGTAATGCCATATGGAAGACAAAATACATTTTTTAATATGAATAAATAAATTTTCGGAGAAAATGGCAAGGCAGGTGACTATTTGCTTTGTCCACCTTTGTTCCATCTAATTGTATGTATCACACCTACCTAATTGAAAGGTAATCTGTGAAACTTTGGCTGGCCGTATGACTTCACCAAACAGCTATTTCTTCCAAATTCCCCATCCACATGCAAGCTTCCGGATTCTCATTGGGGAGAGGGGTGTACAACACTGTCAAAAACCCCTGGCACTGACTTCTATGCGAACAAATGAATCTGCATTTCCCGGATATCAGCAATTAAAGGGAAAGTCCAGACATCACTTTAAATTTGTGATACATGTTAGATTTTCATTAGCTAAAATGGGCAGTTTGGTCATATTGGCTGACAATCGGACAGCTTACTAACATGCAGATGCCATGAACACAGGTCGGTTGACAGTAGACTGGAGTCTACCAAAACATATGAGCCATGATGGATAGGTCTGGTCAGCCCAATATAAATAGTGGTTTGTGTGAGCAGCTACTTTGGACCAAATTGTACAGGCTGACTGCAAGACGACACCAAAGATGCCAGAGGATGGAGACCAGTCACCAGTTCCCTTTATATGAACCTTCCCAGGCCTCCGATTATTATACTCTGAGGCTTGAAGAGACCCCACTGTATAACAACACTTCCATTGACTCTTCTTAACACAAATCTCGCGAAACGAATCTCATGAGGTTCACCCATAACTAATAGTCATTAATGAATACAGAAGTCTGTACTGTGCCAGGTGAAGTTACGGGCAGCACACCTAACCTCACTCTGCATGACCTAAACATTGGGCACAAGTGTTGTGAAACAAAGAATACCGGCCGCCAATGAGTCCACACTGCTAGGTCAAACAGCTGTACTTTGCACAAGTTTGGGATCCTAAACCCAGTTGCCTAGAAGAATGCTCAAGGGTATAGCTATAAGGAATCTAGGGATAACAATATCTACCAGGCCTTGGAGCCTAGGGTGCACCAATATAATATATACCACATGGTAATACATTTTGGATTGGGCCCAGTTGCTTCCAGGGGCACTTCTGGGCATTCTAGTGATTTACTAGCCCTGAACTACCTGACGGGTTCGCTTTAACTTATATTTGTGAGCTCTACTCATGTGTGAGTCTACTAGGGATCCAACTTTTTATTCCATCAAAAATTTCTCTCATCTCATCTTTCCATAAGTCTTTTAACTAAATTAGTCTTAAGACTTTTCCTGCCTTAGTCCAGATGACGTAGCCTTTGATTCTTATTACTGTACGTAGAGATGTATCTAGAATTTATCATTGTAGTTGAGCCCCTGACATCTTGTATTTCCAGAGTAGGCGGCATTGGAGGCTAACGTGTGCAAGGAAGTTCTACATAATTCAATATTAAATTTGTTACTTTTCCTCTCCACAATTCTATCAAGCGGAGTTTTTACTAATAAAGTGATATAACTCACACATTGGCCGTGTTAAAGGTTTTGCACGCTTCTGACAAGAGCGCTTATTACTATTACTTATTACTAGAGATGAGCGAACAGTAAAATGTTCGAGGTTCGATATTCGTTTCGAGTAGCCCCTCAATATTCGACTACTCAAATCGAATATCGAACCCTATTATAGTCTATGGGGGAAAATGCTCGTTTCAGGGGTAGGCAACGTTCGATCAAATTACACTTACCAAGTACACGAGTGAGGGTCAGGCTGGATCCTTCGAGAAGTCTTCTCCGTGCAGCGTCCCCGCGGCGTCTTCTGGCTCTGAATTCACTCTGCCAGGCATCGGGCCTGGGCAGAGCCGACTGCGCATGTCCGCACTACAAGCGGGCATGCGCAGTCGGCTCTGCCCAGGCCCGATGCCTGGCAGAGTGAATGAAGAGCTGGAAGACGTCGCGAGGACACTGCACGGAGAAGACTTCTAAAGGTAGGAGAAGAACCAGCGTTGATTGGTCTACTGTATAGTATTCGACCAATCAATGCTGGTTCTGCATCGAACTTTTCCATTCAAATAGCGAGTGGTACTCGATCGAGTACAAGTATTTCGAATACCATAGTATTCGATCAAATACCTACTCGATCGAGTACTACTTGCTTATCTCTACTTATTACTACTTTCCTTAAGTAACAAAAAATGATGATTAATTAACCAACCCTAAGCATAAAGAATCAGCCATATTAAAGTTGTTTTCCCACCCAAGTGCATTTTTTATAGCTCTCTACAGAGGAGGGCATCAGTATTTGATGTGTGTGGGTCCAACACCGGTACCTTGCAGAGATCAGCTGATCCAGTGGCCCCCGGGCACTGAAAGCTACTACAGAGGATGAAGAGTGGATGCAGCTCTGCTCCTATTCAAGTAAGGAGCTGCAGTCCTGTCCAAAGGGTTGGCACTGGGGAACAGCAGCTCCACTCCTATTACCTAAATAGGGGCAGCTACGGTGCTACCACTATAAAAGCAGCTTCTTTACTTCAATAGCTTCTAGCATCCGGAACATCTGATTGGTGTGGGGTCCAGGTGTTGGTCCTATGGATAGGTCATCAGTATTAAAAGATGCATTGGGGCTGGAAAATCCCTTTAAGCTATAATGTACCCCTCTTGAGCCATTTAAGCCTTGGTTATGGTCAAACCAAATTGGGGTTCTTTGGGCCCATAAAATGAAATGACTAAAGGGTCCAACATCAATTACAACAATACTTGGAAAATACTTGAGCACGGGCACTTTAAATTGTAATCTTCACATTTACTACTGCACATACAAGACATATCAATAAGATCTAAATGTAGTTATATCAGTTGATAAGTAGGAACAAGTGATTGACTCCAAAGTCTCCGTCGAATTGGGTTGTCTTCTGCAGGACCTTAGTGCCCATTATTGTGTCTGAGCTCAACAAATTATCCTATGGTACTCTGTTGTGTCAGTCAAGCTCAGGAAATAGTTTTGAAATATGTAGAGCATTTATAAAAAAAACAAAAACAAACCCTTAGGGCGGGTTCACACCTGCAGCCGTGCCCGCTTTAAGCAATCCTGCTAGGTTTCAATCTTCTGCTCCGAGAAACTGGACAGGGTACGGAAACCCGGCAGTCAGTTTTCAAACCCATTCACTTGAATGGGTTTGCAAAGTGACCGCCCATGAGTGTTTTGCGCCTGTCCGCGGCAAAACCATTTTTTTTTAACTGGACACAAAGTCCTGCATGTCTGAGTTGGTGTCCGGTAAATGGTTTTACCGTGGACAGGCACAAAACGATCACAGGCGGTCACTTTGCAAACCCATTCAAGTGAATGGGTTTGAAAACTGATTGCCGGGTTTCCGTCCCCTGTCCAGTATCTTGGAGCAGAAGACGGAAACTGGTAGGATTGCCTAAAGCGGTCACAGGTGCAGATGTGAACCCGCCCTTTGCTAATAATCAGGTAATACGCTAGCAGTGAACATAGAAGAAGGTTGTAGATGGTGGAGTGACCTGGGGGCATGGAGCTGGCTCCAATCATAGGGACAATGCCCGATAGCTATGGGTCCCAATTCAAAATCTGTAACAGGACCCCCATATGCAAGGTGCTATTTATGATACTTGAGGCCCCCTCAGGTACGACCCTGGTGTGACTAATAATTGCATTATCAGTCTTTATATCTCTAACATAACAATTTGTGACGGGAGATTTAGCAGATTTGAACCTTTAACAATAAGATCCACTTTACTCAAAGCCGAGTAAAATAAATAAATAAATAAATAAAAAATTCACGAAGGTTGTATATTTTAGAATAACATACAAGGTATTAATTTACAAAACAGAAATTCTTCCCTCTACAACCTTTACACATTCAGTAAACAGAAACACAAAATCTATTTATACTAAAATCGGCAAAAGTCCAAGGAAAAAATCTTCCAGGGTCTGAGAGATCTGCACCTTGAATGCGTAATGAAGACAGAGCTAAAGTGAAGCAATATTGCCCAACGAATAAATTATTGCTTATTCTTAATTAAACTTCAGTTTGGTCTCCTGCAAGCTATCCGAAAATACTCTGAACAGCTCGAATGACATTAGCATTCTTCTCCTGTCCAGGCTGTTACATTGTGTCGAGCACAAATGGATAGAATGTCAAAAAGCAAAAGTCTACCTTGAGCATCTCATCTATTCCATCTACCTGTTCAATTGCAACTTCATTAGGAATACTTTAATTGCTCAGGAGCAGACATTTTAATGAATCAAATTAAATGAACCCGGTAGCAAATTGCTGTTCAGTCTTACAAAGGATAATAAAACTGTTTTAAACTTTGGTCTTCTAATTTGGATCAGTCAGGAGATGAGACTAGAGAGAGGACGTGTGTTTTTTAGGCAAATAGACGTTCTGGCTGAGTGCTCGAATATGGTATATGTGAACAAACCTTTAAGTGCCTTAGGTGTTACAGATGATATTTTAGCAGCACTCTAAAAATAAAACTTTCGCTTTTCTTAATCTAAGAGACACCTTGCGATAAACATTAAGACTTGGAGGTCTCGCCTTGCCTTGGAGAGGAATACGCTGCATCAAATTAACTAAGTTAACGTGGCAGAAGGTGAAGACAAAGTCCATCTTAAATTCTTCTCCATTTTGCGCCCCTCCGGCATCTTGTTGTGCTCTTACCCGTCTCGCACACCCGCACTGCAGCTGAATCAGAAATCCATTTCAAAACTGAACAAGGTGCTTATGATTTCAGCATCCTGTTTCAGTCTCTGCCTTCCACTGAACAGAACGGCGGTTTCTGGTATTGAAACTTAGTCACATGAAGAGGTGTGGGCTGCAGTACCACTCAGAACCACTACTAGACATGGGGAGCTGGACCTGGTAAACAACTATGAGTCGTAGGGTAAATTCACATGGAGGAATTTGATGCTGATTTGGATGGACATTCTACCTCGGAATCAGTTCTACCTTTGTCCTGGGTGGCCTCCTATTCTATTTTATTTGTTTAGTCTCTTCCTACCACTCTCCAGGCAATGACAGCCTTCCTTCCTAACCTCACCTCCTCTTCTGCTCCAGGCATTCTTAGCTGTAGACCCATACTTACCCCTCGTTCACATCTGCATTGGTATTCCGTCCGGAGGAGTCCACATGAGGTCCCCCCGAACGGAATACCAAATGCAATTGCAAGCGCTGTGCAGTAAAAGCACACAGATCCCCATAGACTATAATGGGGTCCGTGTGCTTGCCACCAGATCTCCGCAGGGATCATGCGGACAGGAAAGTGGTTTACAGTCTATTTTCCTGTCCGCATGATTCGTGCAGGCAGCGCACGCTGAGCACACGGACCCCATTATAGTCTATGGGGTCCATGTGCTTTTACTGCACAGCGCTTGCAATTGCGTTTGGTATTCCATTCGGGGGGTCCCCATGCAAACTCCCTCAGATGGAATACCAACACACATGTGAACGAGGGGTTAGTCAGGGACAACAGTGGTAACTGCAAACTGGGACTCTGATCCAGCAATGTCTGAACTTCCTTGAAGGGGTAAGGGGTTTCTCTGGGGAGAGGTGGGGGTTTTTCTCTGGGGAGAGGTGGGGGGGTTTTCTCTGGGGAGAGGTGGGGGGGTTTTCTCTGGGGAGAGGTGGGGGGGTTTTCTCTGGGGAGAGGTGGGGGGGTTTTCTCTGGGGAGAGGTGGGGGGGGTTTCTCTGGGGAGAGGTGGGGGGGGGTTTCTCTGGGGAGAGGTGGGGGGGGGTTTCTCTGGGGAGAGGTGGGGGGGGTTTCTCTGGGGAGAGGTGGGGGGTTTTCTCTGGGGAGAGGTGGGGGGGTTTTCTCTGGGGAGAGGTGGGGGGGGTTTTCTCTGGGGAGAGGTGGGGGGGTTTTCTCTGGGGAGAGGTGGGGGG
Organism: Leptodactylus fuscus; assembly: GCF_031893055.1. Lineage (NCBI taxonomy): Eukaryota > Metazoa > Chordata > Amphibia > Anura > Leptodactylidae > Leptodactylus > Leptodactylus fuscus. The sequence continues at coordinate 32,715,009 of NC_134267.1, read as the reverse complement.
GTTTTCTCTGGGGAGAGGTGGGGGGGGGTTTCTCTGGGGAGAGGTGGGGGGATTTCTCTGGGGAGAGGTGGGGGGTTTCTCTGGGGAGAGGGGGGGTTTCTCTGGGGAGAGGGGGGGTTTCTATGGGGAGAGGTGGGGGGGTTTCTATGGGGAGAGGTGGGGGGGTTTCTATGGGGAGAGGTGGGGGGGTTTCTCTGGGGAGAGGTGGGGGGGTTTTCTCTGGGGAGAGGTGGGGGGGGGTTTCTCTGGGGAGAGGTGGGGGGATTTCTCTGGGGAGAGGTGGGGGGGTTTCTATGGGGAGAGGTGGGGGGGTTTCTATGGGGAGAGGTGGGGGGGTTTCTATGGGGAGAGGTGGGGGGGTTTCTATGGGGAGAGGTGGGGGGGTTTCTATGGGGAGAGGTGGGGGGGTTTCTATGGGGAGAGGTGGGGGGGTTCTATGGGGAGAGGTGTGGGGGTTTCTATGGGGAGAGGTGGGGGGGTTTCTATGGGGAGAGGTGGGGGGGTTTCTATGGGGAGAGGTGGGGGGGTTTCTATGGGGAGAGGTGGGGGGGTTTCTATGGGGAGAGGTGGGGGGGTTTCTATGGGGAGAGGTGGGGGGTTTCTATGGGGAGAGGTGGGGGGGTTTCTATGGGGAGAGGTGGGGGGTTTCTATGGGGAGAGGTGGGGGGGTTTCTATGGGGAGAGGTGGGGGGGTTTCTATGCTTACTTTCCCCAGGTTCTATTGTGGACAAACCACTGCTTTCTGGACTGGATCCAACCTGGGGTCACAAGATTGAAGGCAGACCCCAACCCCTAAGTCAGTCTAACTCTTTTTCTACCTTTCCCATGTTAACAGGTAGTTATCTGTATTATGGGGTTTGCTTTACTACTATGATAATGTATTCAGGATTCAGTCACTCCTCCCAACACTGATACCCAACAGTGAACATGGGAGAGGAGGGAAAAGGTAAGAGCGACTTGGGGCATGGATCTGCCTCAAATCACGGAGTCAGCACCAACCTGGAAACCCATGCGAAGTTTGTATTGAAACCCTCCTTGGATTACTCCTTTACGCCTAAAGATTGGGTAGACTCCTTAAACTCAGCACCTTGGCTTAGCCTGTGTTCACTCCTCTGTCCAGATTTATGTTCCGCTGCAGGAACAGAAAAATGGGAACTCCGACAGGAATTTTTGATTGCTGTTCAAGGATCCATTCTGTGCAAAAATTGTAATACTACAGACACAAAGTCCATTTTCCAGTGCATGAACCAATAGCACACTCTCCAAAATAGAAGACTATAGAACGTCCAGTATCTTCACGGGGGGAAGGGGGGGGGGGGGTTTGAGAAAAAAACAAAAACAATTCAATTTTGTAGAGGTGCGATATTAAAAGCTAATCTGTATTAAAATGTCTTTAAATTCTTCTCCTCTTTGAAGAACGAGAAGAAAAAAACGAAATCACCAGAGGACTGTGTGATATATATATCCTGGAAACTACAATGATCTCCCCAGGGCTCATTCATTCTGTAACCTTTACGGCTTTCAGGCGTAAATGGCAGAGGTTTACCTTGGGTTAGACTACATTTTAAAGCAGAGGTCTCGGAGGTGGCAGATTTCCTATTAATTCAGTGTGGCACATTAGTGCCAGTAGAATTTTTCTTCTATGAAATGCAAAATTATTTAAATTTATGAAGTAATTATAATACAGGGGATAAGCCATAAAGTTTTTTTTTCCCCCCGCACATTTCACAGTAAGCCATTTTATTGCATTGATTGAATAACTAACGTATTAAAAATTGTGATTTATGAAGATATGCTAATTGGCCGGGTTAGGAAGAAAGCCTCATTTGCATTACAAACAGTACTATAAGAATTGAACATAACGTTTTGTGCACCGCATTATTCTAGTCGGGATTTGTATCAACAAACTATCTCTCGACAGCAACAAAGAATTTGTGCTTGAAAAAAAAAAACATGATCAAAGATTTCTTCAATTACTTTCTAATTCCTATTTAATTTCTCTCCTAGGAAGCATTTCCTTGCCTGCAGCACCGACCGAAACCTGGGTTTTTGGGGCGTAATATAGACTCCCTGAAGATGTGTATGAATAAATATGCATGAGCTTCATATCCCGAACTTCCCATGTTACTGAACTTATTCGCACATTGCAGAGAGTAATTTTTTTTTTTTTTTCTTTTTTTTTTTTTAAAGGCAGGAAAAACTTTTATACCATATTGAAAAGACTCTCGGAGGGGAATTCAATGATTTAAGCAATCGAAGACGAACATTAAGAATCACTTGGTGATGTATAAACACACAACAAAGTATACTTTACGGCTTTTAGATTAAAAAAAAAAAAATGATTTTTTTTTTTTTTCCAAGTGAGACAATTGAAATGCATTTCTGAACATTTTCCAATGTAATCTATTCTATTGCCACGAGAATATTTGAGTGGAGCTTTCATTAACAATAGTGCCTACTGGGAGAATCAAAGGGAAAGGCAACAATACGACGTAGACCGTCTGAACAGGTAAATATATAATGAGCTACAAGACTACAGTGACATTAAAGGAGTGGGTTACATGGAAATCCGAGCCGGGGTTGTCAAGTGCGCACAATATACACTCACCGGCCACTTTATTAGGAACACCTGTCCAACTGCTCGTTAACACTTAATTTCTAATCAGCCAATCACATGGCGGCAACTCAGTGAATTTAGGCATGTAGACATGGTCAAGACAATCTCCTGCAGTTCAAACCGAGCATCAGTATGGGGAAGAAAGGTGATTTGAGTGCCTTTGAACGTGGCATGGTTGTTGGTGCCAGAAGGGCTGGTCTGAGTATTTCAGAAACTGCTGATCTACTGGGATTTTCACGCACAACCATCTCTAGGGTTTACAGAGAATGGTCCGAAAAAGAAAAAACATCCAGTGAGCGGCAGTTCTGTGGGCGGAAATGCGTTGTTGATGCCAGAGGTCAGAGGAGAATGGCCAGACTGGTTCGAGCTGATAGAAAGGCAACAGTGACTCAAATAGCCACCCGTTACAACCAAGGTAGCCAGAAGAGCATCTCTGAATGCCGCACAGTACGTCGAACTTTGAGGCAGATGGGCTACAGCAGCAGAAGACCACACCGGGTGCCACTCCTTTCAGCTAAGAACAGGAAACTGAGGCTACAATTTGCACAAGCTCATCGAAATTGGACAATTGAAGATTGGAAAAACGTTGCCTGGTCTGATGAGTCTCGATTTCTGCTGCGACATTCGGATGGTAGGGTCAGAATTTGGCGTCAACAACATGAAAGCATGGATCCATCCTGCCTTGTATCAACGGTTCAGGCTGGTGGTGGTGGTGTCATGGTGTGGGGAATATTTTCTTGGCACTCTTTGGGCCCCTTGGTACCAATTGAGCATCGTTGCAACGCCAAAGCCTACCTGAGTATTGTTGCTGACCATGTCCATCCCTTTATGACCACAATGTACCCAACATCTGATGGCTACTTTCAGCAGGATAATGCAATGCCATGTCATAAAGCTGGAATCATCTCAGACTGGTTTCTTGAACATGACAATGAGTTCACTGTACTCCAATGGCCTCCACAGTCACCAGATCTCAATCCAATAGAGCATCTTTGGGATGTGGTGGAACGGGAGATTCGCATCATGGATGTGCAGCCGACAAATCTGCGGCAACTGTGTGATGCCATCATGTCAATATGGACCAAAATCTCTGAGGAATGCTTCAAGCACCTTGTTGAATCTATGCCACGAAGAATTGAGGCAGTTCTGAAGGCAAAAGGGGGTCCAACCCGTTACTAGCATGGTGTACCTAATAAAGTGGCCGGTGAGTGTAGGTCAAGTTTGTACTACAAAAAAGATAGGTAGATCGATAGATAGATAGATAGATAGATAGATAGATGCATACAGTATCCATTTATTTACAGTCCTATGAAAAAGTTTGGGCACCCCTATTAATCTTAATCATTTTTAGTTCTAAATATTTTGGTATTTGCAACAGCCATTTCAGTTTGATATATCTAATAACTGATGGACACAGTAATATTTCAGGATTGAAATGAGGTTTATTGTACTAACAGAAAATGCGCAATATGCATTAAACCAAAATTTGACCAGTGCAAAAGTATGGGCACCTCAACAGAAAAGTGACATTAATATTTAGTAGATCCTCCTTTTGCAAAGATAACAGCCTCTAGTCGCTTCCTGTAGCTTTTAATCAGTTCCTGGATCCTGGATAAAGGTATTTTGGACAAACAATTCAAGTTCAGTTAAGTTAGATGGTCGCCGAGCATGGACAGCCTGCTTCAAATCATCCCACAGATGTTCAATGATATTCAGGTCTGGGGACTGGGATGGCCATTCCAGAACATTGTAATTGTTCCTCTGCATGAATGCCTGAGGATTTGGAGCGGTGTTTTGGATTATTGTCTTGCTGAAATATCCATCCCCGGCGTAACTTCAACTTCGTCACTGATTCTTGAACATTATTCTCAAGAATCTGCTGATACTGAGTGGAATCCATGCGACCCTCAACTTTAACAAGATTCCCGATGCCGGCATTGGCCACACAGCCCCAAAGCATGATGGAACCTCCACCAAATTTTACAGTGGGTAGCATGTGTTTTTCTTGGAATGCTGTTTCTTTTTGGACGCCATGCATAACACCTTTTTTTATAACCAAACAACTCAATTTTTGTTTCCAAAATGAAGCTGCCTTGTCCAAATGTGCTTTTTCATACCTCAGGCAACTCTATTTGTGGCGTACGTGCAGAAACGGCTTCTTTCTCATCACTCTCCCATACAGCTTCTATTTGTGCAAAGTGCGCTGTATAGTTGACCGATGCACAGTGACACCATCTGCAGCAAGATGATGCTGCAGCTCTTTGGAGGTGGTCTGTGGATTGTCCTTGACTGTTCTCACCATTCTTCTTCTCTGCCTTTCTGATATTTTTCTTGGCCTGCCACTTCTGGGCTTAACAAGAACTGTCCCTGTGGTCTTCCATTTCCTTACTATGTTCCTCACAGTGGAAACTGACAGGTTAAATCTCTGAGACAACTTTTTGTATCCTTCCCCTGAACAACTATGTTGAACAATCTTTGTTTTCAGATCATTTGAGAGTTGTTTTGAGTAGCCCATGATGCCACTCTTCAGAGGAGATTCAAATAGGAGATCAACTTGCAATTGGCCACCTTAAATACCTTTTCTTATGATTGGATACATCTGGCTATGAAGTTCAAAGCTCACTGAGGTTACAAAACCATTTTTGTGCTTCAGTAAGTCAGTAAAAAGTAGTTAGGGGAATTCAAATCAATAAAATGATAAGGGTGCCCATACTTTTGCACCGGTCAAATTTTGGTTTAATGCATATTGCACATTTTCTGTTAGTACAATAAACCTCATTTCAATCCTGAAATATTACTGTGTCCATCAGTTATTAGATATATCAAACTGAAATGGCTGTTGCAAACACCAAAATATTTAGAACAAAAAATGATTAAGATTAATAGGGGTGCCCAAACTTTTTCATAGGACTGTATCTGCCTATTTACTTTCCATTTCATTATGTATTTACTATAAAAATATTAATCTAGAGATAGATAGATAGATATGTTTTAGAGATAGATAGATAGATAGATAGATAGGAAATAGATATGAGATAGATAGATAGATAGATAGATAGATAGATAGATAGATAGATAGATAGGAAATAGATATGAGATAGATAGATAGATAGATAGATAGATAGATAGATAGATAGATAGATAGGAAATAGATATGAGATAGATAGATAGATAGATAGATAGATAGATAGATAGGAAATAGATATGAGATAGATAGATAGATAGATAGATAGATAGATAGATAGATAGATAGATAGATAGGAGATAGATAGATAGATAGATAGATAGATAGATAGATAGATAGGAGATGGATGGATAGATAGATAGATAGATAGATAGATAGATAGGAAATAGATATGAGATAGATAGATAGATAGATAGATAGATAGATAGATAGATAGATACCCAAACACAGACAGACCCTGATACAGCCGGTACAGACTGATCGCCCACAACCTGGAGATGGAGATGGGGCAACACAGGCAGATGTACAAGCCATGGGAGAGCAGACTGTGCCAGCACTGTGACCAGGGGGCCCTAGAAGACGAGACCCACTTCCTGCTACACTGCACCAAATACTCAGCTGTGAGGGCCATCTACTACCAAAGACTCTCTGCCCACATCCCAGACTTCATATCTGCAGACCAGAAGAGGAAACTCTACATCCTACTGGGAGAAGAAGAGGCCACTGTGTTTATTAGAGATGAGCGAGTAGTATTCGATCGAATACTATGGTATTCAAAATACTCTTACTCGATCGAGTACCACTCGCTATTCGAATGGAAAAGTTCTATGCAGAACCAGCATTGATTGGCCGAATGCTATACAGTCAGCCAATCAACGCTGGTTCTTCTCCTACCCTTAGAAGTCTTCTCCGTGCAGCTTCCCCGCGGCGTTTTCCGGCTCTGAATTCACTCTGCCAGGCATCGGGCCTGGGCAGAGCCGACTGCGCATGTCCCCGCTACAAGAAAATGGCCGCTTTGACTGTAAGTGTCCATTTTCTTGTAGTGCAGGCATGTGCAGTCGGCTCTGCCCAGGTCCGATGCCTGGCAGAGTGAATGTAGAGCCGGAAGATGCCGTGGGGACGCTGCACGGAGAAGACTGCACGGAGGATCCAGCCCGACCCTCACTCGTGGACTTGGTAAGTATAATTTGATCGAATGTTGCCTACCCCTGAAATGAACATTTTCCCCCCATAGACTATAATAGGATTCGATATTCGATTCAAGTAGTCAAATATTGAGCGGCTACTCGAAACGAATATCGAACCTCAAACATTTTACTGTTCGCTCATCTCTATTTGTTATAGTTGCTATAACAGTAGGTCGCACCAAGCACCTTGATAGCGCAAAAAGCAAACTCAAGATGAGAAAAACATACAAAGACGTTGACGGAACAGACAAAAGGATTCTGTGATCCCCTAAATCAATACACTTATTCTCTCAGTTACCAACATACCCCAAAATAGGCATAGATAGTGTTGCAATATAGAGGCTACCTAAGGGTGGCGCCCCATAATCACTGATTGTGGGGCCAGAAAGGGTATCTAGCTGAGATTAATTGGTGTATCACTTACAGAAAAGCGAAGCATTGGCGGCCCAAGTACTGGAGGCAGCTAGAGCCGCATTCAGGTACATGATATGTCACCACCCTAAAGGACCAAAAGACAAAAGGTAAACTACGCTAGGTTCACATCTGTGCCCAGGTTACCATTCTTCTGGTCAAAAAATGGAAACCCAATCCATTTAAAAAGTGGTTACCTGCGGACTCCATAGACTATAATGGGTTTCCAACCAAAATGGGGGACAGAATCCCCAAACGGAAAACGATCGCAGATGTAAAACTAGCCCTAGCCGATACGAAGTGAAAAATATCCCACCCCGAAAACAAAAGCTAACTTTCTACTGACTTAAGACTCTGCGTAAACTTGAGGATCACATTCTCTGCCATGTGAGCTTTTTTAATATCCTGTCTATAAAATGAGATTTTTTTTTTATGTGTCCAGTTCTCAAACCTTGTCATATAACTTGCCTATCCATAAGGATGTGAAGTCTGTTGTGCGGCAAGGAGGCGGCTAATTTTAATAATAATGCGCAGAAACTGCTGAAAGTGAATGGAGGCGACGGCACTGTGCTCGCAAATTGACCCTCACCAGAAATCAAGAGGCGCTTTCCTATAAAATGACATCATTTTGGCTTCAAAAATGAAACTTTGCTGAACTAAGAGCTCCCATAAAATTTTCATTCTATTCACAACTCTTTACTGATGCCGAACGTAAAAGCAAATATGATGACACCACTAAAGTTTCATTATGACAGAGTGATTGATACTTTCATTTCAAGACTGTTCTACTCTTGACCCCTAGCGTATGGCTCCTCTTACTAGCCGGCTGACACATGGAAAAAAGTGTGTGCTGGCTGAAATGGAAATGTCTGCAGCTGAATAGCATAGGCATATGCAGTCTGAGAAGAAAGCCCTAGGGGATAAGGTCCTGGCTCCCGCATGGTAAACTTTTGTGGTAACATTTTATCGAAAAACTCTAAACCGTCGCAAAAGGGAAAAATTATACTGGACCATATGTAACCCTTTGTGCCACAATACGGGACTTAGGTTCAGACAAAGGGACCTAAATAATAAATGATAATGGCACGTCCAGATGGTCTTTATTGGATAACATCAATCTATACAGTGAGGTGCAAATGTTTTAGGCAGGGGAGCTTTAAATAAGAATGCTTTAAAAAAAATACAAAAAAAATAAAAAAAGTATTAAAAGGGATTCTACCATGAAAAAAACCTTTTTTTCTAGGTTAACACGTCAGAATAGCCTTTTGAAAGGCTATTCATCTCCTACCTTTGGAAGTGCTCTCCGCCGCGCGGTTCGTTCAAAATACCGGTTTGTACCGGTATACTAATTAGATCTCTTGCAGCGATGGGGGCGGGCCCCAGCGCAGGAAATGCGATGGGGGCGTCCCCATTGCTGCTCGAAAACCGACTCCAGCGCCGCCTCTGTCTTCTTCTGCATCCTCCCCTTCCTTCTTCGGCTTGATGTCGGACGCCTGCACAGTATGCTCTGTTTGGCGAACTTGTGGGGTCGGCACTATGGCCGCGGGCATGCGCAGTACGTTTGGCGAAGTTTGCCGAACAGAGCGTACTGCGCAGGCGTCCGACGTCAAGCTGAAGAAGGAAGGGGAGGATGCAGAAGAAGACAGAGGCGGCGCTGGAGTCGGTTTCGAGCAGCAATGGGGACGCCCCATCACATTTCCTGCGCTGGGGCCCGCCCCCATCTCTGCGAGAGAACTAATTAGCATACCGGTACAAACCAGTATTTTGAACGTACGGTGCGGTGGAGATCAATTCCAAAGGTAGGAGACGAATAGCCTTTCTAAAGGCTATTCCGACAGGTTACCTAGAAAAAAATAGTTTTTTAATGGTAGAATCCCTTTAATTAAAAAATATGAAATGAAAAAACAGGAAAGAAATTTAATCCACATCAATATTTGGGGTGACCTTTGCCTTCCATCAATTCTTCAGGATGCAGAATGTTTTTGCAAGTAACTCAGCAGGAAGGTTGTGGCCGCCATCTTGGAGAACTAAGCACAGAGATAGACTTGTTCCAATCCTTCTGTCTCTACATGTAATCCCAGACAGACTGGATGTTGTCAAGGCTCTGGCGGCCATATCACCACTTCCAGGACTCGTTCCCTCCAAATGGCAAAGGTCACACCAAATATTGATTTAATTTTACTTCTATTAACAATTCTATTTTTGAAAGCATTCTTACCTTGCAGCATTTTTCCATAGTACTGTATACATATACGTATATCTATTTTATTAAAGAGCACGTCTGTCCGTTCTCTGAGGGCATCCAAATGCCAGAACCATGGGACCCCAATTTGGTACATCCATAAATCAAGAGTCCGAGAAGGTTTACGTAACAGTCCCAACTCTGCTGGATGTCACCTAGCTATGGAAGGAGTGACAGGATCCAAAGCTCCTAATGTAGTAGTTATCTGCCATTAGCAGGTAGTATACAGTACTTTACTATATACTTCTACATGGAAAGCTACAATGGAGTGTTTGCCTTCGCCAACCAAACCCATCTTGGACAGATGGCATCTCATATCAGATCGTTTGCTGTGGGCAACTGCCTCATTTTTCTTTCACACCAGTCTAGTTAATAATTGCCCAAATTCTAATGCTTGTTGGGTATTAAAGTTTAAGAGGGTCTTCATGACGTGAGCAGAACCAGCACCCCAAATCGTTCCCACACCGCCCATGTTCATTGCTAGTTGTGGGCACCGATCTAAATATTATAATGATCTAGTCTGCCAGCTCTCATAGTACAAGTAACTTGCAGTGAACACGGGAGGGCATGGAGGAGACTGGAGAAACTTGGGGGCCAGGTTTTTGATCAGGTGACTGAAGCAGAGAACCAGGTCAGAAACCCATGGTTCGACACGAATAAGAGCACCAGACACCGGCTCTAGCGCTCTTTTGTGACATCATCCATCTGGAGGAGTTAAAAACAGAATGTCGATGCTGCAAGAAGGCCCAGAAGAGATAACACAAGGAGAGTATAATTTGTTGTTGTTGTTGTTGTCTTTCCTGGGCTATCAGCTATTATACTTTAGGGTCCAAAAAATTGGAATGTTCCAGTTGAACATGGCTTGGTACGACTCAATTCACCTATCTCTAGTTCTAAGTACCATTTATCTTGTATGTGTGACAAGGTTTTACCGAGGCCGAAGAGATGTATAAACTATAGAACTAGATTGATATGATCAAGTTCCCAATAAATCCCCAACACATTCAGAACATTGCTATTAATAGGAACCTTCGATAATGGTTATCAAATCGTATTTGACAGTTTCATCTACACAATACGGAATTATTAAGCCTGCGGCTTTTCTCTGCCTCATGTACAAATTTCTAAATTTACTTTACACTTCTGCCTCACTCAGTCTTTTGTCCTACAAACATCTTCATAAGACAGAACATGTCACTGTTATACAGATATGAAATGAATGCTTAGCGTATTTATGACATCATTGAATAGTATGAAGCCAGCACAGAAGCCATGTGCAGAATGTACAAACACATTAGGACTGTGACATCTAACTGGGGGGGCAAAATAACTCAACACAATAGAATTATTAAAGGGATCCTATCATTCAAAGTCATGTTTTTCTTACTAACACGTCGGAATAGCCTTAAGCTCAAACAGCACTGGGGGCGTCCCCAATGCTGCAAGAGAGCTCTCTCCAGCGCTGCCTCCATCTTCTTCAGGAATGGCCTCGTGTCTTCTTCTGGTGTGCAAGTCGGTTCTGCCAGCGGGCTTCAGGCAGAGCCGACTTCACATGTGGGTGGCCATTTTTTTTATGGCCGCTTACACAAGCCGGCGCAGTACACTCCTGTAGTTCTATGGAGTACAGAGCGTACTGCGCCTGCTCGCGTAAGCGGCCAAAAAAAAAATGGCTGCCCGCATGTGAAGTCGACTCTGCGAATGCGTTGAATTTTGACCCCGCGCGCGCCGGAAAACGACGCCTGGAGAGGCCATTGCTGAGGAAGATGGAGGTGGCACTGGAGAGCTCTCTCGCAGCATTGGGGACGCCCCCAGTGCTGCGAGAGTACTCATTTGCATGCCGATAAAAACCGTGATTTCAAGCGAACGGCGGTGCAGAGAAGACATTGAAAGGTAGGAGAAGAATAGCCTTTCTTAAGGCTATTCTGACATGTTAGTGAGAAAAAAAAGATGAGTTTGAATGATAGGATCCCTTTAAAGAATCACAAAGGTTATTAGAATGTGATCTGTTGGGGGTCCGACACCCTTATTCCATCTAGATTAGACGTTGATGTTGCATTCACCTCCAGGTGTCAGAAGCTCCTAGTGAAGGGGTCAGCAACCCACGACACGTGTGACCCAGTCCCAGAAAATAGCAGTAATGCGTCCTAAAGCACCTTGTGGCAGCACTTCTGTGTTATGGTCTGTGGTATATGACTTTAGTATGGGGGATTCAGCCTTACAATTGAACTTTGACAGAAACTGTGAGGGAAATTTTTGGATGAACCTCATATGAACCTATGAACTTCAGTCCAGGGATCCTTTAAGAACCCAGCTTGGGCAATTGAGGGTATTTGTGTCTGAGTACACTTTTTGTTGAGGAGGTTGTTCAGCTCCAGACCAATGGTTACCAAAATTGTGCCGCTATCTTAGGGAAGATTGTTGCTTATTTGCCTTAATTCAAATAAAACTTTTTGTCTTCCTTTTTTACAGTTAAATCGTCTTGTGAGTCCTCACTTCTACACTACCATCACTTCTTCCATAGTCATCCAGGCACCACAGCACAAGCAAGGAGAGGATGGAGGGGACTGAGTGACCTACGGTTGGAGACTGGTTCTGATCACCTGACCTAGGGGTCAGAATCCCCTAGGTCCATAATGAAGAATGCTCCAGATGCAACAAGGTAAGCTTAAGTCCTCACACAACCTCCAAGTAAAAACTACTATAAAAAAAATATAACATTTATGCAATTAAGCAAATATTTTAAAAATGCTAAGATAAAATATTTGCCTGAGCTCTAGCCACTATAATAAAAGAAGAATTAGAGACTTAATACCTAATATGTAACATTTCACAAATTAGAATCACTATATACTTTAAATGAAGATGTGAAATTGAAAATTTCCTATCATTCTAGAGGCCAAAGGTCAGCAGCCATGATGGAATGTCGGCACAGAGCTGAGCACCTCCCCGAAGGAGAGAATGACTCCTGACCTTAATAATGGAAAACTCATCCTTGTACATTTCTAATTATGAGTAACATTTTCTTAACCACTTCCTCATGTTGTTTCTCCTTAGATATACACTTCGGTTGCCGTTGCAATTATTATGATCACTGACAAATGTTGAAAGGCAACTATTAGTTTTCAATCAGCATCTAATACATTTCCAATTATGTGCCCATAAACAGGAGGGGGGTCATTACGGAAAGGAAAGGCATGAAAGCAGATATATTTGGGATGACAAGACTCATTGGCATTTGCTACAACAAAAACATCTGACGCTGACAGGTAAAGGATATGCTTGAACTATTTTTTGAAAAATAAAAATAAAATACAATTCTTACATGGCGGTGATTTTAACCAAGTGTATAAACACCAACAAAAAATGATCTTTTGGTCATTGGGTCTATGAGAGGCGAGCGCAAGTCAAACCATTCATGGCAAAAAGTTGACTTCATCCAATGCGAAGAGTCTATTACTTCCAATAACTTGCCAAAAATTAAAGCTTTTTCAGTATTTAAATTCAAAAGAAATTTAAAAATAGGAACAACAAATGGTTAACTAGAACAACTAATATATAAAACAAAACAATAGGATAATCATTACTGAAATTCTAAAGTAATGAGTATGTTATCTCGCTTATGAATCTCTCCACTGGGAGGTCAGGGGAAGCTCAAGGCTGCAACTAAGTTCTACAACTTTTATTATGTCAGGAATATTCATAAATAATAACAACTCTAGCTAAAAACAATGATGTGGACCATGGCGATATAACTCAATAGTCAGCGACATTTGTGTAGCTCTAGAATACTTACCAATAGTCCAGGGAAGTATAGCATATAAGGTTTAGAGTGGCCCCATAGTAAAATGACTTATTTCTAATAACCCCCAACCTACACCTCCTCGTATACACCCTTACCATCAAACCACATATATAATAAGCTACAATAAGACTATTATCTTATTATTTTCTTTCCTTACCAATCACCATTATTTCTTTGACACCATTACCAACCCTAAAGTACAGCACAAAATAATTGGACTTTAACATGTTGGTCACAAGCTAAAATGGACATCGTAAATGAAGGCACTTGGGGAGGTGTTGGGGTAGCTTCTTCCAATCATTATACTCCCACCTCTGTGATACCGTGACATCCCATCTCTCCCATCCTTAAACAAGCAATCCACTTTCCGATTATCTGGAATGCATCTCAGTTGTTCGAAAATCAGATTGTCCAGATTATTTCACATTAAAAAATAATGGCGACGCCAGGAAGGCCATCGCCCTGTGGTGGATAGCCCCACAGTCTCCATCGATATCCCAGTGGCGGAAGTTCTTTAATTCAATTCATCTATTTAACCAAATTATATACAAAGGGAGGGGTTGTCCCCAGAAATTTAACAAGGAATGGGGAGCGTGGTGTGATTCTCCTGCAACCCAATACTATGCCCCCTCATTGCGTTCAGCGTTGGATGCTATTACGTCCTGAGGAGTGACGTCTGCCGGGTTGGTCCATGACCACTTGTGTCGGTATGATGTGTGATTACTGACGCTATGATATTTTGTTCTTTGTTGTGCTACCGATATGGAGAGTGTGTTTAGGCTGAGATGGGATGGCGATGTGGCATGTCTTTACATGTTTATATTTTCTTTGTCCTTTACTTTGTGCTATTTTGTGAACATAATTTTCCTGATTGTATTATTTGTACTGTTATATAATCATCAATAAAAGTTTTTTAAAAAAAATGGGGACAAAAATATGAAAATAGAAAATCATAAATTTCTAAGAGGTCAGCAAAGGGTTTCCATCATGCATCACAAAACCCATACATTCATATTACATCCTTGCATTTTTTATTTACATCTTAAAGATCCCGGGCTACCTCCTTTAGGATATTTCTCACTTTTGTTGGACTTTTCCATTAATTATTTAGGCATTTACATCTGTATATAAGTGCAGTATCTCTAGAGAGCTTAATGTCTCATCTTAAAGAGCCCAGACACTTGTGTTGTTTCTTGGATGGTTAGGTGTTCTTCAGTGATCTTCAACCCAAGAATGTGCTTTACACAAAAGAGGGGTCAACTTTGACCTAAAAGTGTGCTTTAAACAAAAGTGGGGTCATCAGTAGTAATGGAAAATTGTGGTCAACAGATGCTCATTAAACAATAAGTATATATTCCCATATAGGCGTTGCAAGAGAGATTGATGAGTGCAACTCCATAGAGGGTCATGGTTTACTACAAAGCTCTAATTTGTTCCATCTCGGGTCAAACACATAGATCATCATAATGTTAACAGCAGAATTGAAGACATGATAGTCTTGAGATATTTATGACCGACTTCAAGTCATTTTCAGGCAAAGGCAAGAGTTAAAATAAAGAAAGAAAACTACTATTGAATTTTCAAAGAATGATCAGGTTTGGTTTTAGGAGATGAAGTTGTCAATCATTCTGGGATCCTGTTTTAGGGGGCCCTCAACCACTGTATATCAAAGTTATACGAAGGCTAATGGTAATTTTACTTGGGGTACTGGATTAAACCATTTTGTGAGAAGTATATTCTGTAGTCGTCCTATCTGGATATTGGATGCAGATATTATTTAACTTTTTTTTTTTATTTAAAAAACCAAACTCGTATGTCCCCGATGTCTCCCAGCATGGCTCGGTCCTGCTGCTCCAGTGTTTTCTTCCAACAAAAGTCCCCGCCACACGTGACTTCTGAGTCTCATTGGCCTAAGGAAAGGACACTGGTCGTGATGTTCGGTGTCTTCTCCATAGGCCACTGATTGGCCTCCATAGTCACATGTGGTGGTGAGTATGGGTTTCTTAATTTTTTTACTTTTTTATTTATTTTTTTGACTCTTCAGTAGGATTTTCATATGGATGATCTACAGCTTAGGATAAATTATCAATATCAAATCAGTGGAGCATCAACACCCCCACTGATCTGCTAATCGTGGCAGCTTCCAGGCCCTGAACTATACAGTATATGGAAACGGACACAGAGGAAGAGCCGATTGATGGAGGTGCCGAGAGTCAAACACCCCCAATCTGATAGTGATACCTCCTCCCAATACAGAAAACTGTATACCAATATGGATATTTGACATCATAATTCATTACCATCTGACAATAGACCTCTAATTTACTCTGGACATCTGACTGGGTTCTCATGAGAATAGGGAACTATCCAGTGTCCCAATCCCAGATATTAGTTAAACAACCACAAAGGTTGGTATTAAAAGGAGCCTGTTATCAGGAAAATTGGCGACAAGCAAATGACTGCCCCTTGTAGGACAGTTTCTATACTTTCCAAATATGTCTTTCTTATTCTGCATTGCAGCTTCAGTTTCATAAATATCTGCATTTTAGTCTAATGAAAGGACACTGTGAGAGATTTAAGAAACGTTCTAAAAGGATAACAGTCTTCAACGTTCTTAGCAATTGGTCTTTGCCCCGGATTAAGAAACTGTTGTGCCATGGATGAAAATAGACCTGGACTTGTGAATATGGCTCTAACAGAAAAGCTCAACAAAGAACTAAAACCATAGAGATCACATTTAGGGTGGGTTCATACCAGCGCCTGGTCTCCGCTTTGCAGATTTGCGTCTTCTGCCCAAGAAACCGGACAGGAGACGGAAACTGGCAGTCAGTTTTCAAACCCATACATTTGAATGAGTTTGCAAAATGTCCTCCCGTGAGTGTCTTCTGCCTCTTTTTTTTAACCACATTCAGTCGGACATGCAGGACTTTGTGTCCGGTTAAAAGAAAACTGTTTTGCCCCGGAGATCAGAAGACGCTCACGGGCGGACACTGACTGCCAGGTTTCCGTCTACTGTCCAGTTTCTCAGGCAGAAGACGGAAACCCACAAAGTGGAGACCGGGCGCAGGTGTGAATCCGTCCTGAACAGTGTGTATCCATGAGCAGTGGCATAACTACCGTGGTAGCAGCTGCCACAGGGGCTGGGACATTAGGGGCCCGGTAACAGCCTCTACCTCTGCGCATTTATTTTTCTTAATAGGCCGTTACCGACTGGAGATACTTCAGCCGGTAATGGGCCCCACGGCCGGCGTTAGGAAGGGAGGGAGGGGGGGAGGCAAACTGGGCAATTGCCCAGGGTTCACACACCCTCAGGGGCCCCATACTTTCCCTACCATAAGGAGAAGATCGGCAGCAGAGAAATCAGCTGCACATGCAGGGGCTGCCGATTGCTTCTTGTAAAGTTTCCTGCACACAGCAGCTTCCTGTGCTTCCCCTCCCCCTCCTCAGCATCGGAGTGTGAGGGGAGAAGTCGATGTAGCTGCTCTCTTCACTGCCAGGCAGAGCTGCACAGACATTTCCTCCATGTACTGGGCAACCAGCCATTCAGCAAAATGTAAGTATATTTTTGGGTAAAATATGTATAGATGTGTATATGCATTACCATTATCTGTCTTATATACTGTGTGAGTCCTGCATGTGTGTAGATAGGTGTGTATATGTTATATATGAATGTATGTGTGTGAATAGATGTGTATATATGTAAGTATATACAGAATATCAATGTCTATATCTATCTGTATTTGCTTCTATACATGTCTACCATTATACATACTAAAATTGTATTTTATAAGGTGATGCTTAGGCCCAGTTCACATCTACGCTCAGGTTTCCGTTTGTGGAGTCTGCTTGGTACCCCCTAAACAGAAACCTATACGCATTAAAAAGCGGTTACTTTCAGGGTCTCCAATTATTATACTCTGGGGTCTGAAAAGACCCCAGAGTATAATAATTTTTCATGGGTGTTCATTATGGGGCATAATGGTGTATGCAGGGGCCACTATGGGGCATAATACTGTGTGCAGGGGCCACTATGGGGCATAATACTGTGTGCAGAGGCCACTATTGGGTATAATACTGTGTGCAGGTGCCACTATGGGGGATAATACTGTGTGCAGGGGCCACTATGGGGCATAATACTGTGTGCAGGGGCCACTATGGGGGATAATACTGGGTGCAGGAGCCACTATGGGGGATAATACTGTGTGCAGGGGCCACTATGGGGCATAATACTGTGTACAGGAGCCACTATGGGGCATAATACTGTGTGCAGGGGCCACTATGGGGCATAATAATGCAGCAGGGGGGGTGGGGTCAGTCGGTCAAGGTCTTTGGTGTCAGTCAGGAAGGGGGGAGGGGCCATGTCAAAAGTTTGCCACCGGATCCCACCATTCCTAGTTACGCCACTGTCCATGAGGATATATACGAAAGACTGTACAGTGAATGGGTAAAACTTTTTGTAGCCCAGATGTAAAACCTGTGCAGACTATGAAATTTGTGAATGAGATTTCTGGCCACGATACAATTTTTGTGACCATAAAGAAACTTAATGATAACATTTTCATGGTTGAATAAATCCGTGTACAAATACATTGTGGGTGGAAAATCTCTTTAATTGTAGCATTGTTTACATAGTAATTCTGCTGGGGCTTTGCATTCGGGTTTCTATACATCCTCTCGATCTGTTGGGTTTTTTCAGCACACCAGCAGCGTATATAATAGCAGCCTTACGTGGAAAGTTATAGTTTCTTTTGTTTGAAGGCCACAATAATCACATCGCATATTAATAAATTATTTCTAAAGAAAAATTATGGTTGAGATTGGAACAATCTTTTATTTTTATTAAATATTTTCTGTTCTAAAACAATTTACAGATGTGTATAAGATTTAGGATTTTAGGACTTTAGATTTTTTTATGTGACTTCTATTTTTACAATAATAATAATATTAATACATTTTATTTATACATTGCCAATATATTCCAGAGCACTTTACATAATGTATATTTTACTGCGAGATCACTCGACCACACAGGGGATGGCAAGAGGGAATGCAGAGTCGTTCCTAAACACTATAGACTAAAGGCCCTTCTGTCATATAAGAGGACACGAGTGTTATAAAGAGACTGTTACACATGTTCCCCCGAGGCACAGACATTTCAAATGATATTTTAAGGATCACTTGTATATAACTATATAGCGCCAATAGACACGGCCACATGTATGTAATGTACAGTCCCAATAAACACGACCACATGTATGTAATGTACAGTCCAAATAGACACAGCCACATGTATGTAATAACATCCCCAAAAAAAGTATGTCCAGCAACCATTGAATAAATTATAACTTTTACTTTATCAAAAAATAAAAAGGAAACATCTTACATGCTCCAGGAACAAGACAGAAGAAAAAATATCAGCTTACGCGTTTCGGGACATGTTGTTGCGTCCCTTAGTTTCAATATACATGTATGTAATGTACAGTCCCAGTAGACAAGACCACATGTATGTAATGTACAATCCAAATAGAAAAGACCACATGTATGTAATGTACAGTCCCAATAAACACGACCACATGTATGTAATGTACAGTCCCAATAAACACGACCACATGTATGTAATATACAGTCCCAGTAGACACAGCCACATGTACTGTATGTAATGTACAGTCCCAATAAACACGACCATATGTATGCAATATACACTCCCAATAGATATGACCACACGTATGTAACATACAGTCCAAATAAACCTTTCAATAACATTATGATGATGGTTGATTTTGTTTTTCTTCACTTTCGTAATAAAATGAGACAAACAAAATGAATAGTAACAAAGTGTTGACACTACAGGAAA
Organism: Leptodactylus fuscus; assembly: GCF_031893055.1. Taxonomy (NCBI): domain Eukaryota; kingdom Metazoa; phylum Chordata; class Amphibia; order Anura; family Leptodactylidae; genus Leptodactylus; species Leptodactylus fuscus. The sequence goes on along the minus strand of NC_134267.1, from coordinate 32,695,931 downwards.
CATTTGTTCACATACGGAGCACTTTTCTTCAAAATTCTAGAACAAAAAAATAAACATTTTCTAAAAGCAATAATATATGTTGTGAAAAACACAGCTGGAGGAGCGAAGCTTTGTATTGCTCACAGTGAACACCAATCACGTGGCATGAGAAGAGCGGTGGGAGTCGGAAGTAATAACTGGAAAACTAACAATTCCTTACAATCGTACTGTGTTGTATCATCGAAGAATTTTAACCCCTTTGTGAACAATTATCACTGATGTGTATTGATGCATTAGAAAGTTTTTTATTATTGTTTGAAAGGTTTCTTTTTTGTGTTTTTTTGGGGGGATGGGGCTTATATAAGAAATATATACTTACATATTGATGACATATTGTTAGTTTGTTGAAGAGGCCACAGTGTTTGGGTGAGCAATAAAGCCTTTTTACTGAATACCAAGTACGACGCCATACGTTGCATAGTGGTTGTGCGTGGCACTGCAGCTCAGCCAAGTTTACTTCAATGGGATTGAGCTACTTACTGCATAATGATCGGGAGGTCATAAGCTTAAAGGGATTCTACCATTAAACTACCTTTTTTTCTAATGAACACGTCGGAATAGCCTTAAGAAAGGCTATTCGTCTCCTACCTTTAGACATGGTGTCCGCCGCGCCGTTCCGTAGAAATACCGGTTTTAACCGGTATGCAAATGAGCTCTCCGCAGCAATGAGGGCAGCCCCAGCACTGAAACACAGATGAGCGCGTCCCCATTGCTGCTCAGAGCTCTTTCCTGCGCCGCCTCCTTGTTCTGCAGCAACTCCGTCTCTTCTAGCTTCTCTTGCTCTTGTAGTTCTATACAGGAGCATAGAGAGGCCACCCCAAAATGGCCGCCGGCCGGCTCCTGTATTGAACTGCAAGAGCGGCTACCCAAAAATGGCCGTCGGCCATTTTGGGGTGGCCTCTCTATGCTCCTGTATAGAACTACAAGAGCAAGAGAAGCCAGAAGAGGCGGAGTTGCTGCAGAACAAGGAGGCGGTGCAGGAAAGAGCTCTCGGGCAGCAATGGGGATGCGCTCATCGGCCTTTCAGCGCTGGGGCCCGCCCTCATTGCTGCGGAGAGCTCATTTGCATACCGGTTAAAACCGGTATTTCTACGGATCAGCAGGGTGGAGACCACGTCTAAAGGTAGGAGACGAATAGCCTTTCTTAATGCTATTCCGACGCGGTAATTAGAAAAAAAAAGTAGTTTAATGGTAGAATCCCTTTAAGGAAAGGGCTGCATTCCTCAGTTGACCTGCAGCCTCTTCAAAAAAGCAGATTTGTGGGGGTCCCGGCTGTCAGACCTCAATGATTACATTTTGATAACCTAACCAAAGAATAAGTCAACAGCATGCAAGTCCCTGAAAACCTCTTTAATAGCCCCTTGAAGTTATGTTTAAAATATTCCACTTTATACAGTGGCCACTAAAGCCGACACTATAGGCTAATGCTTTATGTAGCTTGCTTGTTAGCTTAGTTGTGTAGACTGGGACAGTCTTAGCAAGTAGATGGGGATTTTAATGACAACTCTGCTTTAAGGCTAGAGATCTAGATAAGGCAGTATATAGACATTATATAATGTATATGAACATATATTTTTCCTAGAATTTTTTAAGTCCTAAAAAGTAATATCTTGGCATAACATTTTGAGTGGGGGTGGGGAATCAAATTAAAGGATTGCCAGCAAAGTAATAAACAGCCTTCAGACATGTACAGACCCTTCTGATCATGCGCTTGTCATTCCCCAGTAACATCTACAGTGATGCAGATAGTCTCAGATGCCACGAATGTACGCATGTAAGACAATGAAAGTAATGTATGCATCATTGCCAAATTACAAATATATACAAAAACATCATGAAAGTTAATGATATAGGTCACTAGTTACTATTTCTATGTAAAATATCACAATTTAAATTCTAATGTCGGCCTTTTAGTGTGACCTTTAAGGAGTCATTCCTTAGGAACGCACAAACTAGAGTCCATTTCCAGTATTAATCTCTCTGAACCTGATGTTTGGATGTCTCTCTGCCAACCGTCTCTATTTGTTCTATTGTGGTTATTGCTGGGCAGAAAAAATAAGGGGTCAGGTATGATAATAGATCAGCAATACTGATACAAAGGTCACCTTCCAGTGACGGTACTTTAGGAGATTTTCACGGTGAGTTTTGAGGGACTCTACATTCTGAAACCGAAAAAGAAGGGGGGCTTTATTTGAAAAATGGTGCTATGGTGCCTGGGTGGGGGCAGTGACTTGTCTTGTTGAGCAGTAAAATGTATGGGAGAAAGGTAAAAGTGTACATATTGCTTTGTCTTGGCATGTACCCCTTTGGAAGAACAGTCACCATGGGGTGCCCATGTATCTTCTGACTTCTTACACCGTTCTCAAACAAAGAGGGGGCACGTAATATTTGCATAAAAAGGAACAAACATATATGGATAGGCAACCACAGAAAAGGTAAACCAATCTAATCTGTACTAGAAGACAAGAAGATAAACTAGTACACAAACGGTCATTAGAGAAATGATACCCTACAGACCAGGGGTGAACCTTCCCCTCTCGCCGCCCGAGGCGAACTACAGAAAGCCCCCCCCCCCTGGGAGGAGGGGCGTGGCCGAGTGGAGGTGGCATGGCCGAGCGGAGGGGCGGAGCTTAGCATCATTCGCAGGCAGAGAGCAGGCACGGAGATGACCTGCCCTATGCCTGAGCATGAGGGGAGGCTGCTGGAGCAGCGCTGCTCCAGTGGCCTCCCCAAACCACCGCTCAGTGCTAAGCCAGTCCAGGACAGCTTGTCCTGGACTGGCTTAGGGAAGCAAAATTGCCGCCCTCCCTGAGGCCCTGGCATAGCGCCACCTGAAGCGCTCGCTTCAGGTCGCCTCATGGGAGGTGCGGCGCTGCTACAGACCCCCTGATCACTTCCAATCCAAAGTTTCCTGGGTCCTCCCACTGGTCCCTACTTCCTGCTCCCTCTTGACTCACAGAAAATGAACACAAGGCGATCACAATTGCACCCAGTGACTGGTCAAGTACAATCCTCGGGCACGTCTATGAGTACCCTCCAAACACAGACCAGTAAGACAGCCATGCCCTACAGCTAGGGGTCGTAATGGCACCATCCCTGGGTCTTGGTACAATGGCTGGATGAATGATAATGGTAAAATGTAATTTGCTGTGTGTATGAATTAATTTCACAATTTTTGCGTAAAAAATAAAAAAATTCTACATATCAAAAAATGTGTAATCCATTTCCAGTACATCTGCTTACCGGTATACTATATAGTAAAGTCTACGAACCATCCTCCCTTCCCATATATGAGAAAAATCTAAGAAACTGGAGCCTCATCACTTCTACCTGAATGACTTCCCGACAGCACATAATAGAGAGGCGTACATAGTAACAATCTCAAATAATTGGAGCTGGGCTGCTTTTCTTTTTTATTCTTCTTTTTCCAGAGATCTTTGGTTCGAGGCCAATATTCCAAGCATTTCACAGTAATGCAATCAAAGCCCGGAAGACAGAAAACACAAAAGAAATGATTTTACTTTGCTTTTTTTTTCCCCCTATTTTAACTTCACTAAGTTACTAACTAAAATGTTTCCGATATTATTTTATTTAATCTGCACTTTAAAATTGTAAAATGTATGAAAATAAGACCTTGTGTTCACCTGTTAAGAAGAAAAAAATTCCTTAAAGGGAAGAACCCAGCATGTCATCAGCCCAGCCCCTTGGGGATCGTTGCCGCCATTATGGAGATATTTTTGTCATTATGTAAATAAACTCTTTGGGTCAGTGGGGTGTCCCTCTTACCTCTTTGGAGCAATGGCAACACCTTTGTGAAGAACTGTATGTCAGTAAGCCCAGCGGACAGATATTTGGATATACAGCTAGCCTGTAGAGATGTCAAATAATTCCTGCGGATCTACCAGCCATGCTTGGAAAAGGTCTGGTTTACTTTAATCGCAAGTAAACGGATACCTATTATCTGACACTATTCTGGAATGTAGAGCCTAAGGCCCTCCAATGTTATAACCAGAGCCCACCACAAGCCAGGACAAGTATAAGACAATAGGGGAACGTACAGATACAGAGAACAAAAGTGGTTACCCTATTGAGGTCTAAGGGATAATAATAAGCAAGCAGAGGTCATACCAGGAGTGCATGGAATTGCCAAAATGAGTATCAGAGGAGAATCACAGTCCAAGTCCACATCAAACTCAAGAAGTTGCAACCAAATTCAAATCAGAAACCAAGGGGGACAACCAGGAGAATAAAGTCAGAAGTAAACAAGTATTGCGTCAAATTCATTCAGGAGCTAGTGTGCAGGAATTCCCAACACCAAGGCTTCTCAAACTTTTTTGTCTAAGGCCTCACTACTAGAGATGAGCGAGTACTATTCGAAACGGCCGTTTCGAATAGCACGCACCCATAGGAATGAATGGAAGCTGCTTCCATTCATTCCTATGGGTGCGTGCTATACGAAACGGGAGTTTCGAATAGTACTCGCTCATCTCTACTCACTACGTAATATGTAGTGATGTCAGGGCGTCGCTAAAGAAACTGTACCACAGAGGGGCAAACAAATGCTACAGTGCTATACACATAATACCTCCACCACTGGCAACCAAATACTGCAGGACAGCCACAATAATACCTGCTGCAACACCAAATACCACAATGCAGCAGAAAATACCGCCAAGAGGAGCAAAAGACCACGTGCTGCAAATACAAACCACAGGGCGGCACATCTCACCTGGGCAGTATGAAACCAATACCAATGGGTGGAACTTGCAGCCTAGTATCATCACTGGACTGTGAGGAACCCCCTAACAGTACGCTTTCATAGCCTTGTATTGTCAGAGAGGGCGATCCTCACAGCACAGGAATGACGCTAGGCTGTAAGGTCCGCCTGAAACCAATATCTCCACCACCAGGGCCCATACTGGGGAAGCTGAGAGAGAACTGAATTCAGTAGGCAGTATGTAATACCGCAAACGTCATAGGACACGAAAAGTCCTATTTAACTATTAATTGTGAGTCACCAACAAGCTGGAAATAAGGACCTGTAGTTTCCACTTTACCAGAAATGGATGTTTAGAAAGAAATTTGTGAACCTATTCCCCTGATGACTAGACTCATTCAGCAACAAATTACTGCAGTGTATTAAAGAGTTTTAATATATATACTAGCCTCTGCCCGCGACTTCATCTGCGTGTTGTTAGCGTTGCTGATCTGCCTATATTCAGCAAATTGCTGCCATCTATGGTTCGCCTGCTCTGGCGTTTCGGCAGCTCTCAAGCTGTCCTGTTCCTGAACTTGTTCCTTACGCCATGCCTGTGATTGTTCTGGAATCTCATCAGTTTGCTAGGATGCCATGTAATGAGCATGTTGTTGACATCGATGTACCGCCTGTTCCAGCGTTTCGGCAGCTCTCAAGCTGGCCTGCCGCTAAACTTGTTCCTTGCTCCGTGCCTGGAATTGTGGGAGCAGATCAGATAATATCCAAATGCTTGTACACAATGCACTCAGTGTGCTTTATGGGAAGCTGAGATGAGCTGCAGCCAAGAACAGTGTAATATAGTAGGTGAACATAAATTCATAACAGTCATGAAGCCATGTCATTTACCGGGATAAAAAGCAGCCTATGTGTTAATCGAGGTTACAAACTATCTGTGTGGCAAATTTCATCAAAATCCATTTAGCCGTTTTTGCGTGAAAGAGTAACAAACATCCAAACACACAAAACATACATTTATAATATCACGACTAATAAAATTATATATTAACATTTTATTATATGTTGTGCCATGTGATTTATATTGGTGTTGTAATGGCTACGTTGCAGCATAAATTTCTGGTGTTTTGTAGAAATGGAATCTTAGTGGTGTCATCCCTCTTTGGGACACTCCTGGCAATTTGCAGACTGTTGGCAAACATGCCGCCATTGGGAATATATAACCCAATGAAAATAAACCTCTACAGGTGGTTTCTAATACAACATACGATGTAACAGGGTTGAGTTTGTCGATGAAATGTTTAATTTGTGCATCGTGAAATTATGCCGTGACTAATGATAAGAACCTGAAAGTCACAGCCCCCGATGCCAAATATTTGACTAGGCTCCTTATGCATACGATATATATATACATACACACACACATATTAGTCCTGTAGTGCCAATTACATGCTAATTACTAGGGGACCGGCGCTGTCATCATTTGCATGTTGACGTTTCAGTATCCAGCTAAATAATTATAGGAAACAGTTCGCCCAAGAGCATGAAATGAAGAGGGAAGATAACCTTTGCATCTGATGTTCTCATGTAAATGAGGCCCATGTAGCCGCCCAATACAGTGGTGTAAGAAATAATTGGAATATATTGCGACACTAATATGTCTTGCCAGCTCCTCTGATAACATAACAAGTATGTCTGCTAATTTATCTAATACTCCATTACAGAACGCAGATGAATAAACACGTCAAGAGGAGAAAACACACAGCAAATGTCTCTCATTTTGGAAGAGAGACAAGCCCTAGAAGTGCTCTTCACCTGCTCTAAGACGCAGAATGGAAGGTACAAGTTCCTCTATTAGGAAATGCATTAAGACTTGTTTTTAGGAACTAGTGCAATGGAAAAGCGAAAAACCTGTCACTTGTGTACTGAGGATCAGAAAATGAATCTGTTATCTAATAGGTCTCTATGGGCAACTTGAGTAATGTTCTGCAACGGCAGAGATTTGCAAAACTGTCTAAAAGAACAAATGTCTTTGTTGGCCATAGCGACTGATCACAGCAAAGCTGTAAAAGAAAAGCTGCGCCGGGATTGGTGGCTATGGAGAGGAGAAGCCTAAAAATATGGGGGCCACAGTGAATATCATAATCATCTGAAAATTCCTGTACCATAAATGGTCATGTTACCAATTGTCCAGGTCAGCCTCTCCCCCTCCCCAGGGGTACTATAAAAGCTGTAGGGGGCTATTGTTTGGTTAACTTTAGCCTGGACCATGAATGAATGACTAAGTGCATGCCATGGACCTCTGGAAGTCATCGAACGATAGCACACCTCCCAACTTTTGAAGAACCGAAAGAGGGACAAAATGTGCGGCAAATTTAGCCCCACCCACTTTGTGTTGACTCCGCCCATTCTCATTAATTTTTCATGTGCCCGCACACAGTATAATCCTCTTACAGTCACCCGTAAATTATATGTCCCCCCTCTATCTCTCCCCCAGTTTCATATACACCCTTCATCTGCCCCCAGTTTCATGCCCCTTCCATCTCTGCCCCCAGATTCATGTCCCCCCATGTCTGCCCCCAGATTCATGTCCTCTCCATCTCTGCCCCCAGATTCATGTCCCCCCATCTGTGCCCCCAGATTCATGTCCCCCCATCTGTGCCCCCAGATTCATGTCCCCACATCTCTGCCCCAGATTCATGTCCCTCCATCCCTGCCCCCAGTGTCATGCTCTTCATCTGCCCCCAGTTTCACGTTCCACCTCCACATTACACTTACCTTCTCCTCGTTCCCCCGCTGCACTCTGTGCGCCTCTCTCTCTCACTGGCGCACAGTTGTAGACGCGATGTGACGTCATCACATTGCGTCTACAAGCCAGTAGGCGGCGTTCAGCGGCGAAGCAAGGAGCTGAACTGTGACAGCTCCTTGTTTCAGCCGCATGTGTGTTCAACTCAGATCTGCGTCCTCTGGACGCAGATCTGAGTTGAAATCCACTGAGCTATTACATCGTTTGTAACTACCGCTAAGTATTATCTCTTTTCATTTATTAAACACTTATTTTATTACATTCTGGTGTGATTTAGTCATTCTTTGACCATCTTTGAGATGACTTGTTAAAAGAAAACCCATTTGCCTACTGTGGGGTAAGCAGGACTCTTAGGGCCCCTTCACACGGTGTAAAACAGAGCCCATTGATTTCAATGGGAAGCGCGCGTATATGCCGATATATAAAATGAAGTTTCTCCCTTCTACAAGTTTACTGCAGACACCACATCTCCATTGGACCCAACACTAATAGCGCCAATGTCTTGGACATGGAGAGCTTTTGTCAGGCCAAACCAAGTTCATAATTTGAGAGGCTGCAGTTGCTCCCGGGACCCAAAGACTTAGGGTCCCATAAGCACTGGTGTGATAATAAGGACCACAATGATCACAGACGCAGCTGGCTTCATAAAGCAAGAAGGCCCACAGATCACACTCTGCACACTAAGGCACACTGGCAGTCTGTGTATCATAAATGTATTATCCCTGCCTTCTGGTGTACTGGAATGAGACAGAAGAAGAAGATTTATAATAAACTGACTTTCACTGTCAGAAAGGAGAAAATTAACTTTATAATGCCAAAAGCATCATTTGACCAGCATATAGTCAAGGGAGAATTACAGTGGGGACACCATGGTAGAAAAGGGAACACAACTACTGTGTGGAGAGCAGTGACCGGAGGTGGAAATGATGGGAAGATTGTGTGCACAGACATGTTCTGAGCAAGTCTTCCTAGTGGTCTGGGCCCAGACAGAAAGGGAAATGTAAATACTGCACATACACAATCCAGTCATATTAATGTGACCACCGCCTACTTTTGGCATCAACGTTAAATAACCAATCGCAGAAGTCACGTGTCATCAGCCATCTGGGTGCACTCATCATTGTGGAAGGCACGATGGATCAACACAAGTATGCATCTATCCTTGCAGACCATGTTCACCCCTTCATGCGAATTGTTTTTCCTCAGGATGATGGCATCTACCAGCAGGACAATGCGACGTGTCATAAAGCTTGCAGTGTACATGCGTGGTTCGAGGAGCACCAGGATCCCGTACTCCCTTGGCCATCAAATTCCCCAGACTTGAACCCAATCGAGAATCTGTGGGACCACCTTGATTGAGTTGTTCGTGCCATGGATGCTCAACCGCGTAACCTAGCGCAGCTGGCCACGGCACTGGAGTCGGCATGGCTTAACATCCCAGTGACATCACCACAACATCCCCTCTCTTCCTGCACGTCTCGCAGCGGGCCGCTCTGCCAAAGGTGGTTATTCTGGATTTTGACAGGTGGTCACATTAATGGGACTGGACTGTGTATGTATCGATGGTTTGCGGCTGATGCTTATAAGTTCCTCAGGGGTCCCAAACCAAGCTTATGCATTAGGGTCCATGAGCCTTTACCCCATATAATATATATATTACAAGAATTAACTATTTCAACTACAGAGTGATGGATCTAATAGGACTTTTTACTATAAACAACGCCTTTGTTATTCGTTAACACCTGATGCTATTGTAATATTCTAGACTGGCAGGAAATTTTAAGAATAGGGCCATATCATTTCACCAGAAGAAAAGACCACTGGAGAATTTCCAGTCTATGTTGACAATAATACCATAAAAACCATCAACCCAAGCCTGAACATTAGAATTATACAAGCGTCTGTGTCTGACCTGTTCCTGCTGATACGCTTCAGCTTTCTACAGCTGGTATTAGAGAATCATTGTTCACAACCATTATTAATTCTTACTTTGAAGAAACTTGAAATAAATTAACCTGCGTGTCATTAAAGAGATGAATACCAGCTGTGATACTGTCTTACCGGGCCTGTCACACTAACAGAATCAGACTGCAGAGTAGCAGATAATGTGCCATCTGAACGGGCACATAATTTGTCTCGAGGGGACAGCTGCCACACCTGTAGACAAGTCCAAGCTGAGAGATAATAATGGTGGCCACAATACAAAATACGTGCGCTACAGAGATAGGTCTAAGATCTAACACATTCGTTACTAGAAATTCTAGAAAAATAATTGTTATAGCTCATATTTACTAATGCAAACTCTTATGTGGCCCCAAAACATTCATAGCAAGTAACCAAGGGACCCATACGAATACTTGAAAGGGGGTCATATTCTACATGACCATCTTAAGCAGCAAGTTCAAAAAGGATATAGGGTAAGGAGTTTACGCTCCGCTCATTCTGAACGTAAACTCGTTCAGAGTCAGCGGCGTTAAAAAAGATCCCATTGAGTTCTATGGGTGCCGGCATACACGCGTATCACATTGAAAGCAATAGGTAATAAAGCAACCCATTGATTTCAATGCCGTATGCCGGCACCCATAGAGTCTCCATACGCTGCCCAAATGCCAGTGTAAAAAGAAAAAACTGGGGCGGAAACTATTTGTGTTTTTTTCCCACAGCAATTTCACTGAATATCTGCGAGTTTTCCTCTGCGGACTTTCTTCCTCTATTAACTCTATACGGAAACGCCGGCATTTCCATAGGTATAATTGACATGCTGCGATTTACAAAAAAATGTAACGGTTTTTGAAATAGCAGCATTTCGGCTGCAGATTTTTTCTGCAATGTATGGATGAGATTAGCCAGAATCTCATCCATTTTGCAGAGACTGTTAAAACCAGTGTTTTTTTTGCTGCAGTGTTTTTGCCGCATCCAAAACCAGCGCCGCAACTCCCATGAGGCGACCGCTTCAGGCGGCGCTATGACAGGGCCCCAGGGAGGGCGGCATTTTTGCTTACCTAAGCCAGTCCAAGACAAGCTGTCCTGGACTGGCTTAGCACTGAGTGGTGGATTGGGGAGGCCACTGGAGCAGCGCTGCACCAGCAGCCTCCCCTCACGCTCAGGCAGAGAGCAGGTCCTCTCCGTGCCTGCTCTCTGCCTGCAAATGGCGCTAAAGCCCCACCCTCTTCGCCCCCTTTGCGCCACCACGCCCCCTCCGCCCCCTCCTCCCGGGGGGGGGGGGGGGGGGGCGGCTTTCTGTCGTTCGCCTCGGGCGGCGAAAGGGGTAGGTTCACCTCTGTCCAAAACCCTACGGTTTAGTAACATGGGGCCCCCGGTTTTAAGTATCTATGAAATTGTAGCATTTTAGCGTTTAGTGGTTTATTTCGCATTTACGGCAAATCGAGTAGCAATCTTCTGTGGGTCCCTCCAGCTCTGGGTGATCTCCAGCCGGTGCAGAACTTGTCAGCAGAGAACAACATGCCCTTCCAACCCTTCACCCAAGGACTGACCGTACTTGCTTCTACTTGTAGTCACACAACTAGATCACCACCGGTGCCTGGCCCAACACCAAGGAAAATAGATTTGTAGTTAAACAGCAGGCAATAATGTAAAGTATGAAGCAGCTGTCACTACATAGATACAGTCCAGACGTGGACATTTGCACAAGCAAGTCTTGCGTGGGAAGCAGACGTAGCAGAAACATAGACCAGTCTTAACCATACATCTTTGTAATGAGGAACCTGTGACCAATGAAGGAAGTCTCCCTCCGATGAGAGCATAAAAATTACATAGTCTTTGTAATTAGAAACTGAAGGAAAACGATGGTAACTTTTCAATACTTCTGACATTTATTAGTCAGCATAGACCAAGTTTCCATCAGCAGCCTGCCACCGGCGCAGAACACAGCCCAGAGCCACATTCCTTACACTTGAGTGATGGATTCTGCCGCAGACTTCCAGAATGGCGGTCATCTCAAAACGACAAACCCATTTTGGCAAGAATTAATTTTCAGAGATTGGACATGACACTTCTTTGTGCCCCATTCTTTCCCCCGGGTGGCTCCTAATTATTATAGATAGGTCAGCTGGGTCCTTTGTCTCATTCACGAGGCCTGTTACATCCCTGTGCACTTTTCCTTTACGGCGGCATAAATCTGGTATACGGTTGCCAGACAGAGAAAAGGGGTGAGGGATTTAATGTCACATATAAAACACATTCAGAGAGGGAAGCACACGGCGGATAGTATGGGAGGGCTGGCAACCGTAAACTTGTATTCGAGAGGAGTGGGAACTGCTGACACAACTGCTCGATTTTCTCTCCCGCGTTCTGATAAGATCAGTAGTCACTGTGGCTGAGATGGAAGAGAGGGAAATTAATACAGTGTGCAGGAGTCAGCATGAATGTGACCTGGCTGCCATATGGAAGGGGCACGTTGGTCCAGCGCTGAGAACGAGATGCGGAGAGAAGGCTGCAGACAGATGCTTTGCTCACATTTTTAAGAACACACTGCAGACTAAGCTTACGGATTGTAATTGTTTCATGTTACATGCCCTGGGTCAGCGCTGGTTAATATTTCACTTATGTATAGACATGGTCCAGGAATGCAGCTAATAGGGGTGAAGGGTACATTTACTTTTACAATTTTTTGCAGTCCTCATGTGCTAATATATTATCAGCTGGTCAGACACTAAACCCTCATAGATGTGATTCTGTATGGATGAGCAGTGTTGTGTTACCCTCTCCATATTATACCATGGGCACCAATTTACACCAACACTCCCTACGATTTCTTTTTGGATGAAATATGAAGTGTTTTATACTAAATATAAAGTAGTAATAATAATAATAATAATAATAATAATTAGAGATGAGCGAACAGTAAAATGTTCGAGGTTCGATATTCGTTTCGAGTAGCCCCTCAATATTCGACTACTCAAATCGAATATCGAACCCTATTATAGTCTATGGGGGAAAATGCTCGTTTCAGGGGTAGGCAACATTCAATCAAATTATACTTACCAAGTCCACAAGTGAGGGTCGGGCTGGATCCTCCGGGAAGTCTTCTCCGTGCAGCGTCCCCGCGGCATCTTCCGGCTCTGAATTCACTCTGCCAGGCATTGGGCCTGGGCAGAGCTGACTGCGCATGCCCACACTACAAGCGTGCATGCGCAGTCGGCTCTGCCCAGGCCCAATGCCTGGCAGAGTGAATGAAGAGCCGGAAGACGCCGCGGGGACGCTGCACGGAGAAGACTTCTAAAGGTAGGAGAAGAACCAGCGTTGATTGGCTGACTGTATAGCATTTGGCCAATCAATGTTGGTTCTGTATCGAACTTTTCCATTCGAATAGCGAGTGGTATTCGATCGAGTACGATTACTTCGAATACCGTAGTACTCGATCGAATACCTACTCGATCAAATACTACTCGCTCATCTCTAATAATAATAATAATAATAAATAATAATAATAATAATAATAATAATAATAAATATCTGAACTTGTTCCTGACAAGGTATATATAAAATGGCTACTAAATGGGAACCCGTCAGGTCTATTTGGGACACTAGACTACCAATGGGTGTTAGCATAGGCTTATAGGGACACTAAACAACTGCTCTATAAGGACCTATGGGTGGGTTTAGTGCCCATCTACGGGTTGTGACTGTCATTGGAGATCAACTACATTGAAGAGAATGTAGATGACATGCAATACCACACACAACCTGTAGACAAAGGCAGCACTGTTTTAAGGAGAAAAAAAAAAGAAAGGAAAAAAAGCCATGTTTTTGTAATCCCGGTCAAGCCCCCTAAAAATATGTTTTTACAAATTACAATGTACTGTTCATTCACACGGTCAGTCTTTTTTTATATGGCTAGCACAGCAGAGACAGCATTGCCTTCCTCACCATTACAATACAGAACCTCTGGTGGACGCATTAACGTCATTACGATCTGTCTGAGGGTATTTGCTTAAAACCAGATCCAGCATAGCTGTCATGGCTCCATTATAAATGGACGCCATGAGACTAATGTCAACAAAGGTTTATATGAGTTGATATGATCTTGGGCTACACAAAGGACACTTATCTATCACATACAATACTTCATGTTGTATAGGATGCATTAACATATTATAGGTATATACATAAAACATTGACTTATAATACTTAATAGGACTGAATAGCAGAGTCAACTACACTTTCCAATATAGCGGAGACAATGGCGTATCAATGTTTGCATATATTTTACGTAATGATGGTTAATGGGCACTTTACAGGTCAGAAAATATACTTATTTATATGCCAGAATATATATGTACATGTCTGTATATACAACAAGGCAAGACATGGTATGAATGTAACTTGACTCAGCTCATACAACGCACAGACAGTATTTCCTACATTATATTACTGTACAGGGTTCCGGGTAAAGTCTACATTTCTCTTAAAAGAAACCACCAGAGCAAGATCTGTACAGAAATGTGGTGGGATAAGAATGGGAATGACACAGGTAGGGCGGATATAGCTATAGCCACAGAAGGTGATCCTGAGGAAAGGTAAATGTATATACTTAGGATAGGTCTCTAATACCAGATCAGTGGGTTTCTAACTATTCGCAGTCCTACTGATTAAAGGGGTCTCACTCGCTAATATATACCAGTAGCAGCACTGATGGCCATGAATGGTACTGCAGCTTTTTCCCAGTCGACTGCATGGGAGATAGCTGCAGTATTATTCACCGCCACTGCAAGATAGATAGCGTTGTGCTTATTCCAAAACACCAGGGCCCCTGAACATGCAACAGGTCAATTATTGCTGCGTTTGGTCACAGATTTCAACCTTTGCAATGCTTATACTTAATACCATGGTTAGTCACATGGGAATCTGCCTGTGAAACCCACAGAACAAACCAGCTAACTTCAAATGTTTTTTGTGGCAAGCATCCCACTACAAACTTGAAGCGCGTGGCTTTACCCTTAGGCCGAACTCACAAGCCCCATCTATGACATTCTGTGTACAGGACAAATTTTTCAGACTGAACTTGCCTGTGTGAATTGAACTCACTGCATCATATACAGTTATGATACAGTGAGCCCCCGAATGGTTGAAGATACTGTATCGGACTAATAAAGTGGTTAATAATGCCGTACAGAAAGGCCCAGTTCACACCTGTGTTCGGTAATCGGCTCAGGGAGTGTGCATAGGGACTCCCCGAACGTAAACGCATTGACAAGCGGTGAGCAGTGAAAGCACACGAACCCCATAGGCTATAATAGGGTCCGTGTGCTTTCCGCACGGTGTCTGCACAAGTCTTGCAGACATGAAAGTAGACCATGAAGTACTGTTATGTCCGCATGTTCCGTGTGGACACTGCGCGGAAAGCACCCGGACATCATTATAGTCTATGGGGTCTGTGTGCTTTCATAAGCTCACTGCTTGTCAGTGTATTTGGTATTCTGTTCAAGGGGGTCCCCACACGGACTTCCCGAATGGATCACCGAACGTAGATGTGAACCAGGCCTTTGGCCATACAGGAGCTCCTGCATCATAACTCACTATGTTGTGGTGAATTCAGGTCATGAAGCCGCAATCAGTCTGGGAAATACAGCCCGCACACAGACCGCTTTTTCTTAGTCGTATGAAAGTGAACTTAAGGGGGTTGTCTAGGGATTAGACATACTATGGAGGGGCTGGAGAAGGTGTAACAAATACAAATTAAACATACATGCTGGCCTGTGCCCGGAGCGCTATTGTCGGTTGTGGCAGTCGGTTAAGTAGTGTACTGTGCCTCAGTCCCTAGAAACCATGTGTCCCACATGACCCCACAGACCTACTACTGGCCTCAGTGGTCGATGGAAAGGGAGGGATGTATGCAAGTGATGTCACTGGTTCCTTTTGACCAAGTATGGTTGTCACGCCTAACCTGGGTATGGAGTTCTTATTTTATCCATCTTGCTTACTTATATAGTGTCATCTTATTCCGCAGCGCTTTACCGACATTGTCAGTCACTGTCCCATATAGGACTCACAATATAAATTCCCTATCAGTATGTCTTTGGAGTGTGGGAGGAAACTGGAGTACCTAGAGGAAGGCCATGCAAACCTGGGGAGAACAAAAAAAATCCTTGAAGATGTGATCCTTGACTGGACTAGATTCTAACCATTGATTCTAGGTTCCCCCCAAACAGAAACCTAATCCACTTAAAAAAGCGGTTACCTGCGGACCCCATAGAATATAATGGGTCTGCCAGGTTTCCGCCTGAAAAGGGCAAAAAATGCAGAGATAAAACCACTTCTTGGGGGACTTTTTTCTTTGCATTTTAAAGCGGAATGGGGAACTGAACCCCCCAATGGAGACCGGCCGCAGGTGTGAACTTAGCCTGAGTCTACTTTAGTCTAAAGTCTACTTAGATGTAATTCCAGGACATATAAAATCATATATCTGATGAAATAACGACACTACTTATAAGAATAAAAACAAAAAAATGTCTATAGATTCACTGAACACGTCAAAAATCTTAACCATGGTTGAACGCCTTGAAAAAAAAAAAAAAGCTATCAAAAAGAAAATGACAACAAGCTGTAAAAGAAAAAAAAATATGAAATAATTTTCCAAGTCATCAAGTGATATGTTTATAAGACAATGATTGGCAAATTAAAAGGATTGTGAAGAAAGGAATCTCACAATATCTTATGTCAGAAAGAAAATTACACAAAGAAAAATTTGCCTTAATCCTTAAACGCTTTGTTTCTCTGGCTGCTTAAGCAATAAAAGAAACACAAGTTGTCTTTTGAAGCAATTACCTCATTGTAAAACAGCTTGGAGCTTTTTTATGTATTCTACAAATGATCATTAGCGGAATCAAATATAAGGAAGAATAGTTTGCACAACAGTGTTAATCCCGCAGACCCTCCGGTCCTTCTGTTTTACTTCAGATTAACTTTTTTTTTCCTCGAGGGGGTGGTGGTGGCAAGCGAGGCCGGGTGGCATTTCTCTAATCAATGGTCACTCCATTCACTTCTCATTAAATCACTATATTTCATGTTCCACTCTCATGTCTGGCGAGGTCACGGAGCAGGGGTTTCTTCATTAATACATTCTTTCCCAAGAAACTGTTTTTCCTCTGTCTGAGAGAGAAGTCTGATAAATTGAAGCTTTGATGGCTGCATGGCTTGGTCAAGGCTCAGAAGAGTGCACGTCTCTCATGAAAAGCTCGTGGAAATGTCTGAATCTACTTCCTATTGGGAATGGACTAGTAAATTTCAGCGTTTCATGGTGGTCAGGGTCAAACCTAATTGGACTGATCTAAAAAACATGACTATGGTCAACCTAAAAGAGTTATAGCTGCTAGGCTAGGGTTACATGGCGACAGGTAGTCGCGCAAAATAAGATCCGTGGTGTTGTGCTACTACAGCTTGAATAATGATGGCGAATGGGGTCACACTGCGACCCAAGAAGGTGCTGCAATTACAACGTGACAGTAGCCATAAATCCAGCTCTGTTGGGTTTGTAGGCAACTTCAATTCACTATTATTAGTTGTGATCGGTAGAATGACATTTGCAAGCTTTTGGCATTTGGAAAAGATACAGTATAACCCTTGCCTAAACCAATCAAAATTTTTTTAAAAAAAATCACTCTTAGGTCATTACCAGTTACATAATTGTCTTATTAGTGGAGGTCTGTTTGTCATTAAATCTTGTAATTGAAGGGTTAACACTAGAAGTCCCAGAGAGGGGTCATTTAACATTTCTACCATTGCTTCAAATGGGAGCTCGAAATGTCTGGGACTTCTAGTGTTAAAGGATGTTGTTTGGGTGTAAATATGTGTATAAAAAAATGTTATCTAAAATTCCTAAATCTAAATTTCATACTGAGCCGTCGTGTGCAGAGTAGTTGGGCATGTGCTAAAAAATAAAAAAAAATGCAGTGTCCCGGTGGAACACTGCCGAAAGGGTTAACAACTGTTATGCAGAGATATTCACAAAGTTCTGTGCCTTTGGTAGTATGCGGCTACATTAACTGGGCTGTACCCTATTGACTGAAACTAAGTCAGACGGAACCTCTCTTTGACCTCAGAGAATCCCAGAGGAAGGAATGGTTAGTGTCTCCTCTTCCTTGGCTTAGGATATACTGGAGTGTTGGGTACAGCTGCTCAAATCTGGTAGCTACAAGTCTACTTAAGGGCATTAACAGGACCTTAGGAAACAGAAATGAGCTTTCTAGTACTATTCATTTTTGGTGAGAATAATGGCAGGGTTAGCCAATGAATTTTTACCCAATGCTAAGCGCTCATTGGTTTACTAGCAACTTGTTATGAGGCGTCTCCTTCTTATACCGCCTGCGTTGTCTGTGTGAGAGTGGAGTAGGAAGTGGCATGCATTTTTGGGAAAGACTTGTCAATGTGGACCACATTGCTAACATCCAGGCTCGTTTTAGTTTGGATCAAGTTTATGCACTTGAGAAAAGGCGTTTTGCAGCTCGAAACGCGGTTACGTTGGTTGCGTTGTGCATTATCGCCAATAAACTTCAGCTGCCCTATGTGTGTCTCCATTGACCTGTGAGCGCTGCCACTACCACTGCTTTCTATCACATTGCTAACATGTCATATACTATACAGTATGTCCACTAGCTGACCTGTGCAATTCCAATACAAACTTTGGCATGCTGATAGAAGACACTGAGGCGGAAGTGTGATTCATTGTAACCATGAATGTACCCAGAAGAGTGAGCTAGGTCTAACTCAGGGGTGCTCACCCTTTTTCAGCGTGTGAGCTACTTTATTAGCTGACCAAGGCAAAAGATCTACTAGGGCGGGGTCGGGGCGGGCATGTGGGTGGGGCCGGAGGGCGGGGCCTGACATGTGGGCAGGGCCAGCTGATCATGAGAGCAGGAGACAGCGGCGTTCTGTGGCCGCCCAGGAATCCCAGGTGTCTGTCTATTCACAGCGCAGGCTGAGAGTTATCTCTGGACACTGGCAGGCTGGGGCTGCGGCAGCTACGCCTGCCAGTGTCCGGAGATGACTCTCAGTTTGCACTGTGAACAAGCAGACACCGGGGATCCCTGCATCCTGGGATCGACCCATATGTCCTTTGCGATCTACCAGTAGATCGCGATCGACGTATTGGGCACCCCTGGTCTAACTGGAGAACTCATTCTGCATATGGTTTATTGGAAAGACATGGGCTTATTGGCTTATATTCATAGTTCATCCAAGCAGTCTTATGTGCCAAAATGAATTGGCCTCATTTGTGGCACACATTTATATTTACATTTCTTATACCTATTTTAAACCCCATCGAATAAAATAGAATATGTAAGTCAGAGCTAGAAGGAAAAACCTAAAGTACCCAAGCAAAACATACTCAGTAACACTTCTACTTATTAGACTGTCCTATCAGGAAATGTACTAACATTAGAACATCAGGCCTCATGTAAGGGTGTGCGGACGGCATATCAGATGACCATCATTTATGTCTTTCTGGTCCAAAAATAGCAAAACACGAAGCTGAATCTAAAGTTACTAAGTAAATAATATGTAAAAGAAAACACAATGCCAAAAGTGGTAATAGCCCAGGAGACTGTGCGCTTCTTCAAAGACTACCTGACACTCGTCTCCCAGGACTGCACTTGTGCCAGCGGCAATTTCATTTTACAGTCTTCGCGGAGGGAGTGATGTAAATGTAAATAAAACAGAAAATCTCAACCTAAAATCTGCTTACCGATGAGTTCACATTTTCTTCTTGCTGAATTATCTACTTTTCTGACCTAAAATACAATTTGTTTTCATTCTGCATTTTCGTTCTGCTGGAAAAGCTTATTTATAGCATCAAGTCAATAATCAACCAAATGTTACATTTGTTATTTTCCCTTTTTGCTGCGGAGTCACATTGGGAGAGTGTAGTGGTGTGTGACTAAAGTGGTCATTACCAAAGGCCTTCGTCTCAACATTGGAGCGACAACTATGCTGAATAACCACCATTTCTCTATTTTATCATAGTCATAAGGGGTACAACGTTATCGCCTAAATGAGTTCCACAGTGTATGTTCTGCTGTAGTTAAGGATTTTCAGGGTGGGGCCCTTCATTTCATCATGACCGTTTGCACAAGTAGGGAATGTCCTAGTGGCCATGGGTATCCTTAAAGGGTATTTCCCATATAAGTGTTTCAGCAGCATTGCCTGCAATCTCTTCTTCTCACTTCCTGTATCTCTCCCCCCTCCTCCCTCTTGCTGAACAAGACATACAATACTTATGCAGACCAGATAATATGCAGATGCTTGTAGAGAATGGACTGTGTGTTTACATAGTGAGATAACACTCGGTTTTATCAGCTAACTGCAATTAGCTGAACTTTCTGCCTACAAGAGCAGGGAGTAAATGACGTCACTTATTCTACAGGTCCATGGTTATAGCAACGCTGTGTAAACAATGGAAGGAATAAGGTCAAATAGCAGGCAAACAAAGCAGAATTTCTAAAGCAATATATTTAGGAAAAGACTTCAATTTACATAAGCAACCAGTAGAGATAGGATCCTTGAAATGGGACAACCCCTTTAAGGTACCACGTTGTGAAAATTACTTTGTCTAAAAAGTGGATGGGATTCTGGCTAATCCCATCCACAAATTACAGAAAGAAATTCACAGCGGAAAAAGCTGAGCTTTCAGAAATACAGAATATAATTTATAATTATGGAAATATTGGTGTTTTCCGTTTAGGTATAATAGGGGCAGAAAGTCCACAGAGGAAAATTCTGCGGACTTTCTGTGAAAAACAATGTGGGAAAAAACGCCATGTGTTTCCGCAGCGCTTTTTAGCTGCAGCTCACTACATGGGGCCTTAGCCTAAGAGAGATATATGCGAAGATAAACTTAACACAGAAATGATGCTATGGGGTCCTGGCTGGTCTTTTCTGTTTTTGAGTTCTTGAGGAACAGCACTAAAACAGTCAATGGGCTATATAACTAGCCCAGGCACCATAAAATTATTTGGAATGGTTCACAAAAATAAGGGCTTGGGTACAAAAACCTGGAACCATAATGAAAGTCTATGGGGCCGACTATCGTCTATGTATACCAGTAGTGATGTGCCTTTGGGTCATTTTACATATGGCTACTCTTGGCAAGATGGTTTCCAGAGCAATATAACCTTCCAAGTGGTGTCTTCATGCGGGCCAATGGAAACAGCATGGGGGGAGGGATGATTGATGCTTACACCATTTATCCCTCAAATGGTCACATTAAGTTGACAATACATTCCTTGCAGATGTAAAGGATAGGCCATCCTTATTACAAAGGTGGATAACTTCTTTAAGTTTTCTTCTCTTATTTACTGATCTGCCACATACTCATTATGGCTCCTTATGGCAGTTTTAGATTCCTATACTCTAAAACTGGACACATGACATACAAGGCTAGTATTGAGAAGTCCCAATGAACCACTATTAATAGTACATGGAACTAACCAACACAGCTATAAACTACATACATGTGAACAAGGCCATCGGGCTAAACATACTGATGACATTGAGGTAAGTGTATAAATATTGGTCCCTCTGTAACTGTTGGACCGATGTAATGTCTGCTGTAAAGAGACTCAGCACTGAACGTAAAAACCTTTACGACTTAACTAATTGCTTCTACCCATTGCTACTATTTGTAGCCACTTAGGGAACTGACTGGCAGTGGTTAACATAATTAGGGAAGGGCTCACATACCGGGAACTAAAGGGGTCTTCTGGGAGTGCTGTTACTTCTCTAGTAAAATTTCGCTTAAAAAAATAATTTGCAATAACTGCCCCGGTCCTCACTGCCAAATATGTGAAGACGAGGGCATGCAGACATCTGAAATAATGGCAATGGATGTGTAGTCATGTGATTCTAGTATATTAATGAATGGGTTCTGGGGATAATATCACTCCTTAAGGAGAGATCACCTTCTCAGGTGATTGGAGTCTTACAAAAGCCTTTTTTGCTCCACTGGGGGATTATGGTAAAAATATTTACATATTGGAAAACAGATTTGCATATTTTTTTCCAATAATGAATGGGTGATGTACTAGGCAAAAAAATAGATTAAGAGTAGTTAAAAACTGACAATTTACTGTATGTAGAGCTGTCCTTCTCTCAATGGAGTAATCTAGATAGAGGATAGTAAAGATCCATATTGATGTGTATTCCATATGTTTGTCATTTACATGAGCAGGTGTGCAGATAGGTGGCACCTGTTTTACGCCTAGCGACTCAGCAAAATGAGCAGAGATTCGGAGAAATATCCCACCAGATGATATCACATGGCCACAGCAAAAACTAGGAAAAAAATGGCATTGGTCCATTCCTGCAAATCAATGGGCTATTATATTCTAATAGCAGAGCCAACATCAGGAGACACAAGTCAACAGTAACCGTCAACATCTAAGCCGAGGGAAATATCATCGGTCACCCATCGATGCGCCATGAAAGGTGCTGTTGACCTCTCATGGCAGCTGACTGCCAATAATGGTTCAAAATACCATTATAATATATATATATATATATATATATATATATATATATATATATATATATATATATATATATATATATATATATTATCTGCTTCAAACACTGTAGGGGGCCAAAAGAAGTTAAATTATGTTTAATAAAATGTAATAAATTTTTCCCACCCACGAAAATGATGTAATAATTCCACAAATTTAACAAGCTAAAGAAATAAAATATAACTATATATCAACATTCTTTAAACTACATCACACGCGGTGTGAAAATAAGATGCAAAAATAGCAGCTATTTTTTTTGCCATTCCGCCATATAAAAAAAAATCTATAAAAATGAAACAATAAATCATATGTACCCCCAAATAGTGCCAAAACAAACCCATCCTTCAAAAGACAAGCCTCCATATGGCTCCATCTACAGAAAATACAAAACGTTATGGGTCTTGGAATTTGGCAACATATGAATGATTTTTTTTTTTCCATAAAACAGGTTTTATTCAGCTAAAACATAATATAATATATTTAGCTTAGTTGTAATCATACCAAACTATACAATGAAATTAACATGTAATGTATATCTCATGGTCCATGACCAAAAAAAAAAAAAAAAAGGAGAAAAACCAATAGCAAAATTGAAGTTTAAAAGCATTGAAAGGGAAATAAAGATTCCTCAGCCCTTCTAACTCAATATAGGCTAGTTTTATTGGGTTAAGGCGGGAGGAGGACACAGACTACAGAGAGCCCCGTCCCCATTGGTCTCAGCAGTCAGGCAAGGTGCAGGGCTTCTGGGGAATGAGGCACGGTGTGTGAATGAGGCAGTGGTATCGGACAGCGGAATGCTGGGGATAGCAGAGTAGGTTTCTTTTTTCCTTAATGTTACACCTGCCCTGGTCCCTTCGGAGTTTGTCCAATTCTTGGACAACTATTTAAGAATAATGTCCCATAGTGTACACAGTAGAATAGTAGCCCCTTCACATAGCATAATGTTCCTTAGTGACTCATCCACATACAATAATGCCCTATAGTGGTCCTTCCACATAGTATAATGTCTCACAGCTGGCCCTCCATACACTATAATGTCCCACAGTAGTCCCCATACACTATAATGTCCCACAGTAGTCCCCATACACTATAATGTCCCACAGTAGTCCCCATACACTATAATGTCCCACAGTAGCCCCCATACACTATAATGTCTCACAGTAGCCCCCATACACTATAATGTCTCACAGTAGCCCCTCCACACAATATAATGCCATATAATGGCCCCTCCACACAATATAATGTCATACAATGGCCCCTGCACACAGCAGAATGTCTCACAGTAGCCCCCATACACTATAATGTCCCACAGTAGTCCCCATACACTATAATGTCCCACAGTAGCCCCCATACACTATAATGTCCCACAGTAGCCCCCATACACTATAATGTCCCACAGTAGTCCCCATACACTATAATGTCCCACAGTAGCCCCCATACACTATAATGTCCCACAGTAGCCCCCATACACTATAATGTCCCACAGTAGCCCCCATACACTATAATGTCCCACAGTAGTCCCCATACACTATAATGTCCCACAGTAGCCCCCATACACTATAATGTCCCACAGTAGCCCCCATACACTATAATGTCCCACAGTAGCCCCCATACACTATAATGTCCCACAGTAGTCCCCATACACTATAATGTCCCACAGTAGTCCCCATACACTATAATGTCCCACAGTAGCCCCCATACACTATAATGTCTCACAGTAGCCCCTCCACACAATATAATGCCATACAATGGCCCCTCCACACAATATAATGCCATACAATGGCCCCTCCACACAATATAATGCCATACAATGGCCCCTCCACACAATATAATGCCTCACAGTAGCCCCTCTGCACAGTCTAATGTCCCATAGTGGCCCTTCCACACACTATAAAGCTCTACAGCGGCCCATGCGTTTTACTTTTCAAATTTTGTGGCTCGCTACCCAGAAACCATTATTATACTCTTCAGACTCCAAACTATAATGAGTGAAGTCCCAAGGAGGTGATTAAATATAATCATAATTAAGGTACTCCAATTGACTCTCACACTCCAAAGACATACTGATAGGGAATGTAGACTGCGAGTCCTATATGGGACAGTGATGACGACGTATATAAAGTGCTTCAGAATATGATGGCATTATATAAGTAAGCAAAACAACATAAAAAAATAAAAATACTCACCTCTCCTGGGTTCCAGCTGCATGGGCTGTGGCGCAGTCGTTTTGAGTCTTCAGCATTTGTGACGTCTCTAACTATTTGACCAAAAGAGGCCAAAAGACTAGTGCCGGAGCCCAGGAGAGGTGAGTAGCACTGTTTATTATGTTTAGTCACCTCCCAGGGCCCCGCTTATTATACTCTGGGGAGTTTTATTTTAGACTTGTTCATTCCAAATGAAACCTTGCCATACTAATACTTTGAGTGTTGGGCCATACTTATTATGTATCTGATCGGGCCCCTCTGTAAGAAACACCCAAGACAGGAATATTCCCGTTCAGAAGTTAAGTAACCCACAACATAAAACACGCCATACATTTCCGGCTGATGTCGTCGTATTGCACGGCTAGTGTCTCGCTCTAAGTGGAGAAGTGCACATTTCACCTTCATGCAGTGACTCTACACACACTGATTTGTTTTTGAGGGTTGTGTTTGTTTTTGAAGTGTGCCTAAGTGATTTGGTATTGTTGCTTAGTTGCATTGAGCAAATTGAAAGTAGTGGGCTGTGAAATCGCTATGCATCCTGCTGTTTTACTGAAAGCTGATCCCTGTGATGGCGGCGAGTCAAATTAAACCAACAATTGTTTGAATCTATGGGTCAGAACATTTCCTTTTCAGATTTGTTGTATGTTAGCATTACAACTGCGACAACGGGAATGTTACCCCCTGAAATGTACACAGTGACACTAAAAACCGCTAGTGTTCCAGTCGATACATAACTACTGTATACAACCATGTTTTCTACTTGCTGGGATATTGTCAGTTTCATTGTTCCTTGTATGCTTCCTCTTACTCTACTTAGAGAACAGGGAAAGGATCAGTAACCCTATATAAGACCACCCATAGAGCTACTCTTAGGGCAGCTCAGATTGTGCCGATTATCTGTAAGGGGAGGCCAAGCCTATATTGGGCACCCCCTCTCTGTAGATACTGTAGCATTATCATACCAGGGAGAGAATAACGATTGCAATGGTTTCCCAATAGGAGTCAGGACCCTCCTGGCCTAGGATGTGTTCAGTCTTAACCAGTATTCAGCTCCAAAGTGAAGTTGGGCATTTAACCAAACTGCTTGGGAGACAAATACTTTTTGACAATACTGTGCCCAAATAGTTTTCAGAAAACAATCACAGTACATGACATTGGTTCCATGTAATATGTAATACATAATACGTAAGTCATGTCGGCTTTTGTACCAAAATTGAAGGAGTGCTGGTTCAATCACATGAGGGACATCCATGGCGTCCAAAGGAGCCAGTCAACTTGATAGAAATAGTAGCGCTGTGTGCCGGACTCTAAAGACTCAATGTCCCAGCAAAACACCTGTGTTGACCTGTTGCAGTCCACCCACATGACAGTGAATAACGGACAAGTGATGGCCATTTTTATAATGGCCAACACAAGTCTGTATAAAACCAATGAATATACAGTATATATAGGTCTACTCAAATGGCTCTATCTTTATCCGTCAAAACAAATATAGAGCATGGAAGTTTTTTTTTTTTAAGGCCATGAAAAATACAAGCCCATCTAAATAAAACACAAAAAAACCTGACATGTGGTTAGAGCCATATGCATTCATGGTTTTAAAAGCAGCCATGTGATCAAGGACCAACTCCTATTAGATCAGAACCTCCAAAGCAGATGTTAAAGGGGTTGTCCCATCACAAGGATCCTATCTATACTGCTAGTTTATGTGGATATAAGACTTTTCCTAAATACACTGCTTTATCAAAACTGCTTTGTTTGGCCGCTATCTTAATATATTCACTTCATTGTTTACACTCCGTTTCTATGGCCCTTGGAATTATCTGCTCATTTGTCAAGTGATGTAGCTGCCTGCTCTCGGGGGGGGGGGGGGGGGGGGTTGGGGCTGGGAGCAGCTCTGAGCTGTTTGTATCTTTTAAGTAGCGGAGCTTCTCAGATAGGGGAGGTGAGAGCTCCAGGATTTCTGAGCTCTTATCAGTCTGTTTAATTGAATTTGGCTGATAAGGGCTGAGATAGGGAGTCCATTACCTCTGTATGTAATGCAAACTGACTCAAATCCAGCTCTGCTACATCAGCTTCACACTGTGGTAATCCAGCCTGCAGGTTAGTGAACAAGAGTCATGGGAATACCCCTTTAATCTCAGTCTTTCTAGGGTTTTATTTTCTGATGACCTATTGTTAGGATAGACCATCAATAGATGATCGATGGGTGTTGACACCTGGGACCCAGATGCCACTGCTATTGCAGTGTATGTTGCAGGAAGTGGATGGCTTAGTATATTATATAGTGACCAACCCATTACAGCTCAGCTCCCACTCACTTCAATGGGACCAGAGCTGCAGTCATGCCGGACAGACTTTATATATGCACAGAGCCATCTGCTTTCAACTCTGCACACTGTATAGTAACGGCTCTGTAGCTGATCAGCATGGGACCAGGAGCCAGATATTGATTGTCCTATCTTACTGATGGGCCATAAAAAATAAATCCTGGAAAACTCCTTTAACCATTCCTACTTTAAGATAGGTCTGTTTCCTTCTCAATTGCATCCTGGTCTTGGCTTCCGTTCACAATAAGCAGCATTACATTCACATTCTGTCATTTCCAACATGATCTTGAGTATCCGGTGACTTTTTCTACTCATTATAATACATTTAATCTATTTCTATATATAAGTATTGCGGTTTTAATTAAATGTGTGCTTAACCTTGCAGCACAGCTAATTCCTGGCCTCTATGAAAGATTCACTGTGCATAAATCCAAGGTATAATTTACACACCGAGGTTATATAAAACATAGCGGAATCACTTTTTTCATTATCTGCAGCTTTTTTATTTAGCGCAGTCATAGCATACTGCCCCTTGCAGATTAAAGGGAAATTTTCACTATTCTTCTGTCGCCATCTATTTTTATAACCACTTTATACGCACTAAATTGTGGCCAATAAATACAGAAAAATTAGGATATAACAATATATTTCATACAGTAATGTACCGTAAGAAAGAAAAAACTTTGAGAATGAATATAATCTTTTGTACAGTATTCCCCTATTATATACTAACACATTAGGTCACTGCCTCCCATAAAATCAACATACTCACTTCTTGCTGCTGTGATCATTCCAAATTGTAAAGACCACCACTAAATAACTGAGGACATGCCATGCGGTCAGAAATCTTATTAGATTGCAGTACCCCTCCTTCACATCTGTATTGATATTCCGTTCGGGGGAGTCTGCATGGGGACCCCCCGCCCAAACGGAATACCAAATGCAATTGCAAGCACGGTGCAGTAAAAGCACACAGACACCATAGACTATAATGGGGTCCGTGTGCTTGCCGTGAGGTCTCCGCTGGGAGAAAACTCTACTTTCCTGTCCGCATGTTCAGTGCAGAGATCGCGCGGCAAGCACACGGACCCCAAACCCAGATGTGAATGAAGGGTCAGATATCAATAGTCCTTAAATTGGAGCACACAATTTGCAGTAGAAACGTTCTGCAGCAAGTCTATTGAAATATGCAAAGAAAACTGCAGCAGCAAATCCGCACCAACCCGTGCTTATTTATTACAGATTTTCCTGCAGAATACGCAAAAAAGGGGAAAACAATGATTTACAAATCCTTACATGCTGATGTACAATGCGACATTGCAAAATGTGAACAATTGAGTGATATTGTGGATTTTAACTACTTCATAGAGCTCAATACAGAAAATTTGCAGCCGCTCCATGGCAGATATGATATGGACTGAAAAATCTGCAGTGCAGGTCAATTTCTGCATGGTAATTTATCTTTTCTTGAGGATGACATTTATTAAATTTGTTTCATTTCTTTCCAGTAAGCAGAAGCAATAATCCTGTTTTGTGCCAGGTGTCCTGCAAATGGAATCACGATAGGACTGGGGCTTATGCACATATTGCATTAAATTGGGCGTCCATTACTGTTTTGGGAGTATCAGTGGAATAGGGTAGGGCTTAGCCAGGTCTCAGGAATTGAGATAGAAATATTAATAAATACACTCATTAACAGAAAAACAAAACACTGAGGTTGTTGGGATCAAATGAAACTTTGTATGTGTGAATGCGATGATGATATATGTAAGTGATATGTAAGTGATCACAGTATTAGAGCAACAGAAGTTTATTGGGGAAAACTGTTCAATTGAAAGTAGGCTCTAATACCCTGTTATGCTGCCTCTAGCTTGGGTAGAGGATCAGATATGGAGTCATGGACTCTAGATTTTAAGGACACGTTGATCCAGGGTTTTATACTGACTGCCAGATTGGAGTCGGGAAGGAATTTTTTCCCCTGAAATGGGGCACTTGGCATGAACCTCATGGTTTTTTTTTACCTTCCCCTTGATCAAGACTATAGGGGATTGTAGGGTTATAGGTTGGACTTGATGGACTGATGCCTTCATCCAACCTCATCTACTATGTAACTATATGGTTGGGCATGGAGGCATACATGTTCTATATGGTTAAACTGCGGCACATCTGATCAGAGATGCTGCAGCCGATCCTTATATCCTGCACACTTATAGGCCGCTGAAGCTAGCATCCCAGCTGGTCCCATAAATGCACAACTGGCAATAAGTCTGAAGACTGGGCAGGCTAGGAAGTGTGGTGAACTGGTGGACATTCCTGGGAAATGTTTTCTGTCTGTTGGGAGCGCATTATATTGTTGAAAAATGCCATGATAGGCAATACAAGCGCATAGCGTCACTCCACAACAAGGGCAGGATAGAAGTGCTCACCATGAGGCTTTCATATTGAGACTCTGTGGCTGGCAGTCAACGGCAGGACACGTAATGGACACTATGACACCAAATCTAATTCTGCTAAGTGCCAGGAAATTGCCAGGGCAGGGGAATGGGTGTGTGAAGATGGTGCCACCTGTGCCTGGATGGTAGACAAGGAAACGACTCTCTACTGGTGGTCTATCTAGGCCATCCGGAGCCTGTTTGCCATGTGCGCGTGCCTTAACGTAACCACTACTCCCATCACTTCTTAACAACTATACATAGATGGGGATCAATTTGTAGAGACAGTCATGCTACTTCTCTCCACCTACTGATCCGCCCTGTTAACTGGGCAAAATATATTTCAGTGCATTATATACACATCTAGCAGTCAACAATCTCTTACCAAAAGGTAAACTACCAAAAAGTAACCTCTAAGAGCCTTTTGTAGACATGGGCAACACTTTTTGTGCCAAGACTCAGTGTTTAATAAGAGCAAAACGATCATCATATACATATTTGATTGAGATATATCTGCATTCCTCTTGCAGAAATTCCGCATTTATGAGCGTGTTGTTTTTGTTTTGGTTTTTTTTTGCCAATAAGTGTATATAGGTATACCTTCATTTTACCAATTTATACATGAGGCAATACAAATAAGTCAAAGCCAGCTGAATCCACAGTTCTCTGTTGCGTAGGCTGACCAGCTAATGTGTATAGCGGCGTCCTATTTCTCCAGTGATGGCAGATATTAAAAGAAAGAAGGCTCGGGCATGTTAGAATACAACATGCCCAATCCTTTGTTCTAAAAGAAGATCATTTGTGTGTCTCAGAGCAACTTAATCTCTTCTCCCAAGCCTGACCAACTAGAGCGTGCACGTGTATGGGGCGGTCAGGAGAAAGAGTTGTGAGCCGAGAGCTGTATAAAGTATATCACCAGCCTCACTCTCCATAAACCCTTGTAAAGACTGTGATCCAATATCTAATGTTTACATAATGGCACCATGTCTACGAAGACTGGGCACCCTACTGGAGCCAAATGATCATTAAAACATCACCCAAATTAACACTCTTGGGGCGGGAAGGTTAAATGTACCAAAGCTGAAAATGGATTAATTGTGCCCTCTGTTCAGTGTAACAGTAACAAACCCTGTGACGGCGATGGCGTTGCGAGGGGGTTTTCATCATAAGTCGATAATTAGAAAGGCCTTGCTGTTGAGGGTGTTTTTTGAAGCATAAAGGAACTAATTAGCAGGATAGAAATCTTGTAAACAGCGCTACAATTAAATGGGAACAATGGAAATGTCTCAGACTTTTTTTGTTTATACAATGTGTTTATCCTGTAGTTTTCAATGGGTTTTTTTTTTTCCCTTTAAGCTCAAAGTCAGAACATGACAGCTGTCTCCATTTTCTGCAATGGCACTGTATGTCTATAAAGAGAAAATGCAATTATCAATCTACTTTAATTCCAAACTGCTAAAATGAGATTTCTACCGCTATATTACGCTTTACAATTTAAAATTAGCAGTGCATGGCTTTAATATTGGCATGGAAAACTCTGCAGAGCTTTACCATAAAATGCCCGTTTTACTGGGACAGGTGTGCTGCCGGGAATGAGCGCTACTTGTAATGCTTAACCCTTTAGTAAGCAGAACGGAGAAACAGAGGCTGTAGCATGCAAAAACTGATATATGCTACATGTGGACGATTTTATATTGTATCACAGCTAAATAGAAGGGCAGGTCTTGCAGTTATAGATACAAGGTAATACAAGGCAGAATTAGTGACTTGGCTCATGAAAGGAGATCTTTCATCACCTCTATTCTATCCCCTTCAACTCATTGCACCCTTCCATTGATCCTGGCACAGTTGAAATCTTTACTCTACCCACTACCATTTTCCAATCAATTCTGTTAGTTTCAGCACAACTATGCTATCTACTGTCAGGTGGGTGGTCCTAGGATTGAGCACAAAGACAGGGACTGCCCACTTGACAGTAGAAAGCATTATTGGGCTGAAACTAACAGCAATGACTGCTCAGGAATGGATGGCGCTAGAGAAAAAATTCCAACTCTGTTGGAATAAGGCGCCATTCACACGGGGCAAGAGGGGGCGGTTTTTGGTGCAGAATCCACGTCATAATCCGCCCTCTCACAATGGTGGTCTATGTGGACCGCTAGTGGCATGTTGTCACTAGCGGGAAGAAAGAAACGAGCTGCCCTGCGGTGTACGCCTCGCGACAGAACCCTCTGGACTAGGCCCATTCATTTGTGCCTAATCCAGAGCGGAAAGCCGCGATGGGATGCTGTGCACTGCACCGGCATCCCGTCGCGGCTGTTGCGACGGAATATGCACACACGTAATCACTTGTGAACTAGCCCTTAATAGCAGAGCAGCAGCTATTAAAGGATGTAAAGAGTTACAGTTGGCGGTGAAAGTCCCTCTAAGGCTAAGGTTCCACTGGACGTCCCGCAGCAATAAAGTGCTACGGGAAAAAAACGCTACGATAACGCATCGCGATTCTTCCCGCAGCGCTTTAAACAGAAAGTTGGCAGAGTTTTCCTCCATGCACTTTCTGCTGCAATTATATCTATGGGCATCCACTTTGCTTGTACTGTAAAACGCCGCGTTTTTTACCCGTGGCGTTTCCGCCGCGGGCAAAATCACAGCGTTTCCGTCCCGTGGAGCCTCGGCCTAATAGAACAGCTGAGGCTCTGTGCACACTGCTTAGGAACCCTACCTATACTGTATATGCTGGGAAAAACTTCTGATGTATTAAACGTGTCCATTTACTAGAGAGGGGTCGAACTAAAGCATAGGAGGCTGAGCTTTCCCATACAGTCGGCCATAACAAAAAAGAGCATATACTACACAGTGTACATGTTTTAACACTCTCTCGTACAGACGACGTACCCTATATAGCTGCATACATAGGGGCCTTCTGTTGAAAGGCTCTTTTACCTTTGGTTATTGGCTTCCACAAAGAAAATAAAACCTAGAGCCATATAGTATTTCCGCTCTCAACCATTTAGTCAGTAACATTACTAGAAAAGCTGTAATAGTCTCTCACTAACTGCCTGCTCCTAAGAGATGTCTCCAGGGAATAACTGCATATAACACCAAAGCTGGTTAAATACCTCTAATATTGTGTTACCTGTTAGATTGTCTAACCCTGTTTATCATATTTAGCAGCAGTTTCTATCTAAAATCTAACAGTTTGAGAAAACTGAAAAATAAAATACATACGGCTTAAACCACTTAGGAATAAAGTGTCCAAGCAATACCATGGCTCCTACGCGTTTCTCATCAATAAGCACATTGTTAGAAGGTCTATATTATGGTTGGAAGTTGCAATTAATAATATATAGGCGTTAAAGTATTATTTACTGTTTTCAGATGATTTGCATGGAGGTCCACAAAACGCATGTAGACGGTGCGGACACTAAGAGCCTCTCCTGAGCTTATTCCATCATGATGTTGGCCTGGGCATCCTGAAGGTGTTTGCACTTGTTCATTAGTCTATGACTTAATGGCTGTTCCTGTCTTTGAACATCAATCAACAGTGATATGCGAAAAAATTTCACAGCAATTGCCCTGCAGCGCCACCAATGGAGAACTGAAGTATTACTTTCTATTGAAATTTATAGACTGTGTGTATAACACATGGAAAAGCAGAGTCCTCCAGTGTGAGAGATGGCCTCTGTAGAGCAAAGCATCTATTTACAGGGGTTAGATAAGGGAGATTATTTTATTTCCTTTAATAGTGCATTCATTACATTGGATAAACATTCTTAAATGAAGGTCCTCCGGACTCTCAATAAATGGCTAGAGATGAGCGAACACTATTCGGAACAGCCATTTCGAATAGCACGCTCCCATAGAAATGAATGGAAACGGCCGGCACGCAGACTTTGTTGACGGCCGGTCGCTTAACCCCCCGCGTGCCGGCTACGTCCATTCATTTCTATGGGAGCGTGCTATTCGAAACGAATGTTCCGAATAGTGTTCACTCATCTCAATAAATAGCATTGTATAGTATAGTGGGGCGAGGAATTCCCTTCTGCTGCTCTTCTCTCTGTGATGTCATCAATTGTGCTCATGTTACTTTAACACAGAGTATAGTGGAGTCTGTCACGTGGCCAAGAGTCGGACATGCAGGACTTTGTGTCCGTGCAAAAAAATGGTTTCATTGCGGAGAGGCTGCATACGGACACCAACGATTTGCTTTAGAAACCCATGGAAATGAATGCATTTTTTAAACTGACCTCCGGCAAGCCATCCTCAAGCGGTTTTTCCTGCCATTTCAATGGAATCATGGCGGGCAGACAGCGGTGCAAGTGTGAACACCCCCTCACAATATACTGTCCATCGGTTCCATTTTGCAAAAAAGGGTTTCCCATCTCAGGATTTCCGCTGTAATCTTGTCTCCTCTCTCCACCACTTCCTAGTTTTCAACTCATTCCAGCACAGCGCTCGTACCTTTTGTAAGGTCACAGTTATCTCTGGATTTACACACACAGATAACAGAAAGACTGCTCAGGAAACTTTACTAGCCCTTATCGGGGCACAAAAACTGATAGCAGTATACAGAGAGAGGGAGAAAAGAGGATATGCAAGGCCAGGAATATGGATGGAGTCATGAGGTCAAGTCTGATTATGATCCTTGAGTTGGGAATACCGCTTTGAAGGTGTTGTCCATGACTATGATACTGGTCACCTTCCTTTAGGAAACATCATCAATATCAGGTTGCAGGGGGTCGGACACCTGGAACACCCATATATAAGCTAAATGAAGGGTCTGCAAGCATTTGGCCAACTGCTGTGACATCTTCACTGCTTACCAAGCACCACGCCTTACATTGTATTGTGTCTATGCTTGGGACTGCATCATTTGAATGAGAATAAACTCTCTGACCAATGGATGTGAAGAGGAGGTAAAGCTCCTCAAACCGCTTCAAACAGGTTTTTGGTGGTGGTTCTTGTTGTCAGACATTTCTGTTCTATTATAGATAGTCCATCCTAAGGACAGGTTGACAAGATCATAGCCCCAGAAAATCTCTTTAGGCTAAGCCCCACGTAGTGAGCTACAGCCAAATAGTGCTATGGGGAAGAACGGTGGCGGAAACGCATCACAGTATTTTCCACAGCGCTTTATACACAATGTTTTCCCACTGTGGACATTCTGCTTCTATTGTACCTATACAAAAAAACACCAGCATCCCCGTGGGTATAAGTGACATGCTGTGATCTACAAAAATGCAACGGTTTTTGAAATCACAGCATGTCCGCTGCGGATATTTTTCTGCAATGTGTGGATGAGATTAGCTAGAATCCCATCGACTTTGCAGGTACTGTAAAATGCCGCAAAATTGCGGTGTTTATGCTACATGGGGCCCTGGCCTTAATGTCATTAATACAACATTCTGTACTGACTCATGGTATAACAGATTCTACTACGGGTTGAAATTCTATCTATGCCTGTGCCAAATTTACCAACCTGAACACTATGTGGTGAGACTGACTAGCTAGTGTCCTGTACTAGAATCTCTATGGGACAGAATTTGACAGGGATGCAGAGTCCTAGCATCATAGATTGTTTCAGTCAGTCTCCCTGCATAGTGTCTAGGCCCATAAATGCAGTATCGTTAGGCCGGGTTCACATGGGATATTTTGGTCCGGAATTTGACAAGGAGGCCGCCTCAGATCCGGTCCAAAAAACGGTAGCCATGACTGGATGCCGGTGCAGTCGCGGAACTCCGCTCCGGATTAGGCCCAAATGAATGGGCCTAGTCGAGAGGGAGTGTCTTCAGGCTGACGTCACGAGGCGAATCCACCTGGAGCATGTCGTTTCTTTTTTCCGGGAGCCGGAACTGACCACTCCCGGAAAAAAGACCTGAGAGGCTCCCATTGACTTCAATAATTTCAATGGGAGCCGTTTTTACGGTCAGGATTTTGAGGCCTCAAAATCCTGACCAAAAAACTCGGAGTGAACTGCATTTTCTCCAGTTTATGTCTACTGAAAAAGGAAAAAAACTTAAGATAAAAATTCTCTTACACACAGCTTACATGAACAAAAAAAAAGAAAAAAGTTTTGCCATTTGAGTAAAACGACAGGCGATACATTGACAACCCCGCTGTTGATGATGATACATACAACTGTTCATGACATGAAAACAGAATAATCTAGCATATGTAGAAGAGCGTCGACTGAATGACAGTCCCTGTCTGGAAGAATAATGAAAAGGTGAAGGTAATCTTGTTATGTCAATTGAAAAAATAATGCAACAGTATACACTAAGACGTAGGAAGCCAGAGGATGATTATATATGATTACACAGTTATGTGCGGTGATATAATTTGCATTTTCCTTGGCAGGTAATATTTTCTGCGCTCAAGGTTTGTCTAACAAGGTAAGATTTATCGCTTAAGCCAAGATAATTGGCCCTGACCGATTTAACAACTTAAATACACATGTCAAAATATTCAACCTATCCCGCACTCAGCACTATTAGTGCAGGTGGAATTCGGGCTTTTCCAAGCCTTCATTACCAAATTCCTACAAAATGAATGGATTACTGGGGTAGCACGTTTGAGAATATAGGAGATTAAGTGCAGGAAATGAACAGCTTGATTGTCTGCCGTACGAATGTGACAATTCAGGCTTTTATGCCATTTAGTACACAGACATTGGTATTCAATAGCATCTTATTCACATAGAGCTTCCTTGAAATGCTGGAGCCCATGGGACATCCTAAGATATCTGACTTATTAATGGCTCACAAACGCACACAGAATCCATTCATACATAGAAAAATGGGGCTTGTTCAGAAGCAACTGTACATATTAGGTCAAGGGAGGGCTCGGAAAGTGGTCAGCAAAATGGTGAGGGCTAAGATGGGGGTTCCGCTATCTAGAAGGACAACTTTTTGGCACGATGCTAAGGAGACTAGATGGTCAGGAGGCATTGTGAACAACAACAAAAAAGTTTTGTAGGGAACATGTTAAAAAAAAAAAAAGTCAGGAAGAAAAACACTTGAAAAATTAAAAAATAAAAGACAAAAATGATCCATCTTTGCTCCTGAGACTGATGTTAGAAATTCAGGACTCAAATGCCTAAATAAAGTCAGGGCTTAGATACATAGTTAGGTAGCATATATTATGGGTTTATTATATTTCTGTGTTTTTGGTTGGCCAACTTTTTGATTTTCACAGCTTTAGGCCAGTTTCACACGGCCGAGTTTGGATAGGGAATCTCGGTCCATGATTGGGCCTGAGCTTGGTCTCGACTGAGCTGGACTCATGATGTTAGATCAGTTGAGTTGAGCTGCATTCAGGCCAATAGACTTAGTTTCCCAACCCAAACTCAGCCTGAAACGGGACACTTAAAATACTGTATTTTTTTACCACTCATTGAAGGATTCTGATCCAAAAACTGATTAATTTTTTGTAGCCATGGTTAGGAAGATAAGGCTTATAAAATAATAAAGGGATTAGATCAACAGAAACATTTACAAATGATCAACTATGGTCGCTGGGGTTTCAACCACTGCAAAAGCCCCCAGATCAGTTCCATGTGCCCCACTGAAATACTGCGATGGTCACCTATACTCACACATTGGTTTATTTTAAATCTATGGGATGTATAAGGATGGCTGTGCACTGTATTCAGCTGTCTCCAATATTCAGTTTAGTTCCCCTAAAATGGGGGGACACTTGGCTCCCATTCTTGTGAACATTGGGGTCCTAGTAATTTGGCCCTCAGAGACCAAACAAAAGATATGGACAGTAGTTGTCCTGATAGGACAATCCCTTTATTTGCAAGTAATGTCAGCATGTCCATGTTAACCACTTCAGTACCGGGCCAATTTGTGGTCCAGGACCAGACACATTTTAGGTTTATTTTTTATGTGCAGTTTAGAGGGCTGTAACATTTTCTCATACGTCTCAGTCAACTAATTTTGCGTCTTTTTTCGGAGACACATAGGGCTTCATATTTATGTTGGTTTTATTTTCGAATGTGTTTTAATTTTTTTTTATATCTGGGAAAATATAAACAAAATAGGAGGGAAATTGTGTCTGGTTTTCACTTTTCTTTTTTTTTTTTTAAATTTAATAACACAAAGTGTTACTGAAAAACTTTCTAAAATAGTTTTTCCTCTCTATTATGGTAATTTTTATTTTGTATGGTATTGTCAGGGGTGGTACTATAACCTTTAATAACAGCATTTTATTGGCGTATTATTTTACTTATTTTTTTTTTAAATTATTTTATTTAATTTTTTTAAAAAAACTTTTTTTTTATTAATGTTTTTATATTTTATTTTTCAGATGGTGTCCCCATAAGGTCATAAGAAACCTTTAGGGACATCTGATCACTTTTTTCTTTGTTAGGGAGGCTGATTTCCCCTATAACTGGAGCTGGTAGATTTAGCCCCAGTTGCAGGAGGAAAACAGCCTCCTGCACGCTGTATACACAGTATACAGAGCTGATCTGGGTCCTGTAGGACCTAGCAGCTCTTGTAAGACACTGACACCGGTGGATCACGTGACCGCCGGGTCAGAGGGCGACCCATCATGGCAGCGCCCATAGCCGTGTATACAGCGCTCAAGAAGGCAGGGAAGGGAATAAACCATCCCTGTCTTCTCTCTGAGAGCTCCGGCTGAAGTTACAGCCAGCTCCCAGTATCAGCAACTGCACGATCTCCGTGCAGCTGCTGTGTTCTAACAGGACGTACCGACACGTCCTGTCAGAACAAGGCAACCACTTCCTGGACATATAGTCTATGGGCGGTCTGGAATTGGTTAATATCCATGTGATAGGTTTTATTTTTTAGAGAATATTATTTTTACATAAGATGCTGTATTATACAATGTGAGTTCCACCATAGATTCCTTTCACAAGATTTATTTCAATGATAAAGCTTCCACAGTTACTGTGGTCTCCATGTCTTGAGTCATCCGTAGATGACATTCACTTTACCATATCTGAACAATAACCCTGTAACACATGTAAAAATATGGATAGATTTTCTGTAAAGAGCGTGCTTTCTATTCGCACTTAGTGATTTTCATTGAAAATACTGTATCAACGTAAATAATAAAATACTCAAAGCAACACAATGCTCAAAATCAATAGCTAAACAATTACGAATGTCAAGGGCTATTTTTATTAGCAAACATGAGGCCCTGGATGGCAGTGATCCGACGGTATTTATATGCATGGTGCGTACTTTACCACTCGGAAACAGGTGAATCGCTCCTCTGTACATAGTCTATTTTCATCAAAAAAGCAGAATAACACACATTTTACTTATTCTCTACAAGTAAAATTAAATTTTGGGTCAAAATTGGGGCAACATTGAGGTCGCAATGTAACTGCCTTAACTTGTATTAGTGCAGGAGTCACTGGACAGGATGGTGATCTATGGGGTTGTGGCCAAAGATTACCATGTAGCCCCAGCCTAAGGCTAAGGCCCATGTAGTGATAAGCAATAAAAAAAAATGTGGCGGAAACGTATTGCTTATTTTCTGCAGCGTTTTTCACAAAAAATCCATAGAGTTTTCCTCCGTGGACTTTCCTCCCCTATTATACCTATACGGAAAACGCCATAACGATTTACAAAAATACATGCCGATTTCCCGCTGCAGATTTTCTTCTGCAATGTCTGGATGGAGTAGCATGTTAGATTAGCTGCAAAGTGGATGGGATTCTGGCTGTGTTTTCGCAACGTGGGGCCCCGTCCTAAAGGTGTTTTTTCCAAAGATATTCATAAATGTAGACAAAAGATTAATGCCGTGATAAAATAAAAACTACAGTACTCACTCATTGAACCCCCTTCTCCCCCAGTCCCAGGGTAAGTTCACGCAGGGTTTTTGGAGGCCACCTCAGGTTCTGGCTCAAAATATGGGTTACTTGCGACTGGATGCCGGTTCACCGGCATCCAGTCGAGCACTCTGCTTCGGATTAGGCCCAAATGAATGGGCATAGTCGGGATGGAGTGCCTTCAAGTGCATGTCACAAGGCGACTCCGCCTGAAAGAATGAGCATGTCGCTTCTTTTTTCCAGGGGCCGGAACAAACGGCTCCCGGAAAAAGGAACCGACTGGCTCCCATTTGAACCGTCTTTTTGGTAAGGATTTTGAGGTGGATACGGCCTGAAAATCCTGACCCAAAAACCCTGTGTGAACTTACCCTTAGCGTATCAGCTCCAGCGTTCACCACTACTCCTTATTAAATTGGCACATTAATTTACCAATATGGCTGCTGTAATCATTGACAGTCTTCAGTGGTCATGTGGGTATGACATCACTGCTGGGGCCAAGAGAACAAAGACCACCAGGGAGCACCAGAGCAACTGTAGTGGAGTAGCAGGGGATTAAATGGGCAGGGCATTGCTTTTTTAGTAATTTTGAGTCTCTGCCATTAACCAAACTCTTTTTTAATGTTAAAAAATATTTTTAAGATTTGCTTCTGACATTGTCTGAGATTAAAAGACAAATCAGATCTCCAAATTTATTAGACAAATTGATCAAACAGGTGGCTTGTTCAACCTACTACTAGCCAACATCTCCAAATGTTAACATTGTATGCAAAAAATTTGGAATTTATGCGTATTTTAAGCAATGTCCCTTCTTCAGTACAAAATGAAAATTACTGTCTTAAGTGCAATCTTAAGATGAAATCAAAAGAAAAAAAAAGTCCGGAACGAAGAATTTTTTAGACAAGAAACATGACCATTTTACATTAAGTAATCGCCCTAAATTAACAGACAAGACATTGACGGGAATCAGTAGAACTGTCCACGTTGTACATTTACAGTCAAGCCCAGAACCCTGCAGAGAACAGAGAGACTGTACAAGAGTGAGGGCAGGCCAACGTCTCAACATGTTAAAAGCTCTTGAAGCAGCAAATTTCGACATATTTTGTGACCTCTCGATTATTCATTTGCAACTACTAACTAAACAACATTTTTTTTAACTTTATTTAAATTTTTTTCATAAGAATTGGTTATGGTAACCACCATCATCACAAGATTGCTGGGGGCTCCACTGATGGCTTGCGTTCCATCCATTCCTCTCTGCCAGAATATCCATGGCGAACAGGAGTTGTATGGAAGAGCATGCCCTCTTCTTTTTCATTCCGCAGATAGCGCCAAACCTTTCACATGTCCCATAGAATTGCATGGGATAGAATAGCCGATGCTCTACTTATCATAAATACGTTTTTATACTGACTCCCAGATTGCAGTCGGAAGGATTTTTTTCCCCTGAAATGGGGGAATTGGCAAAAGCCTCATAGGGTTTTTTGCCTTCCTCTGGATCAACACTGTAGGAGACTGTAGGGATAATATTTCTCCTTGAGGAGAGAGGCCTTTTACAGGCGTACGGAGTCTTACTAATCCATTTTTGCTCCGCTGGGGATTGTGGGAAGAATATGCAAATCTGTTTTCCAAGATGTAAATAGGAAAACAGAAACAGCGCTGTCCACAGCTGGGATTCTGTTCCTTTTGGAATACAATAAATTGGTTTGGCACATCCTTGCATCATACAATAGACTTGAAAAAGCCATGCATGATGTTTAATAGGGCTATCCCTATAGGGCAGCAAACAGAGGCACTGTTTTCCTATTTACATCTTGGAAAACAGATTTGCATATCCTTGCACAATCCCCAGGGGCGCAAAAATGGCTTAGTATGACTCCAGATTGTGGGGATAACGTCTATCCTTAGGGAGAGACCACCTTCTCAGGTGTGTGGAGACTTATACAGGCATAGTTGCTCCACTGCAAGGGAACATGGGAAGAATATGCAAATCTGTCTCCCAAGATGTAAACAGGGAGACAGTGCCTCTGTTATGCTGCCCTCTATAGCAAGCACCCTGAACAACATGCCCGACGCTATCCCCACAATATGGTCTCTCAGCCTCTCACTTAAACCAAATCAATTCTCTCTAAGCTGCGCTGATAAAGTCCAAAGAGACAGAAACGGTGCCGTCCGTAGCCGAGAAATTGATTTGGTTATAACCTCGTATCATGCAGTGAAGACTTCTGGGAAGTCGGGCATGTCATTCAGGGTGCTTGCTATAGAAGGCAGCATAACAGAGGCACTGTCTCCCTGTTTACATCTTGGGAGACAGATTTGCATATTCTTAGTAAGACTCTGTACATCTTTAAAAGGGCTCTCTCCTCAAGGAGAAATATTATCCCCATAACCTGGTTCAGAAGTCAAACCAGTTTTCCCTACGCTGTGCTGAAGAGATCCAACCAGATCGAAACAGCGCTGTCCACAGCTGGGATTCTGTTCCTTTTGGAATAGAATAAATTGGTTTGGCATATCCTCTCATCATAGCAATAGACTTGAAAAAGCCATGCATGATGTTT
The DNA here is from genome assembly GCF_031893055.1 of Leptodactylus fuscus. Lineage (NCBI taxonomy): Eukaryota > Metazoa > Chordata > Amphibia > Anura > Leptodactylidae > Leptodactylus > Leptodactylus fuscus. Next base: position 32,654,533 of record NC_134267.1, on the reverse strand, counting down.
AAGAGGGCTACCCCTAGTGGGCAGCAAACAGGGAGACTGTAGGATAATAGGTTGAACTTGATGGACTCATCCAACCTCATCTACTATGTAACTATGTCTTGAAGTGGTGCAACAAAGGACTTTGGAACCCCATACTATAGATCAGTGAGATCAGTGCTGGAGTCTATAAATCTTACTTTTAAGTCAAGATACTGTGTAGTTATTGAAGTTGTGTTTTTTTTCTTTTTTACTTTTATCCCTAACTCTGCATTTTTTTTTTCAGTGTATGATTACAAAACCTTGTTTTCCCCTCCATATGAAAGTGTCGGTATCACTAGAAGTAAAAATATGTTCTCATTGTGAAGTTTGAAGGAGAATACTGTAAGATAATGTTGGAGAGAAATATTTCTTCCATTAACCCCTTGACCCTTTCACTTAATGGCTTTTTGTTCTGAACGGATCAACAAACAGGACTCTATCTGAGTTCCCAAACCAGACGTAACCCTAGGAGTAAGGTCTTTGCAATTACATGAAAAAGTTTCCTACTACCAGAGCTGTGATATCCAATACATTTAATCTAACAGCCAGTCGGTCTGCACACTACCTCTGATGGATTTTGCTGAAATTCCTTTGGTGCTCCTCGGCCCTGGAATGGCAAGTATTAGTATATTCTCTCGAGTCCCCCGAAAAAGGCAGCAGGCATTATTTGAGGAGCTAGAAGGTGTTTCACGTTTCATGTTATGCAATGTAATTCGGCATTAAAATCATTTCTGAGATAAATATCTGGTGTTTGTTCCCATGCAGGGCTATACTATACGACTCGCAACGCTTGAGGTCACTGTTAAGCCTTCTGTTTAGGAGGAATCCACATAAATATCTATACTGAAGTCTATTAGGACGCCGTTGGAAAAGTTACTTGCTATGGGTATAGGTTTAGGAAATAATAGAAACATGCTGGAATTTAGAGGAAGGATTTCTGCTTATTAAGGAAACACCAAGGCCAAGCTGAAATCTTGTCTTACGTCTACTGCGGGGTCTGAGGAGGTCGGTGAATGATTCATAGATTGAAAGAACACCAAAAATAGAAGTTACGCCCCTCAGGCCTCAGCTTAAGAAAATCAAAAGAGACTTGGTCTTTAGAGACTACATGAAGGGTTGTTTTTTTTTAATAATCCTTTATGGCACTGACATAGTTGTTGCACCTCATTTATAGCACAGCGTAGCACTATCTTCGACCGCTATATAACTTGTACCTGGAATTTCAGCAGTTTTTGCCTTTGGAACCTCTATTTCTGATTCTCTTTTTATCTTTGGGCTCGTGGGTGGACAGTGGATGTTGTGTTGTCTGCCATAGACAGCAGGTGGTGAGGACAGGAGATTCTGATCCCTAACTCTCTTGGAAGCAGTAGCAGCAGCACCATATAGGAGGATATAGAGAAGTACTGAACAGTATTTATTATGAATAAACTAAATTGGGTGAAATTGGGGGGAAAAAAACCTTTATTATTAGCTGCAGTGCTCACCTATGTCTATGATCCTCTCTCACTGGGATCCTTCTCCCTCCCCATAGACCATCACTAGAGGTGGTGATATGATACGTCAGTGAGCCAACAGTCCATCTTGGGAGACTAAGATGGATTTGAGAGTGAACAAATTTTTTTGGTTAGGAAGGAAGAGAGCCTGAAAGATGTAGAAAAAAAGTATTTTTTTCTGGGACACAATATACTGTATTATAAAGGTTTTTTTTATATATATATTGTCTTGTACTGTCTTATATATTGTCTTGTACGGAATATGTTGGCGCTATATAAATACAATTATTATTATTATTATTATTATTATTATTATTATTATTATTGTACTGTTTATTGATGCTGTTTGTTTCAAAGTTATTGAGAAGTCAAGTAAAATTCTGAAAAAGAAAAATTTTTTAATCCTTACCCTATAATTAAAAGGAGTCTACCACATGCTCAAAATTTATTCAACTGTTACCACCATGCTACAGAGCACATTACAGTGATATACAATATACCTCTGTTATGTATGTCAATTTTGTACAAAAACAACTATTAAGTCTTACGCAAGTGAAGCAACTGGTGCACTCAGCGTCCTGGAGCACTGCTCTTGCCACTCAGACCCCTACCATCTCCTGTGTGCAGCAACCACTGCTGTGAGAGTTCCCCCCCCCTCTCCCACTGTTGTGACATCACCCACCCCTACTTGAGCAAGCAAAAGCAGAACTTCAGGAACTGAGGGCCCGTCCCCTGCAACAACTGCTTCATTTGCTTCACTTCAAAGTAATGTTTTTGCAAATCTACAAGTGACATACATAACAGGGGTATGCTGCTTATGCCTGTAATGTACTCTATAACATGGTGGTGGCAGTTGCATATGCTCGGGGAGGTGGCAGACTGCTTTTAAAGGGATTAAATCATTAAAAATGATTTTTTTTCTCCCTAACACGTAGGAATAGCCTTAAGAAAGGTTATTCTTCTCCATGCCGCTGTTCCGTAGATATCCCGGTTTTCATCGGTATGCAAATGAGTTTTTTTGCAGCACTGGGGAGAAAACTCTTCAGCGATGGCCTCTTCTTCCACTGGAACGACCTCTCCATGACGTCTTCTTCCGATGCCTTCTTCTGGATTTAAATGGCACGCATGCACAGTCAGCTCTGCCATCGGGCAGAGCCAATTCTTACACGTCTGCAGCCATTTTCTTGTGGCCGCTCACACAGTACACTCGTGTAAGCGGCCACAAGAAAATGGCCGCTGGTATGTACAGTCGGCTCTGCCCGATGGCAGAGCCAACTGCGTATGCGTGCCATTTAAAGCCAGAAGAAGGCATCGGAAGTAGACATCGTGGAGAGGGCATTCCAGTGGAAGAAGAGGCTATCGCTGGAGAGTTCTCTCGCAGCATTGGTGACGCCCCCAGTGCTGCGAGAAAACTCATTTGCATACTGAAGAAAACCAGGATATCTACAGAACGGCGGCGTGGAGAAGACATCTAAAGGTAGGATAAGAATAGCCTTTCTTAAGGCTATTCCAACATGTTCGGGAGAAAAATTCAGTTTTAATGATTGAATCCCTTTAATGTTACCGGTACCCAATTATAACCAGAGCTCCTTTTTTTTTCCAGCAATCAAAATGGCTCTTCCTTAGAGTGCTACAAATGTATCTGGTTTCTAGAAAAAAAAATATGATAAATTCAAACAAGTCTCTAGTAATATTACCGACATTATCATTCTGAATGCATAAATAAACATGTATAAATGGTAAGATAAAAATAAGTGAGAATAACACATAGATTTTCTGTTTCATGGTATAACCTCCTACGGATACATACATATGCAACATACACAGAATCATTCCTCTCCACATGCATTTCATCTCATGTTTCCTCTAAAATGCAAAGTACATGTAGAGTGCAAAAGAACAGGTGTTAGTAATTACAACAGAATATACAGACATCTCCATCAATATTATTTCTAGATTTTTACCCTCTCAACAGAGAAAATTTATTGTAGTGATCCAACTGTAAGAGGTCAACATGATGTGGAAGACGTGATCAAGAGGCACGAAACGTACAGAATGTATTTTCATGGGTTTACAGTATCATGACATATCGATTTACATTGCACATACATATTCGATAACTGACATTTGGCCGGCAACTTTCAGTCCTAACCTCCATAAACATGAGTGTTCGGCTAATTGTAATGTGTAATTGGAAGTGTAATGCGTTCTCGATGGAGATAGGGGAGAAAGTTGTTGTCAGACACCTCCGTCTTATCTGCCCAAGAGCAATACAGTTGGGTGCTTTGAAATCCAACATGCCCAATCCTTCTTCCCCCTGACATGTTTCAAGGAACGAGGAAGAAAACCAGACCTGGTGCTAACCCTTGTGATCAAAGAACTTGGACAACTCAAGATGTTACTTTCAGGAAGATGTTTTTATTGACAGAATAGAATAGAAAGTGACATGCTTTGGGGTTAAAAAAAAAAAAGTGTCCTGAGGCAGAGAGAAGAGTTTTTATTTAATTAACAAATTGTTTTGTACCCTAAAATTAACTTTTTTTAATTTTTTTTTTTAAATTTGGACTAAATAAAATCATCTTACTGAAAATAACGCCCGGAGACATTCAGATTCTTTGATCAAAGATAGTTAACACCAGGTCTTTTTTTTTTCTGTAGATTGTGAGCCCCATGTAGGGATCACAATGTACATTTTTCCCTATCAGTATGTTTTTATAGAATGGGAAGAAATCCATGCAAACACATGGAGAACATACATACTCCTAGCAGATGTTGTTCCTGGCAGGATTCGAACCAAGGACTCCAGTGCTAACCACTCAGCCACCGTGTTGCGCTAACACCAGGTCTTTTTGGTTGACTTCTCTTCCAGCTGTTCTATGGACCTTCCGATTAAGGTTAGATGGCCTACTGCCAAAATGGTAGCACCCTGGTTGATCCACTGCCAAGGTATTAGCGCTCAAGTTACTGGAAATGCATTTATCTCTCATACAACTATAGAAAGTGAGCAAAGGTTCATCTGGTCTACGTTTTTGACCTGAGAACATCACCTAAATACTAAGTACTGTCCTATGCGGTGTTCTCCGTTAGTGTTTTTGTCCATTCTCCTCACATATGCCACTGGTGGCAAGTCAAGAGGCCCCTATAAACATCAGAAGGTGAGATGGTTACGGCAAAATCTATGGGTTCAACTGATACATATATATATATATATATATATATATATATATATATATATATATATATATATATATATATGTATTAATGATCTTCATTAGCAAAAGATAGATAAAAACTACCGATCACTTTATAAATACCTATGTACAGCCATATTCCTAGATACAAGGTTTAGAACAGATCGGGTTCCTTGCGTCACCGAAGAGACACTTTGATAAACAATAATTGTCCGTTTTGTGTATTTCACATAAAAGATTCATGAACACCTGACACCTTGGCATCATCGTGGATACCAGCGCCAAGCAGTGAGTGATAGGCTATCTAAAGAGCTGCGAGTCTATGAGATGAATGACACTTCCTGCTACGTAGCTTCCCATTTCACAATCAATACGGCCTACCAGGAGCAGGCTATTGATTGAGATGTTCTCACTTGGGGATCCATTTATCACCTTACAAGACAATAATAAAACAAAGGCTAAAGCTAACACTAAGTAGCGGATCTGTAACCTGATGATAGCAAGACATGTTAATACTACCCAGAGGATTGAGCTACAACTGATTAATATGTCAGTGTGTAAGCAACAGAGAGTCAAGGATCAACTGGGGAAAAATCTCTCTAAATCTATAGCCAGAACGATAAACAGACAGACAGAATGGGTGACAAGTTCTTGGTAAATCTCCATAAAAATTAGCATCAACCTGTGCAGTTCCACTGTTAAAATAACTTAGTTTGGTTTCAGGAGGATTTACTACATTGATAACCTATCCTTAGGATAGATCATCTATATCAGATGGGTGGGGGCAGCGCCACACCTCCCATGAGGCGACCTGAAGCGAGCGCTTCAGTTGGCGCTATGCCAGGGCCTCAGGGAGGGCGGCATTTTTGGTTACCTAAGCCAGACCAGGACAAGCTGTCCTGGACTGGCTTAGCACCGAGCAGTGGTTTGGGGAGGCCACTGAAGTAGCGCTGCTCCAGCAGCCTCCCCTCACGCTCAGGCAGAGAGCAGGTCGTCTCCGTGCCTGCTCTCTGCCGGCGAACGGCGCTAAGCCCCACCCCCTGCACTTCACCACGCCCCCAGCTCAGTCACGCCCCTCCGCTCCGACCCCCTCCTCCCGGCGGGGCGGCTTTCTGTAGTTCGCCTTGGGCGGCGAAAGGGGCAGGTTCGCCCCTGGGTGGGGGTCCAACATCCAGCAACCCTACCAATGAGCTGTTGGAAGGGGCTGCAGTGTTCAGACCAATCCTGTAGATTCTTCACACGTTGCAGCTCAATCCAAATTATTTTACTGGGTCTTTGATGCAGCATGGCTAAGGAAGCAATGAACGTGACTTCACTGGCCTTAGAAGAACCTCTAAAAACAGCAGATCAGCAGGGTGCAGAACGGGATAGCAGAACTCAACTGAGTGGCAGAGCTGCCAGGTGACGACCCACACAGATCTGATACTGGCCACCTATACTAACTCCTACAAGCTTCCACAACATATCTCAGATTGAACTCTGTTATAATCTTTAGACCTAACTAGAGCAGAAGATGGCATGTATGTAACCCAGGATCCATACAGTATATGAGTATAGAAGTTATTCAGTTTCACTGCAATACATCAAAGGTTTCCTTAAAAAGAATTTTTAAGACTGCAATGTGAGTATAAACAACACCGAACATCACATGACAAACCAAAAGCGGCAATTTATTTATTTATTGTTACCCGCAGACAAACATAGTCTTTGAGATTGTGTCCTGTGGAGATTCATATTACTACTTTTACATCTCAAGAAAAGGAACACAGAGGGGGGGACAAAGTTGTGTGTTTAATAATAATAAAAAAAATTACACCAAAGGAAAGAATTGAATATTCAGCCAAGATGTGTTGGTCACAAAGCCGTGATGTTTTGTAAAAGGTGGTTTGATTATATATATATATATATATATATATATATATATATATATATATATATATATATATATATATATATATAGTGTGGGGAAGGTAGTTCGGTAGCAGCAATGGTGCAGACCCAACCAGTCAGAGACAGGGACACAAAATCTGGTGCAAACAGCTTTAATTGGAAATACAGCAAAATAAATAAACCTTCAGTTCAGGTACAGAATAAGTTAAATAAAATACAGATTTAACTTCAGGCAAAAAACATCAAACAAAACCCTGCTCGTCCGAGCACTAAGCAGTTAAAAAAAAAAAAAAAAAAAAAAAAAAAAAACACTATACGTGTGGCTTTCTACGAACTACATGAACAAACAAAATAGCACAGTACAGTCTCACCAAACTCTCAGTAATTCAGGACAGACTCAGGTGTCTCCTCTCACTCCCTGGATCTGCCCTATAGTGCAGGCTCTATATATATATATTTGCAAAAGAGGATTGATCTTAGAGCGCCAGGCGTCCAGACCAGCCTCCTTAAATAGGGAAGGGCGGTCCAAAGTAAACAGCCCAGCTCCCCTGTACATTAGCCGACACCCTAGTCAGTCAGACAGCCGGCCACGCCCAGCTCCTGCAAGGAAAGTTAACCCTTGCAAATAGGACAGAATCAGCGGAATAGGCTGCAGCCCTAATACCATGACCGCACCTGCCGCACAGTCCTAGCTCCCACTCCTATTGTTTGATATGCTAATTTCTTTGGCACATTGTAATGTCATATACTGTCTGTTCATGTGTCCTCTGATTTGTAAAGTGAGCAGAATATGTATATATAAACTTTTTATTATTATTATTCGGCCAGCTCCCTAGGTTGTAGGGAAGACTCCCTGCCCATTGGGGTTGGAGGTGCATGTGACTTTACAGGTAACCTATCCTCTTCTGGAGCATAGTGTGTTGCTACAGAAAAGGCTGAGATGTAACAGTCACATGCTCCTCCAGTCAATGCTATGTACTACGTAATGTACTAGTAAAGATCAGTGGCGTAACTAAAGTCTTGTGTGCCCCAATGTGATCTTTTTCCAGGGCCCGCTACTTCATCCCTACAGCAAATTCTGGATAGTGATGATTATGTGACCTGAGGAGTTTAATCCACCTTAGTGTGGTCAGGGTAATCTGTGAGTCTCCTTGGCTTATGGGCCAGATGGAAGCTGCAATCTCAACACTGATGCCAGTACTTATGGCCCCCCTAAGGCTCCTGAGCCCCGATGCAACTGCACCCTCTGCACCCTCTCAAGTTACATTCCTGATAAAGATAATGGCACATAGTAAGAGGCAGCTACAATTCATCTATATACACATCAGTCTAAAGTTTCCAGAGGTGGTGGGGGTAATGGAAGATTCTTACTACAAGGGCTGTTCTGCCATGTAACTTGTTAAAAACACTTAGTCCATGCCAACCCTTGTACACTTGGCTCCAGCAATTATGACTCAACACGGACATCTGATCACTGCAACCAACCAGAAACTTCAGAGATGTTGACAGGTCATCAGTACAGCCACTAAATGGTTGGGGCCATCACATGTTCATGTAGGGTGGTCCTACGTGGAGGCCAGGAGATCGGGAGAAACCAGGAAACCTCAGAACTGGAGAAACATGGGATCTGTTAAGTGGGTATTATTTTTTTTTTTTAACATTGACATGGCTGGACAAACCCTTTAACAGTGATAAAAACTATATATTTCTTACAGAATTGTTCTATTATTATATGCCATTTTGCTTTACGTTGTCAACTTATTCCTTTTAACTAGAAGAAAAGCTCTAAAACCAGTATCTAAAACAGTCTGACACATAGAAGCTTTTCTCCTAGGTTAGTAGTGTAATCCACACGCTGACATAGAGATCTATTCCGATCGGTGTTCACTTAATAAAGTGCACTCTGTCAAAACAGTAAATGAAGAGAAATGAAAAAATAAGCATGTCTACAAAAACTTGAGAACAAAATAAGTCTTGACATATTACTGTAATACCATCCGAGGGCATAGAAATGGAATTCACTATTTTGTTATTAAATTCTGCTTGGAAGGTTTTATTTAGAACGTTGAAAGTGTTTCACATCCTTGACCCCAACTCTTAACTCTATGAAAACACACATCCATTTGCCAAGTAGTTGTGTCTTTAGTATACATTTCACTCCGTACTCCAGGAGATATTAGATAATGCTGTTGTTTTTACTGTAAGTAGGTTACACGGCAAACGTAAGGAACCTATTTGTGCAAGAAAAGATTGTTGGTTCAACGTGAACTTGCTTTAGTCAAGGACTCCAATGAGACTGACATGTCATAAATTCTCGGGAACTGCTCTCCATTTCTGTTTCATTAGTCAAATATTAGATTTAGAT